>NC_057834.1:105394815-106024537 GCF_910594005.1 Cervus elaphus
GCGTCGGTCGGGACCCGCGTGGCCCCGCTGGAGCTGCGGACTGAAAGCCGCCGCACCGCCCCCAGCCCGGCGCGCCCCCTCTTGGGTGGAAAGCCGGGCTGGGGCTGGGGACCCCGCCGCCAGCCACCCCTACCCCCATTCCCAGGTCCCGAGAGGCCGTCTACTGTGGTGGTTCACGCCCTGGCTTTTTTCACCCAACGCGGGTTCCTCGCAGCCGTCTGGGTGCGGAGGAGCGGCTCCTAACTGAAGCCGTGCCCCACGTCTGACTGTTAAGGAACACGTCTGCAGGCGTCGTTCAATGGCAAACGACTAATTAATTTTCCAGCACTTGTGCAGAATACTTTAAAATGGAAAAATGAAGGTCTTCGATGAAAATGAAGCTTGATAGTGTGCACCTGCCACTAATGTACGGTGCACGGTAACTTCCCCTCATTAGAGAGATGACTTGGGTTGAGAACAAGTCATATAGTGAAAATCACTTCAACACGTGCCTGTTCATATGCATAAACTCCTGTGTACCAGATGGCAAAATATAATGACATCTTAAACAGCTAATTGCATAAACCTTGTAATGCAGATAATTGCTGTACCAAAGTAGGAGTTAATAATTTCCCACTGTATCGCCTGGCTTCAGAGTAATCCTTAAGGAAAGTTGTGACAATTCTAACACACTAAAGTTCACCAAGCGGTAATTAAAACTAGCATTTAAATCATTTGACTTTCAAACCCTTAATTACGATTCAGAAGAACTGCTTTGTGAAAATCCAGAAATTTTGAATAGTTACCGGATAACATTTACTGCTTGTATTTTATCGAGTTTTCTTTCATGGACTTCCCGTAGCATAATATTATAGAGAGTCAATGGGGATATGTTCCATTCGCTAAAATTATTTCCAGAAGCATGAGCTTTGCATTTTGGGGCAGGAGTAGGTAACACCCCTGCCTCCCCCGCTATGGATCTGTTGATTATTTTCAACTTAACATTTCTTTACAGAGCCCCTGCTGTAATAACTATTTCTAAGTCTTACCATGCGCCTGGCATTTTTCTAAGCACTTTACAGTTATTATCTCATTTAATCCTCAAAATAGCCATCTGAAATGTGTCTATTTACATCCCCATTTTCGAGATGAAAAAGCTCAGGTAGAGATGCTAAGTAATTTGCTCGAAGTTAGTTAGAACTCACTAATCCAAACTCAGTTTGGCTCCAGAGCCTATGCTGTTTACCACCATGTTATACTGCCCCATGGGCTAAACTAGGGCTTTGTAACAATGTTTCTTACTATTTTATGTTCTAATAATAATTAGGAATAAAACTAAAATAGCATAATTGATTTTAGCTTATCAGTTTAAGTCATAATGCATTTCAGAAATAGATACCTGCTATTTTCCATAACGTGGTATCAGAACAGTAAATAAGTCAAGCAAAATAAACCTTTGAAACTTGGTTTTGACTACATCAAGGCTTAGTTTAAAAAACATGTGTGGCTTCATGTTTCTATTTCTTCATCTTCAGAAAGATTTTACAACACCTTGAAGAGGATATACAATAATGAACATAAAATCCTCCTTATTAAGTATACAGTGAAATATAGTTTTTTTCTCCATGTTAATATTGTGAAATTCCCCTTTCCTCACTTTGGGTAGATGTAGGTGGCATAAGATGAGAGACACCAAGAGTTGTTTCCCTCCTATGGAAGCCTTACCATCTGAAATCCCACAAGTATAGATTCTTTTCTGTGAGTTAAGGACCATCTCCTCTAAGATTCTGCTCTTAAGCTCCTTGATTTAGTGGGAAGCATATTGACTTAGAAATCAAAAGACTGGCATTGGCAGTGTAGTTTGACCATGAACTTGCAATATAATCTTGGACAGGTCACTCTGTCTCCCTGAAATTCAGTTCCTTTGCCATAAAAATAGAGAACATGGCTTATGATTACCTACATCCCTCCCTGTTTTATCATTCTAGAATGTTATGCAACTACATCCTACTATTACCTTAGTGGGAATGAGATGTTTAAGTTGTATTATCTTTTATAAAAACAAAGTCCTGGATTTGGGGAGTAAATGAAAGAATATCTGTAGGTGAAGGGAAGACTTAATTTAAGGAGCATTTTCTAGGTGCAGTGCTGAGAGTGTAAAGAGAAATAAGAAATAGTCCCTGACATCACAAGTTCTAAAGATAGCAGGCGACCCTGACAAGTAAACAGAGGAGTACAGAGCAGACTGATAGGTTCTGTGACAGAGATTAATGCAAAATGCTATAAGATAGGAGTTACTCCTAGCCAGGATGTGGGAGTCATGGGAGATTCCCTTGAGATGAATTTTGAAGGATAAATTGGACTTGATAGAGACAAGAAGAAGGGAATTCCATGCAAAGGACACTGTATCCATGGTAAAGGGGAGAAGAAGAGAGAAAGCATGACTCTGTCTGGGAACCTAGGGGAAGTCAGCATTGCTGGCTATTAAGGTGTAAAGTCAGGAAGGAGAAAGAATAGACAGGAGAGGTGGGGAACAGATCAGACCTCAAAAAGTCTGCTAAAGAGTTTGGACTTCTTTAGTACAGGGGAATTCAAAGCTTGTCTATTTTAGTACTGCTTAGTTTCTGGATTACCAGAAAGAAGTTTTATACTCATTTACTTTGGTTTTTAATAGAAGGTATGAGGTTATCAACCAGAAGGAGGAGCCCTACTTTGGCCACTCGGCTAAATGTCAGTGGTCATCCCTGGTGATCCTCAGTGAACCAGCTTTTATACAGACCTCCCTCTTCTCCCCTCCCGGCCCTGGACCCCTCTGCAGAGGAAATGTTTGATCTCCAGTGCTAAGCCCCTAAATCCTCCAATCCCCAAGCTAGTGGCTTATTTTATATACCTAGGAAGAAATCAAAGTCACAATGATGGCAAAAGCAGGATAGAAAGCATTTAAAATGCTTTTTACTTGTTTTAAAAATGATACATCTCACCTATGTTGGTAAGGAAATAATTGCTCAGAAGTTCTAATCTGATTTTAGGAGTTGAGCACTATCATTCTCCCACATTGCTGGTAGATGTGTACATTGGTAATACTCTTCTGGAGGACAACTTGGCTATATATACAGTGCCATGCATATTCTGACCAGCAACTCCATTTTTAGGAATTTATCCTAAGAAAAATATCATGAACTGTTAGAATATTTGATAAAATAATGTTGTGATAGTGATTTTATAATTGGAAAAATTTTATATCCAATTCTAAAGATCTGTTTAAATTAATTATGGTATATACATATACTAGAATACCATAAAGCTGTCAAGATGTTGTGATCTATTAAATGAATACATTCTATTCTAAAATAACTACAGTGTGATCTCATTTTTGTTAAAAATGTCTATATATATGAGAAAAAAGATAAATAGGAAATGGTGAAATTTTAAGTGATTTTTAAATTTTCTTCCTTCTTGTGTTTGTATTTTCTAAATTTTTGACAGTGGAAATGTACAACTTTCGGAATAAAAAAGCAACCATGATAAGAAAGCATAATAAGGACATTCTCTAGCAATCCAGTGGTTAGGACTCTGTGCTCAGAGTTTTCCTGCAGAGGGCAAGGATTCAGTCCCCAGTCTGGGAGCTAAGATCCCACAAACCATGTGGCAAAAAAATAAAAAGAAAGAAAGCATAACAAGAAAATAATGTAAATCACTAAACATTAAAAAACAAATGGAGAGCAGACATGTACATTTATCTAATTATGGTGGATTGGGTAATTTGGACTATTTATGTCTCTGAGGACAATAAGAAAAACTGGTGAAAATATAAAAATATCAGCTTTAAGGCACTGGATAACTAAGTACTGAAGAATGACCTAGCTAGGGTCAAGAAGAGAGTGAGGCCCAATAGGTGAGCTCAGCATTTGGGCCCATTTTTCTCAAGAGAGGGAGAGATTGGACATCAGGATTTACCCAGGTTGGGAGTGCTGGCTGTGACCCTAGAAAGGTTATGAGTCCTGGGAGTGGGTGGACCAGAAACAGGCCCAGGAAGGACTAAGACCATTTCTGAATCATCTTTAAATTGAATTGAAGTGATTATGGCTTGAGGGCCAGAGACAAATGTAAATCCTCTCTGGGGAAGATAACCTCATCTTAGGCCTCAAATTAATTCTATAAACACATTGTTGAACACAATGACCATCATGTAATAAGGAAAGAAATAAGAATACGAGGTGACCAGATAACAGGAATGAAAACTAACAAATCCAGTGGGCAAAAGAGACAGACCTATGGGAATTCCAAACAGAGGAGTCATGAAACACAAACTTTAAATTACAGTGCTTAACATATTTTTAAAAGGCATGCCTAAGCATAAAAATATAGAAATTGGAAGGAGAGTAAAAATGTACATAAACAAGTACTAGCCAAACTTAACTGTTACATACTTTAAATGCTTATAAAACACTATTAATGAAGAGAGACACTTAACACTGATAAAATATTTAATTCACAGGAAATTTGTTTATTCCTAATAGCAGACACAAAAAATATATAAAGCAAAGATTGACAAAATTAGAATGTGAAATAGACTAACATAACAGGAAATTTTAATAGTCACTTGCAATATCTAACAAAGCCTGCGATCAAAAATCAGTCAGAATATAAAAAAAAAAATGTACTTGGCCATTATTGGTTGTCTTATCCTACATATGTCTATTAAATCAAATGTGACCATAACATTGCTCAAATTCTCAGTTCAGTTCAGTTCTGGGAGTTGGTGATGGGCAGGGAGGCCTGGCATGCTGCGGTTCATGGGTTGCCAAGAGTCGGACATGACTGAGCGACTGAACTGAACTGAACTGATAGAGAATTTGAGCAATGTTATGGTCACATTTGATCTAATAGACATATGTAGAGTACGACAACCAATAATGGCCAAGTACATATTTTTTTGTTAAGCACATATAGAACTTCTATACCATAAAGGATCAAAACTTTTCAAAAAAATTCTCTCTATACAATTAAGCTAGAAATCAATAACAGAAAGATAACTGGAAAACCCTAAAAACTAGAAATTAGGAAATATATATACTCATAGTTCAAAGAAGAAATGGCAATGAAACTCAGAAAATAAACTGAAAAATGATGAAAAATATGTATCAAGACTTAATGAAAAAAAAAGTCTTAATAAGATACAATGGAAGCCATGTATACAGGGAAATCTATAGCTTCAGATGCATATATTATAAAAGAAGAAAGGCTGAAAATCAATGAGATAATCACCTGTTCTAATAATTTAAAGACAGAGCTGAAAATAAGATTGAATGAAATATAAGGTAGGAAGCAATAAAATAAGAGCAGAAACAAATCAAATAGAAAATAAACATAGAGTAGAAAGGATGAGCAAATCCAAAAGTTAATTTGGAAAAGTTAATAAAGTTGATAAATCCCTCATGAGGTTGGTCAAAGGAGAAAAAGAAAAGAAAATAGTGAACACAAATTACCAATGTTACAAATGGAAAAGGGACATGATTCCAGATACTATGCACATTAAAAACATTTGATGAAAAGATAGTATGAGTAACTTCCTGCAAATATATTTGACAATGTGGATGAAATACATAAATTCTCTAAAAAAAAAAAAAAAACTTCCAAAATGGATAAAAGTAGAAAGGGAAAGTATGAATAATTTGGTAAATATTAGAGAAATTGAATCTATACTTAAAAACCTTTTTATAAAGGAAAACTTGAACTACATGTCTTTCATAGTAAGTTCTACCTATCTTTTGAAGAAGAAATGTTGCCAATCTTCCAAAAACTCTTCCAGAGAATAGAAAAAGGAGGAGTATTACCTATTTGATTTATGGGATCAGCACAACCTTAATACCAAAGCTTGGTGAGGACAGTTTATAGAAGTATATCCTATTCTCTGTTGTGAACATAGATGTAAAAATTCTAAATAAAAATTGGACATGTATAAAAGGATAATAAGTCATGACCAATGTGGCTTTCTTCCAGGAACTCAAAGTTGGCTTGATATTCAGAACCCAACAATATGCTGCATTAACTGAGTAAAGGAGACAAAATCATATGCTTATCTAAATACATGCAGAAAAAAATCTGATAAAATTCAATATCCATTGGTGATTTTAAAAACTCTATACAATTAAGAATACAAAATAACTTCCTTAATCAGGACTAGAGTAGCTACCAAGAGCCAGCAGCAAGCACCATATTTAATGGCAAAATGTTGAAAGCTTTGAGATTGGGATCAACATGCAGGGTGACTTCTATCACTATTTCTATTCAGTATCGTATTGATCCCAGTTAGTATAGCAAGGCAACAAAAGAAACAAAGTCTATCAGGATTGGAAGGGAAGTAATCAACTCTGATTATTTGTATATGCTATGGTTGGTTATGTAGAAAATCCAAAATACGTATGAATTGTTGGAATTAATAAGTGAGTTTAGTGGACCACTGCATACAAGATCAATACACAAAACATTACATTTCTATATTCTAGTCTCAAACAATTATAAAATAAAATTGAAAAAGCATGTTTTTAAAATAATGTCAAAACTGTCAAATACTTAGGAATAAACCTTAAGAAAAAAAATATTTTATATAACTGCCTAGATAAAAGTAGGGACATACCATGTTCCTATTGGACAATACATTATTATAGATATGTTATTTCTCTCCAAAATGATCTATAGATTCATGTATTCCCAGTTAAAATCCCAGCAAGATTTTTTAAATGAAACTTGAAAAGATTATCCTAAATGCATATGTTAATTCAAGTGGCCAAGAATAGCCAAGATACTTGATGAAGAATAGTGGCAGGATTTACTGCACTGGATGTGACGGCTGCAGAAGTTGGTTTGGTATTGCTACCTGAATAAGGATAAAATAGGGATTTTGGAAAGAGATTCATGCATATACGAACATAACTCAAAACAAAGATATTGCTTCAGAGCAGTTTTTTTTTTTTTTTAAAACTGCATCAGTTGCTGATCATTCTGGAAAAAATGAAATGACTTACTTCTCTGCACCAGACCACACAAAAAGATGGTTTCAGGATGATTCAAGTACACTACATTTATTGTGTACTTTATTTCTATTGTTATTATGTTAGCTACACCTCAGATCGTGAGCGTTAGATCCTAGAGATTGGGGACCCTTGCTCTAGATGATAATGTAACATATCTTCACAATCTTGAACTAGGCAAAACTTTCATAAATTGGACAAAATAATGCATGAGCTATAAAGAGAAATGTTGAATAATATGAACTGTATGATATTTATAACTACTTTTCCTCCAAAGAAACCATTAGGAGAGTGGAAAGAAAGCCACCAAATAGAATATATTTGTAATAGGTATAACTGATAAAGGCTTGTGTCCAGAATAGATAAAAATAACTCCTATAAAAGAAAATGGCAAATCTTATACATGGGCCTGAAAAGGCACTTCACCAAAGAGGGTATTCAAATGGTCAAAATATATATAAAAGATGCCCACTAGTCATCAGGGAATAAAAATTAAAACCACAATAAAATATCACACACATATCAGGTCTAAAATTCTCATGCATCTCTGGTGGAAGTGAAATTGATGCAGTGACTATGAAAAGCAGTTTGCATTATCTATTAACATTGAACATATGAACACCTTATGACCCAACAATTACTCTCTAGGCATAAATCCAACAGAAATATGTGCTCCAAGAAATGTACATAAGAAAGTTCATACCAACATTATTCAGACTAGTTAAAAATTGGTAACAATCTAAATACCCTTCGCCTGTGGATTGGATTAAAAAAACTGTCATGCAGTCACACTTTTTTATACTACAGTAAAAATAAATTAAAAATAAATGAGCCACAGCTACCTGAAGCAAAATCAAGCTCACACCCCTAATACCAGTTAAAAAAACACAAAAGAAAGCATAGTGTATGATTTGATACTACCCACCACTGTCCTGATTTTTAAGGTACTATTTCCTTGCTCCACTGTCCATGGGATTCTCCAGACAAGAATACTGGCGTGGGTTGCCATGCTCTCCTCCAGGGGATCTTCCTGACCCAGGGATCAAACCTGTGTCTCTTAGGTCTGCAGAGGACGGAGGAGCCTGGCAGGCTGCAGCCCATAGTGTTGCACAGAGTCGGATATGACTGAAATGACTTAGCGCACATGCACCAAAAAGAAAAAGAAGCAGAGCAAAACCAAACTATGGTGCCTAGGGAAATATACTTGGGTGATAAAACTATGAAAGAGAGCAAGAAACTGATATCCTTATAAATCAGGACAATGGTGGGTAGCGTCCTGGAGAGAGCAAAAGAGAGGGGGTTTGCAAGAGACTGAGCATGTTCTATTTCTTGTCCTGGGTAGTGGTAACACATGTTCACTCTTGACAAATTTTTGAACTGTTTAGGTGTATTTTATATATATTTTTGTTTAGTAATTTTTTTTTTTAGTAATTAAAAAAAATTTTTTTTAGTAATGTGTTTTTGGATTGATAAATTATTTAGATATATTTTATTTCATAGTAATAAGGTTAAAGAAAAGGCTAGAGTCACATGCACACCAGTTGATAAGGTGAAAGATGACACTGACCATTTAGATTGTGCCAAAAATACTTAAGAAAGCCACATTAAAGACAATACCTATCAGGGATTGGCATATGTATGGCCCTTGTGTTTTCCAATCACCACATCCTTTACCCATGGCCAACAGACATGATCAATAGCTTAGGCCTTGTTTTCCCATTGAGCCCAGACAGCCATTCTCAACCAACCTGACTGGTCATGGATGTTCCAATCTATTTTCCACCTGTTGTCAATTTATCCTGACTTATCAGATAAGGTAAAAGCTTGTATGTGAGCTTGGCATACCCTCCAAAATCTCACTATATCTTGACATGTATAATGAAATTGTGCCTAAGATTTTCGTACCAAGTGAAATCAGAAAGAAAGACAAATATCATATGATATCATTTACATGTAGAATCTGAAATATGACACAAATGAACTTATCTGTGACACAGTAACAGACTCACAAGCATAGAGAACAGACTTATGGTTGCCAGAAGAGGGGGAGTAGATTGGGAATTCAGTACTAGCAGATGCAAACTATTATGTATAGGATGGAGAAAAAACAAGGTCCTACTGTATAGTATAGGGTACCATTTTCAATATCCTGTAATAGATTGTAATAGAAAAGAAAAAATTTAATACCACCTTACAGACTCAGGAACCTTTACAAAGGATACCAATGCCATATGCTGTCCTTGTAAAGTAGGACTGAACATACAAATCATAAATATGACATAGTTCTGAGAAGAATGTAACACTTTTCATTGGTTTATTTTATCCAAAGATAAAGTCAGGCGCTCCACTGGTCACCTGGCACAAAGAGGGAACATCACAAACATGATCCCTGTCTGTGCAGAGTTTCCGCCCCAGTTTTCCAGGCATCCTCACTATCTGTGCCATTTCACCTGGTTATCAGCCTCTTGCCTGATCTCCCCCTGCTGTTGTTAGCCTTTCATCTCTGCTGCCTCTATTGATCAAGAATTTGTTCACTACCATCTTGGTGCTTTAAACTGTGGACAGAATGAGGATGTGAGCCATAGTTTTAGTTTTCAATGCCCTGCCATGATTTGGGGAATGAAAGATACATGTACACATTATTGAGGTAAAAATATGAGTATATGTTAAAGGGCAACCTGCTCCTGGGTTGGAGAAAAACGTTGGTAGGATTTTCAAGGCAGGAGGGATTGGAAACAGTTGAAGTGTATGGGGGAGACTTCTTGGGCAGAAACTACAATGAAAGTTTTTAATGTTATTAATATAAAATCCAGTCTTCTAAGATGGCATAGATGCTTTGTGAACTTAGCTCATGACAACCACTCCATATCCAAACCTTTTTTGGCCAATCCACGTTTGAACTTCAGATTTAACCCAGACACCCTTTCCTTTAGGGAGCCTTTCTTGATCTCTCATCATAGAAATGTGTCTTCCTCTTTTTCTCCCATATCATCTCTCCAATGAAATAGTCCACCATGGTCTGTTCATAATAGTTACATGATATTAATATCATTTAAAAATAATTTTATTTGTTTTTGGCTGTGCTGGGTTCATTGCTGCATGGGCTTCACATTGTGGTGCTTCCCTTGTTGCAGAACACAAGACCTAGGGCATGCGGGCTTCAGTAGTTGTGGCTTCTGGGCTCTAGAGCACAGACTTGATAGTTGTGGTGCAGAGGCTTGGTTACTCCGTGGCATATGGGATCCTCACAGATCAGGGATCAAACTCATGTCTCCTCTATCAGCTGGCAAACTCTTTACCACTAAGCCACCAGGGAAGCCCTGTGATGTTAATATTATTTAAAAAAAAATGACTGGACTTCCAGTGTCAAACATTCAGGAATTTGATTTTCCACCCCCTCCCACCCAATTTGTCAAAACTAAAGCAGACTTTGTAGAAAGAATCACCTGCAGAATCTCTCAAAAGATTGATGAAGAGGACTTCCCTTGTGGCCCAGTGGTTAGGACTCAGTGCTTCCACTACAGGGGGCACAGGTTCTATTCCTGGTTGGGGAACTAAGATCCTGCATGCCCTATGGAGTGGCCCCCCTCCAAAAAAAGGCTAATGAGAAAAAAAAAAAACAGGGTGTCAACCTACAGTGAAGAGAAAAATAGTAATAATTAATACACATGAACTCTAACTCAGGGCCAAGAACCATCACACACTATCTCATTTCATACACAGAAGTCTGTAAGAAAGGATCACAATTTTCTCCCTATTTTAGAAATGAAAATTGCCAAAGCAGTAGTAATTTGCCCTAAATGACATAATTAGAACTTTGCACACTTGGTTTAAGAGCCCAGATGATCAACTTAATTGTTTATTTTCCTCATTTTTGTAACCAAAGCACATATGCACAGAGCTTTTTACTTCATCAAGGCAATAAATTATAAAGGGTAAGGAAGTATATGAAAAGGTACATCAAAAGTGATGATCATGCTATTTGTATGACTTCCAGAATGTGGCATTGTGGAGAAGACTGGGAGAAAGCTGAAACTACATTCTCTTCAATAGTGCATCTGAGGGTTAAATTTAGTGACGAAATGTTCATCTTCATGCTCAGTCCAGCACAATACCAATACTCATTTTTAAAAATCCCTCCTGTCATACTATCTATGCTTGGCTTTGTGCCGTTCAACATTTCTATCACTTACTTGCCTGAGGAATAGATGCTTCATTTAATAAAGTCTACAGATGACATAAAGCTGGGAGGAGTAGCTGATGCCACAAATGATAGAATCAAGATTTAAAATAATCTTGACAAGCTGCAACAATGGCCCCAAACCACAAGATGAAATCCCACAGGTAGATATGCAAAGTCCTGTATTTGGGTTGGAAAAAAATCAGTGGCGCAAGTATACAAGCCTAGCTTTAGACCAGTAGTCTGGAAAAATATTTAGAAGTTTTAGTTGGTCATTAAAGGAAGTTACAGGCATCAGTAAGGAATTCTCCCTCCATCCAAATTCAAAGACTTAAATTACAAAATCAACATATAATGGATAATGGCTGCAGAAATACCCTCAAGAGGAGAAAATGGAAAAGCCAATGGAGTTTGATTGTGGTATCATCCATGGTACTGTTCTAGAAAGAGAGGTGTCAGTAAGAAGAACTGGTTGGTTAGAGTGAGGCATAGAAAATAAAAAGCAAGAGCAGACTGACTGGTCTGGTGTCAGAAGAGACATTTTCACAGGGCATAGTCAGCAGATAAGTATATGGTTCTGGGGTCAACCAGCTGCCTGGGCTCTTATACCAAGTATGCGAAGATCTAATTATGTCATTTGGGGCAAGTTACTCATGCTGGACAATTCTCATCTCTGAAAGGGGAAGAGTCACGATGCTTCCTTATAGGGTTATGCATATGAAATGAGTGTGTGATGATGCTGGGCTTGAGTTGGGGCTCTTATGTGTTAGTTATTACTATTATATTTTCCTCTTCATTGTAGGTTGATACTCTGGGTTTTTGTTTCCCCATCAGTCTTTTGTGAGATTCTGCAGATGATTCTTTCTATAAAAGTCTGCTTTGTTTTTAATAAGCTGAGAAAAAAAAGTCAAATTCCTGAATGTTTGACCTTATAACTCCAGTCATTTAAAAAATAATATTCTTATCATGTAGCTATACTGAACAGACTGTAGAGGACTATTTCATTAATTTAGAAAAATTTACACTCTAAAAATGGCATAGACAAGCTGAAATATATCCAGGTTGCTAAGGTCTGAGAATGGCTAACAAGCTAGAAATGCTAAAGGAAGCTGGTAGAGTTGTCTTCAATCCTTAAAGATGTACCTCGTGGAGGAGGGCATAGAGCTTGCTCAGGTCCATGAAAAGAGGGAGCTGCCTGAGGGCACAGCAAGCTTCTATCCCTGAATGTGGACCTTGCAGGCCCCTGACAGCAAGGCCAGGGAAGAAAAGCCTGTGTTTCTCCAAGTCTGGGTGTAGGCAAAGAGCTTTACCTGCTGTGTTATTTTTTGAGGCCTCATGAACACCCTGCAAAATAAGTAGGCTCTAGAACTCAGTCTTTGTCCTCTAAATCCTGTATTAAAAAAAATTGTGTTCTGAGGTCACCTGCACCAGAATCACCCATCTAAGGTGTTTACTAAGGATGCTCCAGGCAAGAATACTGGAGTGGGTTGCCATTTCCTTCTCCAGGGGATCTTCCCAACCCAGGAATTGAACCCAGGTCTCCTGCATTGCAGGCAGATGATTTACCAACTGAGCTATGAGGGAAGCCCCTGACATACAGCAAAAACCAACATAAACTTGTAAAGCAATTATCCTCCAATTAAGAGTAAATTTTACAAAATATAAAAAGCAAATAAACAAAAAGATTATTTAGGACCTTTCTAACTGGAGCTTGTGTCTCATGGGAGGACGCATTTGTTAAAAAAGGAAACCAATAAAAATCAAGAACCATATCGAATAGTGAGAAGGGCTAAGAATAAGGTCAAGTGTGGTTGCTGAGGGTGATCAGGTGGCTCTTTTGGACTGGAATGCCACCCTCAGAAGGGGTTGTTGATCTGAGAGTTAAATGATGAGTCCACCGTGCAGAAGGTCAGGGACACAGTGTGCTAGTCGAGGAGCCTCTTGCCAAGACTCTAAGAGGAGAATCCTCCTGTGGTTGAGGAATAGAAACAAGCTGTGGCTAGAGCATCCTAAGTGAGGGGAAGGTCAGGGATTGGGTTAGACAGGTTGACAGTACCCAGACCATACAGAGCTTTGATTTTACTTTAAGTGGGATGAGAGTTTAACCGAGGGAGGATATAATCTGATTTACATTTTTAAAAGGTCCCTTCTGCTATAGCTCAGACTCTATAGGTGTGTGATGCCCAGCTATTAAATATACTATCACTACCGCTGGAGAGAAATTGCTTTTTACAGGTTTCTTTGTTAACACCTATATAGCACTTTATAGTTTATAAAGCATTTTTATATACCTTATTTCATTTGATCTTTGAAAAAAATCCCCTGAGACTAATCTTACTACAGATCTCATGTTACCAACAGGAGAAACTATAAGCTATGAAGAATGAGATTATTCTAAGGCCGCATGTCCTGTAAGAGTTGACATTTGAAAATGGGGAGATTTTACATAAAAATTTGGAGTTTTTGCTTTAAGAAAATAAAGATGTGTCCCGACTGAACCTACACTCTTCATGGAGAAGGCAGACAGAGGCTGCTGTGGGGTAGCCCCTTAGGATGAGTGCTGCTTGCTCTATCATACCAGATCTGCTTCAGTCTCTATTATCTGTTGATCCCTGGCCTCCTGCTCTCACGTGACCTTAGCTTGCTTCTTTGGTACATCATAAAGAGACATTTCCCTCTCCCTGCATCAAATCTGTTCCCAGAAAAAGAAAGAGGGAGCCTGGTGCTGCCTTGTTACTTCCAGTCAGGTGATGGTGGTCTTGTTGTCCTGAGGCTAAGCCCATTGCAGCCCGTGTAGCATGTAAGTTTCTCTGATGTATATACTTTAGCTTAGAAATTTATGCAAAAGTTGCCTTTGCTCTATAATATGGCTACCAGGTGGTGCAACAGTAAAGAATCCACCTGTCAATGCAGGAGACTCAGATTCGATCCCTGGATCAGGAAGATCCCCTGAGGGAGAAAATGACAACCCACTTCAGTATTCTTGCCTGGAGAATCCTATGGATGGGCTTTGGTCCATGAGGTCGCAAGAGGTGAATACAACTGAGCATGCATGTAGCACACACTTGAGATTCTGATTCTCCAGAAAAATAAAACCCTTGTTTATTCTATCCTTTCACTTCCTTTAACATCTGGATTGCTGGGAGGCTCCCTAAAATTATATGCAAATTTTGTGTTTGTGTGTTTTTTCCTAGGGAAAGGGTTTATAACTTGATTTAGACTTTCCAAAGGATCCGTGATCCAGAGTGTCGTTTCTGGCATAGGGATTGAGAGTCAGACTGAACAGAGTCAGAGCCTGGCTCTGCCACTAGTTAAATCTGAAGTTCCCCAAATCTCTGATCTTTTGGGTTTTCTCATCTAAAAACTGCGTTTATTACTCCTGAGCTTCTAGGGCACTGATTAAATGAGGTAACATACAGGACGTGCTTAACTCAGAGTCTGGCACATGGGAGACCCTCAGTGGCAGAAATCAATATCGTCATTACTGGTGTTGGATCTGCCTTTTCCCATAATATCTAAGTGATTTCTGTGGACTGAATTGTGTTCCCCAAAATTCATATGTTGAAGCTCTAGCCCCTCTTCCCCTCAATGAGACTGTATTTGGAGATTGAGCTTTTAGGAAGAAACTAAGGTTATATGAGATCATAAGGTTGGGGTCCTAATCTGATAGGACTGCTGATCTTTTATTTTCTGTACACATATATGTATGCATTTTTGACCACTAGGCACAGCATGCGGGATCTTAGTTCCCCAACCAGGGGTCAGATCCTCAGTCTTAACCATTGGATTAGCCAGGGAAGTCCCAGGACTGGTGACCTTCTAAAAAGAGGCAAAGAGAGTCTTCTTTCTCTTCATACAGAGAAACCAAGGAAAGGCCATGTGAGCCCAGAGAGAAAGAGGCTGCCTGCAAGCCAGAAAGAGAAGACTTACAAGAGACCACCCATGCTGGCACCCTGATCTCAGACTTCCTACCTCCATAACTGCAAGAGTACATCTCTGCTGTTTAAGCCGTCTAAGGCGTGCTGTTATGGCAGCCCGGGAGGCAAGGCAATGCCCAACACCCTGCTCTCCTAAGCTGGTTCCCTCTAGAGCAGAGATAACAGGAGGTGCCCCTACACCATCCCTGGAGGTGAGGTTGGTTGGAATTAATCCGGCTGCTGTACAGTCTAGAAGTCATTGTGCCTGAACTGTGCTGATGGCCACTAAGATGCAGCTTTCATTTTTTATCTTTTTACAATAGGAACAGATTTATTTAACATTGTACACCTTTGAATTGAATTTGGAAAACTTTTTTTCTCTTCAAGATTTCTATGATTGAAATCCAAAGAATATTCTTTCTAATGTAATTCATGTAAATTAGTATTGAATTTATATCATCTTTTTTTAAAATTAATTTACTTTTTTTTTTTACTGAAGGATAACTGCTTTATAGAATTTTGTTGTGTTCTGTCAAACCTCAACATGAATCAGCCACAGGTATACATATATCCCCTCCCTTTTGAACCTCCCTCCCGTCTCCCTCCCATCCCACCCCTCTAGGTTGATACAGAGCCCCTGGTTGAGTTTCCTGAGCCACACAGCAAATGCCCCTTGGCTATCTATTTTACATATGGTAATGTAAGTTTCCATGTTTCTCTTCCCATACATCTCACCCTCTCCTCCCCTCTCCCCATGTCCATAAGTCTATTCTCTTATATCTGTTTATATAGATATAAGATATATATAAGATATATATATAAGATATATAGAGATATCTCTTATATCTCTATTCTCTTATATCTGTTTTTCCATTGCTGCCCTGTAAATAAATTCTTCAGTACCATTTTTCTAGATTCTATATGTATGTGTTAGAATACAATATTTATCTTTCTCTTTCTGACTTACTTCACTCTTTATAATAGGTTCTTGGTTCATCCACATCATTAGAACTGACTCAAATGTGTTCCTTTTTTATGGCTGAGTAATAGTCCACTGTGTATATGTACCACAACTTATTTATCCATTCATCTGTTAATGGACATCTAGGTTGCTTCCATGTTGTAGCTATTGTAAATAGTGTTGCAATGAACAATGGGATACGTGTCCTTTTCAATTTTGGTTTCCTCAGGGTATTTGCCTAGGAGTAGGATTGCTGGGTCATATGGTGGTTTTATTTTTAATTTTTTAAGGAATCTCCATACCGTCTTCCATAGTGGCTGTATCAATTTACATTCCCACCAACAGTGCAAGAGTATTCCCTTTTCTCCATACCCTCTCCAGCATTTATTGTCTGTAGACTTTTTGATGATGGCCGTTCTGGTGTGACGTGATATCTCGTTGCAGTTTTGATTTGCATTTCTATAATAATGAGTGATTTTGAGCATCTTTTCATGTATTTGTTAGTCATCTGAATGTCTTCCTTGGAGAAATGTTTGTTTAGTCTTTTCCCCACTTTCTGATTGGGGTGTTTGTTTTTCTGATATTGAGTTGTATGAGCTGTTTGTATATTTTGGAAATTAATCCTTTGTCAGTTGTTTCATTTGCTATTATTTTCTCCCATTCTGAGGGTTGTCTTGTCACCTTGCTTATAGTTTCCTTTGCAGTGCAAAAGTTTTTAAGTTTATTTTTTTTTTTAATGACTGGTAGGCTGACCTGTGCTACAGCCAAGCTCTGGCTGTCTTGCCTACTGAGTGAGTATTCCACTTCTCTGTTGATTAGAGCATACTCCTTATTATTGGCCTTCTGAAGAAGCAGTGTGTTTAATGTTTAAAGATGTGGATTCTATAGCCACCTTGCCTGGTTCTGAAGCCACTCACTAGCTGTGTGACCTTGGGCAAGTGACTTACCCTATCTGTGCTTAATTTTCTCACTTGTTAAAATGGTATTAATAATAGGAGGGTCTGTGTAGGAGGGTCACTGTCAGATTAAATAATTTAATGTATGAAAAGTGCTTGATTTGAGTCCTCATCCAACCTTGGTTGATCCCCTTCTGTGATGGTCTTGGAGTTGATCCCCTCCCGTGATGGTCTTGGATTTCCTATTAGAGCAGCTACTTGTGGAAGTCCTACTCCAACCAGATGTAGCAGGTCCTTGATGTTGATTATAACCTCACCTGGAAACTCTGGCCACTGTAACCCACTTGCTAGACTCTTCTTTATAATGCAGTATCCTAACCAACCCAGATAATAGGATGAAAATGTGAGATTCGTGTTGATAACTTGAGGCCTTTCTCTGTTCCTAATAATAATAAAAAGTGTACATGGGAAATATTTGTCATTTCTCTATATAAGATCTCATCTGCTAAGAGGGTTATGTAGTCTGATTATGGGGTGAAGAGAGGAATATAACTCTGGTTTCCAAACGTAGTGGTTAAGGAACAAAATCTCTTGCATGCTGAGTCATGCCCGACTCTTTGTGACCCCATGGACTGCAGTCCCCCAGATCCCAGGCTCCTCTGTCCATGGCATTCTCCAGGCAAGAATACTGAGTGGGTTGCCATTTCCTCCTCCAAGGGATTGTCCCGACCCAGGGATCGAACCTGAGTTTCCTGTGTCTCCTGAATTGGCAGGTGGATTCTTTACCACTGAGTCACCTGGGAAGCGCCCCTAGATCCCTTGAGGGACTTATTGCTAACCTGGATCCCTAGGTTCCACAACCACAGCCTTTGTTCAAGCAGGTCTGGGGTGGAACCTGGAAAAATGTATTTTTAATAAGCACCTCAGTTAATCCTAATGCAGCTGTTTAGCTGACTTTTTTTTGAGAATTACTTGGCCAAATATTCTTTCAAGGTCTCTTTTAGCTTTCAACATGTAACATTCCAGAATGAATATAGAGACTGGGAAAGATGAGAAAATAACTTGGAGCAAGGTTCTACTTCTTTAAAGCGCTTCCCAGGTCAATAGCTGCCTGACAAAACCACAGCCAGACATGCTTATGTTAGGTTTTAACTAGATTTTCATCTAAACGAGGTGCTGCATATCTCTAGCTTACAGCAGCCAAAGAATTGGCAGTGACCATGTCAGAGAATGGAATCACAGAGTAAGTTATCATAGTTCAATTTGTAAATAGCCATTCTTAAAGTTCTAGGAAGGGTCAGTGGAATGGTGGTCCCGTTTAATTTACTATAAATTACCTTCTGGGCAAAATAAATAGCTGACACCTATGGCAATGTTTATTTGTGAGAACAAATTATCTGTGGTGGTTAAACTCTTTCCTGTACTAACTAGACTTTCAGAGTAGCTGGAATAAGAATCATCCTTTTAGGGAAGACAAATCTTAGAAAAAACTACCTTGGAAATAAAATGCCATCTTCATGCATCCAGTGAAGACAGTCTGGGATTTGTTGAGAAAGCTAGCTGGTGTCAAGGAGGCTGCAGACATTGCACATTAAAAGGTATCTCCCTTTTGATGAGTGTTTAATTTGGCTTTGTTAGCGTATGAAGTGCAGACATTTAATTTGTTTGACAGAATCAAGCCCCAAGCTCCTCCTGTAATACTGTGCCACAGGGTTTCAAGAGTCCTACCACAGAGTCTGTATGAAATGAGCTTCCAGTCAGAACACTAGTTTAGCAGTAAGAACACTAGTTTGACAAAGATGCACTTTAATTAAAAGACACAAATCTCTCTCTTCTGAACCAGGGGGAGGGACATAAAGGAGTCCCCCCTCTGCCATCTTGTCCTAAGGAAGACTTCCTTAAGACATTCCTTCCTGTAAGAGGTCAATGGTGCCTTGGGGCAGGCAAGTAGGAATCTCCATGGGTCCTAGAATGTCTGGTGTTGCTGGCCTCCTGAAACGTTCTCTTTCCTTCAACAATGCTGGCTATCTGCCACAATATCAATTATCTCTAGCTGAGACAGTAATGATCTAGGATACCACTTTTTTAATATTATGTTCTAACAAAGCAGAATTAGGAAACTCTACAAAATTCACACACTTTGACATCCCGTGCATTAATATCCAGTTGCTCATAAATCAACCACATCCATCAAGCTTTTCTGCCTCAGGCATGTTAAATGACCATATTTTAACCATCTATTAATTATTTTCCCAATCTGAGCATTCTTTGTCATTGTTCATGTCATCTGCTTAAGCTTCACACATTTTTGTGTGAAGAGCATGTAGTTCTCTACTCCTCTTAGAGAATTTTAAGAGATGACAAAGTAGGCTAGATCTTACTTGAAATACACATATGGCTCCTTTTCTTTGGTGAGGGGGAATCATTCACTCTGAATTTCCTTTTTCTCACAACATGGTCTGATCTGCCCTTTCCATCTCATTTTCTGCCACTCTCTTCCTTGCTCAACATGCTTGATGGCCTTCTTGAGTTCTTTCAAAATCGATATGGAGACTTTCCTCACAGTCCAGTGGTTAAGACTCTGAGCTTCCACTCCTGGGGTCACGGGTTCAATCCCTGGTCAGGAAACTAAGATTTCTACTTGCCATGTGGTATGGCCAAAAAATAAAACTGACACACCCTCCTACCCCAGGTCCTTTGAGAGAGGGATGTATCTACTGAGAAATGTTCCCCCTTTATTGTAAGTTATGACATCCCCAAGCCCCTTTCAGTAGTTCCTTTGTTATATTTATTGAGGTCCTATGTTTGCCAAAGACTTGAGTGAATGAAACTGATTCACCATCCCCATAGAACTCATATTGTAGCTGGGTGTTAGGTGGTACTCAGACCAAAAAGAAACATAATAAATAAGTAAATTGTTTGTTAGGGGATGATAATTGATAGAGAAGATTAGAGAGGAGTAAGGTCTATGAAAAGCGCTTGCTATTTTGAATAGGGAGGAAGTCTTTACTTACAAGGTAAAATTTAAATTAATTCTCAATATTTCTTAGAATTTAGCTCAAATTAACTTCCTCAGGGATGTCTTCCAGCCTAGATCTATTAGCAAGTCTTTGAATACCTAGGTCATCTTCTATTATATGCTCTCATAATCCCCAATACTTTTTGTGCAAAGCTCTTAGCACCATTTGTAATTTCATACTCGCATGATTATTTATTAAAGAATATCCTGTCTACTGTATTGTAAACTCCATAAAGGCAAAGAAGAGATTCTTTTTGAGTACTTCTCTATCTCCAAAGCTTGTTCAAGACAAGTGTTCACTTTATATAAATTTGTTGAATGAATGAAAGGATCAGTACAGTGTGGATAAAAAAAAATATACTTTCAGTCTCTTTTTAAGAGAATCAGTTGAGATAACAGTGAATGAATGGTATGAATGATAATGAATAAGCTGCTTTTATAAATTGCAAAGCTTATAAACATGCATCCATCATTACTTCTGTGGCTAAAAACCCTCTGGTATCAGTGTGATTCTGTGTTCATTGATATTATATCTCCTTTATGGAGGCAGTGAAGTTTAGTGGACAAGACTGTGGGTGCTGAGACCAGACTTGCCTGGGTTGATTCTTAACTGTCACTTACCTTGTGGTCTTTTGTGCTTCTACTTCCTCATCAATAAAATGGAATGACAACTGTACCAACCTCACAGAGATGTTGTAAGATTAAGAGTTTGTATCTCTAAGGTGTTAGAAGAACGCCTAGCATAGAGTAGGTATAAATGAATGAATAAATATTATTATGACTATAGCTGTTATTATCTGCCTTGCTTTCAACTGCCATCCAGGGATGATTTATTGACTGAAATCTTTCTTGGCTTCTTCTTAGGGACAAATTAGTAGTTCCTAGTTAAGTGAGGTTTTCTTTAACATAAGTCAAAGAGTCAGGGTGACTCTTTTTCAGGCCTCTAGGAAGAGGTTTCAGCATCTGTTCTGGTTCATCAGTGACTTTTGCTTTAACTTTCCAATTGTCTTGGCAGCTGGAAGTAAAGCTGGCTGAGAAAACTGGGTCTAAATCCTAATTCTGCCACTTATTGGTGGAAAGATCTTTGGCAAGACATTAAACTCTGAGGTTCACCCTCTCATCTATAAAATGGGACTCATAATTGCTCACCACAGGGTTGCTGTGGGGACTAAGTGAAATAATGTCCATGAAAAAGCTTAGAGAGGAGTTCTACAAATATTAGTTCTGCTTCACTTGCCTTGTGTGCATGCTGCATGCTAAGTCACTTCAGTCATGTCCGACTCTTTGTGACGCCATGGACTACAGCCTGCCAGACTCCTCTGTCCAAGGGATTCTCTAGGCAAGAATACTGGATTAGATTGCCTCCAGGGGAGCGATATTCCCAACCCAGGGATCAAACCCACTTCTCTTGTGTCTCCTGCATTGGCAGATGGTTTTCTTTCTTTCTTTCTTTCTTTTTTTTAACCACTAGTGCCACTGAACAAATCTATGTTTTAAAAGGACACTTCTGGAGACATGGTGACATTGGTCTACGATGAATGCTCTGACAAGTATTCTAAATCAGGAAGCCAAAGTTGACACATTTGGAACTCACTACACATGTCCTAAAATGATTCATATTATTGGCAGAGATCAGTGCAGTAAGCACAGTGTTCATTTGTTAGCCTATAATCAAGAGGAAAACAGTCATTCAAAAAATATTATTTTTATTATCAGAAGTATATCAATTTATATAGAACTACCTAACTAGCTAATCAACTAGAAAAGCCATACAAAGTATATTGTCGATTGCAGAAAAATTTTACAAAACAAATTCTTATTGCTAATTAACAAATATTAGTCAGGGATATCTAATGGTATAATAGTCATAGGAACTTAGAAGAATCTTCCTGAATGTTCAAAGTTACTGCTTGATGATTGCAATTAGGCATTGCCCCAGGTTGTGAGTGTGTGTATGCATATGATTTGGACAAAAAGGAAAATAAGTCCAAAATGTTCCCTTCACATGCACAAATATTCTAGATTCTCTTTTTTCTCCCTTGGATGTTTTTGCTGACTTTAGATGATAATTTCCCCCAATTGCTTATGTGCAAAATATGTTTTTCAATATGTCACAGGTAAAACTTTTCAAATTCTGTTCCACTTCAAAAGACCTGGTTTTGGTTTCCAAATCTTCTTTCTCCTATGTTTGCAGTTTTTGATCAACAAATGTTTACTGAGGCACCACTGTCTAAACGGCAGGCTCCCAGAGTGGCTTTTCCAGTGTCCTTGGTGTTCCAGATGTTGGGTAAATTGGAAATCTATGAATCTGAGGTTAAAGCAGACTTAAAATTATGTGCGAACATGAACTGAGCACTTAGAGGGCAACACACTGTTCACCATGGGCAGCAGCAGAAAGGGGGATTTATTTTCTGCTTATTGGCTTAAAATGTGCTGTCTAGCTGTGTGGGAGCCTAGCCTACCTGTCCTGAGGGACTCTTCATGCCAAAGCTACTCATTCTAATTCATCTGACACTCTTGTTTGCTTGGTGAATATTCTGGCCATTCATTGTTCTAGTCAGCGTCTTCGATAGCGTTTCATAGTCAAATTCTGGCATTCTAGGCTCTTTATGGTATGGATTCTGCTTACTTGTCCAGCCCTGTCTTCTTTTTACTCCTCTGCTAGCTCCTAATAGTTTCGCTGGAACCAACTTTTTACTCTTCCTCCTCATTTTCTGAGTACTTACTCTTGGCCAAGCACTGCTTCCTTAATTTTAAAGAAAATTTTATTCCCTCAGTTTTTTTGGGAGGTAGTTATGGTTATCCTCACTTGATAGATGAAGGTATTGAGACTCAGAAATATCAACTGAATTGTTCTAATTCATGGGTGAGCATGCGGATGAGTTGTTGATGTAACCTAGGTCTCTAGTTTCAAAGCCACAGTGGAAAGGGCTCTTTCCATCACACTAGGTGCTTTCCTCCTCACAAATGTTGCAAACCTGTCTCATTCTGTCTGTTTCCTCCTTGTAATGGCAAAATAATGGCCCCTCAAAGATGACCATGTCACAGGCCTTGAAACTTGTGAATAGATCACCTGACATGGCAAGAGGGGGGGTTAAGGTTGATAATCAGCTGACTTTAAGATGGGGAGATGATCCTAGATTATCCAGGTAGATCCAGTGTATAAACGAAAGTCCTTAAAAGTGGAAGTGGGAGGCTGAAGAGGAGAGTCAGAGAAGATATGGGGATGAAAGTACAATCAGACACAAGTAATGCTGCTGACCTTGAAGATGGAGAAAGGAACCAGGAACCAAGGGCTATAGGTAGCCTTCCAGAACAGGCAAGGAATGGATTCTCACTGCTGGTCTATAGAAAGTTGGGGGAGGAGGTGCTGGACAGGGTGACTTCAGCTAGAAGCATGAAACCTACTGTTCTGTGGTTTATTTTCTATGCAACTGCTTAGGGTCATCTTTCTGCAGTGTCAAGCTGGTCATGCCCCCAGTCTTCAGAAAAACTTTTCATCCTGACCCCCAGCTCCTTCTCTAGGGTGACTTGCTCCTCCTCCACCTCAGGCATTCAGTGCTTTAGTTGCTCCTTACTTCCTCTTGTGGATACATCTGCTCTAGTGGTGACGTTGCCTGGGATGTCCTTACCCCACTTTATTTGTCTAAAGCACTCCTAATGCCTTTATTATATAAGGTTTAATGAAACCCAGCTCCCACATGACTTTGTGAAGCCTTCTCTGACCTCTCTCTCATGAGTCACCCCATCCTTCTCTGGGGCACCTGGTGTCTTATGCAAATCTCTTAGTTCACTGCGCATATTATAGTAAATTAACTATTTATTTATCAGCCTCCTCCATCAAACTGGTTGTTCCTGGAGAGTAGTTTTGTGCCTCATTCATCTCTGTATTTCTAGCACAATAGAATAAATACTATTTATTTAGATAGCACAATGTCAATAAATGTTTGTAAAATGACTGATTGACTGATTAAATGAATGAAAGTCAGACAGATCTTCAGCATTTTCTAAAGCTAAGACTTGTAAAAAGGTGGATTAGGAGTCCTATAAGTAATTACACTATCACATTCTGTAACGGATTGGTGCTATAGCCAGGGAATGACAGTACGTCCAAAAGGTAATGAATTAAAACTTCACTTTGTCGTATCCTCTTTCAAAAATGGGAGTAGTCTTTCAAGTGACTTGAAAAATAGGCCTCAGTAAAAGTATAAGAAAATATATGCAATTAGACTCAATCAATAAAGTTGTCCTTGACTAATGTCTACATTTAAGGGAGTTTAATTAAATTATGAAACAGCCTTTCTGATTTAACTGTCAGTCTGGTTTATCGTGTATGAACATGAGCTCTGTATAGGGTTTTCTTTCAAGATTTCGAGACCCTCAACCAATGCAAAGATGTAAATTATCAACACATGGCTTAAGAGGGGAGAGTCTGGTATGTGGCTTCAGGAAAGCAAGGAAGAAAAGCAATTTTTCCAGGAAGGCTGATGGAAATAGAAATTGTGCAAATGGCTTTTCTCCCCTCATTCATTCATTCATTTAGACAATATTAATCCAGCACATACTATATGTCAGGGGTTGCCCTAGGTTCTGGCAATGCAATGGAGTAGAAAAGGCAGACATTATGAAGAAATACAAATAATGATAGATTATGTTTATGCTCCCCCAAGCCCAGAGTGCCCTATCTTCTTTATTTTGTTTGTATAAATTCAACATCCTTGCAATAAATAAGAAGTAAGGAATAATATAAAAAATATATGGAATCTACTGTATGTCAGACACTGTGCCAGATACCGGGGACACAAAAATACCTTCAAGGACCTTACAGATTTAGTGGGAGAAACAGACATGTGAATGATATAAAAAAGTAATACAGCAGAAAAGTGTAGTGACAGAGGTAAGCACAGGTGCAGCCAGAGGAGCCTGGAGCAGGGGAGCATCCTTCTTTCCTCCACAGGGGATGGGGAGAAAGTGAATAACATCATGAACAATTTTCCCTCAGGATAGCTAGCTTTGCGTGGAACTCTGCCCCTCTGCCTACCTCCTGTCCTACATGAGAAGAGAAGGGTGGGCTGCAGGCAGGGTCATTTCTCCTGGACAGATGGGGGGGAGAGAAGGAGTGCTGCAGTTAGGAACTCGTGGACAAAGCAGAAGAGCTGCCCAGAGTAGCAGTGGTCCTAAAGGTCGCTTTTAGGAACTAGACCCTGCAGGAGACTTTGGAACCCACCTGGACTGACTCATCACCCACAGTTTCTCTAAGTTGCCCCAGGCAGAACGGACTAATGTCAAAGACAGCAACAGAACCAGTAATGGCCAAGGAAGATTCAGCTAAAATTTCTTAATTTTTTTTAAGTTTTTTTTTTTTTTTAATATAGACCATTTTTAAAGTCTTTGTTGAATTTGTTACAATATTGCTTCTGTTTTATGTTTTGGTTTTTTGGCCTCCAGGCATGTGGGATCTCGGCTTCCTGACCATGGATTGAACCTCTACCTCCTGCATTGAAGGCGAAGTCTTAACCACTGGATCACCAGGGAAGTTCCTAAAATTTCATATTTGAAATCTATTTAATTTCACTGATTCTATTTAAAAGCTCTTAAATACTTCTGAGATCCACTAAAAACAAGTTCTGAAATACCAATAGTATCATTTTGCTTTGACTGCAAGCAACAGCCCACGCTCACAACTTGTAGTCATAGGACGAATTTTGAATGCAGAATATTTTACTGTTCAAGCGCATTTAACAATTTTAGAAAAAAAAAATGCCTTTATAGGTGGGGCAGGCCTTCTCTGTTCACCATGGCTCTGAACACCACCTGTTGGCAGCTACCGTCATCTATGTGACCTTCTTGGTCCAAGAGGGTGGTTGAGGTTGCAGCCTCTGATTTAGGCTGATTCCTTCCTTTGATGAGGAAGTGAAGACTTGAAGGGAAAAGTGACTATAACACAGCAGAGCTAGGATTAGTATCTTGGGGTCCCTACTTCACCAGGCTCTTCCTATGACAGGGGCTGCCTCTCAGAGAAGTGCTTTGTGAACATAGCGCACTCAGGCTGCATGAAGCAGCCATCTCCAGCTACCTGTGCAAAGGGAAAAGTTCCCTTTAGGAGCAATAAATGCAGGTGAAGGGATTCAGAGGGAAAGGTCTCTGCGAGCTATGTGATAGTTTGGTCTTGTGCCCCAAGATAAGTGACAGGCTACTCCCATGGGATGGCCATGTGACCTGTCTCCCTTTAGCACGTCCATGCAGGTGAGAGATGGGTGTCTGTGGAATGGAGCTCAGGGCAGGGTTTGGCTGGCGAGAACAGAACATGGTGAAAACCCTGGGAGCCAGGGTCACTTCTGAATGTCTATTTGCAAACTCAGATGTGGATGGGTGGGGAAGATTATGCATTAGGGCTTATCTCTCCCTCTCAGCTGGGTTTCTGTTATCCCAGGGCTCTCTGGTGGAGGCTGGCAGAGGGGCTGACCTATTCGCTTGGCAGGTTTGATCAACACGTGCTCATCTTCACCGCCAGCAAGGAGAGCGTCTAGCATGTGGGTGGGGTGGGGGAGGTGGGTGGATTCAATCAGAATACAGATAGGAAAAAGAAATCAGATCTACTTGTCCAAACATAAACTTACAAAAATTGGGATAACTGACTGGCCCTCACTATTCAAGCAAGCCAGGCCAACCTGTTTAGGAAGAATGTGCTTCTGGGAGGAAGGCTGATAAACAGTCTTTTTTCCCAGGCAAAGCGTGCGCTTGCCCAGCCAGCATACAACTCTTGTAATTCATTGCCACTAGTCACAGGATGGAATGAGGTAGGGGGTGAGTGTGGGGGTGAGGGTGGTCCCTGGATGGGCTTTATAAGGCTGTGACTTGCTAAAATTAGGTGCACTACCTAGAGATTTCTCACCCACACAGGCACCCTGAAAGGTGACAGGGAATCGGGCCATCTGTTGCAGAGAAGCTTGTCACTTTCTCAGAGGGTCCCTGGCAGACAGTCACTTACTTTACAGAGGCTTTGTAAGTCACTCCTGGTCCCCTGCCTCAGTCCCCCCATACACATCCAAGGACATCTGGAGGGGATCTTCAACTCTTATAAAAAGGTCTGGATATATGAGTTCAGTGCCCTCTACCTTGTGCTGACAGATGGCTTCTGAGGCAGCCTCTGTTAAGAGCCATGGTCCTGGCGTCTATTTGAGGGACATCTTGCTTTCTCCCCAGACAGATCCTGAAGTGTTTACTTCCGCAGATTAATGAAGGATCTTATAACTTCAAAGAAAGGTAAAGGACCCTTGTCCCAGACGATGACATTCTTAAGGGAAGAAATGATGGCTTATCTAGGACCTGTACTGCTTTACAGGGCCAATACTGTGCTTGACACAGGGTTTGGTGTCTGACAAAGGAGCCTCAAATAAATTTACAGGGTGCTAATTACAGAGTATAGTACTTTCCCACTGGGCTAATCAGGACACAAATAAGGTGCATGCTTAATCCACAAAGCACTTAAACTTTATGGGGAGAAGATGCAAATAAGGAGGTTCATTCACAGAATAAAAGAAAGGGTGATCATCCACTATTGAATGGAAGAGCACAAGCCAGGGTGTGGAAACAGACAATTTCTCCTGACATTGCCCTCCTGCACGGGCACCTCTTTGATTTATTTATTTATTTTTTAATTTTTTTTATTTTATTTTTTTTTTACCTCTTTGATTTATGAAGAAATGGCACAAGCCTTGTACCTCAGCTTTCCCATTTCCCTGCAGAACTGTGCTGGGTTGGGCCATAGGTGCCATATCTTATGTGCATGGGCTCTGGCCCACTTACGATGTTTGCTACAGGTAGTCACTCCGTCACTGGAATTACTGCTGGCGATCAGATTCACTTTAAGAACAAGTTTTTTGGACGTCTTTTAGAGTTCATTTTTGAAAGATGGTCCACCTGGTGCCTGCTCCCCAGCTCTGGATAGAGGCCAGGGGATGACAGCAGCATGAACTCGCTGTGGATAACAAGTCCTCTGTTATGACTGGGAGCGTTTGCAATGCTATAAATAACTCTATCAATATTGTGATAATGGCACTTTAAAGAGGTCTATTTTACAAGTGCTGAATGTAAGAGAGACCGCAGCTGCGCTCATTAATTCTGAAGTATGCCTCCCTCCATGTACGACTTGCAGGTGTAACAATAGGCATGTTGACTCAATGAAAGTCTAGATAATGTTTAGATTAAGAAAAAGGTTAGAGTAACATTGTTAGTTTTTCCATTGTGTTTGGCATAATGAAAACAAATTATAATAGCTTAATTGGAAATGGAAAAGAAAAAGGGCAAAACATAACTTGCTTACAGATTTCAGAGGCTCACAAATAGCTCCTCCCCCCTCAAGAGCAAGTATCATAATTGACAGCAGTAGATCTTTTGATAATTAATTGCAGTAAATTATCACTTGGCACAAAGAAGGCATAATTGTAATTAATTTGCAACCTTCCCAGCATAACACTGAATTAGAAATGGCACTGCCGTCATTTTTCCAAGGGAGGAAATTGGAGTGGGGTGGGGGAACAGTATGCTTTTCCTCTGATACACGTTTGGAATTTTGAGGCAAGCCCTGGTTGTAATTTTTCCGGTATGATCGTGACATCTCTGCGACTCTCTTGGGCTAGGGGTGTTTAATTTAGATTGTGACTATTGGCTCTGGTCTATGATGGTTAGCAGGAGGGGTCCCCTGCTGAGTTCTGCCGTGGTTTTCCATCGTGTCAGCCACCAGCTAGTCACTTAAACTCAGCATTTTTCCATTATCTTTCTGTATCTGTCTCATTCACCAGGGTGCTGAAAGACCTCGTTAGTTCAGGCGATAGATATTCTTTCAGGTTAATTTTATTATATTTTTAATTATAAATTTATAATTATATAATATATATATATAAATATATAATTATAAATTTTATTATATTTTTAATTGAGTGAATTAAGGCCCTCGAAACATTTTTCCTCTTTTTTTTTTTTACCTCCAGAACATCTTACTTTTGTGGTGATGCCTATGATTATTAAGACTCTCTGCCATGGTGCAATTTTATAGTGACTGCTACAGATCAAGGTTCAATCTAATTGCTCAACAATTAATTAGAAACAGGAATGAGGAATAGAAACTATTTTCACTGGATACTAGGGAACTGTTTATATTTCATCAGAGTGCCTGGGAGAAAAAAAATCATTGAGCTATAAAAGATTACATCTGGGTTTCAATTAAAGTCAAGAGGATTCATTAAGCCAAATGGTGGCCCAGAGATTACTGCCATGGTGTGCTACACTGCTGACCAAAGCCTTCCAGGGGTCATGGAATTCCCTCCCTTGCTCCATGAATGTCCACTTGAGAGAATGAGGAGGTTCTTACTTCTGACAATAAAGGCAAGGAATTGTTCTATGTAGTGGTTAGTCATAAAAAAAAAAAGATAAAGATCATGGCCCTATTTCAAGTAGACCCATATAACAAAAATAAGCTTTATTAAATTATTCTGGACACTCTTCGAAGTTCTTAAACCTATTGTTATAAATGCTGAAATAAGGTGAATTTATAGCCAGAGCCCTTTAGCACAGCTGCCCTAGCAATGAACTCAGGTTTGACCTATATGTAACACCTTCTCTGGGGGTTAACAAATCATTCAGTCTTCATTCATGCAAGTTTCCTTTCTCAAAAAGCAACGCCTTAAGTCACCCCAGCTACCCTGCATCCCGCCAATAACTTCCTCCAGTTGGGCTGAATTAGTCATGATAGTTTTACTGTGTGAGCTAATACTCACAAGTGTCAGAGTTCAAGCCACCAACATATTTCACAGGAGACTTCAAATTGAGCTCAATCTTTAGCCCTAGTTGCCAAAGCCCTGATGTTTATCTTCCTGAACTCCCCATGTGAAGACCCAAAGCACATAACAAGGACATAACAAGGACGTGGAGACACCACCTACAAGTGCTGGGTTTTGTGTCCATGACCCTGCTAGGTTAGAGTCTTCAGTGGGCACAGAATTTTGCTTTTCTGATCTAAAACGGTGACATGATTTCTATGGAACAAATGGAGGAAAGACATTTATGAGAGGCTCTTACTTGAAAATGGAGGTAGCTTTAATCTATATATCCTCAAAGAGTAGAAGAAATAAAATCATGAATGAATGCGTCAGGGAGATAGGTTTTGGCTTTCAGAAGAATCATTTTCACATTTACAGTTGTTTGAGGGGCAAAAAGATGCCCACAGCAGGAGGAGCTGTTAGAAGAGAGCAGAGATCTGTAGGTACGGAGAGTAAAGAGATTCAAGTATGGGATCTGAGAGGGGAGGCTGAAGGCTTTAGACAATGTGCTTTTAAAAAGCCTCTTATGATTTAGGAAGATTTTCTGGGTGTTTGCACGATGTATGGCAGGAAGTTAAAACAAAAACTAAAGTCTAGGAATCTAGTTTCTGCTGTGGAGGATGGGATGGGGTGGGTAGTTCTCAGTGGATGAAGGTCTAGGCCCCAGCTAAGGATCTGATGAATTAGTTTCCAGTTCTTTGGGCATACTTGTTGATAAATGAATGGTTAAACTGAAGGTCATTTGTTTATTCTTTCAGTCATTCATTCATGTAACTAGGGTTTCAGCCACTTCCTGATGTGCTGGGTCCTCCTCATGTCCTGCCCTGTGACCGTTCTTAGTCAGGCTGGCCAGTGTGCCTCGGTATCTTGATATTTTTTATTTCTTATCCTGATGAGTGTCCAAATGAAAATACATTTGGTAATGAGAAAAAAAAAATGAGCAAAATTTTCTGAATCCTGGCTTCCCTGGTGGCTTAGTGGTAAAGAATCTGCCTGCCAATGCAGGAGACATGGGTTTGATTCCTGGTCTGGGAAGATCTCACATGCCGCAGAGCAATTAAGCCCATGTGCCACAACTATGGAGCCTGTGCTTTAGAGCCCAGGAGCCAAAACTGCTGGAGCCTGCCCGCCCTAGACCCTGCGCTCTGCAACAATGAGAAGCCAGTGCACCAGAGCTTGAGAGTAGCCACTGTAACTAGAGAAAAGCCTGTGTAGCAGTGAAGACCCAGCACAGCCAAAAATAAGTAAATAAAATTATAAACATTTTTCTGAATTCTATATAAGATTTAGCTTGATCATAAAAGCTTGGTCTGGTCCCTGCTTACCTCCCCTCACTAACCTCATCTCATGACTCTCACCATTGTCCTTTCCCACCAGCCACACGGGCCTTCTTTCTTCCAGTTCTGTATTTTAAAAGTATATTTGTTTATTTATTGGCCATTTGCATGGCTTGCGGGATCTTAGTTCCCCCACCAGGGATCAAACCCATGCCCCCAGAAGTGGAAGTACAAAGTCCTTAACACCGGAGCACCAGGGAATTCCCTCTTTCACATCATTAGTTACCCCATGTTTTTTCCTGTTGTAGGATCTCCATTCACGTTGTTCCCTTGGTCTCCCCACACCTCTGCATCCTTTAACTCCCAAACATAACTTTCTTCAGTAAATCTTCCTCACTCCACCAATCCCAAGCTCCTAAATGTTCTCCAGGCATCTTGTAATTTTCTTTTCTAACACTGAATCAGTTTAAAAATATTCAAATTTATTACAGAATTGAAATGTGATTCCATTATTTGCAGAATTCCTAAAACATGAACTGAATCACAGTTTGAGATTCAGTGGTATAAAGGATTGGGCTAAAATCTCCAGCACAGCTTAAAAGGTGCTGGATGTGCTAAGTTGCTTCAGTCATGTCCAACTTTTTGCAACCCCATGGACTGTAGCCTGCCAGGCTCCTCTGACCATGGGATTTCCCAGGCAAGAATACTGGAGTGGGTTGCTATGCCCTCCTCCAGGGGATCTTCCCCACCTGCAGATCGAACCCAAGTCTCCTGTGGCTCCTGTGGCTCCCAGGCAGGAGAAGCCCACAAAGGTGTTAAACTAATAAGGCAATAATAATATCTTAAATTACATACATGTTATAGTTTACATGTATTTTAACACATATTTCTCTTCGGTTCCTCAAAACAGACATGTATGGCAGGCATTTGTTTCTCTCCCTTCTCTCAGATAAGTTGTCAGAGGTTGCACAGCTAGGAAGTGACGGAATTGGCTCGAGAAATCAGACCCCACGACTCTGGTTCAAGATTCACTCTATTCATAATGGTAACTTCCTTCTTCAGTGTGTTTTACAGTTAGATGGAGGTCTTGTGGCTCAGAAGGTAAAGAATCCGCTTGCAATGCGGGAAACCCAGGTTCGGTTCCTGGGTCAGGAAGATCCCCAGAGAAGGGAATGGCAACCCACTCCAGTATTCTTTCCTAGAGAATTCCACGGACAGAGGAGCCTGGCAGGCTACTGTCCATGGGGTCACAAAGAGTTGGACATAACTGAGCAATTATACTTTCACTTTTCGTATACACTTCTGCTTAAGTGGGCACTGTTTTGTTTTTTTCTCTCCACTTCTGCCTTTCTCCTCCTTTATCATCTCTAATTCCCCAGCCTCCAGGCTCCTGGGGTGCAAGCAGGCTGAGTTGGGACAAAGACAAAGAACTGGGGTTAGCCCTGTGACCGGTCTATTTTGGAGAAAGTGGATCCCCATAGTCTGTGGGAACTGGAAGGGGATTAGGTTGTCCTGTGATCGCTTGAACTGTGTTCTGTGGAGCCCTTAGTACTGCTCCAGCGCACAGTCCGGGCACCTTCCACGTGATCTGCTAGGTGAAGGCGATGTCCACAGCACCGTGTGTCTGAGGGTCCCTTGGGGGGCCACAGTCACCTTCACTCTCTTCTAGACAACTCTGCTTTGATCTCTTTTGTCTATTGAGCTACTGAATAAGATTTTGTTTGAAGAAAGTGTTCTGCTCCTTGAAATAGAAAGCACTCGACACCTCATGATTTAATAATGCCCCAGCTGACGCTTGGGTAGCTGACTTACAATGCAAAAAGGCCAGAGTTGAGGCTGAAATCCAAACCTCTGGGGTCTAAGCTAGTATTCTAGTCTTGGCCCTGGGCTGCTCATGGCAAGTCAGGGATGTGGTTTAGTGGGAAGGGAAACTGGATTCCTATTGGAAGAAACCTTGTGATACAAAGGGTTAAAGTTTGGGATGCTCCAAACTAGCCACACTTTGAGAACCTACCTGCTTGGTTAAACACGCTCATTCCTTTGATCTTCCCAGAGAAAATGTCCCTCCCTGACCCTCATCCCAGCCACCTGCTTAGCCCCTCTCCACCTCTAGCCTAAGGTTTCCTCCTCAGGGAAGACTTTTCTCTCCCAACTTGAAGGACATTGGAAATGAACACCAAGGTCCTTTCTCTGTTTCCCCAAATTCCTGGGTGTCCTCAAATTCTCCCTTACCTTTCAGATCTGATCTAATTTATTCACACTCAGCAGTGATCTGTGTCTGTCTCTAGGACTTTCCAGCACCTCAGATGACCTTTTTTGAAGAGTGAGAATGCTTGTCTTATTGTTCTCGATCACTAGAAAGTGCAAAGGCTAAATACTCTGTGAACCTCTTTTATGCTTTTTGCTTTGGAATGAAGCAATCATTCTGCCTCAACCTCATGACTGCCTTAATCTCATGTGGCTCTGCGAGAGCTTGTGGAGGTGGGACTAAAGGATTTCTGGTAGTATTCAAACCCAGGCAAGGACAAATACACCAAACAGAAAGAAAGTTACTCTCAACTAGAGTCAGCAAATGTTACCGGCTTGAATTAACAACTGTTACTATATCTTAACTCACCAGGTGCCCTGACAGCAACAGGCAAAATCTGTGTTTCTACAGTGTTAGATGTGCTGGCTGCCTGACATATAAATTGAACATCAGATGGTATCTTCCCATGAATTAAAATGAAAGCAAGACAGACTTGGATGCCCATTTCATGGAGTGTGTAAGTAGTAAACTCTCCCCAAGATGATGAAGCATTGCCCAGAACCTTCTGTTTTTGTGATTCAGCTCTGGTTTTGAGTTCCAGTTTTAATTCAATCACTGCCTATAGGGATTTTCTCACTGTTCCACTCACATGTCTGGTTCTCTACCTCACCAACTGAGATATGAACTCAGTTCATTCTCCTGATTTCCTTCAGGAAAGCCACTTACAACAAGGCATTTGAGTTTAGAGACGGCTTCCCGAAAGCAGAGGAAGGGGAGGGATTTTGACTGCAGCAGCACAGATAACTTAAAATTTCATGTTACAGATTTTTGCTTTTGAAATCCCTCTAGTCCTTGTGGCAAACTGGACTCCAGCTTCTTGCCAGGTGGCAGAGCCTGCCAGGCCCACTCCATCTCTCTCCTGTCCACTCCAGCATCTCTAGCAAACAAAATGAACTTGTCTCTTTCTTTATGCAGTGAAGTTAAACTCTCTTAAGCCTCTACTTGCTAAATTCACACCTATACTCACTAAGATCCTTAGCAGAACAAAAGACCTTTTATGTAGCAAGATGCTTTTCTCCTTAGAAATAAAAAGCAGAAAGGCAAACAAAAATTGCCCTTGGTTCATTTGGAATCTGGGTTGGGTATGGGACTGAGATGAGGTCTTTGGTGAGTGTTGGCTGGCACAGGGTGCCCCAGACCCCAGGAAGACGGTCTGGGTTTCCAGGTATAAGGAAAACTGGCACAGAGTGCGGGGTCGCTGTGGGGCCTCTGCAGGCAAAGCGGCTCCCTTTCTGCTGACTCTGCATTCCCGGCTGCTGTCACCATTTGCTCTTTGGAAAGGGGACCGCAGAAAAACGTGCCCTGCTTAGAAATGATGAGCCACCAAGCCTTGCTGGAGGCAGAGGATGGCTGCTAAGTGCACACGTCAGGAGGATGTGGCCTGGGACCACCGTTACGACTGCCGCTAACATGCATGAGTGTGATTCTGTGCTGTGCTCCTGGGCTGAGTTGCTTCTTATCACTTCCACCAAGAGATGGGGATTTGGAAGATGGTTGACAGATCTCTGCGCAAACAGCAAAGCCTGGTGCAGGAGGCAGCTGGATCTGATGGGATGCACATATGTTGGGTCAGGAGCAAGCAAGCATGTGTTAGTTGCTCAGTTGTGTCTGACTCTTTGCGACCCCATGGTCTGGGGTCAGGGGATTTATTTGTAGCAGGAATTTCTCTAGGCAAGGGTACTGGAGTGGATTGCCATTTGCTTCTCCAGGGGATCTTTCCCATCCAGGGGTGGAACCTGGGTCTCCTGCACTGCAGGCAGACTCTTTACCATCTGAACTACCAGGGAACGGGAGACACTGTTTTAATTCTGACTCTGCCTTGTCCTTGCTGAGTGACCTTGGATAAGTCATTCCCTACCCTCTGGCCTCTGTTCTCTTACTATGAAATGAGGGGTCTTCGTTTTCAAAGTGTATTCCTAGGAGTTCTGTGAGTCTTGGCATGCAGATGGACTGGTCAGCTGAGAAGGATGATTCCCACCCCCAAGCCCCACCAGAGCAGCTCAGCTTTTCCCTGTTTTATTGCTAGAGGGGCTAAAATTTTTCTTTGCATAAAGGATTTGGCCATAAAAGGAGTCTGAAACCTACCGCTCTAAAAGATGGCCATCTACTATCTCCTTTATCGCTGACATTACATGATTCTAGATGGAGGCAGGAGAGAAGAATGGGTGCTGGGAAAGACGCAAGCATAAGAAAAAGGAATTCCTGCTACAAATAAATCCCCTGGCCGATCTCTCTTAATCTCTGAAAGTTTAAAGATTTAAAATCTACTTAAAAAAAAAAAACTGCAGTTCTCAGCAAATAAAGACTACTTTAAATTATTCAGGTTTGTTACACCCACAAATCACCCATACAGTACATTCTAAATAAAAAACTAATAACTCTCTTTGCAAGAAGTGTCCCTTCCAGAGGCCACGGATAAGGCATTAACCTGTACTGGGAGAAAATAATACCAGTGATTTCCAAATTACACTCATTTTAGGAAATAACTTAAATAAATGAATTTGGCCAAATGCAGCCTGCTTATTTCCTCTGCATTGAAATGCAGGGGTAATATTTTTCTGCCAGGAAGTATTGGAAACAAAATCATTTAGAGCCATACTTAAAGAACATTTTAGAATCTTTCACAAAATTAGTTTAGTTACATTTCCTAAGCCTTGGCTTTTTATAGTGCTTCGAAGAGTTGGGGAGGGGCTGGGGTTGAGAGGGACCCCAGGCCTATGGGCTCAGGGTTCCACATTAAGAGATTATGGGAGTCAGCTCAGGTTACCCCCACCCACAGCAAATGCTTCTGTCTCTGCTTGTAACATTGCTCCTGAGAGTTCATCCTGACTCTAGGTGCCCCCTCCAGTCCTGGTCAATGGTCTCTCCTCGTTTCTGATAGACCTAGTTATTGAGAAATGCTTGACCCAGAGTGAGTGCTCCATGTTTGTGAACTATGTGAATATTCTACCCTCTGGTTTTCACCCATGGGTCCTGGTCAGCCATGTGTGGAAGCCCACAGGACAACATTCCTTCCAAGGTGACCCATGAAGGCCTTTTTTTCAAGGGATATTTGAGCCATGCTGACTGGAGGAGGGAGAAGCCAGCACACATGCTTTCTCCCTTCTGCCTTGATGGCCGTGAATGGCAGGGCTTGTTCTGTGGACTTTCTCTGGATGGAAAAGCAGAAATCAATTGAAGCAGGACATCCCTGGTGGTCCAATGACTAAGACTTCATTCCCAACACAGGGGTCCTGGGTTCGATCCCAGGTCAGGGAACTAGATCCCACATCCTGCCACTAAGACTTCACATGCCACAACTAAAAAAAAAGATGCTGCATGCTGCAATTAAAGATCCTGTATGCTGCAACAAAGATTGAGGATCCCGTGTGCCACAGCTAAGACCCAGCACAGCCAAATAAATAAATATTAAAAAAGAGAAGTCAGTTGAACCATCTAAGGCTGAATAAGGCAGGGAGGGGAAGGGGACCAGGGCATGGATGAGTGTTAGGCCCAGCTGGGGACTCTCCTAAAGGCTGATGCCAAACAGTCAGGCAGTGTGTCTGAATGTCTGTTTCCTCATTTGTCAAATGAAGATAACTATGTACATTGGGTAGGATGATGGTGAGGATTCAGTCCAGGAACATTGGTTGCACACCCACCATCTCACCTGGAACTATGCAGTATCTTTGCCTTGAAGGAGTTCAGAATCTGAGGAAGAGTCAGAAATAAACAGAGCCTGGTGATGGAATGTGGAAAGCGTTGCAGTGAGAGCAAGCACAGGTGCTGGAGGGCTGAGGAGGAAGAGCCCCAGCCCAGCCAGGGCGTGGGGGTGGGGAGGGTCAAAACTGACTTCCTGGAAGACAGAAAGATGAAGTGAAGGCAGTGTCCTGTGCTTTGGGGAGGAAACCAAAATCACAGCACCTTTGGCTATTATGCTAAGAACCTGGGCTGCATTCTGGGTGATGGGAAGCCACAGAAAGGTCTGGTATAGTGATAAGGTTTGCTGATGTGTTGGAAAGTACCTGGCACATAGCTGACTCTCAATCAACGTTCATTTACAATTTTGAACTGACATCATTTTCTCTGTTTCCCAGGAGAGTCCCTGCACATCTGTGCTTGATGCATGTGAAGTGATTCATGATGAGACATTTAACGCTGTAGAAACAGCACTGAACCAGGAGTTGGGAGACTTGACTTAGCCCAGGCTCCTCTACTCACTAGGTTTCCCAGGTGGCGCTAGTGGTAAAGAACCTGCCTACCAATGCAGGAGATATAAGAGATTCAGGTTTGATACCTGGGTTTGTGAAATCCCCTGGAGGAGAGCATGGCAACCAACTCCAGTATTCTTGCCTAGAGAATCCCATGGACAGAGTAGCCTGGCAGGCTACAGTCCATGGGGTTGCAAAGAGTTGGACACGACTGAAGCAATTTAGTACACATATATGCTTCTATTCACTACGTGATTGCAAGAGAGTCACTTAATATCTCTGATACTCAGTTTCATGACCTCTAAATTGGGATTAACTGCACCCGCCCTATCTACCCAGAGTGCTGGGAGAGTAACCTGCGTCAATATCCAGGGGCTCATGCTGTGTTTTTTGTGACTCTCCAGTGGGTGCTGGGGGTCTAAGCTCCTAGGGTGGGGAAGGAGCCGTAGGTAGGGTCGTGAGGACAGAGTTTTGGGAGGGTGTAAATACATATCTTCCTTTTCTTTCTCAACCTGCACCTCCCAAGTGAGAGAAATGTATGCTGTGTGCATCTCGAGATGGCTGAGCAGAGTGGCTGAGGATGGAAATAGCCCTGCTGATTTATGAGCAGGAGGCAGATTTGCTTTAATATCGCAACACAAGAAAGTCAGGTCTCTTAAATAATATGGCTTGCAGATTTACGGCTGTGCTGCGTGTTCGCCTCGGCGCTGTCTCTGACCATGGACGGTGCTTTACTCTGGAAAGGCTGAAGTCAGCAACTTTCGAGACGCTGGGAAATAGATCCAGTGGCAGCAGCCAGTCCACTGGGTCAGCTGTTTTCTGCAGGCGCTCCACTCCCTCCCACCACTTTGTCATATGTTGTCAGGACTCGGGGGACCTTCCCAGCAGGTCTGGGACTGCTTTGGGTCTTGTGAAGCCAGATGTATAGCAGAGAGAAAGGGCCGGCACTCTCAGGACACTTGGGAGATGCCAGGAAGCTCCAGCATTACCTTTGCCCATAGTCATTGGTCTTGGCCGCTGACACGTAAGGTTTCTTTCCCTTAAGATTGTTTGAAAAATTGCAAGTACAGTCATCCCTCAGTATCCATGGGGGATTGGTTCCAAGAGCCATTCCAAGGATGTTCAAGTCCCTTATATAAAATGCTGTAACACAAAAGCCATTAGGTTCTCTCTCCACTTCTCATCTCTCTTACTTTTTGCCTGTCTCTTTCATTCTGTCCCCTGCCCTGCTCTGACATTGTCATGCCCCCAACCCCCCGCACAGCCCCAGACTGGCTTCCAGTGTTCTTCTGGTCCATGTGGTGAAAAATAAGGCTTCTGACAATCCCAAAGCATTAAAAAATGCTGCAGTTCAATTAATACAGTTGGTCCTCCACATCCGTGGGTTTCATATCCTCAGATACTGAGGCCCCACTGCATCTCAGGAGAGGGGAAACAGTGAAACACTGGTTCCTAAAAATAATAAGGTACTTATTCTACAAATTTTTAGAAAGCACTTGTTATATAACTCCAGCACTGTTCTAAGTGCTTTATAGCTATTGACTACTTTATAGCCCCCTGAGGTATGTCTGCTATTATCTCCATGGTACAGATGAAGAAATTGAAGTAAGTGCCTGAAGTAAGTAACTTGTCTGAGGTCCCAGGGCTAGTGAGAGGTGGAGACGGATTTTGAACCCAAAGGTCTGGTTCTGTAGTTCGTGTTCATAGTCACTATGCTATCAATAACAGCACAACATGAATTACAGTAGTTATGCATGGGGACTTCCCTGATGGTCCAATGGCAGGGGATGTGGGTTCAATCCCTGATTGGGGGGGGGGCGGAGCTGAGATCCTACATTCCCGAAGGCCAAAAAACCAGAACATAAACAACAGAAGCAATGTTGTAACAAATTCAATAAAGACTTTAAAAAATACTGATGCACAGTCACTGAATACTGGACACCAGGCACTACGATTAACACTTTTCATGCACCTCATTTCCTCCTCTCCTAACCCTGTGAGGTATGTACTATGATGACCATCCCCATCTCATAGAAGAGAAAGCTAAGCACACCGCTTCCTGAAGACCACATAGGGAGCAAATGGCACAGCTGGGATTTAAACTCCGGCAATCTGACTCAAAACTGCTAAATGTGAATGTGGTGATTGAATTTTTTCACCTGTACTTTGGGGAAGGAAGTGATGAAAAGAGGGAGGGAGCTGTTAAGGTGAAATGTGGGAATACTATGGTACCTATTTTAGTTTGTGCCAAGGGATGTCCCGGTTGGTTGTGCCACTGGGTTTGGAGCGTGAAGGGTGATCAAGACACCATGGAAACTGCCATGTACGGAGCAACCAGGCTTCCTGCACCCTTTGTTCTCATTAACAGGAACATTTGACTTCTTTTCTGTCTACTACTTCTGTCTTCAGTCTACTAGCTCAGCAGCTCCATCAGCTATCAGAAATATTCCGTATCTTGGGGTCTTTTGTCCTGCCCTTGCGAGAAGATCTCTTCTCGTCCACCTTTGGCACTCAAGTCTCTGACTTCTTCCTGTACTCAAAGGTCCACTTTGACGATCTATGTTCTACCTCCTGTGAGACTAACCCTTGCTTTGCTTTCTCCAGCCTCCCAAATGCTGGGGGCTTGACTCAGATCTCCAGACCTGTGAATGGGTCTTGTTCTTTATTGCTGTCAAACCTCTCTATGTGGATGGGACACCAGCTTTCATCCCTCCATTCATTCAGTGCTGGTCTGTGGAGCTGAGAGGGCAATACCATGTGCCTGGCACCGTGTTAGATGTTGGGGATGCAGAAATGCACAACAATTGGTCCCTCCCAACAAAGAACTCACAATCCGGCAGGCATGAGACAAATGTGCAATTACAGTACAGAGGATGAAGTGGTGTGGTAGTGTGAGCATGTGGCATTGTAGCAGCAGAGAAGACTCCTGAGGTCACATGGAGTGTGTATGTGTGTGTGTGCAGGCTAATGTATGTGGACCGGGGGTGAGGGAGACATGCAGAGAGGGAGGAAAGTTTGGGGAAATCGCAAAGGTGAAGATTCTCCAGTGTGGAACAGCATGACAGTCTTCGTAACTCTTAGCAGCCTGGTTTGGAGTCAGGGGACACGGGAGGGACTTAGGAGGGCATGGCAGCCTAAACTAGAAGGTAGGGGAGAGAACACGGGGGGCCTTGTGTGCTGAGCTAGGGGATTAAAAGTTAGATGCAGAGCCAGTAGGAGATGGGCACGCTTATTATCACCTTTCAGTGTGGCCCACTCAGGCTTGCTGAGACCTGAACTTGTGCTCAACCCCCTGCTCTCTAAAAACGTGCCGTCTTCTCATTCTGCATATACTCCAGTCAAATCGGGTCCCACCCACTAGACTGAACTTCCTGCAGTTCCATGAGATACTCTGCCCATTCGGAGCCCATTCATGGGCTCTGCTCCTGGGGCCCACTACTCCCGGGCCATCTGAGGGACAGCAGGCAAACAAGGGAGTGGGTCCAGAGAGAGTGGGAGGAGGGGAGTTAGGATCCACGGTAGGGAAGGAGACAAAGGGCATGCCATGAGGGGCGCCATGGGCCAGGGAAAGAACTTGACCTTGCACTTTAATTGAGATGGAGAGTCATTGGAGGGTTTAAACACAGACATGACATAATCTGATTAAGGTTTTAATAGGATCATGCCAACTGCAGTGTTGAGAAAAAACTGTAGAGTGGCGGGGATGAAAGCAGGGAGACTAGTTAGGAGGCTTTTGCCTAATTCAGGTGGGAGATGATGGCAGCTTGAATGCGGGTGAGAGTGGCAGAAGTGGTTGGATTTGGGGCATATTTAGGAGTAGAGGTAATAGAATTTCCTGCTGTATTGGATGTGGATTGTGAGAAAAGAGAGGAGCCAGGGATGGCTCCCAGGTTTATGGCCCGTGCAGTAGAATGGCAGGGTTGCCACTGACTGATGTGAGCAAGACTTCTGCGTCTATAACCTGCTTGTCAGTGTCCCTGGCAGACTTTGCATTAAGTGTGGGGTGTCAAGGGGATGAATGGAGAGACCCAGGAGATTCAGGGGATGCTTGGGGAGTGGCGTCATGGCCCTGCGGCTCCCACCGCAGGGTCGAAGATTTGCAATTTCATTACAGGAAGCCTTCATTTCTGGAAAATACGAGTAACTAAGTCACTTCAGTCTATTTTCCATATTTAGATATTTCCGGGCACCTGCGGGCCGCATCCACAGCCCCACTATATCTCTCAGAAGGTGCTGTCTTCTCTTGCCTTTTGCTAAGTGACAGGATTTACCGTGGCCCCTTGCATTAGGTTTAAATCAGGCTCTGTGATGTCGACATTTTGCTAAGCAGGAGCTCTGGTGCAGGGACTCAGTAATGAATGGGTCTTTCCACAAGCCTGGTGCATTTAATAACTGCTAGGTTATCCCCAAGTGATTTCCATGGGAGTGGACCCAAAATTGCCTATCAGTGCAAATGAAGTATGCCACAATTTCCCCTGCTTCCCAGTTACTCTCTTGTTTCAGCACCACCTGCTCTTAGTATATTCCACCAGGGCTGACCATGCCAGCATCGTCATTAAGGGCTTTGTCTTTCTGTGATGTGTAACTCATCATTGCATTGGCCTGTCCCTGCTCAGTGGCTAAAAGAAGTATTTGGCAGTGTGTCAGCAAATCTCTGGTCTGAGGGGCCAAAAATAAGCTGCCCCTTTAATATCAGAAGAGACTTAGAACCCATTGGTATAAGTGTACCGCATCAATATGTTGTGTGTGTAAATTATTCTTGGCATCAGGGTAAATTTTACCCGGGCATGGTATGTGGAAAGACCAGGGATTTTGGTGTCAGAAGGGACTGGGCTCAAATCCTAGTTTTATGATTTACTAAGCTGGTGACTTTAGGCAAGTTAATTGTGTTAATTAAATGCTTTGTGTTTCCCCAGCAGTAACATGGGTGTGGTTCCTGCCTCACGGGATTACCGTGAGTAGTAACAGAGCACATGGGAAGCATGAGGACTGGCCTCTCACACGGTCCTCTCCTGCTACATGTCATTGCCTCCCGCTGTCTTATGTGTGTGGTCTTGTGAGTCTTCTCATCTGCAAAATGGGGGTAAGCTGGACACAGCTAGAGGTGGAGAGCACCAGCTCTAGAGCCAGGGAAACTTGGGCCTGAGACCTGGTTCTACCTCTTACCAGTCACATGACCTTGGGAAATTACTTAATCTCCTTGTACTCAGTTCTGTATTTGAAAAACAGAGATAATAATAATTCAGGCTTCAAAAGATTGTTTTAGGGATTAGGCAAGTTAATTAATTCCTGGAAAAGCCCTGGAACAGTGTTGGGCATAGAGCAGAGCTCTACAAAATGTTAGCCATCATTCTGAAAGGTCCCTTTTTCATCAATGTGATATTTCATTTGTAGTTAATAAGTTATATCACCCTTGCAAAGTCAATTCAGATACTTGATGTCATTTGATTCTCATAATTTTAGGAGGTAGGTGAAAAGGTTATTTATTTATTTTATTTTATTATTTGCATTCAGTTTATCTAATTTTTAAAGAACTTTTAATTTTGTACTGTGGTATAGCCAATCAACTCGGATGGTAAAGAATCTTCCTGCAACGCAGGAGACCTGGGTTTGATCCCTGGGTTGGGAACATACCTGGAGAAGGAAATGGCAACCCACTCCAGTATTCTTGCCTGAAGAATCCTATGGACAGGGGAGCCTGGTGGGCTCTAGTCCATGGAGTCACAAAGAGTCAGACACGACTGAGTGACTAACACTTTCACTTTCATAGCCCAACAACAATATTGTGATAGTTTCAGGGGAACAATGAAGGGACTCAGCCATACACACACATGTGGAGTTTTTTGAACTATCATTTAATATATGGGAAACTCTGAGACATAGCAATGAGGTCACAGACTAAGGTCACAGACTAGGTTAGTGGCAAAGCCCAAATCAGGCCATGTCTACTCTTAGTTCTCCCTACCGTATGATTCTGACTGGCATCACCAGCTGAGTGAAGCTTATGGACCAAGTCCCTGGAATGGTATAGACCCTGGTGGCCCATGTAACTTGAATCTATGACCCTGTCCTCATTCAGAATAATAGAATCATACAGGTTTATTGAGCATTCTCCTTGTGTCAGGTGCCATATATATATATATATATATATATATATATATTATATATATATATTATATATATATAATCTTGTTAAATAACCCAGCAACCTTTATATCCTAGTTAATTACTGGCAGCACTTGGTGTTGAAAACAAAAATACTGGTTATTTCAAGCCAAATTTGATTCCTTCCCTTTCTCTTATGGGTGCTGCCAGCTTTGTAGGTATTTGCAGCAGGTTTACAGTGGTGGAAGCCAGGCTGGTTAGGAAGGCACTATGGTGCAAAGCTTCCTCTCCTTCACCACTAAGACACTCATGTGGAATGAAGAACCACTGGAGGGTTTTGATCAGAAGAGTAACATGACATATTTCAAAGAATCATGACTAGATGATGGATAAAGAATGAATTTTGGAGAAGGGGAACTCATGGAGAGAAAGACTATTGAGGACTTTTCTAATAATCCAGGGAAAAGAAGATGCTGGGTTGGATCCAGATGGGACCAGTGGAATGGGTAAAAAATAGGTCAGTTCTAGACATTCTTGGAATGTAGAATCAACAGGATTGTCTCCAAATCATTGTTGACTAAACTGTGTTAACTTGCCTTAAGAATATGGTCTCTATTGAGGGTTTTTAAACATGTTTCAGTGTGTTATCTCATGTGATCCTTATGACATTCTTGTGATGTAAGATGGGTTGAAAGCCCCATTTCCAACACCGAGAGGTCAAATGGTTCTCCCTGGGCCACACAGCATGGATATTTACTGAACTGGAACTCTCAGCTCCCTAGTGCCTGGTTCCTTTTCCATTCTCTCTCTTACTGGCTACCTTTAGAGCCAGTAGTGATCTTGTTTAGATCTTACTCTCTATTTTCTGAGCTCCCACTGGACCATCACCATCTTTAATGTCCTTACTCATATCCATGCAAGCCTCCAAATGCAGTGATTCCACAAAGACAAGCAGGAGTCAACAGAGACTTTCTGGCTCCCGGGTCTTGGACCCCCTCCTTCTGTCTTTCACCTCCACTCAGTCCTCTCCTCCCTCCAATCCCGCTCATCTGGACTGAATTCAATTATTTCTCACACTCTCATTACTGTCTGACCAAGATTTATGAGTTGATAATTGTCTGAAAGTAAGACCACAAAGTATCATTTGTGTTGGGGGCTAACCTTCCCGGTGACCTTTAGGATTAAAGGCAAAATGAAAAGTGTGATTTCTGCAGAGCCAAACAGGGTAATGTGATCTAACCTGGCTAATCATCCAAAGCCTTGGATTTCCCTGGTGGAGGACACATTAAAGCTGGCACAAAGGGGCACAACTAATCCGGCAGGTTCCTTTCACAAATTAAATTTCTGAAGGCGTCACAACCCCCCTCCTTGGCTCTGGGGTGTATTCTGAGTGACGTTTTCCAAACAGGATGATGACAACAGCTCACACCTCTACGGCCTCAATCGGATTATTTTTACAGGCTATTTAAAAACACATTTTTGAGAAGCCCTAATTGAAAACAGACTTCTTCCCTCATCTGGGTTTGCCAGTGGAGCATCATTGAGGGTGAGAGGAAAATGAATTCATGGAGGCTTTCCCAGGTCAGCGGGTGAGACCCAATCGTGAACTTCCCTGAAGCCCTGCATGTGGGATCCTGGCCCTTCCTGATAGCTCTTTCTCACGTGGCCCCATCAGTCAAAGACAAAAGCAGGGAAAACTCTGCTTGAGACTCAGTATAATGCTTCAAGCCAGACTGAGACACTTGTGAAGCCTCTGCGGTTCCCAGTGGGGAATGTGCAGTACTGTGTCATTCTAGTAGAAGGTTACTTCCTAAGGGAAGAGGGGCCATTGGCCCATGTCCCATGCAATGACTCATAAAATGAGAAGGCATTGTGGTAATGTCTTCCCTCTATTTCAGCAGCCTTGTATTCAGTTCAGCACCTATTTATGGTCCCGGGCATTTTGCTAGGTCCTCTGGAAAAAATCTGTACAGTCTCAAGATGCTCACAAACTAGAATTTCCCCTCTGGGACTAGGACCCAGGGTCTTCCCAGTCTGGGCTGCAAAGTGGGCCCAGACTGCAAGGTGGGCTGACTTGTATGCACTGGGCCTTGGAGCAAGAGGAACCAAAGTTGTTGTGTTTGGAGAAAGGAGCCTCAGGAAGCAAGGACTGCTAATGGTGTCAAATCCAAGGGGCTGAAAGTGTGAGTGAAGGAGTAAAGACTGGAGCTTCAGGAGGGCAGGAACTATATTTGACACCCCTCCCTGCAGAGTACTCACAGTGCCTCTGGTTCACCAAAAGGCAAGATCAACCACTGCTTAATTTAATCCTCCTCCTCACCCACTGGCAATGTGTGGTGATACCGCCGTACACAGATATTATACTGAACCAACTATTTGAACACAGGGGGCTTCCCTGGGGGCTCAGCAGTAAAGAATCTGCTTGCAATGCAGGAGATATGGGTTTGATCCCTGGATCGGGAAGATCCCCTGGAGAAGGAAATGGCAACCTACTCCAGTATTCTTGCCTGGGAAATCTGCTGGACAGAGGAGCCTGGCGGGAGACAGTCCATGGGGGTTGCAAACAGTTGGACTTGACTTACCAACTAAAGCACCACCACCCATTTGAACACAGGCTGGAAAACACATATTTGTTCTACTTTTAGTGTTTCTTCCACGTACTGTTTGTTTTTCCGAAGAACATTTTAAAGAAGCCTAGCACACCCGTGCAGCTGCAGAGCATTGGAGGGGCCACCACAGACTCTGGAGTTGGGCTGTCTGTCTCATCTGTGAAATGGGGCTATCAGAAGTGAGATAAAACATGCCAAGCACTTACACCAACACCTTGTCTATGTGAAGGGCCCCATAATGATTACAAAGTGCTCATGAATGATGATCAAGAGCCTTCATTAATAAATGTGAGCGGCACCATCTCTCAAGAGTTCCTTTTGCATTCCAAAAACCTCCTCACTTGTTCCCAAATCATTCTCTTTGTTCTCTGTCCGACCAAGTTTTGGCCCCAAGTCAACTCTGCTCTGCACCCTCTTTGTGGAGCTGGCCTCTGGCTCTTTTGGTCTGCTGTTAGTACTTTGTCTCCTCTATGTCTGGCTTTCTGCTCTGTAAAATTTGGCTTGGACTGCACTCCTAGCTGTTGCACTTCAGATGGCTTCAGGTAAGTTCTCTGCTCACATCTGGCCTCTTGAATCCCTGCCCTGGCCCTGAGGCATCCTGGTCAACCCTCTGCCCTGGTGAGGTCCATCCAGCAATGGGCTGGAGTAGAGTGCTACCACCCATAAAAGCCAATTGTTAAAGGTTGCAGGAATTTTGTGTGCTGGTTGTTAAACATAACCACCTTTAAAACTTAAATCATCTCAATTTGCAATCAGATATACAACACTTAGAGTTAATAAGTACTCAAAATTCATTGCTTCCAAATTATTTTATTACATTTTACCATGTGCCACAGAAATCTGAGAAACTGCCCTGCTTACATTTATTAAGATCTATAGTCTTGAGGTTATTGCACCTGTATGGTGGAGGTACCACGTCCTGGGGTGCCACTGAGCATCTTTGCCCAACTCTCTGTTCTGGGATGTCATGTTGGCAGCTTGAAATTGGTCATAGTGGGAGTATTTACATGATGGAAATTGGCAAGAGCGACAAATCCTAAAGGAGATCAACTTCTGAATATTCATTAAAAGGGATGATGCTGAAACTGAAGCTCCAATACTTTCGCCACCTGATGTGGAAAAGACCCTGATGCTGGGAAAGACTGAGGGCAGGAGGAGAAGGGGGTGACAGAGGATGAGACAGTTGGATGGCATCACTGACTCAATGGACATGAGTTTGAACAACTGTGGGAGACAGTGAAAGACAGGAAAGCGTGGCACGCTGCAGTCCCTGGGGTCGCAAAGAGTCAGACCTGACTTAGTGACTAAACAACACACAAAACAACAACAACAAAAAATTAGGGCTTCTCCCCTGGAGGAGCCTTAATTTGTCCCTTTTATTGCTTGGTGACCAGGTTGAGGGTTGGGACCAGTATCTATTCATCTTTGATGCCCACACTCTCTCTCCCCACCCCTTCTGCTGTGCTGCCCTGCCTCCAGACTATTTGCGGGATGAAAACTCACATGTGGGTTTACAGAAAGGTGGGCTCTGGTACCATCTGCCAAAGTTTCCTGGCCCTTTCCCTTGATCTCACAGGGTGGCAGGTGGTGAGAGGGTGAGTGACGGCAAGGGCTGTAATCCCATCCTCACTATTGTGACTGGAGGGAGTTGGTTTTCGGTTGGGGTGGAGTTTTTCAGGACACTTGGTGGCTAATCTTCTGCACCAATGCATCTTGGGCCCGGCAGTTTCCATTAGCAAAAATTATCTTTTCAAAATGGAATTGGGTTTGTGTGTGTGTGCTGGGTAGATAGGAAGAAAGTTCACACTGTTGGTCTGGTAAGAAGGTGGCTGTAAATATTATTTAAGGATGCTAAGCACTGTCCAAAGTTAGAAGAGTTTTTTGGTGATCAGACTGTTGATATAAATGTTTGCATTCAGGGTCTTTGTGTTGAATTTGATGCCGGCATTGAAATGTCTAAATAGTGAATACCAGCTCCTTGTTACTGCAAATTTTTGAAGGGCCTAGGAAATAACATACAGCCCTGGGGTGTGTACATTCATAAATTTCATGTAACGATAACTAGTTAACACTTTTCAAAGAGTCCTAGGAAACAGCCCATATGAACCTTCACATTTAAAACTCAGCTTCACACATTTTATAATTAAACTGCCTTCCAAGTGACTTGTAACCTGGGATTTTTCTTTTTTCCTAATAGTCTGTTTTGGCACCTTTTGGAACTTGGCTGTTAACCTGGGTGTCTGCCTTTGGGGAATAAACCCAAATTCTGGAGAATAAAAAGCCCTTGCTTGTGTTCTTGCAGAAGCACGTCTCACACAGGAGACCATGTTACGGGTGCCTCGCTCCCCAGGACCCCGAAACACGTCATCAGGTGAGTCTGTTAGGATTATCACTGGCTTAGATTTCTGACTCTGGGGACAGTGAGACACTGCCAGAGAAGAAACTGCTCTTCAGTCATTTTCCAACAAGCAGCTGGGGACCCCTGGGATCTGTGAGGCAATCGATCTGAATCTGTTTTAAAAATGGGCTCAAACAACATGGTGGCTTTTTTTCTAAAACGGTCATTTTGATCATGTGGCTCTAAGACTGTGGACACAGCAGCCTGTGTCTGAGGCCTCTTCGCTAAATCAGAGCAAGGCACTAAAGCAACTTCATGAAAATTAATGCACATTTATGGTTGTGTCTACTCAAAATAATTATAGCCCTTGCTAACATTTCTCTGAGTGTGGCTATATTCTGGCATATTCTAAGAATTTATGTAACATTTCATTTTGTCTTCTATGCTGGGTGTTATTATTACCATCCCCATTTTTTTTTTTAAACCAGGGAAGAAAACTGAGGCTTTGAGAGGTTAAATAACTTGCCCAAGGTCACATGCCACTAAGTTGTTGGGATAGGCTTTTCAAGCCAGAGCAGGGCAGGATGGAGAGGGCAGAGGGGGTCTGAAAGAGAAAATGCAAATACCCAGCCTAAGATACATGGCCAAAAGAGGGCCAGGTACTGTTTGGAGAAGCTTTTATTTCATTTGTACGTTGGGGTAGGGCTGGGTTGGGGTTTCCCAGGTGGCACTAGGGGTAAAGGATTCACCTTTCAATTCAGGAGACATAAGAGATGCCAGTTTGATCCCTGGGTCTGGAAGATCCTCTGGAGAAGGAAGTGGCAACCTACTATTCTTCTCTGGAGAATCCCATGGACAGAGGAGCCTGGTGGGCTATAGTCCTTGGGGTCACAAAGAGTCACGACTAAGCGCCTGAGCACACAGCACATGTACTGAGTTACCATGTGAAATGCATTTCTTACTGTGGATAAAGGTAAAAAAATATCTAGGGACTTCTCTGGTGGTCCAGTGGCTAAGACTCCCAGTTCCCAGCGCAGGGGGATCCCTGGTCTGGGAGCTAGGTCCCATATCCCACAACTAAGAGTTTGCGTGCTGCAACTTAAGACCTCAAGTCCTACAACTAAGACCTGGCACAGCCAAACAAACAAACAAACAAACATATAAATATTTTTTATAAAAAGTCTGAAAAACACTTTAAAGACAACAAAGACTCACAGGGACGGTGGTGGTGATGGGTGTTCAAACATGGACATGACCAGGTGACTAGATCAGTTCTGTCACTCAGGGTGGTGGTGGTGATGGGTGTTCAAACATGGACATGACCAGGTGACTAGATCAGTTCTGTCACTCAGGGTGGTCATCTCTGGCTACTTTGCGCGGGTGGGGTAGGACCAAGGCCAGGCAGGTGAGTTCAGTGGCTACAACTGTCCAAGTGCTGGCTGGTTCCTCCTAGTCACAGGAAGAGCGTCTACCGTGCATTTAAAAAACCTGGCCTATTCTGTTCTACTGAGAAGCAGGTTGGCCTGAGCCTACTAGTGTGAGCTCTGGCTAGGTGGTCTTGAGCAATGTTTCTAGTTTATGTCTGTCTGTCTTCTCATCTGTATAATAGGGATAATAATAGTCCTGGCCTTGTAGGTTTGCTGTGAGGCCTGAGTCCTCAATTAGTTTAAATCCCTAGACCAAGGCTCAGTACTTGTTGCCTAATATAATTTTGAAACTAACACAACTATGGCAATATGCTAATTATGGATTCCCCTAGTCACTGCCTATTTGAAAGTTGGTTACTGAGTAACCATTGTGTGCCTAGAACCTTGCCAGGTCTGGAGATACAGGCCAGTAGGGGAGACAAAGTGTGATGCTATAGAAATAATCATAAAAACTAATCAAGAAAAAAAAAAAACTAATCAAGAGGGTCACTGATAATGCTTTAGGGTGATGTCCTCAATAGACTATCAGCTTCATGAGGACATGGATTTTTTTTGTCTGTTGTTTTTATTCCTTGCTGTATTTTGAACAATTAGAGCAGTGCCTGGTATATGGTAGATATTTATTGTCAGGTTATGCCAGCCACTATTCATATATATATATCATATTCACATACATATGAATATATATGAATACCCACATATTTATTTACAGATTTAAATGTAACAAGGCACCTAATTTCACATTAGCCTTATGAGGTACAAACTCTTCATCACTCCATTTTAGCAATGAGATAGGTGAGCCCCAAGGTTACTCAATTGGTAGGAGGTAAAGCTGGAATCTGAACCCAAAGCAGCCTGACACCCATTATCCCTGCTCTTAACCACTCTGCTTTGCAAGAGATGGTGCATTAAAGACCCTCAGATGTTCAATGGCATTCTCAGGGGCATCACTGACGCAAGAGAAGGTCCACCCTGGGTCACCATGTTTGGATCTGATCTACTGCAATGGGGGATTAGCTCATTGACACAACCCAACTCTGGACTGTATGCTTTATAAGACCCTTTCAGACAGAGCAAACATCCCAGGACCATCTTTTTGTTCGCACCTCATTTCCAAAGCACTTCAACCCATCAAACAATTTACTAAGCATTTACCATGTGCTGGGAACTGTGCTTGGAGCTGCGGGGATGATGGAAGAAAAGTTTGGGCTTTCAAATTCCATCGACCCCATATGGGGAGAAAGGATCTCTGTAGAAGGAAAGGTCAGTAAGGACACAGGTGTTTGGAATGAGCTATAGGAATGCTGAGGTGGAGAGGCCATGGCCATCCCCGTGGTAGGTGAAGGCCTGATGGAGCTTGGGCTCACATCTTCCAAAGTGCCATGGGATGGATGGAGCCCCACTCCTCTACATGACTCCATTAAGTCAACTCTTGCCAACTCTTCTTCTTGGCCTTTGGTTTCTACTGCTCAAGGGATCCTGTATCATTTCTGGACACTGTGGCCTTTTCCACAGTACTCTCTTACCCCCTGGAATCTCTCTTCTTTTGGTAGGTTTAGGTAAAGACTAAGAATTGGAAGAGAGGATGGGAAGCCTTGGGGGTGGGAGAAGGCTTGAGGAGCAGCAGTATGTGTTACCTGGCAGAGAGGGTGCCTTGACTGAGAAGTGGATTTCTCGCATGGTAGTAAACGTGAGCTAATGTCTGTGCTAAGCTGGGCGCCTTTGAAAGAGAATGATTATGGATGTTTTCCCTTCTTATTACATCTACTAATTTCCCCCCAAAATAACAAGTCCTGAAGGCTGATGTCTGCTGGGAAACTGGATCCTCAGGGACCATTTTCCGCATGTAAGTTCATTTGGAGTTTGCTCCCAGCTGCAGGGCGTGCCAGGTAACCCCGCCCCTCCTGGTTCCCAGCGTTTCCCTGGGCACTGTGTGGGATCCTTTGTAAGTCTGAGAAGCCCCCTCCTGCCTCAGGCCCCTAGGTTTGCACCCGGTTGGGTGGGTGCAAGATGTCTTCTTCCCCTTGTGAACCCTGGAGAGTCCTGGCAGGGCCGAGTACAAGCTGCTGAGTGGATTGTTTTGGTTCGTGGAGCCGACCCACCAGTCATCGGCTCCATGATTGATGCAGGGCCTGTGCTCTGGGTTAAGAAAAGCCGGGGTGTTTTCAAGGGAAAATTTTGGTCATAAGGCAAAGCCTAGCCAGATTTGAGATAAGTGTGAAAAATACATTACAAAAGGAAACCGACTGGAAGTTTCCTGACAAGGGAAACATTTAACCCCCTGTAGAAGGAGTGTGAGAAGCACTCAGGCAGAGATGCTGGGTCTGTGTGTTCACGTCCTCATTGGAGAGGAGGGCTGAATGTGTCAGAGGCTGTGAGTGTGCAGTGTGTCTGTGTATGTGTGTTACAGGGAGAGAGCGAGCAAGCAAGAAGGAGCATCAGGGAAGGCAGGGGTATTAATCATGCTAAAAACAATCTGGCCCCACGGGAATTTAAATATAAGGATCCAACTAAAATCAATGGGAAGTTTTATGAGACAATTTTCTTCTCGCCGGCTTTGGGGATTGTTTGAACTCTCATCGAGCTTAGGACGGCTCTGGCTCAGAGCTCCTCCAATTCTCACACCTGTGCATGAGACAATGTGCATTTTCCACGTTAGCAGCCTTGAGCTGACTCATCTCTAAAGGCTGCCACGGAGGGGGCCCCGCCGGCTCCCAAGCGCCTGGCTCTCTGGCTCTGACCGCAGGATCTCGCGAGACGTCAGAAGATGAGTGAGGAGGGGAGGGGGTGAGGAGGGGAGGGGGTGAGGCGGGGAGGGGCGGAGGGGTGGGTGGTGGGCGACCTTGGTGCTGTCCAGATAATGCCAGAGACCGGCTAGAAGCACGCAGGCTTACGGGTCGCAAATAGCTTCAGTGGTTCTCTATTGATTTCCGAACATGGTCCAGACACCTTGGAGTGGCTGAATCCCACTGACCTGTCACGTTCTCTTTCCCAGCGCAGCATCTTTCACTCCAGTCACAGTGATGTTTCTGCTACACCTGGGACCACTCCTGGGACCGGCTATGCTTACATTATTCTTTGCTCCTGGGGGTGTCATTTCCTCAGCCTAGAAAGCCTACTACACCCCACTTCTCACCTTGATGTGGCTCTTCTAATTTAAATAGGATTAATTATGAACTAGTTCAGATTTCCATCCAGAAAAATACAGAATTTCTTTACCAGAAACTCAAGAGAGGTTGGCATTTGCAAAAATCCTTTTCTTTTTCCTTGCCCTTACCCTGGAGGTAAGCACGGTGGTGAAGCTGGTATATAATCATTTCCAATGCAATTTTATTATATTTAAATGTATCCACAAATAATACACAACACTGTTTATGTGATTTTATATTTTGCATAATTGTATTAATCTGCCCATATCCACTGGGGAGCCATTTGGCAATACTTGGTAAGTAACACATACCAGTCAGTCATTCCACTCCTAATTGTCTATGGTAGGGAAAGAGCTCCAATGTGGTTGAGGCATGGATCGGGACAGTCAACCTAATAGTGCAAAATGGTAACAGCTTAATTGTCCCTTTGTAAATCAAAATATGCTGTGGTTTCATAAAATGAGATGCTGTACGGTAGTTAAAATAGACAACCTCTAAATGCATTGTAATCATAAGGTGAGATTAAAAAAATAGTCACGTTGCAAAATGGCCTGCTCATCTTCCATGGCTAAATTAAAAATATAATCCTTCTCTGTAATGAACTGTTCTCTGAAAAAAATCCCATCCAAATGAAGTGAATTATACTTTTCTATAGAAATTTATTTATAACTTTATTTGTTTAAGGGTTACTTCACACCCTTCCATCTCTATCACATGTACATTATGAACATCTTAAATATAGAAATCTGGTCTTAGTCATGTTTTTGTCCCCAACGTCCCAGCCTGAGAGCTTGCTTATAATTGGTACTCAGTCAGTTGTTGTGCAGAGAGACAAATGCACGTATTGTGTTTCTAAACACTTCCACATAGTTCATGACTTTCTCTGTCTTGACATCTTTATCTCTACTTTCCATGAGGAAACTGACTGTAGTACATTGTATCACGTGACTTGCCTGTGGCCAATGAGGGCAGTAGTTGACAAGACTCTAGCTGTCCTGTCTCTTGCATTAAACCAGCCTGTATTAGATTTCAAAAAAGTGGAATGATTTAAATTTTGTCACTTGCCTAATGTATTTGGGAGAGATGGTGGAAGACTTTCTTGGAGTCTTAGAGACAGAGTGAGAAAACAGCCCAGAGAACGGGAGTGATTTCAACTCAGCATAATTGAATAAATATGTTTGAATATTTGTAATGTGCCAAATAATTGCTTGAGCTCACCCAGGTGGAATAGTTGGAGAAATCACTGGGGAAGTGCCTAGTAGAACACTGGCAAAGAGTAGGTTTCAATAAAGGTCAATTCCCTTTCCTTCTTTAAGGACAGATTCGGGACTAGAACCCAGATTAACGGAACCCAAGTCCAGCATCTTTTCAACCCTATCACGGTCTTCCAGAGGTGCAATCAGGAAAATGAATCTGTTGGGAGATCACCTCTGTAATACCCTTGCTGGAGAAAATGATAACACGGAATTTCTGACAGCTCTTTTGCTCCATCACTTCAGCCCCCATCTCATTTTATGCTCACATGGCCATTATTCTCTATTAGCATACTAATAAATGTTTATGAGATTATACTGTATAAACTATAAACTTTTACATATTATTAATTAACCTCATATGTTGGATTGAGAGCTCCTGAACATTTACAGACTTGTCAAACAGGAGAGTGGTATAGAGGGAACCATGTCTGCAAAACTGGTCTTGTCTGCTCTGTCTGGAGGAAGGCTTGCGTTTTCTCTGTGTGTCTCTTAAGTGCCAGCCACAGACAGCACTGTACTGATATTTAAGAACAGTAGAACTGGTCTTGTCTCTTCCCAGATATGACCTTGAACAAGTTTTCTAACCTCTCAAAGGCCCAGTTTCTTTGTTTGCAAAATGAGTGTAACAATAGTGCCTATCTATGAGGTGCTTGGCATCTGTCAGGTACCCAGGAAAACAGAATATAATCGAACCAATGCAGAACCAATGAGTGGACATACCAGGGAATCATAGTTCTCTTTGTTTATGACATAAAGACCAATAGTAGGTAATATTGAATGACCTGCATTTCAGTGTGGGAAGTGGTATATTTTCATTGGAGGTGTATAAGGAAAAGCTATTTGCATGGGTGGAAATGTACACCATGTAAGGTTTCTTTTATTCTTACTATCCAAGGATGTTATGACTGTCATTTTTTTTAGGGCCAGAGAGAAGGCAAAAGGGGGAGTGGTAACCAAGGAGTCTTAGATTCTAGCTGTAACTTCAGTTCAGTTCAGTCGCTCAGTCGTGTCAGACTCTTTGCGACCCCATGAATCGCAGCACACCAGGCCTCCCTGTCCATCACCAACTCCTGGAGTTCACCCAAACTCATGTGCATCGAGTCAGTGATGCCATCCAGCCATCTCATCCTCTGTCGTCCCCTTCTCCTCTTGCCCCCAATCCCTCCCAGCATCAGGGTCTTTTCCAATGAGTCAACTCTTCACATGAGGTGCCCAAAATATTGGAGTTTCAGCCTCAGCATCATTCCTTCCAATGAATACCCAGGACTGATCTCCTTTAGGATGGACTGGTTGGATCTCCTTGCAGTCCAGGGGACTCTAGTCACTGACTAACTTTACATTTGTCTAAACTTGAGACACCTATAAGCTCTCTCTATTCTTTTATGTTTAAACTTGTTACACAAATTCAGTGTTGTGATTAGAAGAGAGAATGAGAAAGCATTTTTTTTTTTAACCAGTTTAGTCTGTTTTACCACCTATGGTGTTCAGAGTTGAACATGCTAGCAGTATTCATCCTGGAACACTGCAAAGATGTCATAGGAAGAGCCCAGACCTGGGGTTCAGAGCCAGTCCAAGCTCTGTCATTAATAATTATGTAACTTAAATCTTTCTATCCTGTGCATCACAAGTAATTTTTATGTCTGATTTTATGTTTGCAGAATGAAACTAGCAAATCTACTATGCTAATATCATTAGATGTCCTGAAAATCAAATAAAAGCTGGATTTGATTTAGTGCTTCACAAACAGGAAAGGTCCTTGCATGGGTACCATACAGCTAGTATACCTTGTCTTATTTCAAATCCATTATATTCTCATTTTTTGCCCAACCAGGCTTTGAGACTTTTAAGGACTAACCTGTCTTTTATATCTTTGAATTTGCCAGTGCCTAGCAAAGTGAATTTTTTGTTTCTATACACATTTATGAAACCCTTACTATGGCTCAATTCTAGTGGTAAATGTTGGGTTAAGACATGAAAAAGATATGGCTGCTCCTCATGAGAATCTGGCTTTTGAACACGGAAACGCACTACAGACATATCTGGGAATAAAGTTAAAGGATATGAGATTTACTCTTTAAGAGGGAATCCTGTTTGTGAATGTTGCCTCTTCCAGGGTAGAAAAAGCTTCATCTCCTCTGTGTTCTCCTAGAGTTAGGAAATGATGGGATCCAACTTCCAAGCTGTTGATAGTTATCTTTTTTTACATTAAAATTTTTTTTAAATTAGAGAATATTTACTATACAATATTGTGATGGTTTTTGCCATACATCAACATGAATTGGCCATAAGTATACACATGTCCCCTAACACTTGAAACCCCCTCCCACCTCCCTTCCCTTGCCACCCCTCAAGGTTGTCACAAAGCACTGGCTTTGGGTTCCCTACATCTTATATCAAACTCCCATTGGCTATCTATTTCGCATATGGTAATATATATGTTTCAATGCTATTCTATCAAATCAAACAATATATATGGAATCTAGAAAGACATGGAACAACTGACTGGTTGAAAATTGGGATAGGAGTATGACAAGGCTGTATATTGTCACCCGGCTTATTTAAATTATATGCAGAGTACATCATTTGAAATGCTGGGCTGGATGAAGCACAAGCTGGAATCAAGATTGCTAGGAGAAATATCAATAACCTCAGATATGCAGATGACACCACCCTTATGGCAGAAAGTGAAGAAGAACTAAAGAGCCTCTTGATGAAGGTGAAAGAGGAGAGTGAAAAGGCTGGTTTAAAACTCAACATTCAAAAAGCTAAGATCATGGCATCCAGTACCATCACTTCATGGGAAATAGATGGGGAAACAATGGAAACAGTGAGTGACTTTATTTTCTTGGGTTTCAAAATCACTGCAGATGGTGACTGCAGCCATGAAATGAAAAGATGCTTGCTCCTTGGAAGAAAAGCTATGACAAACCTAGACAGCCTATTAAAAAGCAGAGATATTACTTTGTCAACAGAGGCCTATCTAGTCAATGCTATGGTTTTTCTAGTAGTCATGTATGGATGTGACAGTTGGACCATAAAGAAAGCTGAGTTCTAAAGAATTGATGTTTTTGAATTGTGGTGTTGGAGAAGACTCTTGAGAGTCCCTTGGACTGCAAGGAGATCAAACCAGTCCATCCTAAAGGAAATCAGTCCTGAATATTCATTGGAAGGACTGATGCTGAAGCTGAAGCTCCAATACTTTGGGCACATGATGAGAAGAGCTGATTTATTGGAAAAGACCCTGATGCTGAGAAAGATTGAAGGCAGGATGAGAAGGGAATGACAGAGGATGAGACAGTTGGATGGCATCACCGACTCAATGGACACAAGTTTGAGTCAGCTTCGGGAGATGGTGAAGGACAGGGAAGCCTAGCGTGCTGCAGTCCATGGGGTTGCAAAGAGTCAGACATGACTGAGTGACTGAACTGAACTGAGAAAGATAGTACTGATGGTCACCTCTCTTGATGGCCAGGCAGTTGTTGGTTTTGTTTCTCTGACCTTGAATGCTGTCCCATGGAGGGCACAATGGAAACACAATCTTGGGGTCCACTCACAAGGAGGCTGGATGCAAAAGATTGGTGAAATGATTTAAAGCTTATAGAGATGGGTAAGTCCCCATGGGCTAGAAGGAACTTTCCAAGGAGGAAGAGGATGTCTCTTATAAATACAATTACTAACTGTAATTGTATTATAAATACAATTACTAACTGTAATTGTATTATAAATACAATACAAATATTGATTACTGTCAGATTCTTTTATCTGATTCCTGCCCATTATGCTCTCTTGTTGCTAGAAGCACTCTCTTGCCCTCTGCTTCCCATTACCAGTAGAAGGGCCTCTTAAATGAGTTGTGTGGAAACCTGGTGATCCCCGAATAGCTCGTAGGTGTTATGAGATCATTTGGAAGAATACTTCAAAGCTTAACAATAAATAACCGTTTTTCTGATTATGACATAAGTGGAAAGAAGGGCCACATCTCTTTAGTACTCCATCTCTGAATGGTGGTGGCAACAGCAAGGTTGGTTCATCTCTATGCAGCTGCTTAGCAACCAGAGGCCTTGAGTGTGGACACTGTTGTTTTGGAAGAACTTTCTCTCCCTCAGTTTCAGTTCTGAACATTTGGATGCCTCCACGGGTAGAATCCCCGATGTGGGCATAAATCAATATATGCATTCCATCTTCTGGCCACAGGGAAGGGCATATGATCCAGTTCAGATCAATGAGAGAAGCTTATGAAGAACCTACCAGGAGAGACAGAGTTGGGTGGTATGATGTGTGTCTGAAGCTGCTGGCAGTAGAGAAGGGGTCTACAATGTCAGCCTGAGCATGGAGCCATCATGGGAGGAGCAGAGCCAAGATTTCTGGGTCTGGGTGACCTCATCTGAGCCTGAGTCAAACTGTGTCTGAAGCCAAATCTGCTCAAAGACTTTCCAGGACGTCCATTTTTCTAGCTTGAGTCAATTTAGGTTAGCTTTTCTGCATCCAGAATATTCCTAATGCAGTACAGTATGTGACGATTTACTGCACTTTTGAGACTTATTTGGCTAAACAATAATATATTGAGTTATTGTAGTTTAATTGTCATACAGGGTTAGGAGATAAGCTTTATAGTCTTGTTTTATTATTAAAGAAACTGAGTCACCGAGAGAACAAGTGAAGACAGCTGGCAAGTGATTGGGATGGGATAAGAACATGGGTTTCTGATCACAGTAACTGCAAAGACATATTTTTCCTAATCCAGAAACTTATGGAAAGCAAATAGAAAATGAATGCAAAGGGAACCACAGGTAATGCCTGTTACCACAGTATATTATTTGCTGGGAAGTTTCACCCAAAAATATAAGGGAAATTGGGGAAGATATGTACACACTGCTATATTTAAAATGGATAACCAACAGAGACCTACTGTATGGCACAGGGAACTCTGCTCAATATTCTGTAATACCCTAAATGCGAAAAGAACTTGAAAAAGAATAAATCCATGTCCATGTATAACTGAATTACTTTGCTGTTCATCTGAAACCGACACAACATTGTTTATCAACTATACTCCATTATAAAATAAAAATAAAAGAACCCAAATACAAGGTTCCATCCAAAATTAAAGGACCCTCAACTACCTTTCCTAGGTCCATTGCTTTGGCCACCAGGGCTTAATCATTTCTTAAGAAGTTAACTCCAGTACTTACGAGGCGGTCTTTCTGCCCCCAGTTTCATTTTCCTATTATCCACCCTCCATTCTATGATGGAGTCACTTTTCTAGATGGGAATCAGATTATAGCCTTGCTGCTTACCACCCTTCGTTAGCTCCCATTAGCTTCCTTAGCTTTTAGAATAAAACACAAATTCATCTTTGCACACAAGATATTTCATGATCTGACTCCTCTGTATCTCTTTAGCTTCATCTATCCCACTCCTATAGTCATAATGAAGTGACCGATACTTCTGTACATGCCCATTCATTACTCTGCCTTCTCTGCCATTCTCGCTGTGTGAAACCTGAATCCTGTTTTTCTTTCTTTTTGCTTGGAATATCCCTCTTTATACTTAAAATCACCTTTATCCTCCAGACTGGTTTCCTCTGGGAAGGCTTTGGTGATCCATTAGATGGATTTGCACGTTTCTTCTTGGCGACCTCTTATGTCTCTCATTACACTCCTCACACTATACGGTGACTGCATTACTTGCCCTGTCTCTTCTAGACTGTGGGAAACAATCGTGCCCTTTTCATTTTCCATCAGTAGGGCTAGCAGACTTCCTGGCACATGGCAATCCATAAATGTTGTGTGAGTGTGTGTGTGTGTATTTCAAGAAGGAAAGAAGAAAAGAGGAGGAGGAAGTATACAGACATCATATACTGATGATACACATTTTGTTTTATTAAATTCAGATGGTGCTTCATGGCTTTCACATTTGAATCAATTGCTTTGTTTTGTTTTGTTGTACAAGTTTTTAAAGAGAAAAGCTTTATGGTCATTGCAAGCTAGATAAACAATATTTATGTTCCTCTAATCTTAAAACACTTAGAAAATTTTGCATGATGAGGTGGAAGAGAAGGATGCTGAGGCTTTTGTGGAGGGTGAGAGAGAAAGCAGAGATTAGGAAGCTGAGAGTTGGGGTCTCCTGGCTCCATGGCTTGCTGAAGCCCTTGACAAAATGAAAATGATTTCTGTTAGGGATCTCAGAATAACTAACTTCAGTCTCTTTGGACAAAAGCATTTCCCTCCCAAATATGTCAAGCTTGGGGTCTTCTGCTTACTGAATCTGATGGTAAAGAATCTCATCTCCAATGACTTTGTCATAAGTTTGCCCCTGAAAACTTTCAGGGGGAATGGCTTGGCTTTTTTTCCCTTGGGTTTATGCATATCCTTCTAATTATGGTGCTTACCTGCTGTTTCCTGTGAGTATTAAAGTGTGTACATGCTGAGCAGGAATTTCCCATGTCAGGTCTATTATTCTATGAGACTGAGCCTTAATCATTGACCCCTACCTCTTTATAGAAAGTTTAGCTTCTATCTCTGATTCAAGAAATTTATGCATCATAAGAGGCCCCATATGCTGGCTCAAAAATGTGAAAGGAGCTTTTGGCAGATTGATTTCTATTTGGAATACCTCAGTGAATCATCCTTCTATTCAGCCATCCATCCAATAACCATTTTCTGAAATCCCATATTGTTCCATTTACTTCTATAGGAGCATGGGGAGAGATACCTAAAGCAGAGTGGGGATGGGTGGGAAGTAGTGGCAGGAAAGACTTCCTGGAGGAGAAAGTGGATGCCTAAGAGGAATGGAGTTAGCTCTTTGGCTGGGTTGGTGGCTGGGGTGGGAGAACGCTATTTCAGAAAGATAGAGCAATGTAGGCAAGTTGCAGAGATGTAAGAGAGCATGATGAGATTCAGGAACTGCAAACAAGAGGAACAAATATTTACTGAACACCCAGGTGCTCTACCTGGGTCTTCTGGAATGAGTTTTGCCACACTACTATGCATACATGCTAAGTAGCTTCAGTTGTGTCCAACTCTTTGTGATCCCATGGACTGTAGCCTGTCACACTCCTATGTCCATGGAATTCTTCAGGTAAGAATGCTGGAGTGGGTTGCCATGCCCTCCTCCAGGGGATCTTCCTGACCCAGGAAATCAAACCTGCATCTCTTTTGTCTCTTGCATTGTCAGGTGGATTCTTTACCACTAGCACCACCTGGGAAGTCTGCCCAACTACTATAGTGAAAACCTAGTGCTTTTGCTGTGATATTTATTATTACTCTTTATGGAACATTTAATAACTAAGTTAGATGTAATGGCAGAGGCAATGGAGAAGCATTGAAGAGGGACTAAATTTTATTTATTGTCTACTATATGCCAGAAACATTGTATTCAAATACTCTGTGATGTTTCATGTACTGTGGTAGGAACAATTCCTATTAGAAATAAAAGATGAAGAAATGAAGTCTTTCGAGAAGACATGCAAATATACATTGCCAACTTTTGGAACTAAAAAAATCCACAATCTTTCCACTATGTCATTCTGTGGATCACCAATAAAGGTCTTTTGTTTGACTAATGGCTCTGAGGATTAGGCTTTCTCCTTTCCCCCCTACAGAGCTGGAAACAGCTTCATCATGTAAGCGATGGATACAGAGGGTTCTTTCTGGGAAAGGGCCCTTAGAAAGGGAGCCTGGATAGAAAGTGAATGTCAGCGAGAGTCACTTCAGTTTGGTGCTTTAACCATCTTTCAAGACCCAGCTTAAGTCCCGTCTCCTTTGATAAGCTTCTCAATGACTCTATACATGTCTATCTCTGTCTCATTCTCTCTCCTCAACAACTGATCCTTCGCACTGATATTTCACGCTGGTCTTGTAATTTATCTTTGTATTAGGTTGGCCAAAAAGTTAATTCTGGTTTTTCCATAGCATCTTACAGAAAAATTCAAATGAACTTTATGGCCAATCCAATGTATGCATGTCATTCCTTGCCCCCAATTAGATTTATAAGCACCTTAAAGGCAGAGACCATCATAAACATATTTTAAATCCTCCCTTCCTCTCCAATATCTAGCGCAATGTGAATAGTAAAGGCTTAATAAATATTTTTTTTAAAGTTTCATATAAAAGACCACTGCAAGAATTTCTGAACCAAAAATATGCTAGAAATCTATTAACTCAGTTTGAAGGCCAGGTATTTTCTATTTATGACCTACGGTAGAGTTCAATACTGCCACTTGAAGCAAGTCACGTCAAAAGGCAGCATGTTTTCCTACTGTCTCGATCTGGGCTGGTCATGTGATTTGTTTGGACAAGTTGAATGTGGTGGGAAGGATGATGTGTGAGTTCTGAGCCCAGATCTCAAGAGCCCAGTGGAGCCCAGCAGGACTGTCCAGCTGAAACCAGCCCAAATTGCAAACCTGCAGACTTGTGAGTTAAATGAGCACTTGTTATTATAAAGCATTAAGTTTCTGGGAGATTTGTTGGACAGCAAAGGCTAACTGATACATAATCTTCTTGAGTTATTGTGATAAGCTCATCAGGTACATGCTATCATCATCCCCACTTCATGGAGTAGGAAGCAAGTGTTCAGGTCAAGAGCTGCCTAAGGGACAGAGATCTCTTGGATTTGAAAATCTGTGATTTTTCTTTTATATGATGCTGTTTCTGTTCTTTAATCTGCTAGGGTTTTACCTTGGGCTGTGGCCTGACCTGCTGAGTGCTCATGAGAAAACTTTTTAGTACTTTGGTAATAACCAGGGAAAGCTTTCTATTATAAAGGATTGGGAGCCATAGCCATGTGATTAATAAGCATAATTGGAGTCTTTATGACCCGTCATAGGGACTTCCCCAGTGGCCCTGTGGTTAAGACTTCGAGCTTCCACTGCAGGGGGCATGAGTTAGTGTCTTTTAGCAAATGTTACCTGGGTGGGGAACACATTAGAAGGCACACATCTTAGCAAGAACTGGCCTATCTGATGGGAAGGAGACAAAAGGGTGTTTATTGGCAGTTGTCAAGAAAGGTTCAGACCATGGAACTCGGGTTGTCTACAATGGTTGAAGGAACAGGTAAGGCAGAACTGGAGGACTCTTGAATCCCTGAATTCAGACTGAAACAACTAAATAAAGAGGAATATGAAAACAATAACGACTATTAAATTCATAGAGCCTGTCTTATGTGTCAGGGTCTCAGCTAGGTCTCTAATCCTGACTCCTGTCCTAGGAGAGGCTGAAAGAGATTAAATAGGTTACATAGCTTGTAAGCGATTGAACTGGTAGTGAAACATAGATGTGTCTAACTCCACAAGGAAATAACAACAGAAATAAATGCCTCCTTCAGAATATTGTCTGGTCTGTAATATCATGTTCTGCCTGACTTCCAACAATCTGAATGGGTATCTATATTTCACTGATGGCAAAATTCTTTGGATGTCTCAGAGAACATCTATATATGTCAGAAAACTCATGACTTGGCCCATCTTGGACATAGAGACGTGGTTCCTTCAGTGTGACAAGATCAAGTCTCCCATACCTCCTCTGCAGTATGCTTTATAATAAGGTTATCTGGCTTAGCAAAAGTTCTGAAAATGGTTCTTCTGGAGAGAATTTTCTCTTCTGCTTTTGCAACAGGGTGAGAATGACCCTCAAGCAGAGGACATCAGAGGCCATCAGGAGGTGGTTTCTTCAAGACTAACCCAAACTACATCCCTTTCATGTATCCAGTAGTCTGCATTATGCATGCATCAGTCTTGTTGAATTGAGCAGCACAGCAATTCTCAGGGATCCACAGGGCAGCCCACAGGATTCCCATTTTATAAACTGAGAAAATAAACTCAGAAGAACTTACTTGATATGCTCAAGGTCACAGAGTTAATTTGTGGTTGAGCTGGGACTGGATCTGGTCTATTTGCCTCCTAATACCATGATTTTGAGCTATTCAGCTAAATCAACTGAATCACCACAAAAGCACTTACTAGGCACAAGGCTAGTGGAGAGGCTCTGGACTAGGTCCGTGGACACAGTGACAGCAAATGCCTGACCAGCACTCACTGTGGACCAGACCCTGCTCTGAATGCTTTACTTAGAGTAACTCATATAATTCTCATAGCAACCTTATGAGGAAGTACAGTTATTGTCCTCATATAATGCATTGGGAAATGGAGGCATGAATCAGTTAAATAGAGCTGGGGTTCAGATACGAGCAGGCTTGGTTAGAGATCCTTTCCTAGCCATTGCACACACTGCCTCAGGGAGGCTCCTGGGGATGGAAGAGAGATGCTAAACAACAAAGATAGCTATTATATATATATATAGCCTCCAGACAGCGGGTCTTTACTGCCTGGGTTCAAATACTTGACCCAGCATTTAGAACTATTTGACTTTGGTCAAGTTACTTTTTTTGTATCAGCTTTTTATCTGCAAAATGGGCTATTACTTACCTCAGAGTTAGAGAGCTGTGTGTGTATGTGTGTGTGTGTAGGGCTTCCCAGGTGGCACCAGTGGGTAAGAACCTGCCTGCCAATGCAGGAGACATAAGAGATGCAGGTTCTATCCCTGGGTTGGGAAGATCCCCTAAAGGAGGGTGTGGCAACCCACTCCAGTATTCTTGCTTGGAGAATCCCATGGACAGAAGAGCCTGGAGGGCTACAGTCCACGGGACTGTAGCCTGAGTCTGTCAGAGTCAGACATGAACTGAAGCGACTTAGAATGCACGCATGTGTGTGTGTGTGTGTGTGTGTACCTTAGAACCACCTGTGGTCCTGCAGTTAGTATAATCTGACTGTATCATTGTTATAAGGGGATCAGGACATGGACTAACTTCCAGATTCTCAGCACAGACAAGTGTTACAAAGTCTCACAGGGAGAGAATTTACGTCCCATGGGAAAGATCAGGAAAGGCTTTAGTGGAGAGTGAGAAGATGTTGATCAGGTAGACTTGTAGAATTGGGGGTTGAAGTATCTATAGAACCCAGTGGCCTTTTTTCATAGAAGACATCTGGGACCGTAGGAGAGAGGTGACCTCTCCCTGTTTCTCAAGCTAGACTTTGACTAGAACCCAGTCTCCTCTCTTCTAGATCTTTCAGTTTACTATTCTGTCTCCAAACAATGCCTGACCTGATCATAGTTCAATTAGAGACTGTGGTTCCTCTGTCCATACTGATGCTGTCTTTTGTGGTACCAAGTCCAGTCTGAGTTTCATCAGACCAAAGCCAGCGTGATGTCTTTTCTCTGTCATCACTTTGGGAGAGATGCAACTGAGCAATAAGTGTGACAGTGATGGAAAGGACCTTTCGCAGAAACAAACGACGCAATCCATAAACAGTCTCTGGATAAAAACAGTGAACTTTTATTAAACACTTACTATACTAGGTAAATTTTCTCATTAATCAACACAGTAAGTCTAAGCATTCAGTTCTTTATCTTCCTTTATATAAGTAGAAAAGCTAAAGGCTTAGTTTTGTGGTATCTTATATTCAGTAGCTTTGTCCAGGTCGCAACAGTAAAAAAAATGATTGAATCAGGATCTAAAAAATGGTCTGTTAGGCCCCAAAACCCATGTCCTAACCCTGGGAAAGAAAATTGGTTGCATCTTGTTTGATGATAAAGAGTACCTGCCTGGAGCACTACTGGAGAAGATATTGAGGAAAAGTCTTAAATCTGTTGGCAATAACACTGTGGCTGGTTAGTGATATCTGCTGTGGGTGAGCGAATGGGGCTTGGCAGCACTACAAGTGCATTGATGGCCCTGCTAACACCAGCCTGTGCTACCTCTCTGTAGATCTAAAGTCCAGATTGAGGCTGTCATTGGGAGGACTCAGTTCTTTCAGAAAGGCAGAGCAGCATCTTCAGTTGCTTTATTCTTCCATTCATCCATCCATCCATCCATCCATCCATCCACACATCTGTTCATCCATAATTCACCCATCATCCATTTAGCATCCAGAAAAGCTTTAGGCAGAGTGTGCTCTGTGTAAGGAACTGTGCTGTATAATATAGATCTAGGGAGATACATAAGTCCCCTGGCCCCGTAGAGTTGAGTGGGACCTCCTTGAAGGGTACTCTTGGGAAAGTATTAGAGAGAAGAGTGATGAGATGGTTTATGCAGAGACTGAATGTTTGGGGAGACCACGAAAAAGAGAATCAGGTGGGTTGCTTTCCCACCCTTGCTTTCCATGGCTGCAGAGAAGTGAGCAGCTGGCCAGCTGGCCACTGGCACAAACTGCCTCTTTGTGTGAAAACCAGTGGAATCACATGTCTGCTGCTCCCAGATGTGGCCCCGGCACCAGCACTTTCCAAGTGGGAGGTTCTGTCATGGTGTCACCTGCCAAATCTTGTCCAGAGGACTGAGGCCACTTGGCCAGCTGATCAGGGCTCTGTGCCTGTGAGCAGAACTGTCTTACCCTTTGCAGAGACGATCAGGCTGGGGGAAGCCCAGAAGAGCCAGAGCCTGGGGTGTGTATGTGTGTGTGTGTGTTTAAGCTGCGTGGAAGCCCTCTCTCCCTGCACTCTTTTCTTGTGATGTTTCACTAGGTGGGAGACAAAGGGGCTTTGTGTGTTCTTCAGAGTGCTCTGTGCTGACTGTGATACACATCCACGAAAAACCCAGCCCAAAGCCATGACATTGCCGCTGGTTGAAACCCCAAATGCAACTTACAGTGGTTAGAAATGACAAAGGATGGGTGGCAGGACCCAGAGGAAAAACAGCGAAACCCAAAGGATCTTAAACAGATTTGAGGGCAATGATTTGATTTTTCAGGTGAGATCTTTAAGGAAATCTTAATCATAGTCTTCCTATCTGCACATACAGGAAAATCAGTAGAGTGTATATTTCATTGTCTGTCCGGCAAAGGTAAGGTTCCCTTTAAATTTTCTTTGAAGATTACTGTTGTTTTTAATATTTAGGATGTGTGTGGGGGAGAGGGACAGAGAGAGGCAGCGTGTCAAATGTTTCTCTTTCTTTTTTTAAGGCTCACCTGCTCTTAAGAGCGAATTGCATTTTGTCAGTGGCAGAAGAATGCCTTGGCGTTCGGGCTAGTGTTTTGGATGTAATTGAATTGCTGGGTGCTTTAAACATTGCAGGGTTTTAAGCCGAGAAATAATTTAATGATGTGGCCTTTAGGATTGTTAATTAGCACTGTCTGTATGAACATGTAACAATAACACCACCTACCGTAAAAGCAATGTTCTACACTTCAGAACACTCATTTCTTTCGGGCTTCCCGCAGAGAAGCAGTCATTAACTCTTTTTTTGACAAACACTTTTAGACATGCTCTGCAGGGCCGTGAATTCACCCCTCTGGCCTATCTCTGCATTTATCCATGGGGCAAGCTGGCAAAAGGGGCAGCTTGGAGAACGATGAGCTCAGCCCTCCACCACGGCACCGAATGAGGAGGAGGTTGTGGTGTTTTCCCTGCTAAACTCCTGAGACACTGTCACTCCAGAACCCAGAGAGAGATCTGGCTGAGGATGTGGGGAAAATGGAGTCCCTGTGCTCTCTTAGCAGGAATGAAAAATGGTGCAGTCACTATAGAAAACAGTATAGAGGCTCCTCAAAAAATAAAAAAAGTGGAGCTACCATATGATCCAGCAATTCCACTTCTGGGTATTTATCCAAAAAAATTGAAATCAGGATTTGAAAGAGATAGTAAGACTCCCATGTTCATTGCAGCCTTATTCACAACAGCCAAGCTGTAGAAACAACCTGAGTGTCCCTTGACAGATGGATATCTAATGAAAATGTGGTTTATTCCCACACTGGAATATTATTCAACTTTAAAAAGGAAGACAATTCTGCCATATGTGACAACATAGAGGAAACCTGGGGGCATTATGCTAAAATGACATAAGGCACTCACAGAAAGATAAATATTACAGGATTCCACTTACATGAGGTATCTAAAACTGTCACATTCATAGAATCAAACAACAGCATGGTGGTTGCCAGTGACTGGGGGAAGGGGAGAAAATAAATTTACTAATCAGAGGGTATAAAGGTTCGGTTAAGTAAGATAAGTAAGTTCTAGGGGTCTGCTGTACAACATTCTACTGTAGTCAATAATACTGTATTTTTACACTTAAACACTTGTTACGAGGGTAGACCTCAAGTTGCGTTCTTGCCTCAAGTAGGAAAAAATGTCATGAAATCAGGTCATGGGAGGAGAGGTTGCTGGCTGGCCCCCTGCCCACTCTGCTGGAGGAAACCGTCAGTGGCTGATCCTTCCAGCAGAGTTCAGGGGGGTTGGTCTGCGCCACGAGTCTGGAGGGAGTCCAGGTCTGCAGCGAAGCACGGGAGGCTGATGACGATGGGTGGAGGAATAAGGGCTTCTCATGCTTTCTTCCATCCCTCTGGTAATGGCCCAGTGCTTTTTCCACCTTCCTCCTCTTAAGTCACAAGTGTCTTTCTCTTCTGAAGACCTGTCTCTTCTTCAGCAAGACACTCGGCAGCACTTGGGCATCTAAACACTAGATTGTGCCTTGTCTTCTATTCAGCCAGATTGTCCCATGACCTTGCGTCAGGCCTGGCCATCTGCTGTGAGAATTCTCTCTTGGAACTCAAGTTCTGGTAGCTTCTCTGCCCACCATCTCATTTTGTTTCAGCTCTCTCACTCCTTCACTCTCACAGACTCATCTGGCCGCTAGTCCAGAGATGGCTGATACCTGGCTTGGCTATTGCCACCCTGTCTATGCCCTTAGAGGACATTCCTGACTGATGGTGCCATCCTGTCCTGTGGAGCACAGAGGTAACTTTGGAATCCAGGATTCTATCAATTGGAGTTGACATCTCAGATGAAATCTATTTGATATGCCAGCTCCAACAGCTTGACCCTTTTTGTTTCAGTCTATGAGGCCAGACCCCGTGGTCGGTCATCTCAGCTTTACAGAGCATCCCTGGTTCCCTGGAACACGCACTTGCTGCGTCTGTCCAGTGAAGCACTCCCTCCACTCTTAAACTCAGACTTCTCAGTGCTGTTGGAATGTTCTGGGTTCCTATGTGGATTTATGCCACAAAGTACTTATGCTTCATCTTTTGCCTTCAGAGCTGCCTTTTCTTTTTTTTCCCCTCTTTTTTCTTTTCTTTCTTTTTTGGATGTGAACCATTTTTAAAGTCTTTACTGACTTTGTTACAGTATTGCTTGTGTTTTCTGTTTTTTTATTTTTTATTTTTTCTCTTTTTTTTTTAAATTTATTTTTTTTTGGTCATACATTGATATGAATCAGCCATAGATTTACACATATTCCCCATCCTGATCCCCCCTCCCACCTCCCTCTCCACCCGATTCCTCTGGGTCTTCCCAGTGCACCAGGCCCGAGCACTTGTCTCATGCATCCCACCTGGGCTGGTGATCTGTTTCACCATAAATAGTATACATGCTGTTCTTTTGAAATATCCCACCCTCACATTCTCCCACAGAGTTCAAAAGTCTGTTCTGTATTTCTGTGTCTCTTTTTCCTCCTTGCATATAGGGTCATCGTTACCATCTTTCTAAATTCCATATATATGTGTTAGTATGCTGTAATGTTCTTTATCTTTCTGGCTTACTTCACTCTGTATAAGGGGTTTTGGCTATGAGGCATGTGGGATCTTACCTCCCCAATCAGTGATTGAACCTGTACCACCTACATTGGAAGGCAAAGTCTTAACCACTGGACTGTCAGGGAAGTCCCTAGAGCTGCCTTTTTCTTATTCTCCTTTTTGGCTGTGCTGTGTCTTTGTTGCTGCCCGAGGACTTTCTCTAATTGCAGTAAGTAGGTTTCTTATTTTGGTGGCTTCTTTTGTTGGGGAGTGCGGGCTCTAGGCATGCTTCAGTAGTTGTGGCTGGCACATGGCATGTGGAATCTTCTAGGACCAGGGATCTAACCTGTGTCCTCTGCACTGGCAGGTGAATTCTTAACCACTTGACTGCCAGGAAAGTTTTGCTTGTTCTTTGGTAGTATCTTCTCTCATTTTCTTTTCTTTTTTTTTTTTTAATTTTTTATTAGTTGGAGGATAATTACTTTACAATATTGTAGTGGTTTTTGCCACACATTGACATGAATCAGTCACGGATTTACATGTGTTCCCCATCCCGATCCCCCCTCCCCCCTCCCTCCCCATCCCATCCCTCTGGGTGTTCCCAGTGCACCAGCCCTGAGCACTTGTCTCATGCATCCAAACTGGGCTGGAGATCTATTTCACACTTGATAGTATACTTGTTTCAATGCTATTCTCTCAGAACATCCCACCCTCGCCTTCTCCCACAGAGTCCCAAAGTCTGTTCTATACATCTGTGTCTCTTTTTCTGTTTCGCATATAGGGTTATTGTTACCATCTTTTTAAATTCCAGATCAGAACCTGCCGTTCCAGTCTCCTCAGCACTGGGACACCTGCAGAGGCCCCTCAGCCTCCGCCCTCAGCTTCCACCTTCAGCCGCCTTCCCTGCTTCCTGCGTACAGCCTCCCATCTCTCTGCAGCGCTCCCTTGAGAGACTTTGTCATCACCCTAGAGCCTAGAGTGTTGTGTCTTCCTTCTTCTTTCTCCTGAGATGTTTACTTTTCTTTCACACCCAATGAAAGCTCATTTACTTGGTAAAGCCTTCCTTTCCTAACTATCTCCCACCACGAGCCACTGTAGAAGTTGCCTCATCTCTTCTGCACCACATCTCCTCCGGACTAGGAAGTGTTTACCAAGGTATTTATGCCAGGGAACTGGCATCTCTCTCCTTTCTCATTTGATCTTCATCCTAGGCCTTCATAACATCTAGAATGTGGCAAGAATTCAAGCTGTGTTTGTTGAGTAAATGACCAAATGAATGAATTAGGAAATTGAAGCAGAGAATAGGTTTTGCCCAGCTCCCAAAGCTGGTCATCCCCTCATCCTTCCTGTTAAAGTTCTTTATCTGCACTTCTCTTTTTCAACAACATTTATCATTTTTTAAATGTCTATCTATGGACAGTTATCTATGTACAAGTTTTATCATGGCTCCCACACATCAGGTTCCCTGAGGCAGTTATCTTAGATCAAAATCAACTACATCTCTCCCCAAACAGCTAATCTAGTATATCCTACATGTTGTTTTCTTAATATTTGTTGAATGAATAATTCTTAAGTTGTCCTTATATTACTTTGCTCAGAATAAGAACTCAACACGTTTGTTGAACCAAATTGAATTTAACCCTCTGTCACACACATGCCTAATATCTAGAAAGGCCTAAAAATGGATTGAATTATAAAGTTCATGAGGTCAGAGATGATGTTCTGTCTTATTTAATGTTGTTCCTCCTAGAAAGGGGAACAAATGGTAGGTACTAAATAAATATCTATTGATGAAATGGTGAACATCTCCTATTCTACCCTTAGGAAGAAAGCAAAGCCAAGTAGCCAAGAATAATTATAGGACCACTTCGTGTGAAGACCCCCAGAATGGATGGCATTTTTTCTCTGAATATAATTAACCAACCTAAAGTCAGGAATGGCAGTTGTCCTAAGCCCCTTACTCCCTTCCCTAATTTGATGAATAAGCTTCCTTTTAATTTAGACTAGAGTTAGGTATGTACCTTTTTTTTTTTTTAATTTTTATTTATTTTTGGCTGTGCTGGATCTTCGTTGCTGGGCACAGGCTTTCTCTCCTGCTCTCTAGCTGCAGTGCATGGGCTTCTCACTGCGATGGCTTCTCTTGTGATGCACGGGCTCTAGAGTGCAGGCTCAGTAGTGTGGTACATGACTTAGTTGCCCTATGGCATGTGAGATCTTCCTGGACCAGGGATCGAACCCTTGTCCCCTGCATTGGCAGGTGGATTCTTAACCACTGGATAGGGAAGTCAAGGTATGTGTCTTTTTAATCCTGATGCACCTGATCCATGGTGCTTGGGTTTCCAAAATCACTGGCTCAGACAGAGAGCCATGTTATCTTTCCTGCTTGAGCACTTTCCTTAATAGATGCAGTCTGGGATGCTTAAATGCAAATGTACTCCCCTATAGGTGAGGGGTAGTATTTCAGCTGCCATGATGGAGTGGGCAGTGCTCTGTCAGATGAGTTATGTACAACTCTTCAGGGTTCCCTTGATTTTTTTTCTCCTGACAGTTCACCTTGTGCCCAACATTCCGTTTCCTGGAGTCAGACCTGCAGACACTTATATGTCACTGACTGTCTCCCCTCCTGAGAATATGACACAAGGACGCTGCCTGTCACATTCCTCGTTACCCTTCAGATGAGTTTCCCCTGATTAGTAGAGTGGGAACTTAAACCTGTGGGTGGTACACAGCCCTTCCTCGTGTTTTCAGCAACGTGCAGTGAGGAAAATCAGCATTCCCCAGGTGCTTTCAGATGGATGAGGTGGCCCTCGAGGTGACCTCAGGTTTCTTCTCGCTCAGCTTGTTGTCTATTTCTTCTGAGGTGACTGTCACTTTGACCACAGCAGACAGGACAAACCATCACTGAGGTTTAGAAATGCAGGGTGCGCTCCACCAGTGGTTTTCCTCTGTATCTGGGCCACTGTGAGCAGCAGTCAGGGGAGCTTTCTGGCTTCCTGGCAGGCATTGTGTTTTGGTGAGACTTCATAAAACCCTCTCCTGGGGTGAGCAGAGGCAATGATGGCATCTCATTCTGTTCTTTGAGTTTTCATAGTCTCACTTGGCAAAATCCAGTCAAATCAAAATGAGAGCAGTGGGCAGGGGCCACCATCTGGGATGTCAAGAAAGTAGCAGCTTTATTCCATGTAGGAAAAAGTGCAAGGTGGCAAGTGAGGCCTGCTCATCCCTTAAAATGTATTCAAGATGCCCTCCCCCCTCTTTTTAAATTATTTGGCTACACTGTGGGATCTTAGTTCCCTGATCAGGGATCAAACTGATGTCTCCAGAATTGGAAGAACAGAGCCTTAACCACTGGGCCACCAGGGAAGTCCCAGAATGTACTCACTTCTTTACTTCTCCTATTTACACCAAATCCGAGCCACATTCCTGCTCCAGTAGGATTCCTGCTATGGCTTCCCACTTGTCTCCCTGAATCCTCTTATGTCTTCATCCAATATCAGCCAAAATTATGTTTTGAAGGTGCAAATAATTTTAATTGATTTATTTTAAATAATCTAGCTGCTTTACAATGCTGTGTTAGTTTCTTCTGTACAGCAAAATGAATCAGCCATGCGCATACAGGTATCCTCTTGTTTTTGTATTTCCTTCCCACTTAGGTCACCGCAGAGCAATGAGTAGAGTTCCCTGTGCTATAGTATTTATTTTAATTGGAGGTTAATTTCTTTACAACTTTGTGATGGTTTTTGCCATACATCAACACGAATCAGCCACAGTATACACATGCCCCCCATCCTGAACTCCCTCTCACCTCCCTCCCCACCCCATCCCTCTGGGTTGTCCCAGAGCATCGGCTTTGGGTGCCCTGCCTCATGCATCGAACTTGCACTGGTCATCTATTTTTCATATGGTAATATACATGTTTTAGTGCTATTCTCTCAAATCATCCCACAATCGCCTTTTCCCACTGAGTCCAAAAGTCTGGTCTTTATGTCTGTGTCTCCTTTGCTGCCCTTCATGTCGTTACTGTCTTTCTAAATTCCATATATATACATTAATATACAATATTTGTCTTTCTCTTTCTGACTTACTTCACTTTGTACAATAGGCTCCAGTTTCATCCACCTCATTAGAACTGACTCAAATGCATTTCTTTTTATAGCTGAGTAATATTCCATTGTGTACATGTCTCATAACTTCCTTATCCATTCATCTGCCGATGGACATCTAGGTTGCTTCTAGCTATTGTAAATAGTGCTGCAATGAACACTGAGGTATGTGTCTCTTAATTCTGGTTTCTTTGGGGTGTATGCCCAGCAGTGGGATTACTGGGCTGTATGGAAGTTCTGTTCTCAGTTTTTTAAGGAATCTCCACACTGTTCTCCATAGAGGTTGTACCAGTTTGGTTTACCACCAACAGTGTAAGAGGGTTCCCTTTTCTCCACACCCTCTCCAGCATTTATTGTTTGTAGACTTTTTAATGATGGCCATCCTGACTGGCATTAGATGATACCTCATTGTGGTTTTGATTTGCATTTCTCTAATAATGAGTGATGTTGAGCATCTTTTCCCCTGATGGCTCAGATGGTAAGGAATCTGCATGCAATGCAGGCGACCTGGGTCCAATCCCTGGGTCAGGAAGATTCCCCTGGAAGAGGGCATGGCAACGCTTCTGCTCTTACTTAGAATAAAATCCAGTTCCTGTGACAGCCTGGCAGCTCCAAGGAGACCCAACTGCTCCTGCTGCAGGGACCTGACCCTGTTTCATTGCCTCCCTGTACATTCTGATCTGTGGTGGCCTCCTTCTCTTCTGTGGTTGCACCAAGTTTCTGGGGTCTGAACTCACTGTTTTACCTCTTAGAATCATTTTCAATTAGACGTTTACATGGTTAGAGGCTTCTTGGTATGGAAGCTTCAACTTACCACTTTTTTTGATCACCCAATAAAGACTTTAAAAATGGTCCACATCAACACATGGGGGGAAAGGGGAGGGTGGGACAAATTGAGAGAGTAACACCGACACATGTAGACGACCATGTGTAAAATAGATCGCTATTGGGAAGCTGCACTATAGCATAGGCAGCTAGGCTTGGTGTTCTGTGATGACCTAGAGGGCTGGGGTGGGGGTAAGGGGTGGGAAGGAGGCCTGAGAGGGAGCAGATATAGCTGATTCATGCTGTTGTACAGCAGAAACACAATTATACTCCAGTAAAAGTAAAACAATTATACTCCAATTAAAAAAAATGGTCCACATAAAAAATACTTAAAAAAAAAGGTCTTACTTTGCCATGTGCTGAGAACTCCCCCAGCCTCAGTCAACTCATCTCTATAATGGAGATAATAAAATAGAGTGACTCCCTAGGCTGGTTGTGAAGGCTAAAGGTCATAATATTTTATTGGTGTCTGACATACAGTAACTGGGCAATAAAAATTAAAATTTGGTCAGTTTCTCTGGGGTTGCCTGGTGGCTCAGATGGTAAAGAATCAGCTTGCAATGCAGGAGACCTGGGTTTGGGAAGATCCTCTGGAGAAGGAAATAGCAACCCACTCTAGTATTCTTGCCTGGAGAATCCCCTGGACAGAGGCACCTGGTGGGCTGCAGTTCATGAGGTCACAAAGGGTTGGACATGACTGAACGACTAACACTTCACTTCTGTGGGGTAGAGTGGACTTAACTCAAAGCCTTGAGAGGAAGAATGGATGCTTGCCAAGTCCTATTTTCAAGAGAAAATTTTCAAGTGCAGGCTGTGGTGACAGAGAGACCTGGGTTCTAATCCTAGCCCCATCATTTAGGAGTCACTTCATTAGTTTTAGTTTCCTCCCTTCTAATGTGGAGAAAGTGATACATCTCTCAGGGCTAACGTGAGGACTATGGATAATGCTTAAAAAAATGCCAAGTCAGTGCCTGGTTTTGGACTCAGTAAGTGGCAGCCACTTTGCCTTGTCCCAGCTTCCTGGGTGGCGGGCTTTGCAGTGTGGAGCGGAAGAGAAGAGGGGAAGCAGGCAATCTGGCAATCTGTGGAACTTCTTCTCTAATACTTCTGATAAGCACGGGCCCAGGGGCTGTCTCATTTGACTTCCTCTTCTTTACTTTCCCGTCTGGTGGACAGTCATCATGTTGGGAGCCACACCATGGCCCCTAGCTGATGGGTCACCATCCTTGATTTCCCCTCTGTCTTCTCTAATAAAAAGCACTCATATCCAGTAAATCTGTCCTTTACTCTTATTAAAGCAATTGATGTTGGTTATTGAGGTCTGTTTCAGGCTAGGTGAGAATCAATAAGGTGATCCACTTAATCACTTCAGCAATCAAGGAGTTCTTTTCTTAGTCTGCACTCCAGCCAGTGCCTGCAGAACTCCAAAGGCTTATCAGGCCCTTATTGTGCACACAGCGGCTCAGAGATGTCACCCTTCATTTTCTTTCCCCGGTGATCTCAGGGAGTCCCGAGTCCACTGAGCCAGCCTTGCACTCTGCTTATTCTCTGCTTGCCTATATTTGGCAGAATAATGACCAACCGTGTGCTTCTGGGAAGCACTCCTTGACATTAAGGGCTGTGGACACTCAATTCCTGATCACAGATGCTCTCATTTGGGCCCCTGGGTCTTTGTCCATGTCCTTGTCCATGCTGAGCAAGGACCTGGAATGAAAGTTACCTTGTTTCAACAGGGCAAAACCTCTCTTCTACCTGAAGATTCATATTCCATCTTTGCTCAAGTCCCTGAGGAAGACTCAGTCATTTGCTCCTTGTAATGTTTTGAACATAGGTCTATGCTGAGGCATGTTTCATGATATTGGTTCTTCCCTGTATTCTGGCCTGTCTGTGGTCTTCTTAAGAGACAGCTAGTGCCTCAGTCATCTCTGAGTCATCAGGACCCACCCTATTTCCTGGCACACAGTAAGAGCTCAGTTGTGTTTTCCGGAGAGAAGGCAGGCAGGCAGGAAGGAAGAGAGGAAGGCAAAGAGGAAAGAATTAGTTCCTTTCGAGAGTCCTGGATTTTAGCATAGGTTCAAGGCCTTGCCAGTAATTGCTGGGTAACCTTAGGTCGGATATATAATTTATTTCAGCCTATATTTCCTTATCTGCTGATGTAGTAGATAATCCCCCAGATTCCTCCCAGCTGAAACATTTTGTAATCTTATGCCTCTAAGCCTGTGGTTCTCAACTCTTTCATACCCAAAATCACTTTTTGTAACAAATATTTTGAAACCACTTCTTACCACCATAAAATGAAATGCTCCCATAGTATAACCTACTTCCAAACAATTAGAAAAAAGTAATGTTCTAACTGTAGTATGAAAGGAAAATCATATATGATAAAATAACATGTTCCTTTAGGTGAAAGTTCCTAATGGTTTTGTGGTTGTTTAGTTACTTAGTTGTGTCTGACTCTTTATGACCCTATGGACTGTAGCTTTTCAGGCTCCTCTGTCCATGGGATTTCCTAGGCAAGAATAATGCAGTGGGTTGAGTGGGTTGCCATTTTCTTTTCCAGGAGATCTTCCCGACCCAGGGATTGAACCTGGGTCTCCTGCATTGTCAGGTGGATTCCTTACCATTGAATCACCAGGGGAGCCTGAAAGCATGGCTAGGCCTCAACTAGAAGGCACAGTTGGAGGAGTCAGGTGCTTGTATTTCTCCAAGAATCACCTTGAATGACTGTTGTCATCACGAATTTGACCATTTTTAATGATAAAGTTCTAAACGAGCAGCTTGCACTCTTTCCAGAATTGACAGAGTAGTCATATCATGGAAAAGTCAGGATATGTAAAACAAAGGTGTTTTTTAAGCTCAGATACTTACAAACAGAATTTGTACCTATGGGACTAGTTGCTGGGGCATTCAAAGGCTCTCTGGGGAGCGGGAATGTTCTTGATAGTGCTGGGCTGTCTCTGACATTGAAGAACTCTAGGGCCTTTGTCCCATGCGCACTACCCACCAGCAGGGCCTCCAAACATTGCACCGTCCAAGAACTTCCCCACCTACCAACATCCAAAGTGCCTTTTACAGGATATTATCATTCCCCACAAGGACCAGCACTCTAAGCTTTAAAATGTTATGTGAAGGGCTGGCTTCACGGCATGTGGTTTGCACGCTAGCACTGGACTCTTGTTCTTAGAAGGGCCCTATGCTTGGGTTTCCCAGGTGGCTCAGTGGCAAAGAATCTGCCCCAATGCAGGAGACATAGGTTTGATTTCTCGGTCAGGAAGATCTCCTGGAATAGGAAATAGCAACCCACTGCAGTATTCTTGCTTGGAAAATTCCATGGACTGAGGAGCCTGGCAGGCTACAGTCCATAGGGTCACAAAGAGTCGGACATGACTGAGCAAGCAAGCACACATGTGCTTGATTTAATGCTTTGTTGTTGTTGTCTTAAAATCCTTAATGGTTTTTGAACAAAGGTCCCTGAGTTTTCATTTTGCACCTGGCCCTGCCAATGATGGGGCCAGCCCTGGCTATGTATACTGATGGGGTCCTGTAGATTTTCCAAAGTATATGAAGGATGTTTAGTCTTTGAATGATTGTCTTAGTTTGCCTACCAATGCCTTCTTTTAATTAGACAAATTATCCCTAATTATTTGTATGGTTGATTGATGAGCAATTTGTTCATTCATTAAACTGATGCATGTGTCCTTAGTTGCTTCTGTAGTGTCCGACTCTTTTCGACCCTGTGGACTGTAGCCCACCAGGCTCCTCTATCCATGGGATTCTCCAGGTGAGAACAACTGGAGTGGGTTGCCATGCACTCTTCCAGGGGATCTTCCCAACCCAGGGATCAAACCTGCATCTCTGGCATCTCTTGCATTACAGGCCAATTTTTTACAGCTGAGCCATGGAGGAAGTCCAAACTTATGCATATGGAGCTTCTATTACATACCAAGTAGACTCTGGAGTCAGAAAACCGTAATTCTAACCCTGTAAGAACTCACAGACCCTTGGTGTTATTAATAACAGGGCTTCCCTCATAGCTCCCTCATAGGTCTGTCGGCAAAGAATCTGCCTGCAGTGCAAGAGACCCAGGTTCAATCCCTGGGTGGGGAAGAAGGAAATGGCAACCCACTCCAGTATCCTTGCCTGGAAAATCCCAAGGACAGAGGAGCTTGGTGGGCTGCAGTCCATGGGATTAGAAAGAGTCAGGCATGACTGAGTGACTAATACTTTCTAATAACTCTCCTAACCTCTTTCCCAGAATAACTATGAAAGCAAAAAAATACAGCATATTTGGAAGTAGATAGTACATTATGTCAATTGCTAATTTTAAAACTGTGTTCTCCATCTCTGGAGTGCAGCTTTCTCCTATTTTTTCCCCTGTTAGATGCCATGGAACATGATGCTTTTTAAAAAATTTTAATTGTATACTTTTATTTAATTAATTTCTTTTAAAAAAATTGATGTATAGTTGACTTAGTTTCAGGTGTACAACATAGTGATTCAATATTTTTATACATTGACTATATAATATTTGTATACATTTTATACAATATTTTATACATTACAAAATGATCACAAGTCTAGTTACCATCAGTCACCATACAAAGTTATTACAGTATTATTGATTACATTCTCTATGCTGTACAGTGCACCCCATGACTTTTATTTTATAACTGAAAGTGTGGACCTTTCAATCTCCCTCACCTATTTCACTCACTCTTCTCCTCAACCCCTCCCCTCTGGCAACTACTAGATGGTTCTCTGTGTCTAGGAGTGTGTTCCTATTTTGTTATGTTTGTTCATCTGTTTTGCTTTTTAGATTCCACCTGTAAGTGAAATTATACAGTATTTGTCTTTCTCTGTCTGACATTTCATATAGCATAATGCCCTCTAGTATTATGTTGTTGTGAATGGCAAGATTTCATTCTTTTTTTTTTTTATGGCTGAGTGATATTCCATGTTATGTATATGCCACATCTTTATCTATTTATCTATTGATAGGCACTTAGGTTGCTTCCATATCTTGGCTATTGTAAACAATGCTGCAGGAAAATGACACTCGACACTAAATAGTAACTTTCCTGTGAAAATCAGGAAGTGAACAGAGTAATTGGATTCAGCGAAATTTATCAATTTGGGTTTCACTAGTTTGGAACTTATGATAATTCATAAAAGAATTTTACCAAATTAAAAAAAGATGTTAAGTTTGGTTGGTCACAGAATTATGGAAATTTTGAAATGGACTTCAAAAAATTATCCAGTGCTTGAATCTGTTATAACACCCTACAGAGTATTCATAGAGCCAGCTTTGGCTAATTCTTGTGATGTGTGCTGTGGAAGCATGTGCTTCCTATGCTAAGAATGTTTAAAAAAGCAATTTAGCAGACTTCGTATGCTAATTACAAATTATTCTTATCTACTCATTAAAGCGGGGCAGGGCAGCATGCCTTTTACTTGGCAACACTTATTTAATCTAGCTGTATTTTATAGTAACAAAACTACTCTGAAAAGACAATTTATAATTCACACTTCTCACTAATTCAGCTCAGCCCTAAGCAATTAATTTTTTATTAGTTCAGCATTACCATATTAAGAAGAAATAAAGAAAATATAAGGACTAACTCTAGGAAGTATTATGCTTAGAATCCACTGGGATATAGTTAATTGATTCAGAGATTATTGTACGGCAACAACTTGTGCTTTGGAGGAATTCTTTCTTTAATTTGTTGAAGTTATGGGCAAAGTCCCAATATGGTCCAGGCATGGTGTCATATCAAGGATGATCCTAAGACTCATTTCTGGGAAGAGAAAGGGCCAAGGTATATGGAGATTGAAGTTCTTCACTTTGTGGTGCCTTTATGGAAATAGAATTGAAAGGGGTTAAATTCTTGTATGGATTACTAGCTGTATTAAATTTCTAGCTGAGAATTTGCAAATTAATGCTCTTTGATGATACTAAGGAACTGGCAGATTTTATTTAGATAGATTGTATATGCAAACCTATTTACATGCACATGGACATCCATATGCATGTGTGCATGTGTGCATGTGTGCTACGAAGCCTGAGGAAGTCAAATAGTCCTGTTCTCTGATAATGCCAGGTGGAGTGGGCTATTTAATAGTATTGGAAGGACTCAAGTGCCTTGCAATCAGAATTTAAGTCTTCCTGCCCAGAGGGGCATGAAACCGTCCTCTTGCTGATAAAGCCCACAGAAAGCAGAAACTGTGCAGCTGCCTAAAAATGGAGGGGCGGATGATTCAGTTCAGAGAGACAGGGAGCTGCAGTAAAACACTGCGTGTGTTGAAGGGAATCAGAGTTTTCCCCAGAAATAAATTATTTAACACTTTAGTGCCTAGTATTTATAAAGGCTGAGTTCTAAGATACTGTGTGGGTGAAGCCCAAGGTTTTTTTTTATTAATAAGGGCTCTGAAATAAGACATGGGCATTCCTGTGTGAAGAATGTAGGATGAGACAGTGGTGGGCAGGAAAGACAGCCTGTTCTACCGTTTATTTGCAGCATTCTTCAAAGCCTGGTCCACCAACCACCTGCATGAGACTCAACTGCAGAGCTCACATTAAAAATGTGAATTCCTCAGCCCCACTGCAGGTTTGTAGAATTAGTAATATGGACTTTTAAACAAACTTCCTGGGTGATATTTTTAAAAAAAGTTTTTTATTGAGGTATAGTTGATTTACAATGTTGTGTTAATTTCCATATAGCAAAGTGATTCAGTTGTACATATATAAATATATATGTGTATATATTTATATTTTTCATATTCTTTTCCAGTACAGTTTATCACAAGATATTGAATATAGTTCCCTGTGCCATATAGTTGTAGCTTGTTGTTTATCCATCCTATATATAATAGCTTATATCTGCTAATCTGGGTAATCCTTAGTCATGTTGAAGACTGAGAATCAATTCTTTTGGGAAGAACTGAGTAAGTAATGGTTTGATGTCTGTCTCTCTTCTAGAATATGTGTTTCATGTGAACAAAGGATCATGTCTTGTTGCCCAGTGTATTTCTAGAACCTAGTTCAGTCCGTCAACCATAAAAGTCACTCAAGAAGTAGTTTTGGAATAAAGCCATGAATGAATGAATAAAAGAAACTATAAACTGATATCATAGCCTACTATATATCTTTTACGGTTCTTTGCATTTTGGTAATGGAGCCAAAAGGTTCTATTATTTCAGAATGGGCTTAGATATTTTCAGTAGAATCCATTTAATGCTTTTTAAAAAATCCTGCTTTAAAAACCTTAAAGCATTATCGTATATGGGGTCTTGTGTAGGTAGAATCTTCCTGACTATTACAGTGAAGATTTTGGCACTCTGAGTAGGGGACACCAGGTGTGTGTATCATTCCTCATAGAATTCTGCCTTAATTAAGTTTGCTTCTGTTTCTGTTTTATATCACACACCTAGCGAGAGAGGTATTTCAAGGAAGCATGTATGACTTTACAGTTAAAACCGGAGGAAAGAGTTCAAAGACAGAGCACATCATATTGTGGTGGTCTGACCATCTTTCAACTCCCTCCGCGTTACGTAAGGTAAGGATACCCTGGAGTTGCAACCTTACCCTGAGCCCTTCTTCCTCACACAGAGGTTGTTTCATAAAATGCATTCAGGCCATTCTTCTCAAGTTCTTCATACACTTTTCACCAGAAAAAAGAAATCATTCATATCTAACAAAGGGTCTTGGATTCTTTAGATAGTTTCCATTATAAGTTTTTGGCACTGCTATTACCCTCAGCTCAAGTTACCTTTCTGATCCCCCTTCTTTCATCTGCTGAAAATGGATTATTTCCTTATTAGCTTGAAACCGTTACTGTTCACTGAGAGCAGCCTGTGTATGAACAATGCTAGCTCTGGAATATTCCGGAAGATTCACTGTTGCACAGAAACTTTCCCTGAAAACCAGGGAGTTTTCTGAGAGCGGGATGGCAGTTTGTTTTCTGGAAAGGGCTATTATCACAGGAAAACCTTCCACATCTCTGTCTTGAGACAGCTGAGCACAGCTGACAGGCTGGGAAACCCCAGCAAAACATTTTTTTTCATTTATTTTTATTAGTTGGAGGCTAATTACTTTACAATATTGTAGTGTTTTTTGTCATACATTCACATGAATCAGCCATGGTTTACATGTATTCCCCATCCTGATCCCCCCTCCCACCTCCCTCTCCACCCAATCCCTCTGGGTCTTCCCAGTGCACCAGGCCCGAGCACTTATCTCATGCATGCAACCTGGGCTGGTGATCTGTTTCACCCTAGATAATATACATGTTTCGATGCTGTTCTCTTGAAACATCCCACCCTCGCCTTCTCCCACAGAGTCCAAAAGTCTGTTCTGTACATCTGTGTCTTTTTTTCTGTTTTGCATATAGGGTTATCATTACCATCTTTCTAAATTCCATATATATGTGTTAGTATGCTGTAATGGTCTTTATCTTTCTGGCTTACTTCACTCTGTATAATGGGCTCCAGTTTCATCACTGTTTATAATAGCCAGGACATGGAAGCAACCTAGATGCCCATCAGCAGACAAATGGATAAGGAAGCTGTGGTACATATACACCATGGAATATTACTCAGCCATTAAAAAGAATTCATTTGAACCAGCAAAGCATTTTCTGGGGAGCCCTGAGTTCTGAGGCGATACCTCATGGGTCAGCTCCATAGTAGGTGCTTAAGGGAGGGTACAAGAAGACCCAGGAGGTGAGTTTCCAAATCCTCCATACTCCTTCCACTTATATGCTGTGAACTACTTTATCATTGAAATTCTCCTTATTTTTTAAAATTTAATTTCTATTTTATATTGGGGTATAGTTGATTTACCATGTTGTGTTAGTTTCAGGTGTACTGCAAAGTGGTTCAGTTATACATACATGTATATCTATTTGGGATTAACATATACATACTGTGAGTGAGTGAGTGAAAGTTACATACATGTATATCTATTTGGGATTGACATATACATACTGTGAGTGAGTGACTGAAAGTCAGTCGTGTCCGACTCTTTGCAACTCCATGGACTATACGGTCCATGGAATTCTCCAGGCCAGAATACTGGAGTGTGTAGCCTTTCCCTTCTCCAGGGGATCTTCCCAACCCAGGGATTGAACCCAGGTCTCTCACATTGCAGGCAGATTCTTTACCAGCTGAGCCACAGGGAAAGCCCAAGAATACTGGAGTGGGTAGCCTTTCTCTTCTCCAGGGGATCTTCCCAACCCAGGAATTGAACTGGTGTCTTCTGCATTGAAGGCAGATTCTTTACCAACTGAGCTATGAGGAAAACCCTACTATATATAAAACTGATAACAAGGGCCTACTATACAGCACAAAGAACTCTACTTAATATTCTATAATAACCTACATGGAAAAGGAATCTGAAAAAGAAATTCTTTTTCTTAGTTCAATTGGAAAAAAGGTCCCCATCTCTTAAATATTTTAGAAATCACTGTTATAGGTTATCTCAAATTTGAAACATTTCTCGAGAATCATACCATGGTCCATGGATATTATTCAGGAATCTGTAAATTTGGGTGGGGAAAATCACACCTTTATATTCACTAATCTGTATCTAAAATTTCTCAGTTTTATTAATTATGATTAGAATCAAGTCACAGTCACGTCCACAAATCCTATGAGTATGTCACCAATAGGAATTATAGGTATTTTCATATTGCATAACAATTCTTTAAGAGATCTTGAAACATGATTTACATTTACCACTATATCTGGTAATTATTAGTCCCTCCAATAGAGTTGGCTTCTTGATGCCTTAATAAAGAAGCACTTATTTTAACATAGCATTTTAAATATTTTGATAACTATATTTCATTATTATTAGTATCTGTGGTAGTTTGATGCACTTTTTATGCACTTAAAAATAATTCTAACAAGAGATTTATAGGTTTAACTAGACTGTTAAATGGATCAATGGCACACAGCTTAAAAAAAAAAAAGATTTCAAATGGCTGAGAATCACTCTGTCTGCATTTTGTGGTTATGATTGTTAATGAATTATGATGAGAAATTAAGAAAATCAAAGACTAGAAGTTAGAAGGCCAGGGTTTGAGACCCAGATCCTGCTAATTTTCAGCAAAAGAGTAGTCATGAACTCCTGCTTGTTGTAGAGAAATAACCTCTTCCTGGGGTTATTGGGAGGATTAAATAATCCTAGCATGGGATCTTCCTAACTGTCACGTCCCAGCTCATTTCTTTTATCACAAACATGCATGTATTTTTCTTCTAAAATAAAATGCTGATGAAGCTACCTGACCCTTGCCTGTAAGATTTCATCCACGAATTTAGCACGGCACAAGGGGCCCTAACCCACTTTGCCCTGCTCCCCACTAAACCACTCCAGCCACAAGGAACTCTGCCATTTCCTGCCACACCATCCATTTCCTACCTTTAGGCCTCAGTCCACACAGTTACCTGAGCTTGTAATGTCTATTATGTTTTTTCCACCCAGCAAATGCCTACTCCATTGTGACCTCCCTCTCTAAAGCTTTCCTAGGTTCTCCCAGCCAGCAGAATCCCTCCTCCTCCTCTGTGGTCCTAAGGAATTGCTTTCATCTTCCTTTATAACATTTGCCACATTTTATATTAATTTATTTTTTTCCATGTTTGGTTCTCTCATTCTCTGTTATATTGGGTTGGCCAAGAATTTCCATAATAGCTTACAGAATAACCTGAACAAACTTTTTGGCCAACTCAATATTACAGCCTTCTTCAAGCATGGGATAGGAACGTGTGTTATGGAGGAAGCTTGCAAAAATATGTTGATATTATAATTGCATTGATTTGATTTGAATCATATTTCTTTCATGTTGAATTCCAGAGACCATTAAAGGAGGACTTGAGGTTTGTATGTGACTCCAAAGATGTCTTTACAAAAAACTGAGAAACACTCATCTACTGGGGAAAAGGGACTGAAAAAAAAATCAAGGATCAAAATACATGTGGTAAATTCTTGGAAAGCACAGAAGAGGGCACTTGACTAAGGATGGTTGCCTTCCTTGAGAAGTTTTAGTTTATTTTCTCCTCCTGGAATAAACTCCAATAAAGCCTTCAACTCTCCCCTTGCTTTCCAGCTCAGAGTTCCCAAGGAAAGAATGAGCCTGCCAGGCCAACGAAAAAATAAGGACGGGATAGATTCTCCTCTCCTGCCCTGCTCCTGGTTTCTGATTCTTGGCTGATAGAAGTGGAATTCTGATTAGAGCAGTTCATTGGTTGGAGGCGGGGCTATTCCATCCATTCATCCAGATCCCAGATACAAAAACCCCACAGCTAAAGGGAGATTGGCAGAGGGCCGACCTGCTGGGGGTGCAAGCAAGCTAAGCTCCAGGGGCAGAAGGTGAGATGGACCTGCTTCTGGAGAGAGCCGTGGCAGGCACTGTGCTGTGCATCACGGCACTTCAAACCTTGGGACAGAAGTTAAGTTAGAGATTCTTAACATTTGACAGGTAAAGGAGCTGAGGCCCAGGAAAGCGAAGAGATTTGCTCCAATTTCAGCAACAGTGCTGAGATATGAATCCTGGTCAGTGTGACTTATGCCTCTACATGTTCTTCCTACTCCAGCAAACAGCCCCAGTGCTTGCTCACCCTAGAGTCCTCACTGGTTAAGGTGATCTCCAAAAAAGGCTAGAAAATATGCTTATTCAATAATTCATATTTAAGCATATTAGTTTTTTTAAATTATTTTTTAATTAGTTGGAGGCTAATTACTTCACAACATTTCAGTGGGTTTTGTCATACATTGATATGAATCAGCCATAGATTTACACGTATTCCCCATCCAGATCCCCCCTCCCACCTCCCTCTCCACCCGATTCCTCTGGGTCTTCCCAGTGCACCAGGCCCGAGCACTTGTCTCATGCATCTTATGCTTTTAGACTAGTCCTTAAAAATCTTCTTGGGATGTGCTAAGGACCATAGGAGTGTGTTTTCAATACGTTAATATCTATTGGTTATAAAATGCTGTTATATAATCATCTTTGACACAACATTCTCCACCTCCCCACAAATTTACAACAGAAGTTGAGGCACAACGTGTTTAAGGGATTTGCTCAGAGGGGAGATTTGTTCAAACATAAAGATGAGCCTGAACTTTTTCCACATCGCATTCTGTTTTGAAAGGCTCAAAACATATGCTCAAGGGGGGTATCTCACTAGATTTCATGTCAGATCGTCCTCTTGGTAATTTAATCCTGTCATTCCTAGTTATATCCCTTTGGAAAACCACCATCAATCCTTTCTCTTCTGATATTTTTATGCAAAAAAAAAACAATTCCCTGTGCAAACCACCTCGCTCACAGACAACCAACTCAGCGATACTCCCCAAAGTGTCTACTGCCTGTATTACTCGCACCTCCATCCTCCAGGCAGCTCTAGCTCCACTCCCAGTTGAAATTTATTCAGAACCTCCCAGGATAGGAGGGGGCATGGAAGGATCTGGTTATCTCATGGACGCAGGCTCTTCTGCACCCTTTGTCTGAGTGGTCATGTCCCAGTTAGGGTGGAGGGTTCCCCAAAGTGGGAGGACTATTTAAATTTTGTACAAGTTGCCCTCCAAAAACCACTTGACATAAATGTTTCATGGCTAGCCTCTGTGAGGCCAGGGCTGAAACACTCAGCTGTGAGGGTGTTTGTATTTGTGGAACTCTCTTGAACATTTGCTGTGGGTTTCAAACAGCTGCTCCGCTGAAGCTCTGGGGAGAAGGAAGATCATGAATATTCAGGTGAAGCCACCAGAATGAACAGCCGTTAATAGAATAAATGCCTAAACAGTTGTGTAAGGCTTATTAAGACCTATTGGGGCTGAGATAATAAATTCCCACTCTGACATGTTGCAACTACTGTCGCTTAAACACTCTGGACCACCTCTTCCCAAATGAAGGAAAAAAATGATGTTAGTTCTCCATGCAAACACAAAGAAACACCTGGAAGCCTTGGCAAGGGCATGTGGTTTGGTAGAGATCATTCTGAGGATCGCTGCATCCCCAGGAAGATGATGCACTGTTCATTGTTCGTGCTGTCAAGGTTATCTCAGTCGACTACAGGCTGGAGTGGGCACTGCTCTGGCACCTGAGAGATGCTGTCCCGACTCCATCGGACCCCGTGGGCATCAGCTGAGAGTTCATACAAAACCCTGGGGCACTGAGGCTGGACCTTGGCCCTCTTACCCCAGCTCCTATGGCCTGGGACCCGCTCCCTCAGCCCCTTCCAGTATGGTATTGGATGGAACAAATATATACTAACATTGGGCTCTTTTGTCTTCTGCTCCATCAATCCATAATGGGGAACAGGATGCAAAGATTGCAAATGCAAAAGTGACCTTTCCAAGAGGCAGCACCTGGTGCATTAAGAAGTCCCTTGCACACTGGGTTTGAGTCGTGTGTGCTGTAAAAATGGGGAACATGGGAGGCAGTTGAGAGGCGCTGAATTCTCCTTTGGAGGTTACCTGTCACATTGTGTTAGGCCGAATCAAGCTGCGTGGTTCTGGCACCCAGAGTCACAAGGCATCAACCACAGGGAAACAGAGGAACTCACCCACGTTTGCACCTAGAGGCAGACTCAGTAATATTTGATCAGAAACCTGCTGTCAATTCAGATAAAGGGCATTTGAGTTCAAATGAAGGCGACTAACTTAATGAAGTGAGCTTGTACATGTAAGGCCACATTTGCTTCTCCAAAGCTGTCAGAGAGAGCTCACCCAGACTAGTCATGTTTGCTTATTTTCCCCACCCCTGAAGACTCGATGGGGTCCTGCTAGACTCAGAGTCATCAGAATTGTGGAAAATACACTCGCAACAAAGAAATGCTTGTTTCCCAGATTCCCAGTGCATCAAAATGGAAGTAGATTTGAGGATGTAGCGAATCTGAGGCTGAATCAAGGCCTGAGGGACCCAAGATGAGTCATTTTGCTTCTCTGAGGTGTAGTTGCCTCATCTGTGACACAGGCATTATTCTGCCTACTCACAAGCTTATTTTGAGGATTAAAAACACGTAAGCCACCTGCTTCTCAGGTGACTCAGTGGTAAAGAACCTGCCTGCCAATGCAGGAGACATGGGTTCAATCCTTGGGTCAGGAAGATCCCCTGGAGGAGGAAATGGCAACCCGCACCAGTATTCTTGCCTGGAGAATTCCATGGACAGAGGAGCCTGGTGGGCTACAGTCTATGGGGTCACAAAGAGTCCGACACGACTGAGTGAGCTCGCATGCAAGCCACCTGCTGAAGGTGTTGGCTCATGGTAGTTGCTCAGTTAGTACTGTTTATTCATTCCTTTGACAATTATTCACGAGTTTGTTTATTTCTCTTTATCACCATTCTTTTCACCAATGACTTGAATAGGGTTAGTTTAAAAATTTCCTTGCAAAGCAGAGATTAGCTTCTTTCTTATACAGTTTCAGACATCTTCATGCATTTAACCTACTGGGTAAATCAGCAATTTGCATAAAAGCCAGGCAAATGAAAGGGGAAACAAATCTTAGTTGCCCTTTTCCCTCAGCCCTCCATACTCTACTCTGCTTCAATTATGGGTGACCTGGTTATCAATATAAGAACCAAATCTGTTTCAGAACCTTTTGTGTCATGGTCAGAGTTCCTGAGGAAGAACAGATGGAATAAATTAATTAGTCAAAGCATGCTTAACTGGAAGGACATTTCTTTCCAAGAGTGGCCAAAGGGTAGAGGGGACACGCAAGGGACAAGGTAGCAGAAGTGCCTCAGAGAGCCAGAGGGCTAGGACTGGGCATCCATCTGTATTTTGAATAAAGATGTATATTTTTTTGTTCCCATTAACAAGTAAGTCAGGAGGGGTCTGATAGCTGTTATTCTTCCAGGGATGGGTCGGAAAGTGACCCTGAAAATCTGTCCAAATGGCAAAACTCTTTCAGAAGAGTGGGTAGGAAGCCTTTCCTTTTATGTGTTCTCAATACAGTTGAGGCGGACGTTTGTCTATAATGATGCCTTCTGGCAGGAGTTTGGATGGGTTTGGTGGATGCGTTTAGGAAGCTGCTGGCAAAGCCTCCTTGCTTGGCCAAAAGCAGGGGCCTGGCTGTTTTGAGACCAGATTATCATATTGTTTCTCTCTTTTTTTCTCCCCTCTATTTCTGGCTAACAGTCAGTTCTTCACCTCCCTGCTTGCTTTGCTTGGCACCTCTCAATATCAACCATCGCTCTCTGGTCCTGATCATTCCACTCCAGGATGGAGATCTCTGGGAATACCATTTTGTCATTTTTATCACACAACAGGTGCGCACTTTGGGCAGGCCCACAGAGTAGAAGACCCTCCAGGGCCCCGGACTGTGGATGTGACATGTTCACCACTATAGACCCGCCCTGCTGCCCGAGATCACTTTGTCACGCGAAGCTACTCTACTATTTCTGTTTCTCTCTGAACCAGAACAAACAGTAAACAACACATGCTTTTTATTCCAACCCTGGAAAAGAAGAGCTGTTTCCTATGAAAGCCCATGCCAGGCGGAGTTCTTTTTCCAAGAGGTTTTAGGAATGAGTGATTTTTTTTTTGGTCCAATAAGCAGGGAAAAAGAAGCAAAATGGAGGTTGCTTCATAGAAAATCAACGCACAAAAGGATCTGAGAGATGATCGAAACTAATCTGTCAATGCAGGTGAGAAGACTTGGGGTCCAAGGTCAGGAAGGTCAGGAGAGAGCTGAGGCTGCCCTTGGAAATAATAATATGGATAAATGACACTTACTTAGGATTTTGAGGTGCAGGTGTTATCTTTTTACTCCCAAGGGTCCTGTCTTACTCAGCCGAGGAAATGGAGGCTCAGGGCTCTTAGGTGACTCACCAAACTTACCAGATAGTAAATGGCAGATGGAGGACTCACTCTTGGGGACAGTTTGGTTCTAAAACTGAGTGCTCTGATGCCTACTTGTCCTAGACCACTTCCCACTGCTCCCCACTTGCAAGCAGAGTTCATGCTTCCAGAGGTGCACTCAGGGTTCCATGCTCACAAGTGACAACAATCAGACCACACTTCCCATGTTAAGTTGCCCCAACAGGGTCAGTGGGAGCAGGGGGAAGCAGGGATACGGATCTCCTGGGGTGAACCTAGGCAAGTGAGCCTATGCCACTGGCTTAATCTTTTGCAATCTTTGACTCAAAAAAACTTATTTTGCAGTTGTGGTTAGAGGTAATTTCAAATACATTCCAGATGTGACTAGAGGCTGGTGAGCAGGTCGTGGGGGCAAGAGGGAGCTGGGCCTTGTGCACATAGCACCCAGGGCTGGCTCAGGAAGTGGGTCTATCAGCTGCAAAGGTAACAAGCTTCCTTTTGCCTCTGGCCAGAGGAAATGTGGGGGTAGCAGGGGAGGGCTGCAGCTGGCTTGAGCTGGGTGGCTGGAGCGGGGAGAGGGCAGCTCCCAAAGGGGAAGCAGCTTGCTGTTACTGTTTCCTTGCAGTGTGGCACGGGATGCACGCTTTCTGGAGCCAGACAGATTTGGGTTTGCACTTGGCAAGCAGTAGCTGGTAAGTAGCTTAATTGTTCCAGTCTTCAGTATACTCATCTGTGAAACGGGTCTGGATGACTGCTTTCTAGGGCTGTTTTAAGAATTAGGGAGAAAGTATGCATAGAATCTGAGACAGAAAATTTTGACTATTGTGCTCTTATTTGGGGCCAGGAGCAATAACTCAACAGTGGTAGAATTTGTCTCCAATTCTCTCTGCTCAAAAGTTCCTGAAGTTTTAGAGAGAGTAGATCCCAAGGGATATTATTAGGTTTCTTGAGTGGGGTGAGTGGATAGGGATGCCAATTGCTCTACACATAGGAGAGACAGAGGGCATGGTGGGAGGGCTATGGGAGTGGGGAGGGGTCTGGGGAAGGTTCAGGGAGGAGGAGAGAGGTAGCAGCAACACTTGGGAAAAGAACTTGGGGAAACCAGAGAGATTCCCAAGGAAGAGTGAGAGGAGGCTTTGCTTTGTGCCATGAAATGTAAACCTTCTACTCTGCCTTCATTAAAGAAATGTTTGGTGAGAACCTATCTTTTACTTCAGTGGCTTCCCTGGTGGATCAGAAGGTAAAGAATCTGCCTGCAATGTGGGAGACCCGGGTTTGATCCCTGTGTTGGGAAGATCCCCTGGAGAAGGGAATGGCAATCTGTTCCAGTATTCTTGCCTGGAGAATTCCAGGACAGAGGAGACTGGCAGGCTACAGTCCATAGAGTTGCAAAGTATTGGGCACTTCATTGCTTTCAGAGTGTAATTTGCAAAATCCATTGACAATAGGCTCCAGCATAAGAGTGGCTGAGAGTGACTCAGTTGATTTGTTACTTCCCAGGATCTGTGTTGGGCAGGGTGACCCTGTATTCTCTGGGTGTTGCCCAGCATGATGAACTAAATGCACCCTCAGGAGTGTTCAGCTGGCTCACTGAATTGACTTGCTTTAGAGTCCAAAGAGTTTTTTCTCTCAGTAGCCTCTGTCAGTGGGTTGAAACTGGTGGCAAGCATGAGTGAAGGCAATGATGTTCAACTTGGGGCTCAAATCTGGAACTTTTGAAAAGTCTGAAGAGCAGCCTTTTTAAAGGCATCTTCCTCAGTGCTTCAAATAGGCTACGGCTGTGGCATAAAGAAGGAAGAACTCTGGCGGGCCATTTCTGTCCAGGAGGATAAGACAAGTAAAAGCCCTAGTTGTCTGCCAGTAAGGAGAGCCACTGGCAGAACTTTCTGTTCCCTGGTTGTCCTGGAGGGAGGTCTGCAGGGTGGGGAGTGAATAGAGGGAGCCTGGGTCTGGAGTCTAGGCTCTACCACACTCCTTGTGATTGTTACCAAGTCATTTGCCTCTCAGGGCCCTCTGCCTTAGAGGAGTTAGCAATGGCCAGCCACAGGGCTCTTGGGAAAATCTAAAACGTTATTATGAGAGTACATTGCAAACTATAAAGTGTTACACATGTAGGCAGCATGATACAAATACAGTAAAGCTGGAGCCTTGGCTCCAGCTTTGGCCCTGATGTTCTCTAGTTATGTGATCTTGAGCACCTCCTGGGACCTTTCTGAGCCTCAGTTTCTCTGAAAGGAAAGGAGAGGCTGCAATCTTGACCCTACTGGGTTGTAACATTGACCAAAGTGTTTCATAAATGGTGAAGTGCTGTAAAGGTAAAGGTTTACTGCAACTGCCTTTTACCACTTATGAATTTTAGTATCGATCTCATGAAGATTAAAGAAAAAAAATGAAGCCCTTATATTAAACACAATGCAGGACACAGAGCCTTTTAACACTCACTTCCAGTAAGAGGAAGAAGGTAAGCCTTTCTGAAATGAAACACTCTTCCAAACCATTTTATTTGAACTTAATTTTACTATGTGGCTAGTGTGGACAGAGTTCTTCTGTGGGTAGCACATGACTCACCCCTCAAGCTTTTCTAACACCAGTGAAAAGTTACAACTATTTGATTTCCCCAATAAAGAGTTATTAAGCAGTAATAATCCCAGAGAATATTAGGTTAGGTGTGCCCATGCCTGTTCTCAGGAAGGCCCAAGCTTGAGTACAGTTAATACTTCATGATAACTCATCAGCTAAACAAAACACACGCAGTGACCTGCGGTTCTGAGCGTTGACTACAGCTGAGTCAGCTCAGTAGCGTCTGGCTTGATCATCCCAGCGTGTGTGTGTGCTACCAATCTCAATGGATGCAGCTGCTGGACAGACGGCCCTGCAGATCCCTAAACCCAACATATCCCAAAGCAAACAAAGCATCTCTTCTTCAACCTGCTCCTCCTTCTTGATTCTCTGTCTGGTTAGTGACACCACCATCTCCCTAGTCCCAGAGTTTTATGATTCTAGTGATATAATAGACACCACCCTCTCACTTCCTAAGGCCAATAAGGACTGGACTACAGCCAGCCAGGCAGGCAAATCACCTTGCCAACATCTGCTGTTTGTCGTATCCCCTCATTATTATACCGCTGTCCCATTTCAGGTCCTCAGCAACCTCATGTGGACCATGGCAGTTCTGTTTACATTTGCTAATCTCACGGGGATCTAGTTGTCCTGCCCACCTTTAGTCTGTGCCTCCATACAATCCTCTCCCCAGTCATCTGCATTCTGAGCTTTTAAATGCACAGATATGAGCATCCCACACCCTGATCACAAGCCTTCCTCCTGACTTACTGCCTGTAAAATTATGTTGAAATTCCTTGGCCTGGCATTTTAAGCTCTTCATCATCTGGTCGTTTTTGATCATCCCTTGTCCCTTGTCCCTCAGCTGTACTCAACAACTTGCTGTTTCTCATACTTGTTGATTTTCTCCCCATACCAAATCTCTGCTCATCCTGCCAGGAGACCCCAAACCGGTGCCTCTTCCAGGAAGAGTCCCTTAGCTGCAGGTAAATGTCTTTTAATCTATACACCCACAGAACTTTCTGCATCTTATGTTAGCCCTTATTGCTAAGACTATGCCTTGTCACAGGTAGGGGGCAGCACAAACGATATTTTCTCAGGTCGCTTCTGAGCACTCGCCTTTTAAAGCATATTTCCCCTATCATTCTCTTTCATAGAATCTCATTGTTTTCCTATGGAATATTTAAGAATGTTTATAATTTTGTATTTGTAGGTGTGCTTATGGCTCAGTATTTGCCTTACCTACTGCACTGCAGTCTAGGTTTGTCTATGTTTGACAAATCTAGACAGTGTATTAAAAAGCAGAGATGTCATTTTGCCAACAAAGTTCCGTATAGTCAGAGCTATGGTTTTTCCAGTAATCATAGAGGGATATGGACCCAATCATAGAGAGTTGGACCATAAAGAAGGCTAAGTGCCAAAGAACTGATTCTTTCAAATTGTAGTGCTGGAGAAGACTCTTGAGAATACCTTGGAGTGCAAAGAGATCAAACCAGTGAATCTTAAAGGAAATCAACCCTGAATATTCATTGGAAGGACTGATGCTGAAGCTCTAATACTTTGGCCATCTGATGCGAAGAGCTGACTCATTGGAAAAGACCTTGATGCTGGGAAAGATTGAGGGCAGGAGAAGGGGGCGACAGAGAATGAGATGGTTGTATGGTATCACCGACTCGATGGGCATGAGTTTAAGCAAATTCTGGGAGATAGTGAAGGACAGGGAAGCCTAGTGTGCTGCAGTCCATGGGGTGGCAAAGAGTCAGACATGACTTAGCGATTGGATAACAGTAGCACACTGCAAACTCTCTTGTTTGCATAGGCATGAAATTTGCCCTTGTGTTTATGACTATCATCAGGGCTTAGCAGAAGTGCCTAGCTCATAGTATATGGTAAGTAAATAATAGATGAGAAAATAAACAAAAGTAGATGTCAGCAAGTCTGTCTAGATTGTCAACTTCTTGAGAAGTTGGTTGCATTTCAGCCATTCCCTAGCCCAGTCTTTCTGCTGTGAGTTGTTCAACCAACAATAACTGAATTGGGTTTTAATTTTAGGTCTTCATTTCTTTCTGTTGAGTGAGGAAACTTCTATAGCTGACTTGTTGGACTTTGAATTTGTTCGTGACAGAAAAGTGATAGAAAAGTATGCCATTAAATAGTCTTTGCTTGTGTTCTAGCAGATATCCACATGCGAAGTCCTCAACATACTTCCCAGTGAAAAGCCTTCTCATGATAAAGCAGATCAACACAGTGGCTGTTAGCAGCAGAAAGGTAATTGACAAATTTCTGACATGAGTCTGTTTATTCTGCTATTGTCAAGGGTAATCATATTGGTTGAGGAAAATCCTTTTGCCTTGATTCTAAGTGTTCACATGTGAAAATGTTGTCAGACCTGGATTCTGACTGTGAAATCAATGTGTAGAAATTTATGTGTGCATTCACTTTGTGGATGACCCATAACTTTAATGAGGGCAGGACATGATTTATTTGTGAATTAATTGATCAAACTGTTTAGCCACTCATCTATTTGTCTGTTATTTTCTTCTTTTATTTTTAATTCACTCATTTGCTTGCTTACTTAACAAGTACCAGAATGGTAACTGTGGGCTTAGTAGAGTCAGGGCTATAAACACAAAGACAATGTGTACCAGTACCAGCCCTCAGTGAAAGTTCAGGATGTGTAAAGTGGTCATAAAAGGCTTCATGGAGAAGTCAATATGAAGAAAAAGAATCCTTCCCTTTGATCAATAAAGGGAAAATGGGATCTTTATTTGGTGCTTTTATATTGCTCTTCCTTATTGGGTTCATTTGGTCATTTGCCATGTTGTGTGTGTATGTGTGTGTATAAGCTGTGTATGTGAGTATACATACATTATGTGTGTGTGTGTATTCATATAGCCAATTAGCCTAAATTCTAAAGAGAACTGAAAGAGAGATGGAGAAAATTAAAATTTCTTGTTTTCAAGATTCCTCATTTACTAAATAATTATTTTTTTTTGGTAAACTGTAGAGTTCATCATTCACACACTCTACTGAAAGAAAAGCCAGTGTACAGTCAGATGAGAGCACCGCTGGGTGGTTGGAGTGAGAAGCTGAGTGTGGGTCACTCAATCATCTCCCTCTGAAGAGTGTCTAGGGCATGGAGTTACATTATGTAAAACCTACTGGCTGAAATTATTACCTTTGTTGTCTCCCTTTCATCTTTTTTTTTTTTAACTTTCAAAGTTTTATTGACTAAAAGTGAAGTGAAGTTGCTCAGTCGTGTCCGACTCTTTGTGACCCCATGGACTGTAGCCTGCCAGTCTCCTCTGTCCATGGGATTTTCCAGGATTTTTATTGACTAGATCTATGTAGTTAATATATCAAGAAGCATAGCTGTAGCATTATTTTCCATGCATAAGGTTCCCGCTGATGAAGAAGAATCTACCAATATCATGGGGGGGAAAGTTCACAGCTGCAAATGTCTCTCAACTTGCAAGCAGGGTCATCCAAAGGGTCTCCTGGAAACTTTGGCCCAGATCACAGAGGTAGTGACCAGATCTCTAATGGGATCCCAGGTATGTCTGAAATACTTCAGGCCCATCAAATAGTGCATAAGATGATGAAGTAAACACACTCATGAGCCCACAGTCAGCATAAGAATAAAATTTTATCACTATTATGGAAGGCTACTGTTACCCCCTCTTCAATTACATTTCCCCTGTTCTCACCATGCCCCCTTCCTATCTTCCCCTTATGGATTTGTGGTGAGTACTTTCAGCCTGCCACCATTTTCTAAAGGCCATGGGATATAATTTGGCTTGTATGAACTTTAGATTTCAGTTATTCAGCAAGGAGAATTTCCAACTCTTTTGCATTTTCTACCTTGGATTATCACCAATTTTTTTTTAAGTTGATCTGACCCTTGGAAGATAATTTAAACTTAACTGAGGTGTAAGTAGGTGGTTTCAACTAGAGTACATCATCCCACAGAGACCATGGTCAAGCTCCCCATTGATTCAGCTCAGTTATCATGAATAACAATATGAGTGGGAGGAAACAGGATGATGTAAAAATTAAAAATTGGGTTATTAATCCTGGAGGAAGGTTAATGAGAAATTTGGGAAGTGCAATTGCCATCCGGTTTTTTTAGGGGCTCTCATTCTCCTTCACACTTCTGACACCTGATCGGTCATCATGCGTGTGTGCTAAGTCACTTCAGTCGTGTCAGACTCTTTGTGACCCTATGGACTGTAGCCCCTCAGGGTCTTCTGTCCATGGGGATTCTCTAGGCAAGGATACTGCAGGGGGTTGCCATGTCCTCCTCCAGGAGATCTTCCCTACCCAGGGATTGAACCCGAGTCTCTTACATCTCCTGCATTGGCAGGTGGATTCTTTACCACTAGCACCACCTGGGAAGCCCTGATTGGTCATCAAGTGTTCTCAATTCCTCTTCTGAAACATCTGTCAACTCTGCGCCTCCCTCTTCACCGCCTACTCACGGCCTGTAGTCAGGCTCTTATCACTCTGGACTCTTCTTTTGTAATAAGTTCTTAACTCACTTCATGCTGCCTCTAATTCTATCCCTTTTACTGAATCCAGAGAGATCTTTCTGAAACACAAATCAGAGTCGTTTACCTCATTTTTCTTAACACCTTTCATCGGCTTCTCATGGCCTTCAGAGTAACATCTGGTATTCATACTTGGGGGTCCCTGCCCACGCACAGGGGTCTGTGTGTCATCCCTCTGTCTTTACCTCCCCACTCTTGCTTCAATCACGTTGTGTTCCATCTAGTTTTTTCCTCTCATGTAGATGTGCCTGTGGGGGCTCCCTGGGAAGCTCAGTGGCAAAGAATCTGCCGGCAATGCAGGAGCCACAGGAGACATAGGCTTGATCCTTGGGTCGGGAAGATTCCCCTGGAGGAGGGCATGGCAATCCACTCCAGCATGCTTGCCTGGAGAATCCCCATGGACAGAGGAGCCTGGGGGGCTAAGTCCATAGGGTCTCAAAGAGTCAGACACAGCTGAAGTGACTTAGCCTGCATGCATGCAGATGTGCCTGTGACTTCGGTGATCTACTACTTGTCCTCAAGGCTTAGGTCTAGTGTCACTCCTTCTGGATAACTTTCCTTTGTTAACCCTTTCTGAGTCCTCATAACACCCTTGAACTCTTCCATCTTTGCACATAATACATTATTTTACAGGTTTTTATTTGTCTGTCTTCCTCTCTGGACTGAAGGCCCTTTAGAAGGTAGGATTGTTATTTCTCATCTTGCTTAGTTTGATCCATATGTGTGAAATGGATGAATGTGCGCATGCGTGAAACTAGAGGAGGAAAACTGAGAGTCATTCTTCCACTTGAATGTAAGGTCGTGGGTTTTTGACTGTTTTGTTCTTTGCTGTAGCTTCTGCACCAAGCACCTTGGCATATAATCGACATTCAATAAACAACTGATGAGGAAATGGACTCAGATTCTTCTGTGTGACTCCACAGGGTAGACAGGATTTCTTCTGCTTGACAGTGGGTAGAAATTCCAGGGATATTATCTGGGGGATCTGTTCTAGTCCTGCAATTTGCCAGCGGGAGGCTCAGCTTTGCGCAGGCCATGAGCCAACGTAAATCAGGTCTAGCAGCATGATTGGCACTCCCTTCCCACTGGATGGTTTTCAAAACACAGTCTGTGGACCACCTGGGAAGCACCTGCACTAGAGTCAGCTGAGGTAGATGTTAATATTGCAGGTCTCTGGGTCCTCAGGAGACTAGACAAATCAGAATTATTGGGGTGGCTCCAGCAATCTGCTTTCCATTTGTCTCCTGTGGACACTGGGAAAGTTGAACAATGGTGTGGGCTACACTAGAAGCGTAATAAATACCCCAATCACTTCAGGAGATCTAGAAGAGGTTGAGCAGCCTATTTTGGGTACCACTAGGCATGCGTCTGACTCTCCAACTCATCCCCTCAGTAGTACATGAACAGCGCAGTATAGGCACTCAGCAATATTTGCTGAAAAGAATGAAAATGGGGCTTTTTTTCAAGCCCCCCTCAAAAGAAAATGGGGCTTGAAATTGAGGAATCACAGTTGTAACATGGGTTCAAAGACTTGTTCATGCAAAATTAGGTAAATACACATAAGGGATGCTAAGTGTTTGTTATTTATCTATATACTGAGGAAAGGCTGAATAATTTATACGAACCAACTGTCAGATCTGGTTATTTTTTGGACTTGAAATTCCCTTTATATTTGCAAACAACACCACAGATAATAAGTCATTAAGTTTCTCCTCTAGCAGTTTTTTAAATAAAAGTAACATTTTTTGAGCATTACAAAATCCAAATAAAGATGAATCCCTTAGAGGTCACTTGAAATTGATCCGGATAAACGAAACCAGGGCTTGAAATTGAGGAGTCACAGTTGTAACGACCTTAATCGATTTGCAAAACACTCACCAGGAAGGAGGATGAGAAGATATATAAACATGGCGCACACAACATAAACACTTTATTTCATTTGGCAGGAGATATCTTTTAGGGAGGGCAATGGAGGGGCCTGTTTCCCTTTCTGTTTGGCATGTCTCCTTTTTAGTATTTACAAAGCATTGGCATCTTCAGGGACACCTTGACACTTTCCTGCCTAGGATCCCCCTTTCTAATCATCAGAGATACCAGCAACAGAAAGAATCCAGAAATCCCTGTGAGGCTGGGAATACCTTTGCAAAATCAACTATGAAATTTCCTGACTCTTACATTTGGAATTTTCAGCAGGTGACTTTGGATTTCTCCAAGGTTGTGCTTTTTGATCCAGTGAGTCTGGAATTATTTTTACCCTTCTCGCTTTAACACATTTCAATATTTCTATTGATTTGGATATTGGAAAGAGATGATTAAAATGCTGTCACTTGCTAATGATCATTTGATTTTCAAGGATATAATCTTATAATGCTGAATATTACCTCCCTATTCCTCATCTCTTTTATTTCATGGAGGGGGAGGGGATGCACTTTAGAGTAGGTTTAATGGTGGCCCCCTCCCCCCAAAATATATATCTACTCAGAACCTGTATAGGTGATCTTACTTGGAAAAAAGTGTTCTGCAGTTGTAACTGAGGTTCTCAAGATTAGGCAATCCTGGATGATGTGAGTAGGACTAATTCCCATGGTATGTGTCCCTAGAGGAGAAGGAGAAGACAGGCATGGGTGGGTGATGTGAAGATGGAAGCAGAGACTGGAGTGATGTATTCACTAGCCAAAGAGCATCAAGTGTTGTTGGTAGCCACTGGAAGCCAGGAGAGCTCCAGATCTGCTGACTCCTTGATTTCAGACTTCTGGCCTCCAAAGCTGTGAAAGAATACATTTCTGGTGTTTTAAGCCACCCAGTTTATGGTAATTTGTTAGAGTTGCCCTAAGAAATGAATGCATTCTGTTTTGGACCCAATCTTTCCAGTTTTCTGCTACTTTAGTCTGCTACAGACTAACCATCTGCTGCTGCTGCTGCTGCTGCTAAGTTGCGTCAGTCGTGTCTGACTCTGTGTCTGACTCTGTGCGACCCCATAGACAGTAGCCCACCAGGCTCCCCCATCCCTGGGATTCTCCAGGCAAGAATACTGGAGTGGGTTGCTATTTCCTTCTCCAATGCATGAAAGTGAAAAGTGAAAGTGAAATCGCTCAGTCGTGTCCAACTCTTCGCGACCCCATGGACTGTAGTCTAACAGCCCCCTCCGTCCGTGGGATTTTCTGGGCAAGAGTACTGGTGTGGGTTGCCGTGTCCTTCTCTGACAGACTAACATCTACTTCTGCTTTACTGACTATACCAAAGCCTTTGGCTGTGTGGATCATAACAAACTATGGAAAGTTCTTAAAGAGATGGGAATACAGACCACCTGACCTGCCTCCTGAGAAATATGTATGCAGGTCAAGAAGCAACAGTTAGAACTGGACATGGAACAACAGACTGGTTCAAAATAGGGAAAGGGTATGTCAGAGCTGTATATTGTCACTCTGTTTATTTAACTTATATGCAGAGTACATCATGAGAACCTCTGGGCTTGATGAAGCACAAGCTGGAATCAAGATTGCCAGGAGAAATATCAATAACCTCAGATATGCAGATGACACCACCCTTATAGCAGAAAGCAAAGAAGACAGTGAAAGAGGAGAGTGAAAAAGTTGGCTTAAAGCTCAACATTCAGAAAACTAAGGTCATGGCATCCGGTCCCATCACTTCATGGCAAATAGATGGGGAAACAGTGGAAACAGTGAGAGACTTTATTTTTTGGGGCTTCAGAATCACTGCTGATGGTGACTGCAGCCATGAAATTAAAAGATGCTTGCTCCTTGGAAGAAAACTTATGACCAACCTAGACAGCATATTAAAAAAGCAGAGATGTTACTTTACCACAAAGGTCTGTCTAGTCAAAGCTATGGTTTTTCTAGTAGTCATGTATGGATGTGAGAGTTGGACTATAAAGAAAGCTGAAAGCTAAAGAATTGATGCTTTTGAACTGTGGTGTTGGAGAAGACTCTTGAGAGTCCCTTGGACTGCAAGGAGATCCAGCCAGTCAATCCTAAAGGAAATCAGTCCTGAATATTCATTGGAAGGACTGATGCTGAAGTTGAAAGTCCAATACTTTGGCCACCTGATGGAAGAGCTGATTCATTGGAAAAGACCCTAATGCTAGGAAAGATTGAAGGTGGGAGAAGAAAGGTACAACAGGAGATGAGATGGTTGGATGGCATCACTGATTCAATGGACATGAGTTTGAGGAAACTCCAGGATTTGGTGATGGACAGGGAAGCCTGGTGTGCTGCAGTCCATGGGGTCACAGAGTTGGACATGACTGAGTGACTTAACTGAACTGAGTCTGTTACAAGGCTAGACTTATCCTGACGTTGGAGGTCTCCTGCTTTGATGAGAGATCTTACTCCACAGTGTGCTGGGCAACCGGACTTTGCGAACAACCATGGTCATCTTCCCAGGTGGTGCTAATGGTAAAGACCCCGCCTGCCAATGCAGGAGACAAGAGATGTGGGTTTGATCCCTGGGTTGGGAAGATCTCCTGGAGGAGGGAATGGCAACCCACTTCAGTATTCTTGCCTGGAGAATCCCATGGACAAAAGAGCCTGGTACACTACAGTTCATAGGGTTCCAAAGAGTCAGACAGGACTGAAAGGACTTAGCCTGCACACATTGTCCTAAGAGATTTACATGCATTATTTTACTTAAAAATTTTTTTTTTTGGCCACACCACTTGATATGAGGGATCCTAGTTCATCTACAAGGGACCGAACCTGAGCTCCCTGCCTTGGAAGCATGGAATCTTAACCACTGGACGACCAGGGATGTCCCTACATGCATTATCTTATTCAGTCTCCACAGTCAGTCTCTAAAGTTGGTTTCATCATTTTCTTCCATTTTCTAAGTGAGGAAATGGAGGCTCAGAGGATGTACCTGGTACACACTTAGGTGATTATACTGTTCAGAGCAGGGCTGAGCTCTGAACTTGGGTCAGCCTCACTCCAGAGTCTTTCCCTCAAACCCCGCTGAATTTCAGGGAAAACAGGGAGCAGAGCTTTGACACTGATGAGAGCATGCTTGGTGATCTGGGTGACTTCTCAGGGCCTAGAAATCTCTGCAGACTAACTCACCAAGGACTCCCAGGATGTGACTCAATCTGATTTAATCCCCGAAACTACCTTATGAAAAAAATCCTTATTAGCAATTACAAGTTACTTCAAGTCATGTGATATTGAGGTTGCTCATGAACAGAAAAGACCACTAACATTAAATTTTAGAATCTATTTAGTTTGTGAATCACTTTATATCGAAAAATGTATCTTTAGACTAAAAAAACATTGATAAATAGCCCTCCGATCTCTTTGTAGGAAGGATATTTTAAGCCTAAAATTAAGAGGAGGAATCATGAAGGAAAATTTAGATAGGCTTAACTACATAAAAATTGACTAATACCTGTAGGTCAAAAAATTTGAAGCAAAAGTAAAGGGCAAGCATTGCAGCAAGCTCATGTTCCCTTCTCCCCCCACCCCCGACTCTGCTCTGTCCCATGAGTGAGCAAGGTAACCTGTTACTTGTTCTTGCTTCCCCATGCTGTAGCAGGGGCCCAATAAAGCCTTGTCTGAAAAAATTATTTAGGTAATGCAACAAATATGAAGAAAAACCTAATAGCCTTAATGTATAAAGACATCATATATATTCGGAAGACAATAATATTACCCAATGTAAAATAGATAGCCAATAGAAATTTGCTATATGACTCAGGGAACATAAACAGGGGCTCTGTAACAGCCTAGAGGGGTGGGAAACGGTGGGACGGGGAACAGAGGTTCAAGAGGGAGGGGACATTTGCACACCTATGGATAATTCATGTTGATAAATGGCAGAAATTAAACCAATATATGCAAAGCCATCATCCATCTATTAAAAAGAAACAAGTATAATTAAAAAATATTACACAATAGATAAATAAAGCAAGGGAATAGTGAGGTAAATTATGTTATGTCCATATAATAAGACATTAAGTCATCATCTAAATGATGTTTAGAAGAGTATTCAGCAGCAGGAAGATCCTCATTATGAAATGCTAAATCCACAAAGCAAGCTGTGAAACATATTCACTATAATATCATAAGGAAAGGTAACATCTATTCCTGACTCCTTGTGTGCCTAGCACTGCACTGAATGCTTTCTATGTCTTACCTCCTTGAGTCCCCCAAACAACATAAGGAGGGCTGTCCTGCTACAATTTCCATTTTATAATTGAGGTGCATAAGGCTCAGAAAGGTTGAGTAACTTGCTCAGTGTCATCCAACAAACTCATAATGTAGCTGTGATTCAAATCCAGGTCTGTCCTTAAACCTGGGTAACTCTTTCCCTTTCTAATGGTTTACTACACTATAAGTCACTTGATGTGGGGATCCTGTTTTTAAATCTTTGTAATTTTCATAGTGCTTTGCAAAAAATTCATACTTGCTGAATGGTGGGAGATAGCTACTTATTGATTAAGAGAATAGGTCTGATAGGTTGACTGATCTGGGTAGCGCTGGACAAGGGAATCACTCCCAGGGTCAGTTTCTACACCACAGTAAATTGTGGTGAGGAGTAAGTAAATTTGCCTACTTGGAAGCTTAGCTTGGTGCCGTGTGCATAGAGTGTACAGAAAATAGCAGGTGATACTGAATCCAATGGTATAATACCTCTTTGTGTAGTATGGCAACATATTTATAATTTTAACAGTTGGTACTAACATTTTCCTTAGGGAATAAAGTGTTTTTGTTTGTGGTTCGCAACCTTGTGGTTCACTAAGGGTATTTGAAATCAAAGGGTAGGAGTGATGTTAGCTCAACTTTCTGTATTGTTCCCCAACCCCCTCAAAAAGAGGGTTCAAACTGTTGCATCTCAGGAATAAGATTTTCTTTCTCCTGAGAGAGAAGAGAAGAGAGGAGTACAAAGGGGTGAGGCTGAGTTGGTGAGAAGGCAATGAATGAGCTACAAGAAGGCTGAGAGAAGTGCCACTGAAATGCTCTGGCGGCGAGAGGGTCCTGGCTTTTATGTTTAATAGTTTGCATGATGTTGTGTTTCTGTAATACTGCTCCCTTCTCTTCTTTCTGCACTCCCGGCAATTTCTTCCAAAAATCTACTGAACTCGTATATGCTTTGCAAGAACTTTTAAATGAGTAGAAATGACCTCTTTCCTGACCAGATTGGACAGCAGCCCAAGAAGCAATGGCACTTACTCAAAGGAGCCAGGAGACCTGGGTGACAGTGAGAAGAACACAAGCCCCTCTGAAATGTCTCAGAAACTTTCAGACCTCAGCAGAGTAAGTAGTGGATTATATGGACATGAGGGACCCCTGTGGACACTTTGTTACTCTACTGTCCTTTGCACGTGATAAATGTTTAGTGACAATTGAAAACAATAAAGAGGATCTCTATGTGGCCTAGCCTGGAATCACAGAGGAATTCACAGAAGGAAAGGCCCAAGAGTTAGGGGAAAGTGGAGAAGGCTTGGTTCAGAAGGTGTCACTTCTGATGCCTTAGAGAGCTGACCCAACAGTGGGTTTGGCTATTGTCACTGGGTTGAGAGAAGCACCCATGAGGACAGTATTAGTCCAATGAGCCAGCAACCAACCAGCCAGCTCTGCACCTCATTAGCATCAGTACTTGTTTCTTTGGGGACCTCTGGAGGATACCTGGATGTTACTGGAGGGTGGTCAGAAAGAGATCATGTGGCTGTCACAGAGGAAAGAGGATCAATGAGTTCATTTTGGAGGGGAGCAGGTGACTCCAAGTCTAGGAGCAGGTGGTCTGGACCTGACCAAAGAGGAGGGAATTGCTGAGAGCCTGTGTTCAGAGAGGATGGGATTGAGCTACAGAGCGGTCAACTTGCCCGTTGCCTAGGAAAGGGCACCTTGGATGCCTCTCAGTTGGAAGATATTATCTCCAGATGGAATCCTCTGCCTGCTGGCAAAGTCAGCAGCATTATTTGGTAATATTTTGATGTGCTATTTATGTGGAAAGGGGGTTTATTGACATGTCTTTCACATCATGCACAAAACATCTCTAACTTTTTCTTTTGAAAGGGACAATAGTGATGAAGATGGTGAATCTTGGAAAGGACTTAGGGGGCAAAGAATGAGCCAGGCACGGGTTTGTGCCCAACACCATGTGTCCTGGCTGGAGCATCCAGGCCAAAGCTTGATTTGCATTCAGGCTGCATCCCTGATTGGTGAACCTGGACTTGGCTTGTCGTCCTAATGAGTCTGGTGAGAGCTCCATACAAGGGGTGACATTGAACGGGAAAATGCTGCGGAGGGCAGGGATGGGAGGGGAAGGCTTGGGGGAATTACCCAGGGGTTTCGTGTCAGGCATTTGCCTGTTCATCATCTCCATTTGGGCAACAACAACTTAAGCAAAGCAAGCAAAGAGGTTCACGTAATTTTGGTGACCCCTGAGAAAACTCACGCATCTCTGCTGGGAAATGTGTGCTTTTCTTCCATGCAGCATTTGTTTTAAGTATTTAGCTTCCCCACACAGTTGCAAGATCATTTAGCCATTTTCCCTCTCGCTCTCTCCTTTTCTCTCTCCCTCATGAAATCACTTTAGTCAGCACAAATTTGGAGGCAGAACCAAACCCAGTAATAGCATATCTCAGACTGCTATCAATTTTCCGCCAGAAGAACATTTCGGGACACAAAGTCCTTTGTCTATTTCCAGAAGCTCGATTCAATGACATTACATGAATGACTACAACCCTATAGCATGTTCTGCACCGTTTCAAATTGTAACCTAAAAAAAGGGAAGAACTTGGACTGCAGCCAGAGTGTAATGATTTCAGTTCTTAAGAAAATCCAGCAACCATTACAGCACATTCAATATTTTCTTGCTGTGGAAATTTAAGAATTGACTCTAATCAAATAGCAACCCCACCACCCCCATCCTCCATTTTCCTATGGTTCCTGTTACTAATAGGCCTCCCACGTCTGTTTTGGCTTAAAAAAATAAATAAGTTTACAAAATGTTTTTAAAAATTGGGCTGAATCAGACAATTGTATATTTTAGAAAATGAAGGCAAAATGTAAAACAGGCTAATCATGATTCCAAATTCAATCTTCAGGGCCCTAATTGATCCCATCCCAAAGGTAACATTCTATCTTAATTGACATGCTGAGATGGTTATAATTATGTAAAATAAAACTGGGCCTGGTGGAAACTCCATGGTTTCTTGCTGAACAGGAGATGGCCAGTTTTTATAATAGTTGATTGCAAAAGGATGCAACCACTTTGCTCATATTTCCTATTTTGGTTTGGCCCTTGTATATGCGCCATGAGGTCCCCCACTCTTTCAACAAAGTATGGACATCAAGGGGAATTTTGTGTCCTTACATGCTCCTTGGAGCTGAAGGAGGCCTGATAGAAAGGGTCGACATTTTCAATGTCCATTCCGGAAATCAGTCAAAAAGGGGGAAGGGGCATGGATAAAATGGAACATTTTCCCATTTGTTGGCAGAGGAATTTTTCTGCAAGATGGTGACCACACGCACAAGCTTGTGCTCAGCCTGGATAGGAAACAGATGGTAGCGAGCAGGCGCAGAGCAAGTGGAGATTACAGGATGCAGGGCCCACGGGTTGGACTCACAGCCCTTCTGGGACGCGGGGGAGCCTGAATGACGATTCCCATAAGGAGCCCTCACCCCTTCTCAGACCCCTGCAGACTTTCTGCCTCTCTGAGGAGGGCACCCCGAATGGGAAGCCAGGACTCCCTGTGGGTCAGACTGGATGCTGAGAGGCAGGAACGTAGGAGGCCTGTTCATGCAATCAGGAGAGGCAGAGGCTGCCTTTGATGGGATGGAACACCTGTGCCTCTTGGCAGCTTGCCTCCCTGGGTGGGTGAACCAAGCGAGTCCCGTGTGTGGTGATTAGTATTAATCACCCTCTCGCCCAGTAACGCCAGCCGCGGGGGTGCCTTCCTGTCACGTGGCCTTGCTCTCTCTCCTTCCCGAATGTCCGTCTGTCAGTGTCCCCACCAGTCCCGATTTCTTTCAGAGCCTCAAGTGTCTCCAGGCCGGTTGCAGTGTACTTTCTAACTGGCCTCTCTGCCTCCATTCCTGCCGTCTCTAATTCACAAACCTGCCTATGTGACTACCCGTGTCTGAACCCTGGCGTGGCTCTCTGAGGACCTTAGAATGCAATCCAACTGCTGTTACTTACTTACTTGCCTAGTTATTTGTTCCACGTTTTTCTGGCTGCCAGTTTTCTCTTGGATCCGTGGCATCTAGCACAGTGCCAGGCCCCGAGTGTGGAGCCTTGGTACGTTTTCGTTGATTGAGAAAAAAATGTCTTCCTTGAGCACCGAGGCTGACCCCCCACTCACAGGGCGCTATGCGCAAGTGTGCGCTTATATTCTTCGCTTAGCCAAGCATCAGTGCTTTAGTCCAGCAGTCCCCAACCTTTCTGGCACCAGGGACGGATTTCATGGAAAACAATTTTTCCACAGATCGGGAGTGAGGGGGATGGTTTCAGGATGATTCAAGTTCAGCACGTATACTGTGCACTTTATTTCTAACTTAATGCTGCTGCTGATCTGACAGGAAGTACCAGTCTGCAGCCTGGAGGTTGGGGACCCCTGCTTTAATCAATATTTATCACCTACTCTAGACCCATAGAGACAAAGGACATGGGGAAAGAAGCAATCTTCAGGCTGACAGAACTGTCTGGAGATGCTTAGCTCCTCAGGAAGGGCCTTGGACTATAACAGTTTGATAAGCAGAGAACAGTGTATTTTGCTGTTACTTTCTGAAGATCCTCAACACCTCAGGGATGCTCAGGTCTTAAGTCACCCTATCAACAGATTAATTTTACAGTACAGGAAATGGAACCCTGAAGAGGTTATGTGATGGACATCCTGGCCCATCACTACTTAACTACTAGTAGAGCTGTGTGACATCACTGGTCAGTTACTAGCAGAGCTGTGATGAGCACCTTGGTTCCTAGCCCAAGGCTCTTGTACATGTTGGGCTGGAGTCCCAGGTTATCTGGGAAATCAACAAAATCCCTCCAAAGCCTCTCCCTTAATTCCATTTCACTTTTACACCCGGACTTGCCAGGTGGTGCTAGTGGTAAAGAACCCATCTACCAATGCAGGAGACATAGACGCGGGCTTGATTCCCTGGATCACGAAGATCCCTTGGAGAAGGGCATGGCAATCCGATCCAGTATTCTTGCCTGGAGAATCCCATGGACAGAGAAGCCTGGCAGGCTACAGTCCATTGGGTCAGTTGGACACAATTGAAGTGACTTAGCATGCAGGAGTTGGTCTCCAGCTCCAAGTTGCAAACCTCCCTCCTCTCATAAAGATATGAGAAATGTATGGGGCTTCCCTGGTGGCTCAGGTGGTAAAGAATCTGCCTGCAATACAGGAGACCCAGGTTCGATCCCTCAGTTGTGATGATCCCATGGAGAAGAGAATGGCAACCCACTCTAGGATTCTTGCCTAGAGAATCCCAAGAACAGAGGAGCCTGGGGCTACAGTGCATGGGGTCACAAAGAGCTGGACATGACTGAGTGACTAACACTTAATGGCCCCATCTATTGCCCATTTATATGTTGTTTGTGCTCAAGGCCTCCACTGAGAGCCTTGTTGCTAAGAAACAGCTTGGGACAAAGAAAGGAGAGTCAACCCTGGAGCCAGAATGATCTGGGCTCTAATCCAGGCTCTGCTATTTCGTTGCTTTGTGAACTTGAGCAATTTACTTAGTTCTCTGGGCCTCAGTTTCCTCATGGTAACAGCCTCACAGAGTCATTATGAAGACTGAATGAGAAGACATATGAAAATCTACTATCATATTATAGGAGCTTAGTAAATATTTAAAGCCTTTTCCTTCCCATTCTTCTGGTACTCACTGAAACTCACCTATCCTGAGCTTCTGTGCCATACTCCGTGCAAATTGTTCATACCACTGCATATCTGCCCGTCCTTCCTCCCTCCTTGCATCTATCCCAAGGGAACACGTGCATTTAAAAATTTTTATTGGGAGTATAAATAAAAATTATACTCCCAATAAAAAGTATACTCTAATACTTTTCGGGAATATAATTACTCCCAATAATTATTAGGAGTTAGTTTCAGTGTATAGCAAAGTGATTCAGTTATACCTATCCATATATTCATTCTTTTCCAGGTACTTTTCCTATATAGGTAATTGAGTAGAGTTCCCTGTGCTATACGTGCTATATCCTTGTTGGATATCTATTTGATATTTAATAGTGTGTGAATGTTCATTCCAAGCTCCTAATTTATTCCTTCTGCCCACCTTTCTCCTTTGGTAACCCTAAGTTTGTTTTTGAAACCTGTGGTTCTATTTCTGTTTTGTAAATAAGTTTATTTTCATCATTTGAAAAATTAGATTCCATGACATATACATTTAAACAGAATAAGTCTGGAATAATTTATAATAATTTTGACTATCATATATTATATAGTATAAAGCATATTACTGATATAATTTATTATATGTCATACAAAAATAAAGATTTTTTTTCAGAGATAAATAAAATACTGGGGTCAGTAGATGAAGTAGAAAGGCTGTGACCTTTGTAATCAGACCTGGTTTTGAATCTCCATGTCCCAAACTACAAATGACGTACTTGTCAAAGTGACTATAAAATAGAGTTGATAATTTCCTCAAGCCTGATGTGTGGATGAAATGAAATGAAGACCCTTCCTTGGTACAGGGGAGGTGCTCAGGAAAATGTTAGTCTCTTTCTAGCATCTGGTACAGACTGGAGCCATCAGACATAATTTCAACAATTATCTATTGAATTACATTGCATTTCTAAACCCTAAAGGATTGATTTTTAAGGTGGGGTGTCCTGGAGGAGAAGAGAAGATTTTATCAACAGACATGCCCTACATTCCTTTAAGTGGTGAGAAGTGGAGGTTTTAGATGTGTTCAGTGGGTCCCTATGATCCCTTAAGGGGCTCACAGCCCAGGTATCAGTAGCATACACACATTTCATAGTAAACAACAAGATAACCTGATCTAGGCTTCAAGTCACAAGGGTGCTTCCAACTGAAAGGTTCTTGAAATGGAGAAGAAGGAATTTTCTTCTGGAGTGGAGTTGGTGAACCATTATTTCCAGAAGGCACTAGGGTGTGAGGTGGGCCTTGAAGGGAAGACAACCAGTGAGTGTTCAGAGAAGAACTACGTTGGTGGGAAGGTGGAAAGGCTGGGCTCATTCTTGGATCCTGAAACATGTCTTACAGTTTACCTGGAGGCAGTTGGGTGTGAAGGTGGTGGAATACAGATGACTGGAAATGTCCATAAATGAAATTTGCTGTACAGTTACTCCTAACCCTAAATGTCTTAGATGTCACTTTTCTAATTCCGCCATATTGGTCATAGCACTACAGGAGGAAGAGGTTACTAAATGGCATCAAAATAGAAAAGCCATTCGCGGGTGGACATACTAGTCCCAGAACTTGCTTTACTCTTGATCATTCCTTTATTCATAGCTTGAGCTTATTTTATGCCAGGCATTGTCTTTGGCTAGAGGCACAGCAAGAGCAAATTTTACCCACAGCCGAGGTAATGTATCTGTGTTCTCTCTCTCCATCCATTTGGGCTATGTTGCTTTGGAATTGTCAAGAGTAGCATCTTTGTGATGGCCCCACACATTGGTTCCAGAGACAGAGGTCCTCCCTCTGACTTCCACCAATATTTGTGTCTTGGCACTCTGCCCACTTCAGTGGCATACATGATGTAGTCATGTTCTCAAATTCACTATTTAGTGTGTAGGTCAAAGAGTACAGAGAAAATCACAGTAGGGGCTGATCAAAGCTATGACAGACATAAACATGAGGTGCTGTGAGGGAACAGAAAAGAGAGATTGGAACCTGATTGTGCTGTCAGGAAGGCTTGGAGGAAGTGACATGTGAGATGCCTGGAGAATGAGTGTGAGAGATAGTTCGGGCAAATAGAAGATCTACCGTGTACTAAGCATCATGGTAGGGGTAGGCATTATAGCAGTGGTGAGCAGAACAAAGTTCTTTCTCTCAAGGAGCTTTCATTCTAGTAGGGAGATGGTGACAGGCAGAGGGAACAGCATGTTCAAAGAACCAGAGGTATGAACAACATGTGAGTGAGTATGGCTAGAACCTGAGTGTAAGGCAGATCAAGAAGAAGGTGGATTGGCAAAGATAGGATTGAGAGGTAAATAGTATGTGTGTGTATGGTCTTGAATGACCTTGTGTGCTAGGCTAGGGAGAGTAAGCCTTGCCCTGAGGAGAGCAGGCAGCCAATGAAGAGTTTTCAGCAGGAGTAAACATGTTCTTAATTCCCTTTGAGAACAATAACTCTGGCCACAGAAATGAAAAATCACTCTGGCTACAGGAATAGAAATGAACTGGTGGGAGGAAAAACTGTGTGACTCTGGAAAAAATGATTTAACTTCTCTAAGCCTCAGTTTTTTCATCTGTAATATGGGAGTGCTTGTGCTCAGTCATGTCTGACTCTTTGTGACCCCATGGACTGGAACCTCCAGGTTCCTCTGTCCATGGGATTTTCCAGGCAAGAATACTGGAGTGGGTTGCCATCTCCTATTCCAGGGGATCTTCCTGAGCCAGGGATTGAACTTGCATCTCCTACATCTCCTGTATTGGCAATCAGATTCTTTGCCACTGAGCCTCCTGGGAAGCTAATAATATGGGAATACTATCCATCTAATGGAATTACTGTGACATTAAATAAAGCAAAATAAATGGTAATTATCAGTCCCTGCGAACTCTTCACATTTCAAGATGATGAGTTTTTAAGAAGCCCGAGTGCCAGCTGGATTTCAGGGAATAACCCTGGGAGAAGAACTGCAGTGGGGCTGGGCTGGGCCAGGTAGCAGATTGAGATCAGAGGCAGAGACATTCAGCTCTTGATTCAAAATATACCTAATAATGATTGCTGTGTGTCTAAGGATGGCTGCTGGAGGAGAAATGTGGTGTGAGGTAGAGTGGGCGAAAAATTGCTACTTTGAGACAAAGAGTAGAGACCTTGTGAAGAGAGAGAAGGCTTTGTCTCAGACACACATGGGTGTGTTTGATCATGGAGCTTCAGGGGTGCTGCCGGGAGGAGCCACAGGGAAGAAATGAAGAGAGATCCAAATGGACGTGAAGTAAGTGGGAATGTGCTGGGTTAGAAGCAGGCAGAGAAGAAAAATATGAGAAGAATCTAGAGAGAGGGGGGCAGATAACCATGGCAGGAGGCCAGGAATTTTGAGAAAGGAAACAAGTGAGAAATCCCCAGTTGTGGGTATGGCTGAGAGATTTTAAGAACTGCTTAATAGTGATTCTTACCTGTTTGTTGCTCTGTCTCATAACCACTCATCACTGTTCTACATTCTCAGCAGATGGTTCAGGATTGGTGTTTGGGGTAAACCAAGGAAAGAGGTGAAACTGTATATTTGAGTCATCATGGAACAGAGAGAAGAGGACAAATATGGGAGGTGAAGCAAGAATGCTTTCTAGATGTAGCAGGAGCAAAAAATCTGGGTAACGACGGATCAAGAACATATTAACCTGGAGTCCACAGCCAATCTTAGGGAGAGTATTAGATTTGTTGTAGAATGAAGTGGGGGTATTGTCTCAGCAATGTTATTAGAATCAGAAAGGACAGAGTGATCCCAGTGCACATTTGCGTCACATATGGGATTTGTTCTGACCATCTCAAGAAGCACAGGATTTGGGAAAGTATAAGTAGCCTTTTGGGGAAAATACTAAGCAGATGCCTGAGTTAGAACCTTACCATTTTATCTACATTTAAAGAATGGTATCCATCCTTCCATCCATCCATCCACCCACCTACTCATCCATCCATCCTTCTATCCGTCTATCTATCCAACCATCCATCCTTCACCCATCAATCCTTCCATCATTTCTGTCTCTTTCTCTTATTGCTCCCTGGAGCTCAGACTGATAAAGTAAAAAGAAAACTAAGAAATCCTCTCCCATCCTTTAGAATTTCCACTGAATAATGTAGAATTTTGGGCTTCCCTGGTGGCTTAGCAGTAAAGAATCCGCCTGCCAATGCAGAAGACTCAGTTTCCATCTCTGGGTTGGGAAGATCCCCTAGAGAAGGAAATGACCACCCACTCCATTATTCTTACCTGGGAAATCCTGTGGACAGAGGAGCCTGGCAGCCTACAGTCCATGCAGTCACAAAGAGTCAGATACAACTTAGTGACTAAACAAACAACACCAAAGTAGAACTTTAAAGCCTTTCCAATCTCTTTTCTTGCTTTATGGAAGAATTTCCTGCTCTGTCAACAGACTCATCTTGAACCAAAATGGTCTGCTTTTCCTTTCACCATTTGATCTAGATATGGATTTGGGACTTCAGGATTTAATTAGAATCCATTTCCCCCATTTTTAGAAGCTTATTTCCAATCCTCTTAGCTTGATCTGAATCTCTTGTATTTTCCCCTTCTGATTGGTACAGATACTTGGGAGATTTTTGTCTTCAGTTATTAAAAGAAAATGAACAGTTTTATCCTTCTGAAAGAATCCCACTCATATCCATCTTTATTTCATCCAAAAACTGTTTGGACACGTGGTTTTTACCGTGTTAGTCACTGAGGCTTGTGGTGACTGGCTTTGAGCCTGTGGTGGTGAACAAATCTTTGGATCACAACTCCATGAGTCTCACTCAGGGATGTAAACTCTAAGGCACAAATGATTTTGAAAGTAGGTGGAAGCCACATTGATGGCTTGGGATTCTGAATGCAGAAATCCACAGTGTGGGGGAATCTGAGGTTGTATCATAAAGAGGGAGGCAAATCTTAGTCAGGCCATGTAGAGAGAAGCACCTGGAAGCCTTAATGATCAGTCTGGCTTCCTGTCCCTGGAGCCCTCTAATTCCCCAGGTGCAGCCACTTCATCTGCACCTGTGGACTCAGCCTTGTCCCAGAATATGGATTCAATCCTCTCCCTATTTAAGGAGAGTTTAAGGAATTCTGGGCCATTAGTTCAATCAATCCAATGACTAGTTCTCAATGACTCAGATTTGCATCTGAGTTCCCCTGGTCTTTCTAGGGCTTACCTCATCCTGACTTCCTGGTGCTCCGTCTGAAGTTGTTTCCTGGGAACCTGCTCTCTAATGCCTCTGGAAAGACCACCCACATATCTGGAAATTGCCAATGCTGTCAAGAGTCTTTATTAAAACCGGCGTGTCACTTACAGATGAAGCTTCTAAATGCCGGCTCCTGCCTACATCTTCCCTATTTCAAGCATCTTCTTCACTTGTCCCTTTAACTGGGTCTGCCTGATCTCTGGATGCAGGTCCATTTGCATGTCTTTATTTGGAAACATCCATGAATCACTCTACTAAGTCCTATGAGTAAGATGAAAAAGACACAGTCTTTGTCCTTTGGGAATTCCCAACCTCGAAGTGAAGACAGACAGGGAAGCAAACAGTCCTACTCAGTGGATGAAGAATATGCAACAGAAAGAACAAGGAAGGGTGTCCTATTCTTGAGGGGTTCAGGGTTGGTTCCACCGTGGAGAAAATTTGAGCCTTAAAAAATGAGTAGGAGTTGGCTGCACGTAAGTTAGATGAGCCTCTCAGGGCAAGAGCAATTGTTTGGGGGCATTTTAAGCCATCTGGAAAGGCTGAAGGGTGGGGTGGGTGGGAGGTGAATTCACTGAACTGGGCAAGGGTCAGACTGGTGATGACCTTGTGTATAACAATGATAATGACTTTGGCAGTGGTAACAGTAGCGGAAGATATGTTAATAACACCAGATTCAATGTTTCTCTTTATAATATTCACATAATATTAATATGAATAACTTAGACAATAACAATAACTGACATTTATGTCCCATACTGAGTTCACTAGGAAGTTCCTGATATTTTTAACATCCGCAGGCAGACATTTGGGAATCTCTGGGGTAAAGTGAGTTAAGCAGATTTCTCAGGGCCTTCCACGTGGTAACTTGCTTTGTGACTAGGATGTGGCCAGAGGCACTCCCCAAATTTATTTGACTACCATTTCCCCCTCCTTCAATATTGGGAGGGACTAGAGTTTTGAACAACACCCTTTGGTGACAGACACATCCTGCTCATTCCAGAGCATTTATCAACAGCCAGTCCGGGCTGTAAGAAGGAAGGAGCTGTGGGACCTTGTAAAAGTGCGATGTTAGTCATCTTCCAGCCTACTTTGTGCCATCATTCACATCCTGCTCAAGATGCTACTGCTAATCTCTGACATTGCGCAAGATAAGGCTGTCAAGTAGCCACAATTTCTGAGTGAATGAAATACCAAGGAAAGGGAGTGGGAAGGAGTGAACGGTGATGATTGACAGGCATGCAGAGTGGGAAGAAACTTGCGAAGGGGTGAAACACTTGCACTGACAATTAGATATAGAGTCCATTCCCAAATTATGGTTTTGGTGTAAAGACTTTAGACCTGGGTTTAAAATATTTGGGTAAAAATGACCAATAAGTCAATGTTTCTCAAGTCTTGGAAGGGCAAGACTCTAGTGTACTAATTTTGTAGCTGCAAACAGCTGCTGGTATAAGGCAGGTGCTCAGTTCATGTATTACATTAAATTTCGATTTTCTCTCTGGGACTCAGCTCACTGAGTTAGTTCAGGCCTGCTGGTTTCTGGTGATGTTAAATATAACTTTCCTTTGAAAACAGTGGTGATCTTTGGGAGGAAGGATTATGACTACTTTACAATTTGTTATAATAAATGTTGTCACAGTTATAACCAGGAAACAACAGTAATGTTTTGAAAGGTGTGTCTCCTATTCTCCCTTCAAGCAATTTTTTTTAAGAAGAAAAAAGGAGAATTTCATTCAAGTCAAATTGAGGATTAGAACCCAGCAAGCAGATTCTCAGGATGCTCTGAGAATTGTTCTGCCGGTTAGAAGTCAAAGGCACAGTCATAAAGGTAGAAAGGGCGGGAGGTTGAAGGTATTGTCTTTCATAGTGACTAAAATGAATCATCTCCATTTGGCAGGGAAGGACAAGGAGAAAGGCTGAAATCTTTGGACCCAATGTTTCCAAAAGCTGAAGCCACTATAGTACCTGGCATACAGTTCATCAATAACTGTTGAATGAGTGGATGAATATGAGGGAAGTTGGTGAAGCTAATTATCCCATTTATTCATTCATTCATTGCCTCCGGTGAAGATCTTTTCATTTAAAGAACTCCCCCTGTGGTCTATGGGGAAGGGTTGGGTGAGTCAGGAGCAGTGTCCAGGCAGGTTGAGTGACCGGCCCAGGTCATTCCACAGGTTGGGAGGCCAGTCAGCAGAGCCAGAGCTAAATTCAGAGCCCTGCGCTCTGCCAGGTCCTGTAGGTCCTCAGCCAATCAGGGCGATGCACTGCGGTAGATTGTACACATGTTGCTTTCCATGAACACTGATGTTGTTTGGAGCATAAGGCTGCATTGAACAGATCTCAACTACATGGAACAAAAGTAACTTTGAAAAAAAAATTCCTCACACACTCACACCCTTCCTGCCTGCCCTGTTGTGATTTTGCACCAAGGGTGCATTTTAATTGATGAAATGTGCTACACAGCCCAACCAAATTGAAAAGTAGCAACCTTCACTTACCATTTGGAGATGTGACGGAAGTGCCAGAAGTTAGACTCGGAGGACTAAATGAAATAACAGAAGCTCCCTATCCTCTCTTGAAGAAGCTCATTAGTTTTTGCTTTCTCACATTCTGTTTGCTGTGGCCCACAGCCAAAAATGGCAACGGCAAAGATAATAAGTGAGAGTTAAAAATATGTGCAGAGTGGCTGGGCTGAGTGAGACCCCAGGCAGCTGGAGGAGTAGCTCAGGTAAGGGAGAAGCTGGGAAGGAGACAGGAGGGAAAAGAGGGACAGGGAGGGGAGCCGAGACAGACTTGGAGAGACAGAGAGACACCTACATAGAGAGAGACCCAGACAGAGAGATGGGGAGATAGAAGCAGGGCAACAGAGAGCCCGAGAGGGACAGGCAGAGAGGACAGAAAACGAGAGCATGTGGGGGAAATCGACACACACGCTCAGAGACAGAAGGACATACACTGAGGTGGGGAAAGAGAGAAAGAGAGAGAGGAGGAGTGGGGAAGAAAGGTGGGGAGGGAGGGAGAGACAGAGAGAGAGGGAGAGACGGGAGACTGCAGGTGCTCTGAGCAAGCCTCTGTACCAAACAGGGGTGGGTCAAAGTCAAGACCATGCGGTGGGGAGGAGCTGGGGCAGAGTCAATCCCATCAGGATGCCCCCTTCTCACACTCCGCTCAGGGCAGCAGTTAGATGCAGAGAACCAGACTTAACGTGAATTGCAAAGGCAGCCATGAGACTGACAAGCAGGAGAGGGATTCCTTCTTGTCATCAAATGACAAGTTACAGAGAGTGGTCCCTCTGGTCCCAGTGCCCAGTTACCAGCTAAGCTGAGCACCCTCATGCTCTCCCCATTTTATCACCTAATTCCTGTATCCCCAGCTCTGACACCAGACCTGGATGGCACAGAAGCTTGCTGAGTATGTGCTGGTGGCCATAAGTGATTGTGGCACCGCTTTCTCCCTCAAAGCTTTTCCTTGACACCAGATAGTCCTCGCCTCTATTCAGCGAACTGCTGAGCACCTACTGTGTGCCAGACAGTGAACGGACACAATCTCTTTCCCAAAAAACTTTCATTTTACTGGGAGAGACAGACGAGGACATAAGCACCTCCACTCCAAGCAGAGCACAGGGGCCCAACCAGACCAACCTGGGCCACTCTTGAAGGAGTGTTATGTGGACAAGTCTTGACAAATGCCACAGTGTGCAGGCACACTGGGGTCTGAAAGGAAATATCAGAGAGCAAAAAAAGGAAAGGAAAAGACAAGGAGAAGAAGCCAGCATTTACTCTTGGGCTAGGCACTATCGCATGTTATGTCATTGAATCTACACAGAGTAACCTTAGCAGGTGGCCATTTTATCATCACTTTTTTTTTTTCCTTTGGTAGATATGAAAATGTAAGTTCAGAGAGGTTCAGGAACCATTCCAAATTCCCTCAGCTATACAGTGACAGAGTCACTAGCTCGGGTGAGTCTTTCTATTGCCCCCCAGGTCCCCCTCCATTCCTTCCAAGGCCTCATGAGATTTCTCATCCTCCCAGGAGACAAAGAGCTGCCTTTAACACTAAGGCAGGTCCAGAGCTGGCTGCCACCCGCCCCTCCATAAATGTATTTTTCAACAATGAGGTTTTCTCTGCAAGTTAGTGATTTTATGGCTCTTAGCAAAAATCTGTGACACCAGATGTTAAATGCAGCAGGAGAAAGTTATTTTCATCAGTGAAATCTTGCACAGTGCACCGAGTCTGGTCACATATCTGACTCCAGGCAACGTGCGATCTGATTTCTGTTCACAGCAAAGGGCTCGGCAAGGGCTGACGGAGACGTAAGCGGCTGTTTGGCTCTCTGGGTGTTGGGAAAGGGGGCAGCTCAGTCTTCTCTTGTGACTTGACTGATAAACAACACCTGGCTTGTCTGTGGGATCACTCCCCTCGACCAGAAACCCCACCATAACTTGCCAGGGCCTTGACAATGGCCTGCCAGGGACTTGTCCACACTGTGGCCATCATTCCCTTGAGTCTCGAGGGTTGTGTCCTGCTGACCCCTCCGCTATTTCACTTCTGTCTTCTCTCACTAATGCATTCAATCCTGACTAGGTTCCTGGGTCAACCCTCTGAAGCCCATGAAACTGCCATTTTCTTGACAGGTAAACAATAGACAAATATTGGCAGTTGCATAACATTTGTGCTAGTATATTGACAACCTCAGTATTGTATCCAGAGTCCTTTCTTCCTTGTAAATTAGGGTGCTGTTTGTACCTAGATCATAGGGCTGTTGGAACGCTAAATTAGATCATGTTTATGGAGCACCGAGAATATGCTTGGAACATAGTCAGTGTCCAACAAACGGAAGCCAGTGTTGGGATGTTACTATTGTTCCAGGCTCCTCACCCTGTCTGTTCCCAGAGAGAGTCTTGCCTGATGCTTATTTGTTCCCTTTCTCACAACTTGGGCCCGCCTGATACCTTGGCCCAGATGCCAGGTCCCCGTTAACAAAGTATGTACCTTTAGTCCCTGCCTGCCTGTCATTGCCTGGGTTCAGGTGGTGCCTTCATGGTCTGACTGCCCCAGGATGGCCAGCCTCTGGGGCAGAGTTAGTTCTCTAAGCCCTGTGATCATTAAGTCTTAGGTTTGCTTTCCAGTGCATCTAGAAGCAGTGAGATAGCAGTGTGTTCTGGGAGGCCCAGGGACTGCTCAGGCCAGGCAGTTCTGTAAACTTAGAAACCTGATATCTGTTTTTTAAACTCAGAATGGAGCAGGGCTCAGGGTGGATTCCTACTAGCCTGGCTTCCAAGAGACCAGTTCACGAGCTGAGCCAATTTATTCATTTTCAATGAGAAACAGAACAGCTGAAGGGGCAGGAATGTTGGGGTCAGCACATGTTCTCCCGGTAGGAAATCTGCAGGGAAACTTTATGGGCTATTTGGTGAAGAGTGAATCTGAGAAAAGGAGGCCAAGCATCTTGACATGCTGAGGAATCCTCTGCCCACAGCAGAGTGCCCTCTCCAGCCCAGCTGCCAACTGGAGTCAGTGGTTTCCCCCCTGACTTTCTCTTGATCAGGGCCGGGTGAAAGGAGCCATTTGGTTCAAATGGTAAAGTATCTGTCTGCCATGCAGCAGACCCAGGTTCAATCTCTGGGTTGGGAAGATCCTCTGAAGAAGGGAATACTCACTCCAGCATTCTTGTGTGGAGAAATGGAGAATTCCATGGACAGAGGAGCCTGGTGGGCTACAGTCCCTGGGGTTGTAAAGTCAGATGTGACTTTTTTTTTCTTTTTTCTTCCCTCTAGGTTTTTTTTTTCCTATTCCACTATGACCCCTCCCCTTTGGTGAAGACTATCTTTCCGTGGGGCCACAAAGAGTCAGACATGACTTAGCAAATGAACAATAACAAACAACAGCATCTTTCATCACACATAGCAATATCATTTGATGCTGTTAAGGGGCTTACATAACTCAATGACACTATGAGCTATGCTGGGCAGGGCCACCCAAGATGGAAGGCTCATAGCAGAGTTCTGACAAAATGTAATCCACTGGAGGAGGGAATGGTCAACCACCCCAGGATACTTACCAAGAGAACCTCATAAACTGTATAAAAAAAATCGGCTATTAACTCCTTGAAATTCAATTAATCTCTATGATGCCTTCCTGTGAGATTATCCAAATCTTATTCAGTTCAGTTCACTTCAATGACAAATATTTATTGTACACCTACTACATGCTAGTAGGCCTGCCTACAATTCTCTGGGTCATATTAAATTCAGTCTCTTCAACCAAATTTGATTTGACAAGTACTTATTGAGTTAGGTCCTGTATTAACTGGGGCCATAGCAAGCAGACCCCAGGGCTACATTGGTAGACTGTATATATGCTATCTTTACCTAGAGATCTAGTTAGGGGAACTAGGCAGGTGAATAGTCAATTACAAAACAGCGTAGAAAGGTTAAGATAGCAAAATACAAAGTGCAGGGGAGTCATATGAAAGGCATTTGATTTACCTTTAAGGTTTCAGGGAGGGCTTCCTGGAAAAAGTGACACCTGCCTTGGGGCCTGAAAGATCAATAGAGGAAAGTGTGCACATGTGCTTGCGTTTGTTTGGGCATGTGTGTACACGTGTGCTTGCATATGTATTATTTTTGTGTGTATGTGTATGCACACCTGTGCAGGTGTATGTGTACAATTATGTGCACATGTATGTGTGTGTGTGTGTGGCACAGCAAGATCTCGCAGACTGTGTTAGGGAAGGAGGACTTTGTCCTCACAGCGATGGGAAGTAATTGGAAAGTCATAAGCAGACTGTGAAGTAATCCTATTAGTGGTTTAGGAAGATCACTTGGACTACAGTGAGAGCTTTGTGGGATTTTCAGTGTCCTTCACTAATACTTTTCTAGATACGTGTCTCAATTTCTGGTTACACATGATTAAATGTTCCTTATAAATTATGGATTTTCTAGATCATCTGATTCATTATTTTCAAGTTTCTGATGGATTAGGGTGTGGGTTGGGGAACACTCTTTGTCACTCTTTGTCATGAAGGGAACATGTCCCTGTTGCCGCTCTCTTCCTGCCTGGAGTTGCTAGAAACGACCCATGACACCTCACAACACCTGAGACTAGTGATAAAATGTGGAATGGTGCTCACAGAGAAGAGGTCTTTTCATTAGTGTTGAAACACTCTTTTGGAGGGAGAAAGTGTTGTAAAGACGTTAAAGGTGAGAATTACGAACTGTGCATTTGTTTGCGTAGGTTACTAACTGATCTCTGTGCTACGGAGCACTCCAGTGGGTGAATGCAGGCAACATCATTGATGACTTCATTAATGGGAAAGGCTCTGGGGAGGGACAGAGATAATCCTGTTAGGGAAATCAGCCTGTTCTAATTGAAGGAGTGGGAGCAGAGGGGCCCCATTTCTTCTCCCTCATTTGCTATCAGCAGAGGAAGCAAAAGCCTGGCGGCTCTGCCTGCAACTAGGTGTCCTTTTGCCAAGAGGAGAAAGAGGGACCTGAGCTGTCGTGCACCGTGACCTGCCTTTGGGGACTTTCACGGTGAGGTGGGGGAGAAGGGAGCAAAATGGATCTTCTTGATACTTACAGAGGTGCTGTTCATGGTGGTCCTGGTTCTAACACATGCAAGGGGGCTTTGCCTAAATTTCCCATGTTTTGCCATTTATCCATTAAAAATCACATGTTTGTGTACTTGAGGCACATGGATAAGGGGTGCAGTCCTGATGGGGCTAGCTCTTACAATTTTAGAAAACAGATGGATTTGTGATTCATCTTGGCTGTATGGGCCTCTGTCTGTAGGTTTCTCTTCCTGCCACTCATTCCCTTGGTGGATATTCTCCCCTTCCTCTTTTCCCCTTTCCTTTCTTCCCTCTTCCCTCCCTCCTTCCTCTCTCTTTCCTTTCTTTTTTCCCCCCTCTCTCCTTCTTTCCTTCCTCTCACTTTCTATTTCTTTCTTGAAAGATCAGTAAATTGCAACTTAAACGCATTCCATAAACATTTCTAGAGCACCAACTATGGGCTATTACAATGGTGTCTCCAAAAACATGGAAAACACAGGCCATACTATCAAAGGCAACTGCTAATAGTTCTTCTGTAAGGCACAATGTTCTGAGGTCATAAGAGAGTGGGAGAAGGCACTTAATGAGCAACTACTATTGGCCAGCTACTTTACACACATTATTTCTTTTAATCCTTATGAAAACCATATGAAGTAGGAATTTTAATCCCTATTGTATTTACAAGGAAGTGAGATTCAGGGGAGGTAAATAACTTGCTCAGTGTCACAGACATTGACTATGTCCATTTGATTCTGAATTCATATTTGCTTGACTAGTGTTTCAAAGTATAAAGAGAACATATCAAGCTTTTGTCAGGAGAATGGGGCTCTCAGTAAAGGTCTTTGCCGGTGGTTTAGTGGTAAAGAATCTGCCTGCAATGCAGGAGATGCAGCAGGAGGCTTGGGTTCGATCCCTGGTTGGGAAGTCCTCTGGAGAAGGAAATGGCAACCCACTCCAATATTCTTGCCTGGAAAATCCCCTGAACAGAACAAGCTGGTGGGTTACAGTTCTGGGATCACAAAAGAGTCAGACATGACTTAGAGACCAGTAAAGGAAAAGACCCTGATGCTGGGAGGGATTGGGGGCAGGAGGAGAAGGGGGCGACAGAGGATGAGATGGCTGGATGGCATCACCGACTCGATGGGCATGAGTTTGAGTAAACTCCGGGAGTTGGTGATGGACAGGGAGGCCTGGCGTGCTGCGATTCATGGGGTCGCAAAGAGTCGGACACGACTGAGCAACTGAACTGAACTGAACTGAACTGAACTGAAAGGATTCACAGATAAGTTACATGGGAGATGGATATTGAAGAAATAATAGATACTCTTTTAATTTTTTTTAAAGTAGAATTTTATAGTGGTATAAGATTTTTAAATAGAGAGAGAAAGGAAACAGACAAGGAAATTTTTTTACCTGCATATTAAATGAGAGCAAGTATCAAAGGCAGACATTCACTCTGCAAATGGATTTGTTGGGAAGCAGCAAGATGTACTGGTGGGGGAAATAGGCTTTGAAATCACCCAAACCTGGATTTGAGACCCAACTCCGTTAACTCACTAGCTTACGAGTGTGATCTTTTGCAAAATAACCATTCTGAGGCTCAGTTTTTGCATCTATAAAATGGGACTAGTAATATCTATAGTAGTACCTGTGAAGATTAAATGAGTACATGTTTATAACATGCCTGGCACATGGTACATCTACTGTATGGGCCTTTGATCCAAGTTAAGATAAGATAAGCAGCTTATCTTAAGATAAGATAAATAGCTACCTGTTGGGGTGAAGTCCGCAGGCCCAGAAGTGAGGAATTTCCAGACTCCTCTGGAGGTGGGTGATGACTGTCAGAGGCAAACACCACTGCCTCTAATGACACACCACTTGGCCACATCTGGGAACATAATTATGTCCACTTTTTATTGTCTTGTTGGTAAAAGTTCTTATAGACTTCTGTTCCCTAAGAAGACCATTTTGGAAGCATTTATTATTTCTGATGCTAGCTCAGAGGCTAGCTCGCTCCTCTTCACATCTGTAGTATGATATGCAAGGCCAGGGCTTCTCTGATAGCTCAGTTGGTAAAGAATCTGCCTGTAATACAGGAGACCCCAGTTCGATTCCTGGGTTGGGAAGATCCGCTGGAGAAGGGAAATGTTACCCACTCCAGTATTCTGGCCTGGAGAATTCCGTGGACTGTATAGTCCGTGGGGTCACAAAGAGTCAGAAAAGACTGAATGACATTCACTTTCACTTTTCATGTGAGGCCAAGGGGAGCCCTGTGGTGGGTACATTAAGATGCTTTGGTCCATGGAGGCCAGTTTGATATGTGCAGCAGAAGGCCTATGATGCTCAAAAAGTCTAAGGTCCAAAAACTCTGTGGAAATGGGTCTGTGGGACTCAGGAAGATGTGGCCTCATAAAAATCCTAGACTAGTGCCCTGGAGTCCAGGGTCTCGGGACAAAGGGTCAATGAAGAAAAAGATGTGGCAAGCCCTGGAAAGGCTGCAGACATGAACCATTACTGTGAAGATCAGCTTCTTTGTGTGTGTGTGTGTGTGTGTGTGTGTACATGCTCCATAGTGTCTGACTCTTTGCAACCCCATGGACTGTAACCCACCAAGTCCCTCTGTCCCTGGAATTCTCCAGGCAAGACTACTGGAGTGGGTAGCTGTTTCCTCTCCCAGGGGATCTTCCTGACTCAGGGACTGAACCCATGTCTCCTTTGTCTCCTGCATTGTAGGCGGATTCTTTACCTGCTGAGCCACCAGGGGTCAGTTTCTTTATCCAAGACCAAACTTCCCAGGAGAACAGTGCTTCACACACTACAGAAAAACCAGATTGTGCACCTTTCTTAACCTCCCCTCAGCTTCCATTCATGCTATGGCTTTAGTGCATGGTGTGCCCCGGTCACACTCTCTTCCCATCTGACCTCATCTCCTACTAGTCTCCCCTTTGTCTGCTCTTGTCCTAGCACTCTGATCTCCCTTACCTGGTTTATTTTTCTTATTTATTTAACATATTACTAAGTTACAGTGTTAATTAGTTGCATTGTTGTTGTTCAGTTGCTCAGTTGTGGCTGACTCTTTGAGACCCCATAAACTGCAGCACACCAGGCTTCCCTGTCCTTCACCATCTTGTGGAACTTGCTCAAACTCATATCCATTGAGTTGGTGATGCCATCCAACCATCTCATCCTCTGTTGTCCCCTTCTTCTCTTGCCCTCAATCTTTCCCAGCATCAGGGTCTTTTCTAATGAGTCAGCTCTTCTCATCAGGTGGCCAAAGTATTGGAGCTTCAGCTTCAACATCAGTCCTTCCAATGAATATTCAGGGTTGATTTCCTTTAAGATTCACTGGTTTGATCTCCTTGCAATCCAAGGGACTCTCAAGAGTCTTCTGCAGTACCACAATTCAAAAGCATCAATTCTTTGGCACTCAGTCTTCTTTACGGTCTTCCTCTCACATCTGTACATGACCACTGGAAAAACTACAGCTTTGACTACACAGACCTTTGTCGGCAAAGTGATGTCTCTGCTTTTTAATATGCTGTCTAGGTTTGTCATAGCTTTTCTTCCAAGGATCAAGCATCTTTTAATTTTGTTGCTGCAGTCACCTTCTGCAGTGATTTTGGAGCCCAAGAAAATACAATATGTAACTGTTTCATCTTTTCCCCTATTTGCCATGCTCTATTACGTAGCTGTAATTCTCTGTTAGAATACTACTTTAACATTCTTATGGGCTAAATTCATATGTTGAAGTTCTAACCTCTAGTCTCTCAGAAGGTGACCTTATTTGGAAATGGGGTCTTCACAGAGGTAATCAAGTTAAAATGAGGTCAGTCAGATAGGCCTTAACCTAACATGACTGGTGTCCTTAAGAAAGGCAAAATATAAACAGTATACATTGAGGTACACATGGAAGAAAGATGATGCAAAGAGATACAGGGAGCAGACAGCCACCGGGAAGCCAAGGAGAGAGGCCTGGAGCTCACCCTTCCCTTGCAGCCTTTGGAAGGGCCCCACCCAGCACACACATTGATCTCAGACTTCCAGCCTCCAGGGGAGACAATACATGTTTGTTGTCCCCACCACCCAAGTTGTGACACATTGTCATAACAACCCTAGGAAACTAATACACAAAATCTCTATAATTTACTTTTTCAAAATGAAATTTATTCTGTGTCTCCCTCTGCTAAAATATAAGCTACACAATCCCAAAGCAGGGATTTTTTTTTTTTTTTCCTATTTCATTCTCGGCCATTAACCCCAGGACCAGAAAAATTCCTGGCATGTAGTTGCTGTTCAATAAATGTTTATTGAGTAAACCTTTCAGAAGACAGAGAATGAACAAGCTTGGTCTCAGAGTGCCCATATGAAGAACAACATGGGGAAGGGTGGGTCTCTGCCATTCCGTGTTTGGTTCTTCCGCGCAGGAGTGAGCAGCCTCAGGCCACGGGTGCTGTCTTCATTACGAGCAGGTTTTGGAAACCTGAGCCATTCTGCAGAGGACCTTTGGGGATGAGGGAGCAGCCCTCACCAGTGTTCAGAGAGAGTAGCTCCAGATGGAGCATTTAGCACACGGCTCGGGATCCAGTTACACACCAGTGCACAGCCATGGGCACTAATAAGGCCCAATGGCCTGATGGGCTGTCCTGGGGTATGGCCGTGTAGGGAAGAGGTTACCAATAAGGAGCTTATTTTCTTAATGGTGAGCTTGGTCGGGGGTTGGCAGTGAGGGAAGATGGGTTGGAACAAGGTGTGCTAGGTGGGGGCTCATGTGGAATTTCTGGGCTCCCTATTCATCCTCCAAAGGAGAAGTACTTTCCCTTTTGGCAGGCTGCAGCACTGAACAATTTCCCAGACACTCAAAAGGCTTGCTTTCTTTTTCCCTGGCTCTTCTCTCTCTAGCTAACTCAGTGAAGACATGAAGTGAAGTCTGAGTGTCTAGAACAGTGTTTATTGAGCACCTACTGTGTGGCAGGTGTATTGCAGCAGGAGAGACAAAGAAATTTTAGAGACATACGTTAGCGAGGTGTCATGAAAACGGAATTAAGGGAAATGAAGTAAAGTGATGAGGAAAGTAAGTGCTCAGCACAGGGTCTGACTTAGAGTAAGCACTGAAGAATGGAAGAGTCTTTTCTTTGTCTTTTTAACTGGCTTTTAATGGAAGTAACAACCTGGGGTGGAGGGCAGAGCATACTAGATGAAAGACAAGCTGTCTCTTGGTGTTTTCTGATGACAATGGCAGTCATGTGTCAGAGGGTTTCAGAGGAGGAAGAAGCCAAGGGGACAGGAGTGGGCCCTGAGGCTGAGAGGCATTCTAGAAAGGGGAGATGGATGGGGGTTGGTTGAAGCTGAAGCCTGTGAGGGTAGCAGGGACAAAACCCAGCTGTGGGAAGAAGCGTGTGACTTTGGGAGGCCCTCAGATAAAGCTTGAGACCAGGGAGGTAGGGGCCAGGCTCTGTGATGAGAACTTTGTGTGCATTATTTTTTTAAAAAGTCACTTGCTTCTATGGGGTAAATTCATTTATCATCTCCATTCTATAGCTGAAAAGATGGAGGCCCAGAGAGGGAACTTAACCAAGGTTTCATAGATTGTAGGAGGCACAGTGGGGCTTAATTGGACCAACTTGATTCTAAAACTTATACTTTCACCCATGATCCAAACTGTCCACTCCATTCTTCTCAGAAAGGAGGGGCTACCTCTCTTCTGCCAAGTATTCTTCAGGGTGTAGGGATACAGTCTCTTTACCTGGCAATGTAATTCCTTCTGGGGAGGGCAAAGTGCTTTTCTAGGGGTTGTTTCATATACCTTTACATTGTCCCTGGGATGGACAGTTGCCCCTTTACTAAGGCTAAATGAATGTTTGTCAGTGTGTATCAACGTCTTACAAGTGCTGTAACAAGTACCACAAACTGTGTGGCTTAAAACAACAAAAATGTATTGCCTCATGGTTCTGGAGGCTAAACTTCTCAAATCAAAGTGTTGTCAGGGCCCTGATCCCTCTGAAACAGATAGGGGAAAATCTTTCTTTGACTCTTCCTAGCTCTTGGCACCATCTTTGATGTTCACTGTCCTGTAGGTGCATCACTCTAATTTCTGTCTCCCTCTTGCCAAGGTGTTCTGGAGGTCCTCTTCTGTCTTTGTAAGGTGTCTTTTTCTTCTTACAAGTACACAAGTCATATTGGATTAGGGTCCACCCCAATGACTTAACTTTATTACATCTGTAGGGGCCCTATGTACAAATAAGTCACATTTACATGCACAAAGGGGTTGAAACTTCAACATATGTTTTGGGGGGCATAATTAAACCTATAATAGGGTACACTTGTCAAGGTCCACTACTGGCTGGGACTTCAAATTGGACTAGATTTTGAGTGCTTATACTTTCAGCACTTTCTTGGTAGTGTCTCCTTGCTTTCTTCCTAATTCTCTGTGTTCTTTCTTACCTCCTCCCTGCTTTTGTTGATCTAATTCACCATTGGGATTGTCTTCCTTCCTTTGTGCTGGAATTTTTCTCCTTCTTTAAGTCTACTGTGTCGACAAATTGTCCTCATCTAGCCCAGCTGCTTAATTTTCTAAACCCTACAAAAATTAGGGTCATATTGTAGTTAGATGGACTATTTTATATTTTGTTGATTCCTGCTTGCCCCTTGGTCTTATTTGCCCACCTAAGGTATAAACTCTGATTCTCAGAGATGGGGGGTAACTATGACTTTGTTGCTCTTGGGTTTGATGTAGGGTTAACACATTGCAACTCTCCACAAATCCTTGCTAGAGGAATGATGTTCATTTGTTTTAGATTCTAATTGATCCCTTGGAATAATGTGATCTTCCACCCTAGTGACTTTGAGGGCTGAGCAGTGGTCTGTTGAGGCTGACGCTTACAGGGAGACAAGCTGCACCAGGTCTCCCATTCAGTACTCTTTTTGTTTTTTTCCCTTTTGCAAGATTTGACTCATCTGGATAATTGCCTTAACTTTCCACTTGACTTAGCCTGTGTCCACCCAGCCAATATTGCTAGAGATTTGGTTAATCTAAGGACTGGCAGACTGGAAGCTAAAATGATTACAGAATAGAGCAAGCCCAAGTGGAAAATCTAAGGGCCTCTTTGTTCCGGGTGTCCTCAGAGAGGCTCCACCCTGGGGGATCACGTTGCAGGCTCCACTCCTGGGGAGCAGAAAGCCTCTCTCTCCTCCCCAAAGGCTGGCAAGGGCCCTGAATGCTGTCACTCTGTCCCTGACAGCTGTTTACCTTACTGACAGTGCGTCCTCGATGGGGCCTTGCTGTCTGCTTCCCCTCCCCGAGCACTTCTCCTGAGACTTCCCAGGGATGGCAGTTGAACAGGATTGAGAGCACAGATGCTCCCTTCTCTTTGTTTTTGGAAATGACTGTCCTGGTGTTTGTGAGACCCAAGGAAGTTGGAAAGAAATTAAAAATTTGAATCTGAGGTTTTTAGGTTGGATGAATTTACCCAAATGCATCTTGTGTGGGTGGAGGGAAAGTGAGGCATCAAGAAATGAAGCTAAATGGAGAAGGTGTGGAGAAAAGGGAAACTTTCTACACTGTTGATGGGAATGTAAATTGGTGTAGCCACTATGGAAAAACAGTATGGAAGTTCCTTAACAAACTAAATTTGGAGTTGACATATAACCCAGAAATCCCACTCCTGAGCATATATCCAGAGAAAACTATTATTCAAAATGATATATGTACTCCTATGGTCATAGCATCACTATTTACAAGATCCAAGACGTGGAAGCAACCAAGTGTCCATCAACAGATGGATGAATAAAGAAGATGTACATATATACAATGGAATATTTGTCATAAAAAGGGTGAAATATTGCCATTTGCAGCAACATGAGTGGAACTAGAGATTATCATATTAAGGGAAGTAGGTCAGAGAAAGACAAACGTGATATTGCTTATTTGTGGAATCTAAAATATGATACAAATGAACTTGTTTACAAAACAGTAACAGACTCATCATAGACATAGAAAACAAATTTCTGATTACCAAAGAAGAAAGAGGGTAGGAGAGAGATAATCTGCATGCATGCTCAGTCACTCAGTGGTGTCTGACTCTTTGCCATGGACTGTAGCCCATCAGGCTCCTCTGTCCATGGGATTCTTTAGGCAAGAATACTGGAGTGATTGCCATGCCCTTCTCCAAGGGATCTTTCTGACCCAGGGATCATACCTGTGTCTCCCTGAGGCTCCAGCATTACGGGCAGATTCTTTACTACTACTGAGTCACCAGGGAAGCCCCTGAGGGATAATTTAGGAGTTTGGAATGATCAGATATGAATTACTATATATAAAATAGATAAACAACAAGGTTGTACTGAGAACTATACTAAATATCCTGTAATAAACCATAATGGAAAAGAATATGAAAAAGAATATATATATATGAATAACTGAATCACTTTGCTGTATACTAGAACTAACACAACACTGTAAATCAACTATATTTTAATTAAAAAAAGAAATGAAGCTAAAGATATACTTTGTGAGGATTAGGTGACAAATCTGAGATTAGGACACAGGTCTCCCATCCATTCCAGGCACTGTTTGCTCTCCCAGGTTGTCTTGGTAACCATCAAGCCAAGGACCCAGGCAGGAATTCTGCCCTATAAAAGCAATCTGGGGAGAGTTTTTTGACCCCTGTGTATAGAATTAAATCAATTCAAGCTGGTCTCTGCTCACCTCACCTGCCTCACCATGCACATTTCCTCCCCTTATTAACAAAACCACCCTAGCTGTCTCTCATTTCCAAGCATCTTCCCACCTCTCAGCCTTCAGACATAACTCTTCCCACAGTCTGGTGTAATCTTGCCCTGGATTATACCAACTCATTCTTTAAGTCACAGCTTAAATGTCACTTCCTCAGGGCAGTCTTCCTTGAGCTCTTTCATCTAGATAACACTCCCCATTAACTGCTCTCTCGCAGGACTATGCATTTTCTTTCACAGATTTGTTTATTTATGTGAAGTCTGTGCTCTCCTATCTCATGTAGACTGTAAGGCTCATGTGTGCAGGGACCGTGGCTGCCTTTTTAACTACTACTATATAATTTGGGCCAGGCACATAGTAGGCATCTGGTCCCATCACCTCTTGACAAATAGATGGGGAACAATGGAAACAATGACATACTTTATTTTCCTGGACTCCAAGAAACTGCGGTGACTGCAGCCATGAAATTAAAAGACGCTTACTCCTTGGAGGAAAAGCTATGACAAACCTAGACAGTGTATTAAAAAGCAGAGACATTACTTTGCTGACAAAGATCCATACAGTCAAAGCTATGGTTTTTCCAGTATTCATGAATGTATGTGAGAGCTGGACAATAAAAAAGGCTGAGTTCCAAAGAATTGATACTTTTAAACTGTGGTGCTGGAGAAGACTCTGGAGAGTCCCTTGGACATCAAGGAGATTAAACCAGTCAATACTAAAAGAAATCAACCCTGAGTATTCATTGGAAGGACTGATGTTGAAGCTGAAGCTCCAATACTTTGGCCACCTGATGCAAAGAAGACTCATTGGAAAAAACCCTGATGTTGGGGAAAGATTGAAGGCGGAGGAGAAGGGGATGACAGATGATGAGATGATTGAATGGCATCACCTACTCAATGGGCATGAGTTTGAGCAAACTCTGGGAGATGGTGAAGGACAGGGAAGCCTGGTGTGCTGCAGTCCATGGGGTCACAAAGAATTGGACAGGACTGAGTGACTGAACAGCAACATAGTAGGCACTCGGTACATATTTGCCAAATGAACAAATGAATGAAAAGACTGAAGTTTTGGAAATGGAAGGGCTAAACTGTCCAGCTATCTGAGCTTTGTTATTGTGACCATATTATAGTGATCCTATTCAGCTACTGGGCAGTAGGCCTGCGACTTAGATATTTTTTTTATTTGAGATCTGTGAGGTTATGAGAGATATTTTTCTAGCGAAAGTTTTTTTTAAATTATTTTTTTGGCATATAGTTGCTTTACAGTGTTGTGTTAGTGTCTGTCATACAGCAAAGGTAATCACTCCACATATGCACGTATCTCCCCTTTCTTTGGATTTCCTCCCCATTTAGGTCACCACAGAGCAGAGTAGAGTTCCCTGCGCTCTACAGGCTGTGGGTCTTATTATATTCAAGCTCTCACACAAGGCAGCTGGGGCTCAGAGAAGGTAACTCACCTGCCTAAGGTCACCCACGTTGTAAGCGGCTGAGCCCTGGCCGGAATGTAAGGGTCCCTGGCTCCAAAACTGAAGTGTGTCCATCCTGCTGTGCTACCCCGCTTGCCATCAGAAACCTCTGTGTCTCAGGGTTGTCACTCCCGTCCTCTTTGTGCAGCAGGTAGTTCTAGCTGGCTTTCCCAGGATCGCACACTTTCTTGGTGGAAGAGCCAGAACTTTGCTGACCTTTCAATCAGAGCCTGCCCTCCAGCTCTGCACTCAGCAACCCCCTCAGATACACTCTCACTGGGGTCACAAGGCTTCTGGGGCACATGCTAGCAGAGCCTTGGGCCATGTGGGGTAGAATAGAAGCCATTACAACATCCATTTACCATAAATCCTGTTTTTTTTTTTTTTTTATTTTATTCTAGTAATGGAGAACAAAGCTTGTTTCACCAAAGCATTCTCCTGGTGCCAGGGGCCCCAGTGAAAACCCCGTTTTCAATCATTTGCACTTAGTTAAGTGGAGACAGTTAAAACACCCTAATTACTAAGCTGGTGGGCCCCACTGACACCTGTAAGACATTTGGTGCAGTGCAGGAAGTCAGGCTTCCTTTCCAGTTTACATCACCATTTAATCTAATTATTCCTTCCAGTGTAGCTTTCACATATTCCATCAAAGAAGAGATTGCTCATTTCCTTGAGAAACTGTATACATTCACCATAATGCTATTTTTCCCCCACCTCTCATAAGTAATCTGAGATTTCCTAACCTTCTCCCCCTACTGTATTCCCTGCTTCATGTATAAACTTGGAAGAAATTTCTTGACAGAGAAGTCAAGAGGGTCTCACCTGTGGGAATAGCATTTTCATCTCGGGGAATTTGAGAACTCAAAGCAGCCTTTCATGTCCTCTGCATTCAGTCCCTTGTTTTCTAACTGAGGAAACTGAGGCCCAGATGGAGGATACCGGTCACTCAATGAACTCTTCATGAACGGCTATGTGTCAGCCTCCAGGTGAAAGTAGCCCCTGCCTTCAAGGAGCTTGTGTCCAGAGGAAAAGAAGGAAATGACTGTCATTGAAAACAGTGAACTGGGACTTCACTGGTGGTGCAGTGGTTAAGAATCTGCCTTGCAATGCAGGGGACGCAGGTTTGATCCTTGATGGGGGAACTAAGATCCCATATGCCTCGGGGCAACTAAGCACCCACGCTGCGACTACTGAACTCACACTTTCCAGAGCCTGTGCACCACAACTAGAGAATTCGTGTTCCGCGATGAAAGATCCTGCACACCACAGCTAAGACTTGATGCAGCCAAATAAATGAATAAATAAAACATTACAATTAATAGTGAATGAATACCAAATACACAAAGCAATGTGTAGAAGAAGTACAGGGCTTTAACGGGAAGATTCCATGAGTAAGTGATGCTTCAAATGAGTCACAAAGAATGAAAAAGATTTCCTAAGTGGAGGGTGGAGAAAGAACCTTCCAGCAGAGAGGGAACAAATACATGGTTAGGGCAATGGAGAGATGTCTGGACCAGCTGGAGTGGACCAACTAAGGGAGAATGCAATCAGGACTTCTATGGTAGTCTAGTGGTTAAGAATCTGCCTGCCAATATGGGGGACACAGATTCAATCCCTGGTCCAGGAAGATTCCACATGCTTCTGGGCAACTAAGCCTGTGTGCCACAACTACTGAGCTTGGGCTCTGGAGCCCACGAGTCATAACTACTAAGCCCATGAGCCCTAGAGCCCACACCCTGCAACAAGAAAAGCCACCACAGTGAGAAGCCCATGCACTGCAACTGCAGAGAAGCCCCCGCTCTCTGCAACTAAAGGAAGCCTGGGTGCAGCGACAAAGACCCAGTGCAGTCAAGAATAAATAAATCAAAAGAATGCAGTCAAGAAAAAAGCCGAGTGAGATGTGGGCCAGCCCATGAAGCTGTGGAACCCATGTTAAGAACCTCTTGGGATCATGAAGAGGCTTTCCGTTTGCCTCTTTAAGTCTGCTTTCCACCCTTTTGTACCCTGCTCTGTCTTAGGAGGTTGACCTCTATAATCTCCCTCACCCTCTGACTTCTGGTTGGGTTTGATCAGTAGAAGGCATCAAGAGAGATCAGAGAACATGAGGAGAGAGGTTGGGGTATCTATTCCCAAGGCAACCATCCTGCTGGGTGGTGGGTTGGCAAAATGCTGACTTATGGGAGGCCACAGTTCCTATTAGGTAGCTGTTTCCTGCAGCTTTCCCTTCACTTGTTCTTTTATGATTAAGGTGGTTACTGCTCTCCACTCTTGCCAATTTCAGGTCACTTCACATCTCTTGTTGGTTTCACCCTCCCCTGTTCACTCCATTGCAAACAATCCCTTCATTAAACTCCCTTCAATGACTCCATCTGAGTTTTCCATCTGCTTCCTGCAAGGTCTTTTAAAAAGGGGTCCTGCTCCAAAGAGCAGTATACAAGGGAGAAAGCTCTTAGAGGAAGGACATCAGTGATGTGCATCAGTGGCTGATAAGGACCAGAGCGAGGGAGCGGCAGCTGGGGGTGCCTAGCAGGGGGCCCTCTGAAGCTACGTGAAAGTCCATACGACAAAACAAGGCATCTATTAACACCTGCCAGGCCCCGAGATCTCAAAGCCATCTTACGAAAGTACCTATCAAGAGGGGCTTTCCTACACTCTCTTTCTAGTACCCCCACTCCCTGAATTTGATCCCACTCCATGTCCCAACTACAAAGGGGCCAGCATTGGACTAAGCCATCTCAGGAAAATGATGGAGAAGGAGCTAAAACCTGTCACACCCAATGCAGGAGGACATGTCACCTGCCTTCAGGAACCAGCCCAGAAGGCTGATGTATTAACTGATACATTCAAATCTCTAAATTGAGTCACTGCCTAACAATTTCAGAAAAGTCATAGGATTGCTGAATTTTCATCTAAGTGCAGGGGAATGACATCTGCCCCCACTGAACAAATTTATAGGGATTAATGAAAATAAAAGACCCATAATTTCTTTCAGGATTACTCTCTGTTGAAGGCCTACTTGTTTGACTTACTGGTTTTATAACTTCAGGATTCTGCAAACTAAATCTCCACTATGAACTTAACAAGTTACCTTATTCAGAGAAATAAAGATCAAAACTCAAATAAGGTACCACCTCACAATGGTCATCTTTAAAAAGTCATTAATGGATGGCCATCATTAAAAAGTCTACAAATAACAAATGTTAAAGAGGGTGTGGTGAAAAGGGAACCTTCCTATATTCTGATGGGAATATAAGTGGTGCAAACCCCTATGGAGAACAGTATGGAGGTTCCTCAAAAAACTAAAAATAGAGTTACCATATGATCCAGCAATCCCTCTTGCTGGATTCAAAAGCTTGAGAAAGATACAATTAAAAAAGATACATGTACCCAAATATTCATTTACAATACTATTTGCAATAGCCAAGGCATGGAAACAATTTAAATGTCCATCAACTGATGAATGAATAAAGGAGATGTGGTATATATACACAATGGAATACTACTCAACCTTAAAAAAGAATGCAATAATCCCATTTGCAGCAATATGGATGGATCTAGAGATTATCATACTACAAGTGAAGTCAGACAGAGAAAGTTAATACCATATGGTATCACTTATATGTGGAATCTAATATATGACACAAATGAACTTATTTACAAAACAGAAACAGATTCTCAGACATAGAAAACAAATTTATGGTTACCAAAGGGGAAAAGGGATAGGGGAAGGATAAATTAGGAGTTTGGGATTATCAGATACAAACTACTATGCATAGAATGGATAAACAACAAGGTTATACTGTATAGCACAGGGGACTATATTCCATATCCTAGAATAAAGTACTATGAAAAAACTTTAAAAACCAAAAAAACAAGTTATGTAATTCACTTTGTTAAATTTGTTTGACCACAAAACCCTTTCTTGGAATCACTCCTATGTAACTGATGTTCATTGCAATGTACTTTGGAAAATATTGCCTTTGGTGCCAAATATGCAATAAGTAAGTAAATAAGCAAACAAATAAATACATTCTTCCCAGGGAGGACATGAAAACAGCTGGTTACAGCTGCTATGGTAAAGCAGTCTACCCTCAAGCACAATTTTATCCTGACAATATAGTAGAAAAAAATTGATGTTCATATCAGGAATTTATAAAAACTCATCACAGCATACTTTGAACCCTGGCATGTGCTAAAGAAGATAAGTCATACTAACAACATGGATAGTTTGTATCCTTTAATGAGCTCTGAGACCAACAGCTCATAGTGAGTCCTGAGAGGAGCTTATTGGACACTAAAGAGAGAGTGTTGGTAGAATACTAAATGTTAATCTATCTTAGTCGGCCTCAAAATGAAATATTGTGGTCTTTCCATATATAAAGTGATATCATAATTTTATAACATTTTGAATACTTGTCAGAATCATAGCAATAAAATAATACATGAAAACCAGAAAGAATAAAGAACCAGGTGGAAACTTGCCCTCTTAGAGAGGCATTGAAATTCACTTCTGAGTGATGGTGGACTCACAAGTGGGTCCTCTTAGAGTCTCTCTGCTTTGCTATCCATCAGATAATTTTTAGTCATTAAATCTAAACCACACAAAATCTCTACTAGGCAAGACTTATTTTTCTTATTGTAGGATGAAAAGACAAGGCCCAAAGAGGTTACACAGCCGGTGAGTGACAGAGTAGGACTTATCATCCTGATGCAAAACTCAGTGAAATGTACCTATTCTTGCTGCACTGCAGCACATTTTTGTTCTTGTTGTTCAGTCACTAAATTGTGTTTGATTCTTTGCTACCCTGTGGATTGCAGAACACCAGGCTTCCCTGTCCTTTACTATCTCCTGGAGTTTACTCAAACTCATGTCCATTGAGTCAATGGTGCCATCTAAACATCTCATCCTCTGCTGCCCTCTTCTCCTTTTGTCATCAATCTTTTCTAGCATTAGGGTCCTTTCCAGTGAGTCAACTCTTTGCATCAGGTGACCAAAGCATTGGAGCTTCAGCATCATACTTTCCAATGAGTATTCAGGGTTGATTTCCTTTAGGATTGACTGGTTGGATCTCCTTGCTGTCTAAGGGACTCTCAAGGGTCTTCACCACCAGTTTGAAAGCATCAGTTCTTTGGCATTCAACCTTCTTTATGATCCACCTCTGACATCTGTACATGAATATTGGAAAAACCAAAGGTTTAACTATAGGGACTTTTGTTGGCAAAGTGATGTCTTTGCTTTTTAATACACTGTTGAGGTTTGTTATAGCTTTTCTTCCAAGGAGCAAGCCTCTAAGGCAACAATCGTGAATGTAGAGGAGACACTTGGTACCTTCCTAAAAAGCTTTAAATATGAGAGCTTTGAACACAGCAGCTGTAACCAATTTAGAAAACCAAGTGAAATAGTACTTGGGCATTTCTAAGGGTGTGGGCTTATAAGATGCTGGAAAAGAGGCCTTAGAATTGAGAAAACAAGTTAGGAGAAGATGATATGTATTCTAACACTTGCCAGCATTTTGATATGGGTAGCGTTTCCTTTGGTGCCCTCTCATCTCCATCTACTGCATTCAGAATCCAAAGAGCTAACCATGGTGGAATTCTAGGCACTGAAATAGACAATGCAGGCATTGTTTTGGGTATTAAGTCATAAAGAAGCCCCAAACTTTCTTTGTATGAGCCTAGCCTTTCGCATTCCTGTAAGGTTGTCAAGTTCATCTTTCTACCCTGTAGAAGCCTCAGTTTCTGTGGTCTCATCTTATTTTAAAAGCACATCTCAAGGCTTGGAGAACCAAACCAAGTTGAAGTACATGTCAACTCCATTCTCCCATGATCATCAGGCTTGTTTGTCCCTTGACTTTTTGAGAATGCCATAACTTGTATTTTGTTCCCTTTCTTGGATACACTGGGATGGTCTCCCTGAATGAAGCTTATTTAAATAGATCATGTTTACAATCTCTCCCATTTCCCTTAACATTTTGACCTCATCTCTTACCATCCCCCCCGACTCACTCTGTTCTAGCTACAATGGCATGCTTCACCTTAGGCCTTCACATTGGTTGTTCCCTCTTTCCCTCTGGACACCCAACTGGCTTATCACTCACCTCCCCTGGCATCTTACGCAAATGTCAACTTTTCAGACTCAGCTGTTCTGACCACCTCATTTAAATTGAATCCTTCCCTCACCCAGCACTCCCTCATCCCTCTTCTATATTACTGTATCTGCTGGACCCAGAACAATGCCTGATACGGAGGAGATAATAACTACTTGAATGAATGAATGAATGAGTTCCAGCAGCCTTTGTGTTAATTGGATTTTCTGCAGCCATTCAACATTCTGAAATGCCTGGGTCTGGGGGGCTACTCTTGCTGCTCAAACATCTCCCATTTTACTAAGCTCCTTTCTGCTGATCAGTCTGACAGAAAACCCTCCGGGGCCAACATGGGTAAAAAGGAAGACAGGCTTTCAGTGAAAATACTAAGAGTGTAGCCCCCTTCCCCTCCTCCCCTCAGCTACCACTGACTCCTATTTGGGGAGGGTGATGATGTCCCAGGTCTTGTATCAATGTAGCCTAGTGAGGCCAGAAGACAAGCATGTCCAATAAATACTCAAAAACAACCCTCTGGCCAGGTGGACTGGGCCCCCCGATGTCATCCCCGGCCACTGGTGCCCCCACCCCCTGGCAGCCCCTGCCTGCGGCCTCTCTGTGCCTGCTGGCTGGAGAAAAGACCTCATTCAGTGCTCCTGCCAAGGGCTGGGTGAGAGGCAGGCTGGTGCCTTGCCCAGACCCATGACACAGGAGCCTGTTCCCCCAGCTGAGGTAGTTTCTTGTCACCAAGCCTGAAATCCTCACTCGAAGTCATCTTCAAACTGGTGTTCTGAAACAGGGCCAAGTCCCCAAGCCTGAGTTTCCAGGCTAGGGGAGCTGGTGTTCCCTATAAAGTACCTTTCTAAGAAAAAGAAAAAACTTAATATGGCTTGCCAGGGAGAATTAAGTGTCAGTATCTTTTTTTCTCCCTCTCCTTTTTTTGGGGAATGGTTATTTGGATATAGACAGGAAGCTTCAGAGTCTTCTGCAAAAATGGGAAAAAAGAGAGACAGGGAAAAGACCCCCCCACCACCCCAACACCTCCCCTGGGAGATATTTGAGGAATAGTCAAACAGGAGGGAAGTCTGAATGCCAAGAAAGCCGTGTTCTGAGCTAGTCAGAATGGGGACACGGTGGGCAAGGTCTGGCCAGCTGCACAGCTACTGAACAGCTTTCTATTCAAACCCACTCTGGCAGAGGGGAAATGTTCTTTTCTTTCATTCTTTCATCACTTCTGTTTTTTAAAGGGGGAAAAAAAGCCATCACGAAAGATCCAGAGACATGCTGATGTCACCAAGAGGGGCGACCCCGGTCATAATCAAAAATTGGTTTCAGGGGAACTCCCCCACCCCCACCTCCACCTTACAATAAAAGCCTGGCTCTAAAAGGCAGCCCAGACAATGGATCAGATGCCAAACCACGTGAAGTGCCCAGAGGCAACTCCAAAACACCCGGCCCACCAGCGGGTGGAGGCTGCCAAGGAGCCAGATGCTGTAGCTTTAAAAATATCTTCCGCTGCTTGGCATCTGCAGTTGCAGGCTGCTGCCTGGGAGAAGGGGAGATGGGGAGACTGGGAGACGGGAGAAGGAGTGGGCAGGGCTGGGCCAGCCAGGCGGCAGCAGCCGCGTGTGTGGAATGGAGAGCGCCTCTAAGCACGGGGCTGCCCATTTGGCCTTGTTAAATCACTCCCAGCATATGGTGAGAGACATCTGTCCAGGATTTGGACCTCACAGACTGGAAGAGAAGGGCTTAACACAAACAGTCGGAGGCCCGAGAGGCTGAAGGCAGCTGGGAAGGCATTTCTAGGGCCAAAGGCCTCATTTCACAGTGGAGGCAGGCTTCTGAGAAAGAAGGGACTGGTTCAAGGTCACGCAGCAGCCTGCTGTCAAAACCATAGGGAAGCATTCATCTTGTTTCATTGAGCCTCTGTTTATTTATCTGTGAAATGGGCTAAATAAGCCTTACAGACTTGATATGAAGGTTAGAGGAAGTCATTTAAGTGAGTAGCCACTGCTTGAGGCATTTTCACTGATGTGCTTCTCAGTCTTCCAATTATATAGGTCAGAAGCTGCCGCTGACATGTTATGTTGTCAGGAGGCTTTGGAAAATGTTCAGGACTTCCTCAGATCCTTCTTCACTTTACTGAGCACTGGATGACATTCACCTGCATTATTTCGACTACCGTTAAAAGACAGCCTTATTTCCATGGACACTCTGACTGCAGAAGGTTTACTCCTGAGGTAGCTTGCTTTTTCAGGGGTAGCAGGGAGTTAAAGCATGCTTTGTGGGAAGCCTAAACAAATAGGAATACTAGGAAGGGAGCCAGCGTCTTCATTGGAAGGCAACTCTTTTCCTCACAGAACCATTTAATTTCCCTCTACCCCAAACCTCAACTCCAAATATCGAAACTTATGGCTTCCTTTTATTTTTGGCTTCCAGACTGGGTTATCTTTGCACCGCCACCCTCCTATTAAAAAATAACCACCAGTAAGTACTTTCTTAAGTAGGACAGTGGCCCAGCCTGGAATGTAGTGGGGAAATATATTCCCAAAGTGGTATTAAGCAAGGAGACATTCACACAGTTATCCTTGTGGACCTTGGCCATGAACTCACGCCTGAGGTGGCTGGCGGTATACCGCTTTTTCCCCCTCTCATATGAACACTTCATAAATACCTTTGAAGAATACGACATGCCCTTGAAAGTATCCAGAGTCTTTCCCAGATAAAATCTAAAGATTTCCATTACAGCAACAGTATTACTTTTTCTTCACTGCAGTGGGTATTGGGGGCTGCCTGTCCAGTCTTGATTCTCACCTGTGTTCAATCCTAACAGCTTCTTCTTTTTCTTTTTTATGGGAGCGGGGTGCACACCGTATGGCATGTGAGTTCCTAGTTCCCCAATCAAGGATTAAACCTGTGCCCCTTGCATTGGAAGCACACAGTCTTAACCACTGGACCACCAGGGAAGTTCCCGTAACAGCCTCTAATAGCCTATAAAAAAGCCCAGTTGTTCCAAGTTGCACTTTAGGTGTAGAACACATGATTGGGTTAATTCAAGCAGGGTCTCCATTCTCTGACCACAGTTTTGGTTTAAGGATGGGCCATAGGACCTACATGGATCTAAAGAAATGACTCTTAGGTTTTTCTTGGGAATGCTGGAACTCTTTTTTTTTTTCCATTCTAGAATAGGGAAGTAAGTTGGAAAGATTTCTGCCTTAGGATTCCAAGAAAGGCAGAATGAAGAAATGGGGTATTAACAGTGAGTTCCTGGATCAAGCCATGACTGAAGACAACACTATCTTTGGGATTTACAATCATGAGAAATTCTTATGATTATAAAAATTATAATAATTTTAATTACCAGTTATACTTTATATGTATAAATATTTATATTTTAAGGCTGTTTTCCATACTTAGCAACTGAAAAATACACAGATGCACTCAGGGAAGCACTAAGAAGTTGTACTCAAAGGCATTTGGCTTTGGCTTATCTTTAGATTGTCAATTAAACATTTGGTTTGCCACACATATTACTTGACAAAGTCATCAGACCTGAGGGCTCATGTGCAGATCTTGCACCTGCAGTGTGAACAAGATAGTCTTCCTGAATTAAGAATGAGGATAAATGAGGGCAAGTCCTGGTGGCTCAGTCGGTAAAGAATCTGCCTGCAATGCAGGAGACAGGGGTTTGATCCCTGGGTCAGGAAACTCCCCTGGAGAAGGAAATGACAACCCACTCCAGTATTCTTCCTTGGAAAATCCCATGGACAAGAGGAGCCTGGCGGGAACAGTTCATGGGGCCACAGGTGTTGGACACAGCTTAGTGACTAAATTCTCACCTCATTTGCTAAAGAATTGCTATTTGTTTCTTCATTTCTTCACTTGGATTGGCAAGTGGGTTGTATTAAAGTTTGCCAAACTGCAGTCATTTATCTATTATCTTTATAATTTTTCTATGCTCACCTGTGCTATTTTATTAATTACATAACATTTTTCTTTATGTTAACTCACTCTCCTTAAATAGTAAGAAATTACTTCACTTTGGAGTAAAATAAAATGTGTATCATGATAGAAAATGGAAGAGCCAATATTTTTTTTTAACTGTGCCAAACTTTTTTGAAAATAAATTTTATTGGCGTATAGTTGCTTTACAATGTTGTGTTACTTTCTGTTGTACAGAAAACTGATTCAGTCATATGTATATAAACATATATATATATATCCCTTTTTTTGGTGTTTCCTTCCCATTTAGGTCACCACAGAGCACTGAGTTTCTTGGGCTATACAGTAGGTTCTCATTAGCTGTCTATTTGATACACAGTAGCATATATATGTAGGTCAATTTCAATCTCTCAATTCATCTCCCCCCATTTCCCCATGGTATCCATCTGTTTGTTCTCTACATCCGTGTCCCTATTTCTGCTCTGCAAATAAGTTCGTGTTACCATTTATCTAGATTCTACATATAAATGATATTATATGATATTTGTTTTTCTCCTTCTGGCTTACTTTACTCTGTATGAAAGAAAGTGAAAGTGAAGTCGCTTAGTCGTGTCCGACTCTTTGCGACCCCATGGACTCTAGCCTGCCACTCTCCTCCATCCATGGGATTTTCCAGGCAAGAGTACTAGAGAGGGTTGCCATTGCCTTCTCCAATAATAGTCTCTAAGTCCATCCATGTCTCTGCAAATGGCACAATTTTGTTCCTTTTTATGGCTGAGTAATATTCCATTATACATATGTACCACATCTCCTTTATGTATTCCTCTGTTGATGGACATTTAGGTTACTTCCATATCCTGGCTATTGTAAGTAGTGCCACAGTGAACATTAGAGTGCATGCGTATCTTTTGGAATTATGGTTTTCTCTGGATATACGCTCAGGTGTGGGATTACTGGGTTACATGGTAGTTTTATTTTTAGTTCTTTGAACCACTGAACCACTGTCTGAATAGTGGTTGTACCAGTTTATATTCCCACCAACAGTATAAGAGGGTTTCCCTTTCTCCACACCCTCTCTAGCATTTATTGCTTGTAGATTTTTTGAGGATGGCCTTTCTGACTGGTGTGAGGTGATACCTCATTGTAGTTTTGATTTGCATGTTTCTAATAATTAGTGATGTTGAGCATCTTTTCATATGTTTGTTGGCCATCTATATGTCTAGAAAAGCCAATAGTTAATACACATTTAAACAAATGCATCAATAACAAAAATAATCAGCATAAAATGTTGGTATACCACCTAAAATTATCTTGCTTATGATCCATTGGGAAAGTCTAGGGTGATCAATGGTTTTTGAGCAGTTTTTACAGAATAAAATTATTTTATTGTGGTAATATAAGATGCAAATGTCATTTTTGTAAACATATTTTTAAGTATTTTGAAAATTGAAATAAAAATCCATGAATATACTTAAGTCTGTACATGAAAGTGAAAGTTGCTCAGTCGTGCCTAACTCTTTGTGACCCCATGTGCTATACAGTCCATGGAATTCTCCAGGTCAGAATACTTTCCCTTCTCCAGAGGATCTTCCCAAACCAGGGATCAAATCTAGGTCTCCCTCATTGCAGGAGGATTCTTTACCAGCTGAGCCACAAGGGAAGCCCAAGAATACTGGAGTGGGTAGCTTATCCCTTCTCCAGCAGATCTTCCTGACCCAGGAATCAAACTGGGGTCTCCTGCATTGCAGGTGATCAACTGAGCTATCAAGGAAGCCCTAAGTCTGTGTGTATATATCTTATATTTATACTGGAGACTGCCAACATAATTACTTGAGCTGCTAGGTTACTAATTTTTATATAGGCTCAGAAGAAAACTTCAATAATCTCTGTGAATATATTTAATTTTATTGAAAAATAGTTCCTATCAAAATTTTAACAGAAAAAAACAGATAAAATATAAATGGATAATCCTACTACCTATAGAATTCCTCTGATGTTAGAACATAACGATACACATCTGTACATACATTATAATTTCCTGTCAATATGTCATTGATAAGAAATGATCTTTCTGGAATTCAGACGTTTAACCTAAAATTGTATGAGTGAGTCACAGGTACCACAAATAAATGTCAGGTAAATGTCCAGTCTGCTGCTTTGGCCAATCTTTTTTTTTTTTTTTTTTACCATGGTGTAATATTTTATTTTAGAAACTTGTGAATCTGAGATGTGCTGATCTCCATGAATCAAGGCTCAGATGTAAATAATCTGTCTGCAATCCAGGAGACCAAGGTTCAATTCCTGGATCATGAAGATCCTCTGGAGAAAGGAATGGCTACACATTCTAGTGTTCTTGCCTGGAGAATCCCATGGACAGAGGACCCTTGTGGGCTATAGTCCATGGAGTCACAAGAGTCGGACATGACTGAATGACTAATGGTGTAAATTTTGGGCTCCTTATGTCTAATTTTCATATTTATGTCAAAGATAGAGAACCATGGTAAGTGTTATTAATTCAACTCTGAAACTGAAATGTCTTGCTATTCTGCCTTCAAGCTTCTGGCCCAGATTAAATGAAGAGTATCTTGAGATTGCGAATAAAGCTGTTAACAAAAAATAAACCATCAAATAAAAGCCCACAGAAGTTACCACTTTGACTACTTATCAGTGCAATCAGAATTTTCATAAGGCCACATATTCAAAATAAAATATTGAAATAAAGATGATACTGAGGTTATGAGAGCAGATATCATCCATTACTTCAAGATCAAATGTTGGGGTGAATCTAAAGAAAGTCACTGTCCTTTTTGGTGGAACTTAAAGAAGTAAATGGTATACATTTGAAATTATAAAACAGTATTTGTCAATATAGTAGCAATATTTGCATTCATATATGCATGTATCAGCTCAGTTCGGTTCAATCGCTCAGTCATGTCTGACTCTTTGCGACCCCATGGACTGCAGCATGCCAGGCCTCCCTGTCCATCACCAACTCCCGGAGTTTGCTCAAACTCATGTCCATTGAGTTGGTGTTGCCATCCAATCATCTCATCTTCTGGTGTCCCCTTCTCCTCCCACCTCCAATCTTTCCCAGCATGAGAGTCTTTTCAAATGAGTCAGTTCTTCACATCAGGTGGCCAAAGTATTGAAGTTTCAGTTTCAGCATCAGTCCTTCCCGTGAATATTCAGGACTGATTTCCTTTAGGATGGATTAGTTGGATCTCCTTGCAGTCCAAGGGACTCTCAAGAGTCTTCTCCAACACCACAGTTCAAAAGTATCAAGTCTTCTGCACTCAGTTTGCTTTATAGTCCAACTCTCACATCCATACATGACCACTGGAAAAACCATAGATTTGACTAGATGGACCTTTGTTGGCAAAGTAATGTCTCTGCTTTTTAATATGTGATCTAGGTTAGTCATAACTTTTCTTACAAGGAGCAAGCGTCTTTTCATTTCATGGCTGCAGTCACCATTTGCAGTGATTTTGGAGCCCCCAGAAATAGTCTCTCACTGTTTCCACAGTTTCCCCATCTATTTTCCATGAAGTGATGGGACCAGATGCCATGATCTTAGTTTTTTGAATGTTGAGTTTTAAGCCTCTTTCACTTTCTTTCACTCTCCTCTTTCACTTTCATCAAGAGGCTCTTTAGTTCTTCTTCACTTTCTTCCATAAGGGTGGTGTCATCTGCATATCTGAGGTTATTGATATTTCTCCCAGCAATCTTGATTCCAGCTTGTGCTTCATCCAACCCAGTGTTTCTCATGATGTACTCTGCATATAAGTTAAATAAGCAGGGTGACAATATACAGCCTTGACCTACTCCTTTTCCTATTTGGAACCAGTTGTTGTTGGAATCTGTTGTTCCATGTCCAGTTCTAACTGTTGCTTCCTGACCTGCATACAGGTTTCTCAAGAGGCAGGTCAGGTGGTCTGGTATTCCCATCTCTTTAAGAATTTTCCAGAGTTTGTTGTGATCCACACAGTCAAAGGCTTTGGCATAGTCAATAAAGCAGAAGTAGATGTTTTTCTGGAGCTCTTTTGCTTTTTTGATGATCCAATGGATGTTGGCAATTTGATTTCTGGTTCCTCTGCCTTTTGTAAATCCAGCTTGAACATCTGGAAGTTCACGGTTCACATATTATTGAATCCTGGCTTGGAGAATTTTGAGCATTACTTTACTTGCATGAGAGATGAGTGCAATTTTGTGGTAGTTTGCGCATTCTTTGGCATTGCCTTTCTTTGGGATTGGAATGAAAACTGACCTTTTCCAGTTCTGTGGCCACTGCTGAGTTTTCCAAATATGCTGGCATATTGACTGCAGCACTTTCACACCATCATCTTTTAGGATATGTACATATATGCATATTCATATAGATATGCACCCATTCATTGTAAAAGCCAGTAGACCATATGTCTAAGATGTTTTTAAGATGTTTTAAGATGTTGGGAATTTCCTGGTGGTCCAATGGTTAAGACTCCATGCTCCCAATCCAAGGGGCCTGGGTTTGATCTCTGGTTTGGGAACTAGGTCCCACATGTCATAACTAAGGTCCAGAAAAGTCAAATAAATGAATATTTGGGCTTCCCTGGTAGCTCAGACGGTAAAGCATCTGCCTATAATGCGGGAGACCTGGGTTTGATCCCTGGGTCGGAAAAATCCCCTGGAGAAGGAAATGGCAACCCACTCCAGTACTCTTGCCTGGAAAATCCCATGGACTAAGGAGCCCGGTAGGCTACAGTCCATGGGGTCGCAAAGATTTGGACATGACTGAGCGACTTCACTTCAAGATGTTCCTCCAGCTCCAGAAATAAAGCTTTTGTTTTCTCTTGGGCTGACTTAACCTCAAAGTTGTGGTTATGAAAAATAAGAAAATGTTAAGGAACATTTGCAGTGCTTTTGAGATTCACAAAGTGCTTTCATTTGAAGGAAGAATATGAATTTCAACACTGAACTCTAACCTTGCCCTTTCTGTAAAGCTTTCTCTTACTGCCCTGGGCAATGTTCACCACTTCACCCACTAGGCTCTCCCGGCTGTTGCTCTGCTATGTCACTGTGCACCATGATACCATTTTAGAGCTGCTCCCTCACGTGCTTGCCTCTGCCTCTGGATTGTGAATGTCTCAAAGGAAAAGACCATATTCTGTTCATCTTTGTATTTTTAGTGACTAGTCTGCTGTGGAGTATTTACTTAATAAACATTTGGATGCTTACAAGAGTGAATAGTTACATGGAAACCAGTAGAAAAACGGAGCCCTGGGTGATAGTTTGCTGTTTTTTCCTCATCAGGTAAGCACATGTCTTCCTCATCAGGAATATCTATTAAGTAACAGCATATGTAGTCCTCATCGAGGAACACTTCTTAAACAACACATTTGTGCATAACATTTGGCAATGTATCACTTCTTCTGATGTCTATCTTCCCCTTTCAGTCTGGACTATCCAGGTTCATGTCTTCAAAAGCTTATCCTGGGGATTCCCTCATGGTCCAGTGGTTAGGACTCTATGCTTTGACTGCTGAGGGCCCACAAGCCACAGTGCACAACTCTTCCTGGGTCTATTTCCTTGAACTCTTACCAGCACACATCTGACCCACTCCTACCTCTGGGTCTCTGCTCATACACTCCTCTCCTCCTGGAGCACAGTTCCCCATCATTTTGTACGTCACCTGAGCTCACACTCTTCCTGATTGTCTATTCCAGTCCAGCTGTAGCTGGAGGTCACAGAGTTCAGATATCCCATCTCCTGAAAGAACCTGCCTGCCAATGCCGGAAAGGCAAGAGATGCAGGTTGAGAAGATCCCCCAGAGGAGGGCACGGCCACCCACTCCCAGATTCTCGCCTGGAGAATCCCCAAGGAAAGAGGAGCCTGGTGGGCTGCAGTCCATGGGGTTGCAAAGAGCTGGACATGACTGAAGCAACCTTGCAGGCACATGCCAGTGCCATCTCCTGAAACTCCACAGCGGGACACACCACTCTTTCACTGTGTATCACAGTTTCTTATAAACAGGCCTTCTTTACTCTTCTGGATTTTATTCCACTTGAGGGAAGAATTCATGTTGAATTATTTTTGTTTCCACCAGAATATCCAAATTCTAGAGTAGATGCTTAATAATATTTGATGAATAAATAATTTGCATGGGCCCTATGGCTCATTTTGCCTTTGTCTGAAGCAAATCACCGATGAGTCACCATAAGAATTGGAATGGACTCTTAGAATCTTGAATCAAGATCACTTCTATCAAGAAAACAAAAGTATATTATTCCTGCTTTTCATCGACTCTAGCATATTACCAGCTGCGTGTTCCCATGCAGGTTACTTAGTTCTCCCAATTCCCCAGTTTTTCCTTTTGTAATCATGTTAAGAGTATAGACCTAAAGAATGAAATGAGCAAGTGTATGTAAAGAGCCTGGTACATGGCAAAGGTTGAGTAGAAGGCCGCTATTATTATAATTGTAGTTACTATTATTGCCAAAAATACTATAGAAAAATCTCACAAATACTGGAGATTAAAGGATGTGAATAGAGAAAGTTAAAGCTATTGTAGTTAATGAAACGGTGTCTTCTGATGGAGAACTTACTGGGGGTAGGCTGTCTTTTCTGTCTCTGCATTTGAGCACTTAACACAAGACTTGGTACAAAAAAGTGAAGAAACAAAGGCTTCCTGATGCAAGTGTATGCATTTCTTGATTGTGTTAACAATAACATCAGGCTACTGGCTTTTACCTCAATGACCAGTCATGTCCAAGATCCTATAAAATCTGTCTCACATACTCCATACAACATTCCTGTTAGAAATGAGCTACTGCTTTTTGACAGACCTAGATGGCTTATTAAAAAGCAGAGACATCACTTGCCGACAAAGGTCTCTATAGTCAAAGTTATGGATTTTCCAGTAGTCATATACAAATGTGGGAGTTGGACCATAAAGAAGGCTGAGTGCCAAAGAATTTATGCCTTCAAACTGTGGTGCTGGAGAAGACTCTTGAGAGTCCCTTGAACAGCAAAGTGATCAAACTAGTCAATCCTAAAGGAAATCAAGTCTGAATATTCATTGGAAGGACTGATGCTGAAGCTGAAGCTCCAATGCTTTGGCCACCTGATGTGAAGAACTGACTTATTAGAAAAGACCTTGATACTGGGAAAGACTGAAGGCAGGAGGAGAAGAAGGTGACAGGATAAGGTGGTTGGATGGTATCATGTACTCAGTAGACATGAGTTTGAGCTAACTCCGGGAGATGGTGAAGGACAGGGAAGCCTGGTGTGCTGTAATCCATGGGGTCACAAAGAGTTGGACACGACTTAGTGACTCAACAGCAACACTGTTTTGTGGTAGAGCCTGTGGTCCCACAGCTAGCAGGTGGCAAAGCCATGGTTGAGATGCAGGTCTCTCTGGCTCTAAAGACCTCTTGCTTACCCCTTGGTATGCACACTGCAAGGCTGTCTCACAATGTTACTAGATTCCTGGAGGGTTGCTGGCCCTGAACTGATGGGCAAGGCAGAGGTGATGTTAAGACAGAAAAGAAGCCGCAGTCAACTGACCTTGGCTCCTGGCTCTTTGGAGAGGGAAGTCAGGATGTGGGGCTGGGAAGAGGGAAACTGATGATCACAAGGCGAGTTCATGACCGAGGCCAGGTGGGGAGCCAAAACGCCCTTTCTAGTGCTCTCCACTGCCTACTGCCCCAGGTCCAGGCCGGCCTCCCTCCTAGGTTTTCCTAAGAGGCCCTGAGGAAGGCAGCACTAGCTGATTGCGGCCAGGCCTGAGCTGCAACGGCAGTGCTAATGGGAACTTGGCCCGGCCCCAGGCGGGTATGGAAAGCGGCTGTTGGCTCTTGTAAAAATCCTTGGTCCAGGCCGGTTTTTCCACAAAGAGAAATTCACCGCCCTGAAGAAATGCCATCGCCTGTTCCCGGTGCCAAACTCGAGGAAAATCAAGTGGAGAGACTCCCTCCTCTTCCTGGGTGAAATGACAGATAGCAAAAGAGCTTGCAGTTTCCTCTACCCCAAAAAAGTCTGCCAGAGATATAAATATTTAAAAACAGGAGCTAGACTGAGAGGGTTAGCTTTCACTGTGTCTTCTTTGGCAGTCTCTCCATCCACCCACCAGATATCATTTTATTCTGTGTAATGGAGTGGCAGTTCTGGGTCGCACATCCCAACTTCTGACACACTGCGTGGAAAAAAAAAAAAAGACTGTGACCCTTGTAAACTATTTTTGTAGTTGGAAACAGAGACAGACCCAGGTTGTGAATGCCAGATTGAACATAGCTGGGAGGGGTTTAAGTGGTTGATTTTTTTTTTTTTTTCTGCTGTTCGCTTATTTTTATCTCCTGCGAAGAAGTCCTCTTTCTAATTTCCAACCGGTAGGATAACTCCTTTTCCCTGTTACTTAGGAATGCTTTATTTATTTATTTTTTAACAGTTCTCAAACTGGTGAAACAACGTACAGGTCTGTGAGAGTGTGCAGTCTGCATTTCTTTGTTTCTCTCCTGTGGCCGTTCCCGAAACTGTAGACACAGAAGACAATCCCAAGCTATTCATTTTCTTTTTCCTATAGAGAAATGGGTGCCAACCTCCATGAAATTAAATAGGTTTGAATCGTCACAGACGACCTTCACAATCTAAGTCTTCATAATTTTAGGTGGATTAGAGGAAACTAATGAGGATTTTGAAACAAGCTTTGGACTAAAACTCTCATCATGCAAATCCACTGAAAACCCCCAGAATTTTAAATCACAATTAACCCATCCCCGGTCCCCACCCTCCTTGTATCTGACTCATTTTATTTCATCCAACTTCACAGTCTTCATAAAACAACAACAATAATAATGCAGTGGGCTATTTTTTTCCCTATTTTTTAAAATCAGATTCCATAGTCCTATTTTCTGCTTGTTGTTGTTGTTCTTTGGTTGTTGTTCTAGGTTGCTCTGTCCTCAGAGTCCTTTCTATTATGGTTTAGGACTCACAAGAGTTAACAGGCGAGAGTCGGGTGAGGGGGGGGGAGAAACCCACTTGTTTTAAGCCTGGAGCCTGTCACCTTTTCTTGGCAATTACACTGCTAATGGCTGGGTCCCAAGCAAAGTGGCAAAGAATATCTCTTCTCACGTTCCCAACTCACAGTGCATTCCCAAATACCAGATGGTGTTTTTGGAATCCATTTCACTATGTTTGATATGACAATACTTTTGTATAATGTTAAATTATATATAACTATTGCAAATAGCTGAGATCAGAACAACCAAGAAGCGGAAAATTAGACACAAGAAGGAAAGATAGAAACTAAAGACTGTGGACTTTCATCTGCCCCCATTGTGTCCTGTTTCCCTTGGATTTTCTTTTAATCTGAAGAGGATTGGCAGGAGGGGGCTGGGGTGCAGAGCGGCGGAGGGTGCGGGGGAGGGGGTGGAGAAGCGTGGGGGATGGGGAGGAGTGAGAGGCGGTGCTGCGGGGTTGTTGCAATGAAATTACATCAAATTGGGATCCGCTCCCTGCTAGAGTTTGGTACACATCATGTGAAACTTGCCAGACATCTTGAGAGCAGCGGCATCTCATTTCAGTGGCCAAAACCCTCAAAATAAGCCAAAGAAGACTGATAAAGCCCCATGCTCAACCTTTTTTAGAAAATGTGTGTGCTTTTATTCCTTGGGGAGGGGCAAGCAAACGAATTCTGTGTGCGTGCTAAGTCACTTCAGTCATGTCCGACTCTTACCAGATCTCAAAACCTCAGTCACTGCCTTAGGAAGCATTAGGAAGACAGTGTGAGAGAAAACAAATGCCCACTCGATATGTTCCAAGGGAATTCAACAGAAGAAGTGAGAAGCTCTTCCTAGTTTGGGGGCACATGGCTATAGTGATGTGATTTCTAAAACACTGCGGATGGAACTAGACCCTTGCAGGAAAAATATCTCCCAGAATCCACCCTCAAAAAAAAAAAAAAAAAAAAGCCTGGGCAACACCAATGGAGCTGTGTTTCTACCCCAGATGGCCAAATGGGGTAAACATATCACTTTAATTTTAATTTTCTGGCTATTTGACAATAGGCAACCTCTGGTCCTCTTCCCCCAACCTTCAAACAGGCCTTATCTCTACATTGCAGGACTTATTGATTTCAGCCCAGAGCGAATGCATTACAGTCAAGTGATAAATTGCTTAAAATTATTCTTAAATAAAAATGCTGGGAACCTCTGGTGTAGCTTTTTGAATGGAGGGTGGGCAGAACAATTTCCAAACTGCCTGTATCAGAGATTCTTTCAGCCGATTGATTCCTTCTCCCTCAGCAACTACTAACCATCTGAGCCGGGTGTCAGGACCAAGGGCTTACCCTATTCATGCCACCAGGGTTTGATGGGTTGTTTTTCCCTTCCACCCCTTTCACCCCTCCCTCCGTACCCTGTACCCCTTCTTTCCACCATCACCCCTCCCCCACTTCCATCTTCCCCAGACCCATCACACTCCCCAGAAAGATCCTCCAGCTCCAGTGACTACTACATAATTAACAATAACTTGTAGTAATGCAATTTAAGAGTCCTTTTAATGGGCAGCGATGGTAGGATGTATAGCCCATCTTTCTTTGTCATCTGAGAAAAGCGGCCCCATGCAGAGCTGCTGGTTGCTGAGTGACGCTTTGTTGTCTGCACAGACACAGTACCAGCTGCACTGGCAGGTAGCCGAAGTGCAAGGAGATAGCTGCCAAACTATGCTATACAAAGGGGGCCGTGCCAGAGAGAAAGGGACCTTCGCATGAGATGACCTCTGACCCCCGAGCCAGCATGGATCCCATATTCATCCCTTCCAGACAATTGCATCTTTCATTCCTCCACAAACTCTGATTAGAAAGGGGCCATTTGTGATCAGGGTTGGTTGGCTTATAAGTTTCCAGCCACAGGGTTATTGCGTTTTTCCGTCTGTTTTAATGGTGACAATATTTGCCTTAATCTGGGGTAGGAAGAGGTGAATAATTAAACAAGGAAAAATACTAAAAGCAAAACAGTCACTCAGTCAATGGTGTGGGGCAGGGTTTCAGGGAAAGTGAAAAGCTTGTAGACAGGGACCATATGGCATTTAAAAAGTCAAATGGAAATTGAACTCTCACCTGATCACGGGGAAGCTTTGTACAAGGAGCCGAATAGAACTATGCATTTTTTAAGGAAATTACTAACTTACTCAACACTGCCACGGAATACTTCTTTTATTGAACCAGCAAAGCTTTTGTTTGGTCAACTTAGATTAATGAGAAACTAACAACTTGTATTTGAATATGTCCTAGCAAGTTCACTTTTGTTCTATTTTGAAAAACATCAGCGATCTTTGGAAAAACGGCTTTTATTTTGTGTTTTCAAGCCATTCTACATGAGGACGTATGAAAAGAAGTCTACGGCCTCAAGTGAGGACCACCTCAAAGTCATGGCAGCCTTTCTGAACCTAGCCCTTGTCCGTCGTGTCTAGTGGGCAAAAGAATGAGTTGTCAGCATTGCATACCCACCACAGCAGCATACCCCCCAGCGTCTCTAGGAAACGCTCTCACAAAGGCAGGAAAATAATGAACCGGGGTTTCAAATTTGACCTCTTTCCAGAAAAAAAGGGAGTCAGTGGTGTATGGGGGGACCCTCTGAGAGCCCTTCCAGCGGTTGAGGCATTCTGGAACAGCCCTTCTTTGATCTGTCTTCCTGTGGAAGCCACTGTTGCTTTGAGGCCAGGGGGAAAAACGGATACCTGCCGGGCAGACCTGAGGAGCCGCACCTTACTCTGGGCTCCCATGTGAAGCCGTCTGTTCTTTATTTTCACTCCGTATGAAGCTAATGGAATTTACAGTTGATTAACCTCAAATCTGGAGAAGTGATCCAGTCTGAGATCGCAGCTGGCGGGGCTGACGCAGCTTGTTCTTCTTAAGTGAGTCAGACAGCAACAAGTGTTCGCCCACAAAAGCAGAGGCCTGGAGAAATCAGTGTGAGAGGGAGAGTCCCTGGGGTGCTCGGACAGCCAGCAGGCCCACAGATGGGCTGGGCTAGTATCTGAGCTCCAGAAATGCTGGTGTCTAGATGGCAAATTAAACAGAGAACCTGAATCTTCTAAAAAAAAAAAAAAATCCCCAACACATAGAGGATTTACTCTGTGGAGAGGCAGCAATGTGGTAGTTCATGCATGATGCTGGAGCTAGACTGACCACCTTTGAATCCTGGCCTTCCTACTTATTGGCTGTGTAATTTTGAGCAAGTTACTGAACTTCTCTGTGCCTCAGTTGCCTCAGATGTCAACTGGGCATCATCACAGTAATCAAGGAAATGTAATGAAGTTTAAATACATTAATAATTGTAAAATACTCAAGAACAGTGCCTGGCCCATTGTAAACTTAGATGCATTTCCTTAAAAACATGGATTATTTTACCCCTAGGAAAATGTGCAACTGTATATATATCTATATCTATATATTTTTTCTATCAGAGTAATTACTCTTATTCATTCTGCATCAGGAGAAATTGTTTTTCTTCATTAGCCTTTGAATACAAAAGACAATAGTTTAGGTATCCTTGGCTAAAAAAAATCTATAGAACTAACTCTTGTGTTTAAAACAGTTGAGAAAACAAGTCAAAGATGTAAGTTTGTTCCTTATTGTTCTGCATCAGATGGTAAAGGTTGCTGTCGAATTTTCTAAGGGGAAGCTTCCACATATGGTATATTTAGTGCATGAAATGTGGCAGTTGGATTCCTGTGTGTTTTTTTAAAATTGTCATATAAACAAATAATTCCAAACATATTTCTTCTTCGTGGATTTGTTTCTATTTTGCAAATTGTTTCAGGCATCAATAAACAGGATTACACAAATGTGCATACAACTGCAAAACTCATTTAGTTTAGCAAGTGCTTCTCACATATTCATTTGCTCAACAATGCTACTTTCAAGTCATGTCAACATTACTCCATTGCTGCCTCATGACTAATACAGTGTTACTTAAAAACCATTTCACATCTTACATCCGAGGAACACCACCAAACTTTTGGGTTTGTACCACCTGGTTTCTAATTAAAATCAAATTGAAAAAGAGGCTTTCTGCAGAAGTGTAGGTTCTGTCCTAACACACTGCTGGGTCCTCCATAAGGGTTTAAAATACAAGATCACTAACATGAGAGCTCATTATAGGAAAAGAGCAAAAAGTGAAAGGCATATTAGACCAATTAAGGCACTGTGAGTGAGAGGCATGTGGGTAACCAACAGTGAGATGGTTTAATTGTCCGTTCTTTTTATCAAGGAGGCCGAAAAGATTTTTTCACTTGCAAGGTAATACTTGGCCAATTTCATAATACTCAAAATGGGATCTATAATATTCATGGATGGTAGACTGGGATAAACACACAATGAAGCCCCTCACCCTGGGCATCATAATAAGAGAATCTGCTGTTTTGTATGTCGAGTCAGAGATTTTGAAACGTGCAACCATTCTAACCATGGCAAATAGGAAAACAATACCCGTTATTCACTCAATTTTCTTGAGCTAAAAAAAGGCAAATGATAACAACATATGCTCTAAATGTGACCCATGCAGTTTAGCTTAAAGGCAAAATAAGATAAAAGTCAGCATTGCACACAGAGTTTAAACAGAAACATACGTATCTATACACTTTCTTTCCCTCTCCATATGTTACCCTGTGGTGAGAATTATAATACTGTGCATCACACCTTTCACTCAAGGATCTCAAGCCCCTCTCAGAAATGAACACAAACCCATACATCAGCCCTGGGAAGCAGGTGGTGGGTATTAGTATTACCATTTTACAAATGGAGACTGTTCTGACTTTAGTTGATTGAACTCAAGGTGCTGGTACTCTTTACGGAAGGGGAGGCATATTCCCCCCATCCCCTCTGCTTGTAAAATTTTTAGTGACAATACAAGTGAATTGTAGCACTTAAAGGCTCTGAAGGTTCAGTACTGGCATTGGAAAAAGATTTGCTTCCCTGTCCTGGATTTCTTTTCTTTCCTGAAACTGCCAAATAGAACTGTCATCACTAAGAATAATGATCTCGAACTTTCTTCTCTGTATCTCTTTTGGATAGAGCTTGGAACACTCACAACTGAAAGTGACAAGCCAGGGAAGTAAGTTCTTGAATTGGATATTTTTACAACGAAGAGTATAAAAGGTGGGCAGCTTAGAATCAGAACTGACAAGGAGTTTCCTCTATGATCCAAACTCCTGAGCTGTGTAGTTGGGGAAGTGGGGTTGGACAGCTTTCTGAAGCAGCCTGAACTTTGAATCCAACACAGACAGGTATGTTTCAAAGCAGAGTTACCTAGGGCAAAGTTTCTGATTAAGTTTTCAGCTGCTAAATTTTAACCTAAGTGCAGTTGCATGGGAACCTGAGGTCCAAGTCAACACACATAGGGAGCAGGCTGCCCATTGATAGTCTGCCCATTCTCGAGTCAGTGAGTTGGTCCCAGCTTAGGGGTTTCCTTAAGAATCAGTCACTTCCTGCTAGGTTCACATCTTCTGAAGTAGGGCTTCAATTTGCTACAACTGGAAAGTCATACCTTTTCTAATTTGACACAGTAGGTTCTTGGGAAAAAATGTTTTTAGAAATTATATTAAAAAATCCTGATGTTTTCAGGTCTGCATCTAAGAGGGAAATATTCATTTTGCTGAAATCACGTTTATGAAAATATATGTCTGTGGGACAGACTGTTCTTAATATTCTCGATGAGACCCTGCCGGGTATGACATACACAGAGACACTCGGGAGCCCAGGAAGTCCTTTTTAAGGTGGATCACATATAGCCATAGGATTAAAAAATAACATGTGGATCAAACCTCCCTCCTTCCTTCCTCTGCCAAAAACAAAAACAAAAATTTAAAGAATTAAAAACAAAGGAATAAGAGAGTGAATTTATCTATTAATCATACCTAACATTGTTGAGTGTTTGTTACACACCACGCACTGTGCTAAGCACTCTAAGCTTACATACACCCTTTAAAAGTTGTGAGAAAACAGAGGCTTAGAGAGTTTAATTCACTTCCTCATAGTCACACAGGAAATACTTTTGGGCACTAGGTTTCTTTGTCTCTAAAGTCCATGCTTTTAATTATTGCTTACACTGTCCGAGGACAAAATATTATTTATGTGGATTACTATGACCTAATTAAAATAGGAAGAGAATGAGGTCATAAATACGAGTGATTGATTAAATCATTTCTTCGTGAAGAGCCCTGTGCTGAGAAATTATGCATAATCCATGGCTCTCTGAGGTTACCTTTGTTCCTCTGGATTAATCTCATGTCAACTTTCACCTAACCCTCCAAAAGCCTAAGGGACTATATCACAATTGCCTCAGTCTTCTTAGTGGCCAGGACAGTGCTGGTTGCAAGGACGTGCCCAGTGAAAGTTTTTTGAATGAATAAACGAATGAAATGACTCCAGGTTCTCTGAAATGACATTGATCTGTCAATAGATTATTGGTGGCAACTTTTAAAATAGTGGCTAGTTTTCCCAGGCATTGTGCCAGCCTTTTCATTCTCTACTGATGGACACTAAGGTTGCTTCCATAGCGTGGCTATTATAAAGTTGCTATGCACACTGGGTTGCAGGTATCTATTTGAATTAGTGTTTTTGTTTTCTTTGGCTAAACAAACAGGAGTGGAATTGCTGGATCACGTAGGCTTTATATTTGAAAAAGGTGGAAGTGGATAGTGCCGATGGTTGCACAACAGTGTGAATATACTTAATATCGCTGAATTGCACACTCAAAAAAGGTTAAGATGATCATTTTCATGATATATATATCAAGTATATTTTACCACAATTAAAAACCCTCTTATCAAGGTCAACGGGCAGTGGGCTAGAAGTGTGAAAATAATTGTAAGTGTGGGACAGGCCTAATCTTTCAGGAGACTTTATTCAATTGCCAGTGTCCACCATCATAGTGAAAGCAGGTTACGGGTGAGAATGTTGATGGCCCCTGGGCCAGCTCCCGGAGATGAAGAAGTATGTGGCAAGTGCTCAGCCCCAAGAGTATGGTGCTTCCTGAGCCTGTTGGTTGGTCTCACCATCTGGGACACAGCGCTACGAGTCCCACATCTCTGTTTTGAACACCTTTTGAATTTGAGCAGGTCTGCAATATGGAGCATAAGGTCTGGGTTAGAGAGGTGTTTCCTTTTTACACTGCCTCTCACTTTTACCATCTTTCCGTGCCAGGCAGAAAAATACCTTTTATTCCAGGTTGACTTAAAGGACATTGCCCTTAGGCTAGTCCCTCACTAGTCACAGTGAGGGCGTTAATATAGGACATCAGAATCAGACGCCTAATGATTTTTTGAAGACATAGCATAAATCCTTTTTATGCTAAGTGGTATCCCATGTGATTGTTCAGGAACCTAGGAAACATAGGAATCTAGAAACAAATGTGCATAATTGAATTTTGGTTACCTCAGACCTAAATTGTTAGGACTATATTTTCTATTTAAAAATTTTATTCAAGGATAGTTGACTTAACAATATTATTGACTTACAATATTACAATATTATGCCAATTTCTACTGTATAGCAAAATGACTCAGTTATACATATATTCTTTTCATATTCTTTTCTATTATTTTTTATCACAGGATATTGAACATAGCTCCCTATGTTATAAGTAGGATCTTGTTGTTTGTCCAACCTAACTAAATTATTAGAACTTAAAATTATATGGAAAATGATATTAATCTCTTTCTGTTTGTATTGCTTTCAATATTTTACATTGAAATTTGTTTTCACATCCACTATTGACATTAGGATTCTTACAATAAACCTGTGAAGGAAGCAAGGCAGAAATTTTGCATCGTCTACACACGAGGAAATTGCTGGAAGTTCCTTAAGACCAGGGCCTGCGTCTTGTTCCTCAGTCCATGTCCTCAGTATGTGGCCTTCCCATGCCAGCTTGGAATACAGTACATTTTCCATAATTTCTTGTTGAATGACTTTATGAAAGTTAGGAAAGCTTTTTGTTAACTGCATAAGGTTCTATAGTAATGAGACCAGGAGCTGGCTGGAGTTCCTTCTGATCTCTTTTTCTATAACAACACCTTGATATAAGCAGCAATACTTCCTGTGCCAAATTCCTTCGGGAGAATCTGTCCACCTGTAAGGTTAAATACATCTTAGCCAACCAGACACTAGCTTGGAGGGCTGAATGCCTCGGTGGTTTCCCCTTAAGTAAAAGATGTACATCTTGATCAAAACCCGGCAAGGCAACGGTGCTCCTCTCCGGCCTCTCCACGCCACCGGGCTCCTCACAGCCCCTCCTCCCGTACTGAGCTCTCTGGTTGCCTGGCTTCTGTCACACTTTGTCATCCGTCAGTGTCAGGTGACTCCTTGTCTGCCTTCTAGACTACCTGCTGCAGGCCAGACTTCCTTTATCTCATGGTTTTCTAGCACTATCTTATCAGACAACCTCACTCCTGTTGCATTCTTCTGGGCCTCCTTGCTAGAGTCCTGAGCTTTTGGTAGCTGGGCACCAAGGCTCTCCCATCCCCCCCCCCCCCCCCCCCCCGGCCCCAACTCACAAGGCCCTGCCACTCTCATTCCCTTCCGTCACAGTCTTCTCTGTTTCCTATTAGGGGAACATGCATTTTAAATGTCTCAGCCGTGTCTGTCTCCGTAGCCACAGTTCCCCTGCTCCCTCCATTCCCCGATCCTCTTCCCCAAGTCACACACTAGAGTGGGGAGCATCAATTTACAGTTTCTAGCCAGATACCACATGTGCTGGGTGGAAGCGAATTGTCACAGAAAATGTTTGTAATTTCAGAAGAAGATCAACACTATAGTCATAAGGATGGAAAGGAACAAAAAGACCTACAGCTTCCGTCATTATCACGACTGATAATAATCCCAGGCAGCCTCTTTCTCTCATCCACTTGGAAGTGATTATAAAGTTTCTCTCTGATGCTTCTGGCTTCATCATGTCCTGAGTTACCACAGTAACACAGGAATCGGGGAAGGGGTTTTTATTAGAGTGGTGAAAAACGATAGGTAATATTTCCACGAGAAACCTTTGTTTCCATGAAAAGGTGTCATAGATTCTATGGGATGGAAGATAGAAGATAGATGGTACCACTGAAATGATCAATCTAAGCTCCAAATTTTGTTGTTGTATTTGTTCAGTTGCTCAGTCATGTCTGACTCTTTGTGATCCCATGAACTGCAGCACACCAGGCTCCCCTGTCCTTCACCATCTCCTGGAGCTTGCTCAAACTCATGTCCATTGAGTTGGTGATGTCATCCAACAATCTTATCTAATGTAGTCCCCTTCTCCTCCTGCCTTCAATCTTTCCCAGCATCAGGGTCTTTTCAAATGAGTCAGTTCTTCACATCAGGTGGCCAAAGTATTGGAGCTTCAGCTTCAGCATCAGTCCTTTCAACGAATATTCAGGACTGATTTCCTTTAGGATGGACTGGTTAGATCGCCTTTCAGTCCAAGGGACTCTCAAGAGTCTTCCTCCCACACCACAGTTCAAAAGCATCAATTCTTCAGCACTCAGTTTTCTTTATGGTCCAACTCTCACATCCATACATGACCACTGGAAAAACCATAGCTTTGACTAAATGAACCTTTGTTGGCAAAGCAATGTCTCTGCTTTTTAATATGCTGCTAGAGGTCTTACATAGTGGATCTGCACCCAAACAAAGATGCTTCTAAAGTAACCCAAAATTCGTCTTGAAATGATTTTTGGAGGTTAGTGAGAACAATTGTGCTATCTCTCTATGTTCTTAGGAGGTAGTTGCAGGAGACATAAATCACTCACATTGGGTGGTCTATGTTGATTTCATCTCCAAAAGGGAAAAACAATTCTTACTGTGGCAAATTCAATGAATGCTTCATTACAAAGTTAGAGGGAATCCTGGGAGAGAACATGTCAAGTTAAGATTAGGTGAAACAAAAGTCACCAGAGTTAGCAGGCACCAGATTTGAAAGGTGCTGGCTGGTTACCTAACACATATGCCAAGGACTGGAAGACAAGAAGAATATTCTGTAATATTTAAAGTGCTTTAGATAACAGAATCTATGCGTGGGTCTTTGAAAAGTGAAACAGTTAATTTGGAGCCATATATCTCTGTTTTCCAATAGTTTTTCCCTTTTTCTTTTAATCTTCTTTTTTCTTCTTTGATGAGTGGAAATGAGTGAACCAACCCAAACATTCATGTTTGCTCAGTCAACCCTGGGACTCCACGGGGACCCAAGAAAGGCTGATGATCAAGTAAGCTAATTCACTCACAAGGCGAGGGACACATGGGCCCTTGGATGGCATTTCAGCCATGTAATAGCTCGAAATAGAAAGAATTTAGATTTTGCACCTCAGATTATAGTGTGGAGGTGACTGCCTACCCCACCTGTGTGTGATGAATGAGAAAATATTATGAACAAGATAAAATGACAGATTATTTAGTTTTTACTTCTATGAGACTCAAAAGAAAAAGAGGTAGGGAGACAAGAAGTTCAAATAGAGTAATTTCCCCACCTTTTTAGGAGGGGGGAGTTTTGGACACCATCAACTCCTTAGAACTCTGATGCTCAGGAGAGGCATGGCACATTCTCTTGTCCTTGCAGACAATGGTAAAGGGAAGGAACAATATTCAGAAAGGAGCATGATGTGGTAGTAAGAGGTCTATTGTCCTTATTGATACCAAACCAATCATAGGCACTCAATACATAAAGGAGGAAATGAAGAAGTGAATGATCACTTTGTCCACCCCTCTATCATAGCACATACCCTTACATGGTAAGGGGAGAGAAGAGTTATAACAGTCTGAGTAGGTGAGATAAGCTTTATAGAGATCATGTAACTTAAATTCATATTTGTGAATCTTATTTCAAGTTAGCTCACTGCAGACTCCATTTAATCCACAGGACCTGTTGTAACAGGAGAACTCATTCAAAAGCAAAATAAACACCTGATTATTCTGCCCTAAATTAAGTGGAAATGTGCAATTTTCTCTTGCTTTCTAATTATTATAATAGGATAATAGGCAGCCATAAGGATATAAATTGAAATCAGAGTTTTTTTCCCAAAAGCTTTACTTGGTATATCTAAATGAACAGGGAAGACATTTCAAAGCATGCCTGCTTGCTCCTGCCTGGTCTGAATTCAAAGCATCAGGGTGGTTGTTGATGGAGATACCTAACTCTCAGGTGTGCTGATAATACCCTTTTTTAGAATCAATTTTAGAGGGGTTTGTCCCCAGCTCAGTTTCAAAGGAAAGACCTTGGAATTTGGGACCATCTTGAGGTACTTTTATGACATGGAACAATTTATTAACTTTTGAAGCCTCAGTTGTTTTGTCTGGAAAATAGGGATAATCATACCCACATTTGAAAGAGTGGAGGTTCGTGTATTTCAAAATGTTGGGTATAGTGTGCAATTAATGCAAAATTCCTCCTGCTTCCAAACTTAAGGTCATAAACTTATGCTCGGAACAATGCCTGTGAGCTCTGTAAATCCTCAGGCATTAAATAAAGATTCAGCATAATGCTTTATTGAAGCACAAAAGTATGCTATTATATTTTACAAGAAACCTTAGCCTCCAGAGTGGAACTAAAAGGGTCAAGTCTCAGCTAACTGGAAAATAAAATCAAGTAGACCACCTCTTCTCAGAAAATACTGATTGAGATATTTTTGCAGGTTTGACAAATGCCCATAAGATCAACCATAGGGAACAATTTGGTTCAGGAAAAGCGAAAGGTCCATAAATAATATTAAAGTTCTCTTATACTTAACCCTCTCCAGTCCTGGAATGTACACTTGTTTTTAGAAGAAAAAGAAGTCAGTGTTTTAAGGGTTGAACTTGCAATGCAAATACATTGTTAGTAAAACATGAAAGAGTTATATGATCTGAAGAGAAACTAGAGTATGCAAATACATTTTTAAATGGGAAGGCTGGGTGGGAAAGAATGTTCATTTAAAAAAAATTACTCAACCCTTTGTTTCTTTCCTTAGAGACCTTACAATTGACTGGTTGGTTTAAAGACTAAAGAGTACAGGGAGATGGAGCACAGAAACTTGTAAGAAAACTTCTACTCCTTAAATACTAATTGAAAATGAAGAGTATTTCCTCAACTTTCTCTGTCCTCTAACTACCCCATCAGCTCATCTCTCACCAAGCCCTTAAATTCTTGCTCTAGACACGCTGGATGCTTTTTCCTCTCTTCTTTCATCCAGGTGCTTCTGCAGGTTCTGTTTACTTCTTTACCATGCTTCCACTTCTGTCTGGTGCATTTCTGTTTGGTTTTTGTGACTAAGTTCAGACCCCTGTCTTCTTCAGGTATCCTCTGACAGTCTCCAGACTGGGTTTTTGGCTGCTGCTTCTTTTTTTCTTTCTAAGCATCCTGTGCAAACTTCTATCATTCCAGTTACTGCATTGAAGGGTAATGATCTGTTCCCTTGTTCATTTGGTTCTTTCAGATTTTCTAAGTATTTAATCAGGTCACCTGAAAATAACATTGATTTTATCTTCCTTCAATAGTTAGACTTTATATTTCTTTCATATCTTTTGAACTGTTTAGAACTTCCAGGATGACATTAAAAAATAATGATTGCTTGTGTCTTCTTCACCTTGTTACTGATTTTAGTGGCAATGTTTCTTCTTTTGCTATTAAGTATGAGATTGACTATTCTTTTTTTTTAAACAATCATTTAATATATGCATTAATTATTGAGATTCTTTCTACATAAAGCTTCTGCTGCTGCTGTTTACATGCTAAGTTGTATCTGACTCTTTGCAACCCCATAGACTGTAGTCTGCCAGGCTGCTCTGTCCATGGGATTTCCCAGGCAAAAATACTAGAGCGGGTTGCCATTTCCTCCTCCAGGGGATCTTCCTGACCTAGGGATCAAACCTGTGTTTCCTGCTTGGTAACGGATTCTTCACCACTGAGCCACCTGAGAAGGCCTGATATTTACTATTCTTTGAGATTATTTTCTAGTCTCATTATACATAATACATTGTGTTTGTGAGAGGTCAATATTATTTAGTAAACTTACTATTATTAATTATATTTATTTAAATTCTCCATATTATTATTTCTGGCTTGTCTGATTGAACTAGAAAAAGTGGATATATCTGGGTTAAGATTACAGATACAAATTGTGTTATCGTCACTTTCTTCTTAATTTTTTGAGCATTTTTGCTTTATATCATTTGATATTAGGATAATTGTTGCATAAAGAGATTAATTACTACTATAGATTCATTGCACTATTTTCCAGCTGGTAAACATGAACAGGTAATCTATTTTTCCCTTGAAGCCTACTTTTCCAGAAATTAATACCACTTCTCCTATTTTTACTTTCATTGTATTTAATGACTCTTTGATTTTCCTTTTATTTTTATTTTCTTTAAACTTTTTACTTTGCATTGGGCTTCCCAGGTGGTGCAGTGGTAAAGAATCCACCTGTCAATGCAGGAGATGCAAGAGGCATGGGTTTGGGAAGATCCCTTGGAGGAGGAAATGGAAACCCACTCCAGTATTCTTGCCTGGAGAATTCCGTGGACAAAGGAGCCTGGCAGGCTATAGTCTATGGGGTCATAAAGAATCGAACATGACTGAAGTAACTTAGCATGCTCTCATAGCTGATTAATAATGTGAGTGTTGCAGGTGAATAGCGAAGAGACTCAGTCATACATGTTCCTTTTATATTAACATGGGCACTTTTGTCTTAGGTGTGTCTCTTAGAGGCAGTGGATACTTTAATTTAACTTTTTTACTCCAATCTGAGAATCTTTATTTTCTAATAGTTGGATTTAACCACATATATTTATTGTTGTACAGATGGCTTGGCTAACTTCTGTCATTCTTCTCTACATAATTTATTTTCTTTTTGATTTTTTGCTATTTCTTTTGCTTTGGAGGCTTGAAAATATGGACTGTTGTGGCTACCTTTTGTTTCCTTAGTCACTGGGAAGACATCTGTTCTCTTTTCAACCTAAATTTTAATTTCCAGAAGCCCAACTTTGGTTTATATTTTTTAAATTATGAGTCAACAATTTGAATTCTAAACAGAATTTAGAATTTCTTCTATGTGAGATCAGGCATTTAGTGAATTTTTATTCCTCTCCCACCTGATTTTATAAACTTTTCCCCATCTTGAATAGCAGGTGAGCCAGGTGGGGCTTTCTTATTGATCTTTTCTTGGAATGTAGTAACCTTGGCTCAGTCTATAAATGTTTCTAGTTCAGAAGGCTGTTTTTCTTTTCTTTTCTTTTTTCTGTTGTATCTTTGATTACTGCTTTCTGTCCAATTGCTTTCTTTCCTTTGATAATACCTTTGTAACCTTTGACTTGGGTCTTCAGTCTCTGGGATAGGTATCATTCTCTGCCATGAGTTTTACATTTTGCGTGATTTGTGTACATCTGGGAAAGTTATTCAGAGTTTGACTTTGAAATTACAGGATCAGTTTTCACAATATTAATTCTGCCTTGCTGCAGACTTAACACTGCTAACTTTCTTAAATTCCTACATGATTTTGTCAATCTCTTTCAAAATTTTATCCTCCAATTCTTTTTCATCACATGTTTTCTTTATGACTTTCTACTGTAGTCTTAGAGAGCAGATATTCCATTTTTTTCTCTGTTTTTATCCTTTATAGTTTTCATATTTTTTTTTCTTCTTAGACTCCCTTTGCTCTTGCCCTGCAGTATGTAATACTTTCTATTTTGTATGTTTTTCTTTTTTTAAAACAATTTATCTATCTTCAAATAGGAAGAGGCCTAGCTGGATCTGTTTTTTTCTTACATATATGGTACACGTATTGCTCAAGGCACACCATTTGCTTTCCAATTGGATTCTGCTGAAGTCCTCCTCCCAGGTCTCTATTGGTATGTCAGATTGATGTCTTGGCCTTACTTCCAGTGTATTAGCTTCCTTCTGCTATTTTGCTGACCTGTGATAAGAATTTCATCTTATCCCAATGACTGACTCCCTAATATTCAGAACAGATGAAAGATGTAAAACTATAATTCCCAGCATGCAAGGACACTGCAGCTTTCTTCATTCCTTTCCTTGTCTTTTAGGTTTTACTAATGGGACCACACTTCCAAGGATGCACTGTATCACTGCCAGCTTCCCTGCTACCCCTACTCAATTATTTTGCAGTAGTTACAGTATCTCAATCAGTATAGAAATATTAATGGCAAAAAAGGAACAGTTATCTCCATGCGTTGAATAATTCAGGTTTCTGAATGAGTAGAAAGAAGTGTGCAAAGTGACAAAAGATCTTCCCATCTATTGTCATGTGCTTGTGGGACTTTTATTTTTGATTGAAGCAGTCAGGAGTCACTAATTGTATGTTTCTATTCAACATCATAGATGTGTGGTTAGTGGAACTTCCTACCAGAAATACCAGTGGGAAATTTCTGAGTACCAGTTGTCAGTACTTTTTAAGAAGTCTTGCCCTTCTTTCTTATCTTAGGTATTGAACGTTGGCAAGGATTGCATTAGGGACTCCTAGATAGAAGCCTTTTAAAACCAGAAATTTCCAGTTCTTTCCAATGACTCACCACCAAGAGGGTACTTAAAGGGGCTTAATTATCAGACTTTCCAGAAGGCCTTTAGTGCTGCAACCTTGAAGCCTGGATCTCAGTGCCAGCTTTGTGGTTATTATTCCCCACATAGAAAAATACTAAATAAGATTAACAGTTAATGCAAAGTTTAAATAGCAAACACTAGTGTAACAGCACATTAAATTAGATAGTATATCCAGGTGGTTAAGAACATGAGTTTTGGACTAGCATTCAAATCCCAGATCACTTCCTGACTTTTGGAATTAAATTTAGGTAACTCCAATACTTTGGCCACCTGATGCGAAGAACTGACTCATTTGAAAAGACCCTGATGTTGGGAAAGATTGAAGGTGGGAGGAGAAGGGGACAACAGAGGATGAGATGGTTGGATGGCATCACTGACTCAATGGACATGAGTTTGAGTAAACTCTGGGAGTTGGTGATAGACAGGGAGGCCTGGTATGCTGCAGTCCATGGTATCACAAAGAGTCAGACATGACTGAGTGACTGAACTGAACTGAACTGAAGTTAATTAACATCTCAGTTTATAATCTGTAAAATGGGAATATTACATAGGGCTAGGCAAGTAAAGTAGTTGGTAGAGGGCCTGGCACTGGGATGTACTCAATAATATGTTATCTATAATTATTATTTTTATATTAACCTTGACTATACTCTTATAATTTTCTAATACATTGTTTTTCTTGAATAAAGAGACAGTTACTGTTTTTTTTTTTTTTCCCCACTGTGCCCTATTGTAATAGATAAAACTCGTTAATCATACACAGACCACGGTTCTCTCTCCCAAGGGAATAAGAGGTCACTGATATTCCACAGAAACTGTTGCATAAAGGTTGTTACACTGAATTGAACATGTGACCGTTTCAAGTGTAGAAAGCATGCTTGTAACTCAGCATGAATTTAAGTGACATCATTTAAAATATCTCACTAAATATCTTGAGAAATGGAATTGTATCTTGAGAAGGGGAGCACATTTGCTTGCATGAAATTTTATCACAAAATGTGTGATGTCCACAGCATGGGATGAGGCTATTGTTAGCAGAATGTTCTTTCATATATTCTCTGTTTCCGAGGTGTCTAAGCCACATGGTCCTTGTTTTGCCCAAACTGAGTTGCTAGGGCAGATTACTCCAACACGTTAGGGGGGGCAATTTCTTTGCCTCTAAATCCAGAAGTACCATCTTGGAAGAATGAGTCTGTTAGATACTGTTTGACTGCCTTGCTATTAATATCTTCCCACAACCTTGCATATCGATCTCTTAAAAAGTGATAGCCAACATGATAATGATGATAGCAATAACAACAAAAATGATCACAATCTTAATGATGGTTGAATATGTATATTATGTGTATAACATGTGTCCAGGCATGGTTCTTGATGATTCATACAATATATGCAAATTAATCCTTTTAGCAATCCATGATACAGGTATTGTCATTTGTCCCACTTTTCAGAAATGAACAGATTAGGCAATTTACCTGAGGTCACACTGATGGAAAGTTGTGTAAGAGGGATTTGATACAGGCATTCTCACTCTACAAAGTATGTTCCTAAACTATATGGTCTCTATACTTAATGTACCTTTAGTTATCAACTACTTGAAGTCACCATTGAGGAGGTGTATTGAACCTCACTCTTAGAAGATTTAGAAAAAGCAATGAAAATTTTGGTTCAATGTGTTTATTTAGAACCCGTGTTTCTTAGATATGTCAATAGCGGTGTCTTACATATCTTTTGCACTTCATAATTTTCAGAGAAACTTTTCCACCTGCTGACTTTTTTATTTCCCAAAGAGTCCTGTGAACCATGTGAGAATGACATTATTATTCCAAAGATGATGAAGCTAACAACCAGAGAGGTTAAGAGGCTTTCTAAAGTCCATGTAGACTATTAGAGGAAGATTGAGAATTATCTATAATAATGATAATAGTAATAAACCATTTGCTAAATATTTACCATATGCCAAGCACCATACTCATCACATCAATGGTATTATCTCATTTAACTCTCAACAATCAAAGATGGGCTTCCCAGATGGCACTAGTGGTAAAGAATCCACCTACCAATGCAGGAGACTTAAGAGACCCAGGTTTAATCCCTGGGTGCGGAAGATCCTTGGGAGGAAGACACAGCAACCCACTGCAGTGTTCTTGCCTGGAGAATCCCATGGACAGAGGAGCCTGGTGGGCTACAGTCCACAGGTTTGCACAGAGTCAGACAGGACTGAAGTGACTTAGCACAGATGCACACAATCAAAGATGTGAAATCACGTGGCCAAGTTTCACTCGTAAGACATGACAAAGCCAGGAATCAAGCCCAGGCTGAGGCTCTCAACTCTTGTCTCCGTTTCTTTGATGAGTTTTCTTTAAAGGACATGTTAGTTGCTCAGTTGTGCTCGACTCTTTGTGACCTCATAGACTGTGTAGCCTGCCAGGCTCTTCTGTCCATGGAATTCTCCAAGAATACTGGAGTGGGTTGTCACATTCCCTTCTCCAAGGGATTTTCCCAACTCAGGAATCTCCTGCATTGCTAGCAGACTCTTTACCATCTGAGCCATCAGGGAAGCCAAAGGACATTATATCTACTTTTAAACACCTATGGTGGTGGTTTAGTCGCTAAGTCGTGTCCGACTCTTACGACCCCACGCACTCTAGCCCGCCAGGCTCCTCTGTCCAAGGGGATTCTTCAGGCAAGAATACTGAAGTGGGTTGCCATTTCCTTCTCCAGGGTTAAACACCTATCTGTATGTGTAAAATATTAATTATGATAATAATAATTAAGACTCTCTCAGTGCTTGCTATCTTAGGCACTGCACCACCCATTTGCTCATTGAATGAAGTTTTGACTTACTACCTACTATGTGCCTGGTGTGTGCCTGTTCTGAGTGCAAGAATATATACATGAACAAAGCATTATTCTTCATGGAGCTTATAGTCTTTGGGGAGAAACAGAAAGTAATAAAATAATCACCTACATTTATGACTATAAGCACTACTAAGTGCCCTGCTTGAAAGTCTAGGGTGCTCTGAGAATCCATCAGGAGTGAACTCTGATACGATCTGGGGACAGGGAAGGCTTCCTGAAATAGCCATGTTTGTATTGAGAACAGTAGGTATGGAAATGTTAACTACAAGAGAATACGTTCTAGAGAAAAGAGAAGGTTATTTATAGGATGTGACATTTTGGGCATTTCAAGGAACTAAAAGTAAGTTAACTAACTAGCTGGAGTATGTTCAGAGAGAAGAATGGCCCCAGACAAGCTTGGAGAGGCAACCCCATGCAGGCCTTTTTAAGGACTTAATCTAAAAGAAAGTGTAATCCATTGAAATCACAGATTACTGGTGTTTGAAAAGATCCTTTAGCCTTAAGTGTTAAGAATAAATTGCGGGGGGCAAACATGCATGTAATGAAACCAGTGAGGAGGCTACTGCGGCAATACCGGCTAGACGTGACGGTAGCTTAGACTGCAGGGGGGTGATGGAGATGAATTTGGGAGCTGTTTAGGAGGTAAATTCAATGAGATTAATTTTAAGTTAGGTACATGGAATAAGCAAGAGGAAGGTGTTAGAACGCCTCCCAGGTTTCTGGCTTGTGCAATATGCCTTGTTTCATTTAAACCTCACATCAGCACTATGGTGATTATTATATTTTCAGGTTTCAGGAACCTGATTCAAAATTTTTCTGTCACTGTCCATAGTCATACTGTCCACCCAAAGCAAGGCCAAGATTCACTCAGGTCCACCTGAATCTGAAATCTATATTCCTAATTGCTATGCTACACTGGGGGATGGGAAGACCCACAGGACCCATTATAGGAAAGGAAATCTTAAAAATAGCAGCCAAGTATGGAAGTTAATGAATAAATGGACATCACTCAACTTTGAAAACATGCACATCCTCAGAGTCCAAGGTCCTGTGATGTCCATGCATGTTTGCAGCTGGTGCTACTTCTGTTTCATGAGATTAAGGAAACAGGATTAATATTGTTAGGGAGTATGATTTCATTAAATATCATTTTTATAAATAAAAATATATGCTCATCATAGAGAAATAAAAAAAATACAGACAAGCAGAGAGAAAAACAATGAAAATCTCCTGTAATCCTCAGAGGGGGTGGAAGACACTTGTTTGCTTTTAATTACACAATACCATACACTATGACTATGGTACCATGGGTATTTAGTGGAAAGATCACTAGAGACCCCAGATCTTGACCCACTCTTTTGTGATTTTGACTTCAGGGGGAGCTTTAGAGTCTGGGACTTCCCCTTGTCCTTCGTGAAATGGAGTGAAACTTTGTCCCCATTTACTTATCACAGTCTTTTTCTTTTGAGATGGGGTCACACTGTGGCAGTGTTGGGTATCTTGGTGTTACTACGGTGTAGGAGTGAAAGACACAGCTTGAGAATTTCTCCAACTATTTCACTAGCTTCTTTACCTCTACCCGGTTTCCTCATTGGTGGAGGGGAGATAATGATACTGGTGTCACAGAAAGGGTTTTAAAACATATATACTGGAGTAAAGTCACTTTACAATATTGTGTTAGTTTCTACTGGACAGCGGAGTGTATCAGCTATATGTATACATGCTGCTGCTGCTGCTAAGTCGCTCAGTCGTGTCCGACTCTTCGAGACCCCATGGCCTGCAGCCCACCAGGCTCCTCCGTCCATGGGATTTTCCAGGCAAGAGTACTGGAGTGGTTTGCCATTGCCTTCTCCGATATGTATACACATATCCCCTCTTTTTTGGATTTCCTTCCCATTTAGGCCACCACAGAGCAATAAGTAGAGTGTGTTATACTCTAGATTCTCATAGCTTTTTGTGCTCAGTTTCTCCATCGTGTCGACTCTTTGCGGCACCATGGACCGTAGCCTGCCAGGCTCCTCAGTCCATTTAATTTTCCAGACAAGAATACTGGGGTGGCTTACCATTTCCTACTCCAGGGGATCTTCCCAACCCAGGGCTGGAACCCGAGTCTCTTGCGTCTCCTGTTTTGGCAGGTGGGTTCTTTACCACTAATGCAACCTGGGAATTTCTCGTTACCTATTTTTTTTTCCCCATGTATTTTTATTAGTTGGAGGCTAATTATTTTACAATATTGTAGTGGTTTTTTTCCATACATTGACATGAATCAGCCATGGATTTACATGTGTTCCCCATCCCGATCCCCCCTCCCACCTCCCTCTCCATCCCATCCCTCTGGGTCTTCTCGGTACACCAGCCCTGAGCACTTGTCTCATGCATCCAACCTGGGCTGGTGATCTGTTTCACCCTTGATAGTATACTTGTTTCAGTGCTGCTCTCTCTGAACATCCCACCCTTGTCTTCTCCCACAGAGTCTAAAAGTCTGTTCTGTAAATCTGTGTCTCTTTTTCTGTTTTGCATATAGGGTTATCGTTACCTATTTTATACACAGTAGTGTATACATGTCAACCCCAGTCTCCCAGTTCACCCTTCCCCCTTGGTTTCCATACACTTGTCCTCCACGCCTGCGTCTCTGTTTCCAGGTTTTGAGGATTAGCTCACACTTGTGCAGTGTGTTTGCCGGGTCCAGTGCCCATGCAGAGCAAGCAGTGAGCACACAGCAGTGAAAACTCCCCACAAAAACACGGCCAGGCAACAGTGCTGAATGACCTCTGGCACTCACGGAGGTGGAAGCAGAGTCAGGGAAGGCCATCTAGTTCTGATTGCCCTCACTTCTCCAACTGCTGACTGAGCAGCACAGAACCACTTTCTTGGGGGGTACTTGGCACAGGCTTTTTACCTCTGTGACTGGAGATAAAAGGAACACTGAGACCTAGACTCCATTCTAATGGAGCAAGTAACATAGTGGAGCAGGACAGTAAACAGAATAACACCAACACAATTTCCTCAGAGTCTTAATACTATGAGCAATGGGCTGTGGGGCCAGGAGGCAGTGGGGAAGTGACTCATTTTGCCTCTGGGGAACCTGGGAAGGCTTCATTCATCCTGGACCTTCAGGAGGGTAGAATTTGCTGGGTGGAGAGAAAGGCATGAGTACCCCGCTGTGTGCCACTGAAGTATCCTTTTCTAGAACGCTCCACAAAAGCCTAGGGGTACTAAGGCCACTTTGAGAAACCTGGGGCTAGAGTAAAGGGAATTGGGGTGGGAAGATGAGGTTCAGCAAGCGTGTCTGGTGCTACCACCAAGCTCCCATCTCTGCATGCTTTCCACATCCTCCCATATCTCCTCGCTCCCCTTTCTGCTGATAGCCTTTCCTGCTTGAGGGCCCCACCCCCTATTTTGGATACTTACCAAAAGGCAGAAGGGGTCTCTGCCCCCCTTCTCCCACTCACAAAAGCCTGCCAGGGGAAAAGCATCAGATGTGAACGGCTGAACCTGCGATGTAGTTTATGCAGTTTACGTTGCTATGATCTTTCCCCCAGGGGTATTTGCCTTTAAGTTCCTCGCTTTTTGTGGAGTGAAACACTTTGATGCTGGAATCCCAGTCTATCTTCTGATCCACGGTCTGCACTCAATCGTTTTAGGCCCCCGGGATAGCAGATGAGTTTTGTATGGTGAATGTGGTGTTGTTTTCACTGTTGTTTAGTGGTAAGTAGGTATCACTCTCCAGTTTCTCATAGATCCCACTGTTCCTACCAGTTTATTGCATCCTCATTGTGGCTGACCTGGTCTGAAAATATTTGTGTATGTGGCCCCCTGCAAGAAGCTTTCTCATTCCTGGAGTTTTCAATGGAGAAATTACATCAACACCTCCTGTAGTAATTCCCCTTTTGTTCTTTTCTTTCTTAGGCAGTTCTACAGATAATACTCCATCAACTTGTACCCAGCGTTGGGTAATGGGTTACAAGGGTTTTAGGAGTCCCCCTCATCACTAGGAGGGAGACCAGGCTTTAGCACCTGTTACTAAGGCTTCATTCAACTGTTACTAAGTTGTTTCTCACATATGCAGAAAAATGAGAATCGAAGTTGATGCTTTTCTTAAAACACAACAAAACAATTTGTGATGATTTTAATTGATGCTTAAATGAACGGGTGAAATCAATTATTTAGCCCACAATGTTTAGTTTTTCAACATGTAAGGGAGCTTATCAAACCCAGCTGCTAAGGCATTTCATCAGCAGGACGAGAGTCGTGCATCTCTGGGGCAGCGGGGAGAGGGTGGCTGATGACAATTTAGGGGTTGGGGAGGCAGATGGGACCATCCTGGGAAGAGCATGCTCAGACAATATATGGGTATAGACTTTGTTGACACCTAGGTCATGTGGGGAGATGGTGCATGCAATGTGGTACCTACTGAGGTGAGAAGGGTCAGCTGCATTAATTGAATGTCTAATTCAGTTCACAAGCATGAAATCCCCGCTACGAGCACTGCCCCCTGCTCCCTGGTCTGTGGCACTGTGACCTGGTGGAGGACTGCTTTGCCCAGCATACATCCCCACCTCTAACCTGGTCATTATTCCCAATTATCATCCATTTCAAACAGCCAGGGATAGCATGTATGCATCAAAGATCACAAAAGAAATTTGGAGTATGAAGAATAGAAAAATCTGTCCAACATGTGGCACCATTAAAGAGTTCTGGCTGAGACATATTTCTTATGGTCAGCAGTTGTCTGGAAAATAGATGTTTACTTATAGGGAGTATATTAAGATCTTTGCCATTAGGCAGTATATATCCTGCATTGTATTGTCTCTTACAGAAAAGTATGGTGGAATAAACCTTTAATTGGTGATTCACGGGGCAAGGGAAAATATTAAACAGCAATACTGTTCTATGTTGGTATTTCAGCATATTAGAGGGAAAGAAAAGCTCCAGGAACCTGTCTTTGGAAGGATGTTCTTTTTAAAACGGTAGGCTCCACTTAAAACTACAAGTGAGGGGGGGTGAAAAAAAAAACTACAAGTGAAATATTTGCTAAATATAGATTACATTTCTTAGAGAAAAAAATGTCCCTAATATTCAGCAAGAACTTAAGCACTCTGGGTTTTCCCTGAGCCATCTATCTTCTGATGAAAATTTTTATTTTAATAAGACGGGGTAATTCTTTGCATCAGACTCTCTCATGTCTCTTATGAGTTTGTCAGTTGGTGACAAGTTTCTGTCACATAGAAACATTTTTTTTTTTTTGTACAACTCTTCCAGAACAGGGACTGGGCATCATGAGACCAGTGTCCTGTCTTGCTTTTCAACACATTGTAATTTCTGTGTCTCCATTTTCTTAGCAAACAGACTTGTGCCCCCACAATACCATTATACAAATGGATGCATGATCCTAATCCTACAAAGTTCTGTAACATCTTCTAGTGCTAAAAGAATCAACTTTTTCATGACAAGTTTGATCCAAGATGAAGCCAGTGGGCATGTGGTCTGAGCAGCTCATTCTAGGTGTGTGGCCATCCTTGGGCAGTGTGCCTCCTTTCCTAAGTCTTGGTTCCTTTCTATGTAAAGTGAGGCACTACCACCTCATATTTATGATGAGGATTAAATGAAAAAAAAAAAAAAAAACCTGAAGCACCTAGGAGAGATTCTAGTAGACAGTTTGTATTCAATAAATGCTAGCTGTTAGGATGAAATTTTCAGTTAGGTGAGAGAGGTTGGCATCTGAGAACATTTAAAGCTTAAATGATGGCATCTGACAGAAGCAGCGGGTTGACTTCCTAACCCCCTGTGTCCCAGACTCTCAGTCAGGGCTCAGCACATATTTGGGGAATGAATGAAAGACCACCAAAATAAGCTCCTGAGTTTTAACCCCCACACCTACTAGTGTAACTGACCAATTCATTTTGCTAGATCACATAGTCCACATTTTTTTCCATCTATTTTTCTCAGTAGAATGTACCATTTCAATTAGAAGCAGGAAAAACTGTTAGATATTATTCTGGAGCTCTCTTAAGCCACATCCACAAATATTTATTGAGGACAAGACTGGTGAGCAGAGTGGAGTCAGGAAAAAGAATTCTCAGCATGGTTTCTAGAACATAGCTCTGCAAATACATATGATACGGTAAAAATCGAGGGTGGTGGTTTATTTTTTATTTATTTTCAAATTTAAATGATCTAATGGCATGAGATGAACCCTAACCTACTTGCACTGGTTTGTTACTTAATTCCCTGCCACTCACTCACTCCACAGTATAAGATCACCTGAAACGTTCAAACCTGCTATCCCAGTAAGAGAGAGTCCTTCCTCAGCCGGTGCCAAGGGGATCTCAAGAGGTCTTGGGAAGCCTCTTAGATGAACCCTCTCACCATCCCTACTCACTCATCATATGGGTATTGGGATTTTGGAGCAGAACTATGGAGAGATGAACTGCATAAGGGACCACCAGCTACTTTTCACTTCTCAAATAGTGCATCTTGCTTTCTCCTTCGTAGTATATCCTTATTTGCTTGGTTTCACAGAACTGTTTTAATAAGAAAGTTTTGAGAATATCCTGGGATTACAGTCTTTGAATGAACTTTCATACCACTAGTATAAGCCCCTTTGGTTTAAAACTGTTCCTCTTAAAAGCATCTACTTATAACTACCAGCTGCTGACTCTTTTCTCCCATGCTCATGAATGCATACACAGACACAGATAGCGTGCACATGTACATACACACACATATGTGCATACACACTCCCTCAGAGACACTGTATATATGTAAACATCCAGAAGGAACAATGCATTGTAAAAATTGTCCTGTTGAGTTTGTAATCCAGTGTGAATTACTGAGTGCTGATAAGTAAAGGAAGTTCAACCAGACAGTTTAATCCTCCAATTTCCTGTCTTCTAATCAGCCCCTGATTCTTTTGGTTTTAAATTAGAAACATTCCTGACAATATTCGGGACAGGTGAAGGAAAATCAACTAGAAAATAAGTAAGGACAAAGCACTTATTTTACTGTTTAAAGTTCACAGGAGAAATATGAGTGTAATAACAGGAAATAAAGATTTTAAAAAAGATAGTAGAAGTACATAGGCTAACTTAAGTAACCAATCACATTTCTGGATGAAGTATATTTGGATCATAATTTGATTTAAAGAAAAAAATAGGAACATAGCTTAATGTATCTGTTTCTAAGTATAGCAAATGGTACTTTGAAAAATGTTGTGTAAGGCTAACCAAAAAGAAAATGATAAGGATAATTTCTTAGTGTATGTGGGAGAAAAATATTCTACTTCATTCAATTGATTATTGTTAATACTGTGAGAAAATAGTTTTTGGGGTGTACAGAGACCTTTGAAAAATTGATGCATTTTCTTAGGTTAATTAATAGAGTTGCACATCTTTATAATGATCGATAAAAATAAGGCAACTGTATATTTAAAAACAAGTTCATGTGGAGTGTGTAAATGATTGAAATAAATGTGTGTAGATCTGTTTATCATGAGCACTTTCTTTTGATAAAATACTGGATGCTGAGCATATGAGATTTATTATTTTTGAAATTCCCTGATTTTAATTCTTTTCATTTTATGGCTATTGTAGCGAATTCCAAGTTATTTTACTCATCATCATGAAAGAGCTAGAGCAGATGCACAGAAAAATTTTCATTAAGCAATATCTTCTTAGGAATATGGAAGCCAATATCTAACGAAAGTTGTTTCATTGAGAAATAACAGTTCAAAAATTGAAACAATAAATATAACATAAGATGTGAAACTAAGCAAATAACAACAAAAGGTTTGCTTGAAATATGAGTTTTTGTGTCTGCAGTGGTTAGGACTGCCAATCATTTGAGAAGTAGGCTGGAGTTGAGAGGTTTTTAAATTGTTGAGCACAGAAAGACAGTATTTCATAGAAGTACCTTGCTAATTTATCTATACCTATCTGTCTATATATGCATAAATGTATATTTTTAAAGGCATTTACATTATAAGACATAGCATATCCTTCCTGCCCAAGTATTTTCATGGCACACAAAATCTGAGATGTAAAAATTTGGATAGTTCTTGACTGAAAAATTGTATGGCAATTTCTAAAGAGAATACTTCCAAAATAAGTGCTTGGGAGCCTAGGATGGGATGATGGAGATGCAGGATGCTTCAACAGCCTTCATTTAATAGTCACTGTGAGTTTTAAAATTTGATCACAGAAGCAAGACAAATTCGTAGTTCACATAAAAATAATCCTATAGTACCTTGATATCAGCTAATCATTAGGAAGAGGAGAAGGTTTATTCTGCCTTTACTTTAACGCCAAGTAGGTAGAATGAAGGTAACTCTACTGGTTAGAATTATATTTTGAAGCATATACAGACATTCAAGGCACTTCCATATCATTTGGAGTGAAGGAAAATTTCACAAGGGTTTTCCGGAGTTTTATGCCGGAAGGTTTCAAATAGAGATGTCACAACATAGCTAGATTAAGTTGATATGTAATATCTATTTCTTGATTTGCATGATTAAAGCATTAGAGAAGTGGCTCAGATATCAAAAGATTTCTCATAAGTGGGAGCGCCAAAGGTAATTACTGTTAAAATGTACATGCTTGAACCCAGGTCGCTTGTTAACTTCTAAGTTGTTTACAACTTCTTGGGTTGGAATAAAAGTTATCATTTGACTTTTGCATATCAAGACCCGTTTCTTATTCCATTTTGATAACGAAAGTGTAGTTAGCATTTCTTATACCCTACGTCCTTCAACACAGCATTAGCTTCAGCCAAAAAAAAAAAAAAAAAGTGATAGAAGACAGAGAAGGCACTTCTCAGTATTTCTCATTTTAAAACACTTGTTTCTCAGACGAAAGTAGCTTTATATAGACAAAGCTAAAATTTGTACTTCAAAAAGCCCCTGATTAATTTAGTCAACTGCTCTCCAATTAGTTATCAAAAAGTGAAGTTAAAACCCTACTGTAAGCCAGCGTACATTAGGAGAGGGGGTGGGGATGGTCAGGGAGAGAGAGGAAAGATGAGAGAGGTTGTTACTCTCAGTCTTTGATTAACTGGTTTCTTTCATTCTAGTAGGGTCTTTATTATTTAGAAAAATAAAAATGATCCGGGGCTCTCTCTCCATTCTCACCCCCCAAATTTGGAGTAGGTAATGGATGTCTACAACCTGGTCCAACATATGCCCCCAAACTAAAACAAACAAACTCATTTGCCATACAAATTGTTTACGATTCATTAAAAAGCAAAATTGCATATCCCGGTGCTGGCAGCTGAGGCCGAGCCTCCACGGGCGGAGGGGGCATTCACTGAGTTGCCTTTGTATGCTGGGCGGACCAAGCCGGAGGTTCCCACTATGCAGCCCGGAGTCCGTGCAGCCAGATGACGCATGAGGTAATTTTAAAGCTTTATTTGCCTTTAGTGCGAAACTCGGATCTTGTACTGTTCTTTGGCTAAAGAAGCATATCAGCTAGGGGCATGTCTAAAAATTTCTTTCTTTTTTTTTTTTTGAGTTGGGAAAAATTGTTTGGGGTGACAAGGGGGTGTGGAGGGAGAGGAAGTGAATGCTGTTCAAGGAAAGATAAGAGCTAAGAGAAAATGCAAAATTTGTTTTAATTTTAATTAATCCTCTCCCTCTGGACACCGAAGTCCTCAATTTCCCATCAGTAATGGGAAGTTTACATTAGAGTTATTTGGGATAGGCAGATCTAAAACGCTGTGGTCTGTGGTCACCTTTGAGGGAAATAAAAATCGATTTATTCTCTATGGTAGCTTCTACAACTTCTTTAAAGAGCACTCTGATTTCTCACTCCTTTTCAAAGCAAAGATCTAGAAGGACTGAAGTGGAGAAACTTCCTGTAGCATGCAGCCTAAACAGCAGCATGTGAGCTTACAGCATTGTTTATTTTTAGTCGACTGCATTGCTAAATGTTTCCACCACTTTTATATTTTATATTCCCGGCGGTAAAACATCTGTAAAATAATTTTAAATGAAAAGCAACTTCCAAGTAAACTTTACATAAAAGAAATGACAGTTTTCCGAGTTACAAAAAGAGGAGCATTTGGTGATCTTTGCAAGAAAGAAAAAAAAGATGACACAATTTGCCATAAAAAGTAACAGTCTATAAAATCTATGAACTCTTGAAATACAAGGAAGTAGAATGTCACCCAGAATATGACATCAGCGTGCAGTTTTTTTTTTAAACTTACAACTTAGCTTAGAAAATAATAGCTAAACCAATCAGTATGTTCATTTCTAGTGTTTAACAAGCTGTATAAGGCGAAAGCAATAGACAACATCACTGCATACAAGCAAACCTTGTTCTTGCTGGCAGAAACTCTTATGGGAAAACAAGTGCCCTGAATAAAAGTTCAGGATGGAAGTGAATAGCCTACTGCTAGTCTAATTAGCCAAAAGCCACGAGTAACACTGTCCTGAAATCACTGGTAAAGTTTCTAAGGTCTAGTTAAGAAATTTCAAGTTCAAACACATATGGACACACATACCCACAACCACCTTTAACTCAAGAGTCCTTAGAATGCACACCCTGCTGCACCGCAAGAAGCAGCCGAACAGAATCCTGCAGAAGCTCACTTTTAATAGTCTCTCAGTCCTCAGAATTCCTAAAACATGCCAAAATGATACCACCACTGGTCCAGGAAGAGGAAAGGAGAACTCTTCCCGGAGAGCATACAATGAAACCAACTTGTCCCGTCTTGTAATTCCATTCGCCAGCCTCCTCCAACACCACTCTCTTCCTCTCTCTCCCTCTCATTTTTTTTTCTTAAACTGATATCTATGTGAAATGAGCTGAAGTTCACGGTCCAGTTAGGAACGGATAATACATTCATTGTCCTGGCAGCAAACTTTTTTTTCACTCCCTGGAAGAATTCACGCTTGCTGCAAGAATAATAATTACGGAAAACTAGAAATGCGCTGCTAACGAATTAATCCTTAACGGACACCACCCTAACGAGGGCGGTAATGATTTGAGGACTTTCTTCGCATCGGACTTGCATCCCCCGTGACAATAAGCTATTGTGCATCCTCCCAACTTGTTCTACCTCTTATAGATCAAGGATGTCAAAGGTTGTCTGGCCTGCTTGACCGTGACATGTGAGTTAACTCATTCTGCGGCTGCAGGGTGGAACTTTTACTAAAACTTTATTTGGACCCAGAATTTTGAAAAGATTGGGTGTGCGAGTCTTTCCCACTCAGCGCTAGAGTTCCTGAGAGACTGAAAATCTGCCTTGACATAAACAATCGGGGGAAAGTTAAATGAGGGCTGTGGGTCCCGGATGGAAAACAGGGAGTGGGGACCCAGAGGTCTCCCACAGGTGACTTCAGGCCATCCAATTAATGGGGCGAACACCCGAACTCACGCAGGGTTAGCTTCTCCCAGCACCCAACATGCGTCCTCAAAAAATACCACAGTCAAGGAAAAACCACACACCCCAGAGTCCCTGAAAACAAAAGTAAAGAGGATGTAAAGCTAGAGAGAGGGACTAAAACCTGAGGGCCAGGATAAATGTCTCTCTCTCTTTTTTTAAACCCCAAGGTCGACTTGGCTAAAATATCCACCTCTACCTTAAAACTTCTGATATTCTCTTAAAAAAAATGAAAACAAACAAACAAACAAAAAAACTGAAATGCAACGACTCCCAGACACTGTCCTGTGGAAAAGCAGGACAAGCCTTCCTGGGAACTCAAGTCTCAGAGTGGCAGAGAGAGGATGGCAGGAGGAAGCAGTGTGAGGCTGCCTCACTGAAGAGTGTGAAAAAAATCAAATGTGAATTTGATGAATGTGAGGTCTGGGACATTTTGTCAAAGAGGGAGGGAAAATAGAAAAGGGAAAAAAAAAAAAAAAAAAAGCAGCCCCGGCTGCCAACTCACCATCCACCAAGTTCTGGCCGAGATGTCGTAGCAGAGCTGCCATTTGATGGAGCCGTCGGAAGCTTTCCCTGCCATTACGCTGTCAGCAAGCTTCATCTGATGCTAACTCACGGGAGATAAGACACCTAATTGAGAAAACATTTGCAGTGGCATGTGGGGCAACATGTAGTCCGGTCCATACCATATGGAATCATGGGTAAAAAAAAAAATCTCCTTGACAATGAACCAATCTCTCACAGACCCAGTGGCAAGGTGAAGTGGAGATGAAAACTCTTCTGCTCCTAGCACTGTCTTCTCTCTCCTTTTTAAAAAGCAAGAACCCACTGCCACACATCAAAGCGAGGCGGTTAAAATTAGGGCTTCATCACTCAAATGATTTTGGTCTGCAAGGTTTTTCCTTTCCTTCCAACAACCAATCCCCCCTCTTTTTTTTTTTTTTTTTTTTAAGGAGAATAAAGAGATTTAATAGGACAAAGGCAGGTAGTGGACTGCGGAGGGATCGCCACAGGCTATTAGCCTAAAATTTCTGCTTGACAGATGGAACTGCTTAGAGACTATCATGCGATGTTTTGGGCTTTTTTTTTTTTTCTTCTACACCCCCCCCCCCCCCTTCTTCGACTTTAAGTCTGATTCAGTATCTGTTTTTCACAGCCACTTTTCTCAGGAACGTGAGCTATGCATTTAAAAAAGTGTTCAGTTCAGTTTTCTTGTCTTACACATCTTGTTGGAAGCAAAGCAAAAAGTCTAAAACTAAATCTGTGGACAGCTGAACAGGTTTTCCAAGGAGCAAAAAAAAGTCTGGGGAAAAAATATTTTTTCTTACTTACCTTATTTTTAAAAATGATGCATCAGTTGATTTGGTTGTAAAGGAACAAAAACATGAGAGGACAACATTCAGGTTCCTTGCTTTTTGGTTCTGCTGGTGTTGTATTTACATGTGTATTTTTCTAGGAGGAAATACATTACTGATATTTCACAAGTTCTCATCTAGGTTAGGTACCATGTCTATCTTTGGGTATAACTTTTTTTAAACAAAAGTTAATTCTGGGATTTTCCATTGTTTATTAATAAAGCGATTCAGTTATTATCAACCCAGGTTAACACAATTCAGGCTAAACTTGACTGAGGACGTCCCTGTTAAGGGAAAATTGTATCTGATTTCCTTACTGTAACCAAGCCATCTTCTTCACAGGGATTTTTAGCCACACATCCTTTCTTTAGCAGGAAAAATAAACCACCACATGGACCTACCAATAAGAATAGCTGTAAAAATAATTTTTAAAAATTTGACTGAGACCTCCAAGACACTGCTGAATTTCAAGTCATTTGACTTTAGGACTAAGATCGGAGAAAGAAATAGAAAGGATGTCTTGGATTTGTTATATTTTATTCTTGCTAACTGTGTGAAATTAGGAACTGCAGAAATACCTTTATAAGAGCCATGTACCAAACACATCCTGTTTTTTTCTTTTTCCCCCTAAATACAAATGATTTGCTCATCTCCAAGAAACTAGCAGTGATATTAGAATTCTTTATACGCCAGGTCTCCTGAATAGGCACTCCAGAGCATGGGAGAATTTATCTCCGGTATTTTTCAGGGTAACTGAACTGTGATTATTTGAAAAGTTGTGCATTTACAGCCGAACTATCCAAAAGATTTTTTTTCTAGTAACGTTTTCAGCTGAATAATATTTAGATGAACTTATTCAGGACACAGTATCAGTTCCAAAGAGGTGAAATTTTGGTGGCTTTTGTTTTCCTATTTCTGACCTCTTCCTTAGTTGGTGTTATTTTAACCACTTAGCATCAGCAAAATGGCTGCTTTGACAAACATAATTCCGGCAAAGCAAATTTTATCCAGTTGCACCTGAAATGTTTTAGCATTTAAAGCATGATCCACAGACTGCTTCTTACAGAATGAACCACAGATATAGTAAGTATGGCATTTTCCCCCTTTCTCATCCCTCATTTAATGGGATTTCTCCAAATGAGTGTAGGAGGTGATATTGAAAATGATTATCAAATAAGGATATTGCCATTATTCTTAGAAGCATTATGTAGTCTTTATTATTTTGGTGTCACCTCTCTGTTGAGAAAGAGAGTCAGTAGCACAGGAAATACTAAGTTACTTTAGGTGTCCACAAGCAAATGGACCCTGCCGGTCAAAACAGTTGTTGCCTTGTATAACTGCAACATCATTAAAATGACCTAGTCTTTCTTCAGCTTACCATTTGGAGAATGAAATAGGAAAAGAGTTGAAAATTCTGTATAAATGTAAAAATAGCATAAACCAGAAACAAAAAGAGAAAAAAGAAAAGATATGAGGTAGCATTCTGCCTTTGAATCAACCTCTTGTTCCATCTCATCCTTTCCAAATTGCCTCCAAGTTCACTTGCTTTAGAGTCTGCTCAGCCTTCTCCTAGAGCACAAAGGCACGAGGGTATTTTGGATTCGTGGGTCCAGGTTCGTGGGTACAATTTCTAAATTTGTCCCGCAGCAGACTCTGAAGTTGAAGGTGTCTCTGATCTGAGTAGCTGCATTTCTGAGACTCAGAACACCCCATGCACACACATTATTTATGAATGAATGAGGCATAATGTAAACTGGAGTCCAGATTTCACTCTGTGAATGATGGAATACCCGGGAGGACTTTACAGGAGATGGCACAGTAGTTTTGAACAAAGAAATGAGAAATATTATTGGATAATAGTGTTTTAAATCCAAAACAATTAGGTGCATTTAACTTTATCATTATTCTCTAAAAGGCTGGTGGAAACTGTCCTTTCCCATATAGCAATCAGTCTTTTCACAGTGTGGCCCGTTGTTAATAGCCTTAAAACAAGATTAAATAAAACATGTTAAATATTGCAATTATTGTGGGAAATAAAATTATTTGGTGAGCATAATGGGGAGCAATTCAAGCATTTAACATGATCCAGGAAATGCTACTCCAAACAATTGCATTTGCTTTATGCATTTTTCCCCTTTGATTGCTGACAGATGCCTTTTTGGAAACAAACATCTAAATGGTTTGCTTTCAGTCAGAAAAAAATTTAACAGAAAGTGGCTACATGTTTTGAATTTAACTCTTGTCATTTGAATACTTCTTCCCACTGCACGTGAATGAATCTGAGGCAAAAACAGCACTCTTGTCAAGAAATGAGCCCATCCGGATTGAAACTTTCTTACTTCCTTGGAACGTGTTTTCTAAGAAGTCGGAATCCCCTTAGCTATGAAGTCAAATGGTGGGTTAAACTGCTGGACATGGATGAGGAGTATGGCCCGAATGACTATGGGGGAACATTAGAACAGGAATCATTTTCTCATAACAAGAGCCGCCCCCACCCCGCCCCCCCCGGGGCAAAGTACAAGTCACTTTCCAGCCTCTTTCTGGCGGTCTGTGGCCAGTGCTATCCAAATCAGCTACCCACCTGCCTTGGCTGAATGGAAGAACCTGGAAGAACCTGGAAGAACTAAGGGACTGGGGGATTCCTATCTGTGTGTTTACTGCAGTTCGTGTGGGTAAAGACCTTGAAGACTTCACTACCAACAGGTGTGCAATACCAAGGCGAGTTTTTGGCTTTTGTTGTATGCTGCTAAGAGTCAATATGAAATGGAATATCAATGATTTTCAGAGGCTGGATAGCAGAGTCATTGGAAAGACAGTTTCTGAAGTCCAATTGCCCATATGCTGGCTTGGTTAGTTACTGTGTGACCACTCCCAGGTTACTTACCGTCTCTGATTCTCTGAGTCCTAATCAGAAAAAAGAAGATAGCAATTGTTATTAAATATATACAAATATATACATATTACATACAAATATATACATAAATACATATAAATATATATATATAAATATAAAGTTAGCAAAATATGCATAAAGTCAATAGTTCTTGATATGTAACAAGTTTTCAAGCAAAATTATTATTTTGTTATTGATGTTTTGTTACTATTATTCCTTTGTGGAGGGAAACCCCTTTCTGCTTCTGGTTTTGCCCTGTGAGACTGGATTAGGTCCCTTCACTCTGTGCTTCCATAAAAATCTGCGCCTTGCTCCAGTCAGCTCTTAGCACCCTTTTCTGGAACCATCTGCCTCCTAGTCAGCCTTCTTTCCTGAACCTTGAGATGCTTGAGGGCAGGGGCCGTGTCTTGATTATCTCAGTAGCTATGAAGTCAAACTCTATGATGGACAAACAGTAGGGGCTCCCTAAATAGTGAGAGAAAGATAGTAAAAAGGCACAGAACATTAGCTGATTTGAAATTTGCGTTCATCTCATATTTTAAGAGCCTTTTCATTTACCTTGGTTTGAACTACTGCCCATTCTAGTACATCTGCCTTTAATAGTTAACACCCTTCTTCAAGACCCCAGTCTGCAGTGATGTCTAGCACCTTTGAATTCCTGTTGCTTTCCTAATCTGTATCATCCACTGGTACTCACAGAGGCAGATTATACTCTTATTTGTCTTTAATGAACACAGGTCATTCATTTATTCATTCATTCACTCATTTAGTAGAAACTTTTGCAATGTTGGCAACTACCTTTTTTTTCATTTTGAAGCTTTGTTTCTAGGGCTATTAGAAATTTGAAACTTAGGAGAAGAGCAACTTGATTTTGCGTGCAGTAGCTAACATTGAGTGCTTCCTTTTAGCTAGGCACCTTTGTAAGATTTTTCTTTTCAGATAGGTCCTTGTGAGGTTGGATCTATTACTAGCCCTATTTTAAAAGCAAGAAAACAGGCTCTAAGAGTTGAAGCAACTTGTTTGGGGTCCTGGAGCTAGAGATGGAAGAAGTATTCAAGGGTAGGAATTATGACTCCAGAGCTTCGACCAGGCTGGTGCTGCCTCCAAACCATGAAATCACTCAGCACCTGCTAAGTGCTTGTTAAGGTACTTTCAGGTGTGATATCCCATTTAACCTTGACAGCAACCTAGAAGTTTGGTATTATTTTCAATTTTCAGGTCAAGATCCAAAAGGTAAGAACCTTGCCTAATGACACATATGAAGGTTTGAAGAGCTGAGACAGCCTGGTACTTACTTGACAAGAAAGTCCATGCTTTTCCTGCTCTGGTTAGCTAGCTCTCAGAAGATTTTAAAAATTTCTTTTGTGTCACTGGTTGTTGGGCTTAATGAAACAACCCTCCAAAATTTTGAAAATAATGAAATTAGAAATGTACCCTGTTGCTGAAACTGAAGTTCAGTTTAGGGCAATGGGTATCTAAGACTTGAAAAAAAAAAGCTTGTATGAAAGAGAGATTATCTATAGACCAAGGTCTTTTCTAACTTTAATCAGGTGGAAAATCCTAAAATGATGTTCAGGACGTCACTGTCTGACACTGAAAATAAAAATGTCACTCACATGTAAGCTTTGGAACCAGAGGAAGAATCTACACAAAAGGATAGACAGTCTAGTTCTGCTGAAGCCTAGAGAAATGCCAAAGTCTCTGGTGGGAGATTTAGCCCTTTATGATGAACGTATCAAAGTCTTTTGCACAGGTACTCATATTACTAGGCATGAGTGTGGGGACTTATAAAAAAAAACAAAATAAAACAGTGTCCCAAGTCACCTGGCATGGTTTTCTCACCGTATGGCAGAAGCAAATGCTGCAAAGCTGAAAAGGGCAGAATTGAAGAAAATGCCAGGGGGTCCAGACAGCCCCATCCATTTTAATAATATGCCCAGAGATTGTCCAGATTTTTGATCTAGGATATGTATCTTTTTGCTCAAGAAAAATATTGATAATTTTTTTCAGCAGAAACTCACCCACCCGTGCCCTGTGAAAAACTGGGTTTAGTGGCAGTTCTCGTTCTTCACTGCCATTTAGAAATTCTCTTTTATTTTCTCTGCATTTTCTGTCAACCAGCTGCCACCCAAGATTGGACTAAACCCTCTGCCCCCTGTTAAAAAGAAAAAAAAAAAAAAAAAGGAAAGGAAAAACATGCATACAACACAACCCTCTAATAAGTATATTCACAACTTCTATGCAAGGCGCTTAAGAAAACTAAAAGGTTAATATATTCTAACTAGATGTTGGGTATAGAATGTCAGATCTGTCAAATTTCATTATAACTTGCTGCTCATTGGAAAAGATTTGATTTCTTTTGCCACTGTCCTACTATGTTCAAGTCGCAGTCTGCCAGCAGCAGCTCACTGAAGACCACAGGCTGGCAGTGAGCGGGCTCGAGTGGGAAACCAGCCGCAAGGACCATCTGTTTCCGATTTCTAGCTGAGCCAAGATGTGCAGTGAAGTGCATTCCATTCACCAGGCCAGCTTCTCCCCTGCTCAAGTTATTAGTGTTACAAGTGAAATTATCTTTTCCAAACAGCAGGGGAGCTATAATCCTTATGGAACAGGACTTTACAATACACACAAGCACTCACAGAACACACACCCACAGACACACACACACACACCATTCGGGCACCCTTTGTTCAAGTTATGCGGACGGCTTCTTGTAAATTTAATTACAGCCTTCACGGGGTTTATAAAGTATGTTTTATTAAGCATGATAACCTCTGCGGCAGCAGCATATACATTGGCCTCATTTAGCCTAATTGAATGATCAAGTATCTTTAGGATGCTTTTTGTGGGCATGGTTAAAAATGACAAGATGGATGCATTTAAACCATCTTAAAATGCAACAGCTTTCAGAAGCATAATGGCTTTTTAGTAAAAATCAATGGAAGCCCTCGCTTGGCTGGCCCAAGTGAGCCAGTCTCATGCAAGTAGACAGAGCAGAGACTAGTTAGCCAGCCATGGAATCCTCAAGTGGCCAAGTGACTGGTGTCCCCATGTAAGTTGGCAGACTGTAATAAGCTACATTTTTGTGAGTCGGGGTTGATCTTCTGTCTCAAGACTGATCATTTTTACAGAAATTTTAGGTAAAGAAGCAAGACTGATTGTGTGCCGGTACAATAACGATAGCAAAAGAAGTCAGGAGGTCTTAATTAATTAATGTCATACACATGAGTTTAGTAACAACAAATGCTTACCCCTGTGCTAGGTGCTCGGGATACAAATCAGAGAAATATGGGACCTGCCATCAAGGAGTCTCCCAGCTCTAGTGGAGGAGGCAATGCCGCAGGCACCTCTGTTACAGCGCAGTGAAACTTTGGTGGGTTCTAGCCTTCATTCTTCCACATTCTCCGTGCATGACCCTGGTTTGTAGTGCGTTCTCTATAGGCTTCATCTGTGACAGAGAGGGCAATGGCTTACTTTCAGGTAATATTGCTGGAATGAAATTAACTATGTAAAAAGAGGAAAGGCAGTGAAAGGAACTTAGCAGGTACTCTATGTCCATTAGTTTCCATTCCTTTCTAGTCATCCCCTGAATACATGACAGTCTCCTGCAGTGAAGAGTGAACTTCCAGCAGGTTTCTCCTTTGTGGCTGAGTAGCACGTTGAATCCAGGGGAGGCTGCCTCTTTGGCAGGGTTGTGACTCGTTATTCACATCCTTCAGCTCAGGCCAAAGGCTTCTGAGAACCAGCCCTGCATAAGGCACCAGAGAGTGTCATGAACAATTAGGCACCTACTGTGTGCTTTTGTATGACATTGAATGACAGACTGATTTTTCCAAAAAATAACTTTTTTTCTTTTCAAAGCAGAGATGGCATAAATTTATTTTAAGTTAAGAGAAGGGAATGACAAAGCCTCTTATTTGGTAGATTAAGAAAATGAGACCCAGCAGAGAGAATCACCTGGAGTCACGCAGCAGGTTAGTGGCAGAGACAGGGCTCCCACCCAGAGGTCCTAATATCCAGTGCCTCTGTTGCCACTGAACCATTTGATTCATAGCGTTTGAAGAGCCGTGTCCTGGATTCTGTAATTCAGAATTACAGCTGGACTCAGACACACATGAGACCCAGCCACTGCTGCCTCTGCTGATTAGATTTTACACCTGGCAGTTGTGCTGCTGTGCTTTATTCCTATTTATGGAAAGAAATGGAGGCATCTAGCACAGCCTGCTTACTGGGTTGATGGGAAGGATGCGTGCCCCAGGTGGGTGGCAAACTGCGAATCTTGGGTCAGGCTTAGTGGAGATTTGTGTGCAAGAATTTTATTGGGGAGGCTTTCAGGATCAATACCTGCAGGGAAGGAAAAGGAGACCTGGGCAGAGGGAGGAGTTAAAAATCCGTGCAGTTCCAGCAAAGGTGTAGCTAATTCTACAGGGAACCCAGAAGCTGGGATCTCCCTGCAGAACTGTACCAAATTGATCAAGGGGACCAGACCTTTGTACTCTTGCAATGACCAACCAGTCATTAAATGCAGCTGTGGGCTACACGAATATTTCAGCCAAGACAAAATCCAGAGGGGCTTTCAGCTGAGAATCATCAACTTCCAATGTTCCCAGTAGCTGCAGGGCATCTAGATGGTATGCCACAGGAGCTAACTGAACTTAGAGAAGTCAAATGGCTTACTTAAGGACACCTGCCAAGTTAGTGGCAGACTTGGGCCTGGAGTTCATGAGTCCCAGCCCATAGCTTTTATTTATTTCCCAAATGGCAGGGAGAAACCTTCATGCATTATTTGAGCAGAATATGCCCAGTACACCTCTTCTTTTGAAGAGAGCTACATGTCTTTAAGCAAACATTGTGAACTGCCATATTCATTACCAGAATGATTGCTTTGGGAATTATCAATTTAAAAAGGATTGTCTGTTAATAGATAAGTACAGAAAGAGAAAGTCATGTTGTGAGTGAGAAGAGGAATCTGTTGGGATCAGAGACAAGCTCTTGCAAGGACACGTCTAGGACCACCTTCTCCCATGGAGATGTAACAGTGGGCAGAGAATGGAAGCCAGGGCAACGAGAACAATGGTGGGCGTTTCTTGGCTTTCTCTCCAGTGACTGGCGTCTTTCTCGTCATATTCAGGGAAAGAATGAAAGAGCTATTTGCGGTGTGACGCTAAACCCATGCAATCAGATCACTGTACCTCCAAGGAGCTTCTTGGTAGAATAATGTGTTGACATCTCTCTGGAGTCCTGCATCACCAGAGAAGAGAATTTGGGTGAGGAAAGTGGGAAGCAATGAAATGAAAAACTGATGTTTCTTAGTCCCTATATTTTCATCTCAAAGAAGCTCTCCCATCTGAGCACTTGGTCAGAAACGATATGAAATTAAAATGTCAGCATCCAAAAGTTTCTGTGCTGTTTGTAGCTGCTTCCATGCTACACTAGTAGAGGAGGGTAGTTATGATGGAGACCATATAGCCTGTAAAGTCTAAAATATTTACTATGTGGCTCTTTACAGAAAAAAGTTTGCTGAACCCTGACCAAGTGAATGGGGCTTAGGGTTTGAAGTCCAACAGGCTTGGATTCAAATCCTGAGTCTTCAACATCTAAGTGTGACCTTCAATGAATTTCTTAAACTGCCTCTATGTTAGTTTGCTCACTTGAAAAATGGTCATAAAAATACTTCACAGGCTTGTAAAGATTGAAGAAGATACTGTCATATAAGCTCCTGGGAATAGTAAGCCTGAAGTAAAGTTATTAAAAATAATTAATGGCAATTTCAATATTTTGAGCTATTAATAGCATTTGTGATAAGACAAATATAACATTGTGAATTGCCATATTCATTGCCAGAATGACTGCTTTGGGAATTATTAGATAAAAGGCATTGTCTGTAAGTAGATAAATGAGGAAAAAGAAAGTCCTATTTATGAGTGAGAAGACAAAGCTGTAAGGTATCAGAGACAAGTGTTGCCAGAATTTCTCAAAAAAGAATAATTATAGCTGAAATTGATTAAGTGCCTACTATATCATGTTGCTAAGTATTTTACATGCTTTGTCTTGTCTGATCACCATTTCAACCTATGAGTTAGCAAGCATTGTCATTCAATTTTGCATATGAGGAGACTGAGGTTTAGAGAAGTTATATAAATTAAGCAACACAGACAGTAGGAGAGAGTCATGACTTGGACCTGGAATGTTCCGATGCCAAAGTTTCTGCCTTAACTGCTGTGATTTTGTGAACATCTGATGAAAGCAAGTGACCGAGTTTTCAGGACCTACAGCAGTTCCTGGTGATTGGCAAGTTGGAATATCACTCTGAGTTCTGCAGAAGTGTCAATTTATGGAAATGTTTGTTGCAACTTCCTATATTCATTCTAGAGTCAGTTTCTCAGAGACTTCTCATGAGAACTACAACCAGGGTGACTCCTTGAGAATTATCCTATTGGGGCGGTCCTGCCTGTGCTCTGTTACTTGGGTCTGGGGATGTGGGTATGGCTGTACTGTGAGTGGACGAATGAGAGCCTGTATGACTGGGATAAAACGCTCTGATTAATAAAATCTGTTTGGTCTTTAAGTATTATTTCTTGACACGGAAATAAGCTCATAAACTTTTCTACCAAAAACCAAACCTAAGCATAATGATCTCAATTTGGTAATTATGTGTGTATATGTATACGCTTTCAAAAAGATTGGAAAGGAATATGCCAGGATATTCAGTAGCTGCCTATCTCTGGGTTCTTTCTACTTCTAGAATTCTAAAGCAATGTTTGTATAATTGTGGGTAAATAAGAAAATATGTCTTTTTATGCCTGGTGTGCTACAGTCTATGGGGTCATGAAGAGTTGGACATGACTGGGTGACTGAACAACAAGAAGAAAATATATATTATAAGTGATGTAGAACTATGTGCCAAAACACCTAAAAATCCTCAAATTCTTTAATGTTATAATTTCACCTTGGTGCACTATCAAGGTAGATAAGTGGTTGGTAAATGTGGAACTATCATATACACAGATACATGTTCATTTTAGTGTCATTTGAAACAGTGAAGTTAGAAAAAACAGTCAGCATGGCACAACTACTTTCAAGTATATTATGTAGCTATGAAAGAAAATGTTTGCAAATGGAAAATGCTTATAATACTGTAAACAAGCAAGATACAAAATGAACATACAGAAAGAGTGTAGTTCAGTGAAAACTCAACAATCTATTCATTAGAAGACAGAAAGAGCACACATTCAAGTGTTAATGGTTGTGTATATAATTGGTGGAATTATAATTTTTCTCCTTTTTCTGCTTCTCTGCAATTTCAGAAGTTCCTGTAATGAGTGGATACTATTTCCATGATGGAAACAAAATATGCATAAAAACCTGTTAAAATTGGAGATCTGTGTCTATTGCTGATTAGTTTTAATGACCGTCTCCCCAGGCCCCCCATCCCTCCCCAACAACTGATTGCTTCTCTGTTGCCTCTTTGCTGAGCTGGATATTTCCCAGGTTAGTCACAAGTTTAACAGGAACATCAAACTGGGAACCAGGAGATGTGGAATCTAGCCAGGGCCATGCCACTCTCTCTCTGAATCCTCCTGCCGAGTCCCTTTCCTTCCCAGGGCCTCAGGTTCTTTATCTATAAAATGAAGATAACTTAGATGAGATCAGGAGTACCTGGAGATTGGGCTGAAAGAGAGAGAGGTCTCTATAACTATGTAGTGATTCATATTTATTTTCTTTTGTGTATCTTCTACAGATATTTTCTTTGTGGCTATCATGGGACTTATGTAAAACAGGCTATTTTAAGTTAATAGCAACTTAACTTCATTCACAAATGAAAATCTATTCTTTTGCCCACCCCTTGTGCTATTTATGTTACAAGTAATATCTTTTTAATATTGCATATCTATTCATTAGCATATTTTTATAGTCATATTTTTATACTTTTGTCTTTTAGCTCCTGCAGTATATATTAAAAGTGATTTAACACCACCATTACAACATTACAATATTCTGTGTTTGTCTATACATTTACCAGAGAGCTTTATAGTTTCATAAAGTTTGATGTTGCTGTGTAGCAATCTTTTTAAGGGACTCCACTTAGCATTTCTTGTAAAGACAGGTCTAGTGGTAATGAACTACTTCAGATATTATTTATCTAGGAAAATCTTGACTTTTATCTTCTTTTTTGAAAAAGAATTTTCCTGAATATAGTATTCTTGGTTGAAATTTTTTCTCTTTCAATAATTTAAATATATCATTCCATTCCTTCTGGCCTTTAAAATTTCTTCTTTGAAATTTGTTGATAGTCTTATGAAGGCTTCCTTGCATTTTTCTTTTGCTGCTTTCAAAATTATGTCTTTGTCCTTGATTTTGACAAGTTGATTGTAATGTGTCTCTGTGTGAATTTCTTTGGATTGATCCTGGTTGAGATCAGGTGCACTTCTTGAATCCAGATATCTATTTCTTCCCCTAGATTGGGAAGTTTTTTAGCCATTATTTCTTCCTTTTTTTCTTCTCTTCCTTTCTGAGACTTCTATAATACATATATCGTTCCACTCAATGGTGTCCCATAAACCCCTTAAGCTTTCTTCATCCTTTTTTATCCTTTTTATTTTTTGCTCATCTGACAGGATAATTTCAAATGACTTGTCTTCAAGTTCACTGATTCCTTCTCAGTCAAGGCTGACATTGAACCCCTCTAGTGGATTTTTCTATTAAGTTATTGTATTCTTCAACTTCAGAATTTCTTTTTGTGATTTTTCTATTAAGTTATTGTATTCTTCAACTTCAGAATTTCTTTTTGTTTTTATTTAAATTTTCTCTCTCTCTTTTGATATTCTCATTTTGTTCATGAATAATTTTCCTGAGCTCACTGAGGATCTTTTTGATGGATATTTGAAGATTTTTGTAGGTAATTTGTATACTTCTGTTTCTGTAGGCTGGTTTCTGGAGATTTTATTCCTTTGGACCTTGTTTCTATGTTTCTTCATGTGCATTGTGTTAAGCTTTGCTGTTCAGTCATGAGGTTGTGTCTGACTCTTTGTGACTCCATGAACTGCAGCATGCCAGGCTTCCCTGTCCTGCACTATCTTTTGGAGTTTGCTCAAACTTATGTCCATTGAGTCAGTGACTTTATCTAACCATCTCATCTTCTGCTTCCCCCTTCTCCTCTGGCCCTCAATCTTTCCCAGCATCAGGGTCTTTTTCCATGAGTTGGCTCTTTGCATCAGATGGTCAAAACATTGGAGCTTCAGCATCAGTCCTTCCAATGAATATTCAGAGTTGATTTCCATTAGGATTGACTGGCTTCATCTCCTTGCTTTCCAAGGGACTCTAAAGAGTTTTCTCTAGCACCACAAGACAAAAGTATCAGTTCTTCAGTGCTCAGCCTTCTTTATGATCCAACTCTCACATCCATACATGACTACTGGAAAATCCATAGCTTTGACCAAATGGACCTTTTTGGCAAAGTGATGCCTCTGCTTTTTAATATGCTTTCTATGTTTGTGTTGAGCTTTACATATTTGAAAACATAGTTGCCTCTCTCACTCTTTATAGTCTGGCTTTGTGCAGGAAAGACCTTCACTAATCAACATGGCTTGAGATTCTGGGGGCCCTCAAACCTTTCCTGGGGTTGCCAGTTAGAGAGGTTTGTCAACTTTTTTCCTGGAGCTTGTAGGCTCTGTGCTGCCACAAGTTCTCTGGTGCTGCCACAAGTGATTGATTCTCTTTTGTTTATTGATTCTCTTTTGTTCTCTGTGGTCCCCAGGTGTCCAGGGTATGCCAGTTCTGTAAGTGCTCTGAGTCAGGGAAGAAAGAAACCAATCCCTCTGAGAGCCCCTGCTGGATGCACATTCCACACTTTTCTTTTCCTCTCAAGAAAGAAGCCACAAGAGTGTTTCCCTCTGATCCTGACGAGCTGTGCTCATTTCTTTCATGGTGTTACAAATTCTGTGATGTTGTCATAAAATGCTGAGCTCTCTTTGGTTCTCTGTGATGCCCAGATTCTCAAGATGTTCTGGTTCCTAATCAGCACCTCACATCGGGTGAGAGAAACAGTTTCTCAGGTAGCTGCCCCCGCCCCCCGCCCCCCACCCTCCAAAGCTGGAGTGTTGGGCATACATTCCACTCTTCTCTTTCTATCCCAAGAGAGAATACATGAGTTAGACTCTTCCTCTTGATTGCAACCTATGCCAACTTGGGGAAGGAGGTGATATGGTTGAAATAAAATGCCTTTTCTTACCCATTTCAATGTAGCTATTTTTGCTTTTGAGAATGCTTTGCTTGAAATACTGCAACTTTCTAATTTATAGGAATGCTTATAAAAGACTTTTGGATCATATATATTGTTAAGTCAAGGAACAAGGTCTGGGGCTTCCTCTTCCACCATCACACCAATGTCACTCTCTCATACCTCTTAAATAGTGAAAAAAGAAAAGTTGCTCATACAGCACTCTCATGCACAAAAGCAGATACTTCCTATTCCCTGACTCTCCTACCTCTGGCCCGCTTATTTCCTTAATCTTCCCACTGAAGTGTCTTTACTTCACTGTTGGCTAGCCAATGAGCTCTGATATTTCCTGAATAGGTACTAAAGTACCACCTCTAGAGTCAAACCATAGGGGTTTTCTCTCTGGGATTTGTGTTGGAGGGCTGTGCATATTACAAGCAAACCAAGAAAAGAGATTTATTCAAGAGCACATGGGCATCTTTGTTTCTTAGGATCTGCTGCTGAGTGGCTGACACAAACCTTTAACCCTATATATCTTCTTTTATGATTAATACCTTTCAGGTCTCAAAGAAAAGCTTTTTTTCATGTCTAGTCCATGAGATTTGAGCACAATATTTTTTCAAAGGGAACCACTTTTTGAGATGATAGCTCACTTCATATGGCAACAAGTTTCATTGTTAAGCTTTCTAGGAGAATACTACAAAGTGAGGAATTAAATGATTTTTACTTAAGGTTTATAAAATGTTATTTGCATTACATCTAATGACTTGGGACTTGGATTGCAAGATATTTGTAAGTATTCACAGCCCTCTTTTAATGATGTCAGTTGCATAATACTGGTGGATCCTGATGATCTAAACAGTGGTTTTCAACCCTGAGTGTGCATTAGAATCACCAAGAGAGCTTAAAAAAACAATAAAACAAACAAATGTACTTGGGCCTCACCCCAGACCAATTAAATCAATCTCCAGGGATAGGGTCCATAAAATGCCCCCTTTTTTGTAAAGCTTCTCAGATTATTTTAAAGAGTAGCCAAAAATAGAAACAATTGGCTGAAAGGAAAAAGTGAAGAATTTGATTTCCAATCATGTCCCTGCTTCTGTCTCTCAAGTCACACTGATATTCTTGGTGTTCAGTGTCTGTACCCATTCTACTGTAGTTCTCGTAGATTGCACAGTTACCCTTTCTGCTTCTTTTACAAACCGTCTCAACCTTTATCATCCAGCTAGTAACTTAAACAATTTTTCTTTATTTGTTTTTAGCTATGTCGTGGCTCCGTTGCAGCATGCGGGATCTTTCAATGCGGCACATGTACTTCTCTCTAGTTGTGGCATGGAGACTCCAGACAGCACAGGCTCGGTTGTGGTGTGTGGACTTAGTTGCCCTGCAACATGTGGGACCTCAGTTCCCCGACCAGGGATTGAACCCATGTCCTTTGCATTGGAAGGTGGATTCTTAACCAGTGGACTACCAGGAACATCCCATCCAGCTAATGACTAATTTTGTCTGCAGACCTTGCTTTCATTGCCCTACCTTTTAGTGCCTGCTTCTTCTGTAATTTCCTCTAATTTTAACACATGTAGACCCATCAGTGAGAGCAGGAACAATGCTGTGTCCATGTCTATGTCACATCACAAGCAGTGTTTACCCATGGCAGGTTTTCTGGAAATGCTTGCTCTTGGTGACTGTGCTTTCCTAAGGGAAGGTGGACAGATTCCACTTCGCAGAGGGAGTGAGGAACTGGAGGAACACAAACTCTTTTTCTCTCAGTTTGAGGCATCTTTAGAGTGAAGGTGAAAGTCCAGGATTTTGGGAAGGATCCTGCCTGTATTGGTAGGGTTTTCCATTTTATCTGATTTCTTCTACTTCCATGCCATGGTGAGGTGTTGGATCAGGCACAATGTTCGTTATAATGACAAACAGCTTAAGCCAAAAGTCACTGCTATGGTAGGGGCCTGGACTAGACCATAGCTTGGAAGTATATCTCTTGTTTCTATATCTCCTTTGCATGCATGCTAAGTCACTTTAGTCGTGTCCAACTCTGTGATCCTATGGACTGTAGCCCCTCCTCTGTTCATGGGATTTCCCAGGCAAGAATACCAGAGTGGGTTGCCATCCCCTCCTCCAGGGGAGCTTCCCAAACCAGGAATCAAACTCTTGTCTCCAGCGTCTCCTGCTTTGGCAGGTATGTTTTTTTTTTACCACTAGTGGCTCTTGGGAAGACCTTAGATCTCCTTTGGCATCTCCTAAACATCTCTTAATGTTCCCTTTCTTGGAAAAGGAATTTTAATGCTATTCACACACTCATGTGAGCCATTTTGATTTTCATTCAGCCATTCATCTCTTCATAGCTCATTTGTTGAGTATCTTGTGTGCCAATTCTGCTTCCGGCCCTGTGAAGCCTCAGTAGGGCCTGTCTGCCAGCTAGGAACCAACAACTTTCAGAACTGGGATGTAGAGAGTAATAGTAATTCCTTAAATTTTTTTTTCCTACAGTTTATTTAGCTCAACTGTGCAGAGTAAGCACATTTAGAAAAAAGAATCATATCTGAAATAGAAAAACATAATCTTTGCAAGGGCTTCCCTGGTGGCTCAGATGGTAAAGAATCTGCCTGTAATATAGAAGACCTGGGTTCAGTCTCTGGGTTGGGAAGATCTACTGGAGAAGAGAATGGTTACGCACTTCAGTATAGCCTGGAGAATTCCATGGACAGAGGAGCCTGGTAAGCTCTAGTCATGGGGTCGCAGAGTTGGAAATGACTGAGTGACTAACACTTTTCGATCTTTGCAAATGTTTACGAATGCAAGGTAAATAGATCCAGCATTCGTACAAACATGGAACTATAAATATAAGGCACATGCACATATGATGCATCTTGATAATGCATATGCAGAACCTTATAATATGTCCATTTCAAAACTAAATATTAAAATTCTCTTTAAAGATGCCAACAAGTTGCTAATTCATAGAGTTTCATTCCACTATAAAACTTACAATTCCAAGTACAACTGATACATAATTTTCAATGCTGATATTGAAGCCTCAAGTTAGGAATTGGATAATTACTGTGAAATTACATGGCTTTTGGTTTCTATACACAGTGACAGTGGTGACAGGAGGAGGGTTGGGTTCATTTTGTACATTTATAAATTATTCACCTTTTATGCTGGAGTTCTTGATTTTGCATTCATATATTCAAGTAATATCTCATTTTGTAAGCATTTGCCCACGGCTGAAAAATAATAGAGTCTAATGAAAACAAAACCAAGCTATTGGCCTTTGCTTTAACAATGTTCTTGAAAAGAGAATCTCATTTTAAAATTGTCATTTCTAATCTCTAGATCTTTTGGTGACCTAACAAATTCATTTGAATTTCGGAGGTTAAACTCTTTTGTTTGTTTGTTTGTTTTTTGAAGATTCTGGGACTGTGACTTAGGCATGATGCATATAATTCTAAGAAAATTTGAAAGGAGTTTGTTGTTGTTTAGTTGCTAAGTCATGTCTGACTTTTTTGTGACCCCATGGACTGTAGCCCACTATGCTCCTCTGTCAATGGGATTTTTTAAGCAAGAATACTGGAGTGGGCTGCTGTTTCCTTCTCCAGGGGATCTTCCTGACTCAGGGGTCTTCCCAACCCAGGGATCAAACCTGCGTCTCCTGCATTGCAGGCAGATTCTTTACCGCTGAGCCGCCACATAGAGCTATATTGGACATACGAGCAAAGGAAATTTGTACCCAGCTTCTGATGCTATTGATGACTTGTATAAAGGGTATCAGTAATTTTTGCTTGCTCATTGTCTTTTCTACCTTCCGCGAGTTATCCTCCCATGATGTATTGTCCTGTTGGGAAAGTCAGCAAGGTACTTTGCCATCCCCAGACAGAAGGTGAGAAGGCAGCTCACTAATCCATTTCTGATCTTACACTTGGGAATTTGCATACTGAGTGGGATGGAGAGATGAAAAGTGGAGCTGACTCATTGTGTAAGCAGTGCTTAAAAGATACAACACTTCTGCCTAGATTCATGGAAAATCTATGGTTTCTGACATTTCCAAAGTTTTGTTTTTAATGTTTGCCTAGGACTCTATGTCTTTTCATACTTTTAATATATTTCTTTTATCTGGGTGTAGGGGCAGAGTCTGATGTTATACTGAACTTATTTGTGATGTTTACAATCCAAGAACCCTAATAGAACTTGGAATTTCAGAGACAGTCATAGACTATTCATAGAGGTTTTACATCTAGAGCATACCCAGGAGATCATTTAGTCCTTTTACAGATAAAGAAATAGAAGCCTAGAAAAGAGCTGACTTGTTCAAGGTCATATAGATATTTGTTGGTAGAGCAGGAAATAGAATTAGATTTGTTCAGTTTTATCAATGTGCATTGTTGGAGTTAGATCCATAAATTTCAAAGATATGAGAAAACTCAAAGGAGAACCTAGTCCATTTACTCAATTTAGATAATGCATTGTTACCATTTTATAGGTGAGGTGGGATTCCAAACATTTGGAATTTGCCTAGTTTTGTAGATATCAGATCTTTTTTTTTTTAAAAAAAAAAATCTATGCTTACTCAGATTTTTATTTGGGAAATGTCTCACTCAAACTCTGACTCTACATGATTCCAGTGGGACTGACCTTACTCCCAGGGATAGATACATGAAAAAGGTCTGGTTAATCAAAATGCTGCATTTCTATGGCCACGATTATTAGTGACCACTTAACTAAAGCTATGGCATAGAAGCCAATGAGCATCAGCCTTGAGATTTTTGCTAGAACTATTTGAGAAAGAGAAATTCTCTTTCTACTGGTCTATAAACCAGTGTCCCAACAGGAAATAAATGAGACATTCAAATAAGGTGATTCACAGAAGCTCTATTTACAAAGGAACTTTTAACAGAAGTACTATTAGAGATACTTCAGTATCCTGAGGCTAGGAAGAGTGGAAGAGCTGTCTCCCTCAGTCAAAGTGATGAGGAGAAGGAGCAGTTGTATGCAATCAAACAGAGTCAAGTAGAAGAAACCACTTTGTCTGGTCATGGACACAGACAATTCAATCTGACCTTTGAGGGAGGAAGCCAGCTGAATGAATACCTTGCACGTGTTCTCTTTCCTCTGTCTTCCTTCCATAGTCTTTGTTGTTGTTTAGTCACTAAGTCATGTCCAGTTCTTTGCAATCACATGGACTGTAGCTTACCAGGTTCCTCTGTCCATGGGACTTCCCAGGCAAGAATACTGGAGGGGGTTGCCATTTCCCTCTCCAGTGGATCTTCTTGACCCAGGGATGGAACTCATGTCTCCTGCACTGGCAGACAGAGTCTTTACCACTAAGCTACCAGGGAAGCCCTCTTCCTTAGTCGTGCTGTGCTGTGCTTAGTCGCCAGTCGTGTCTGACCCTTTGGGACCCCTTGGACTGTAGCCTGCCAGTCTCCTCTGTCCATGGGATTCTCCAGGCAAGAATACTGGAGTGGGTTGCCGTGCCCTCCTCCAGGGGATCTCCCCAACCCAGGGATCGAACCCAGGTCTCCTGCGTTGCAGGCAGATTCTTTACTCTCTGAGCCTCCAGGGAAGCCCACGAATATTGGAGTGGGTAGGTTACCCCTTCTCCAGGTGATAATCCCAACTCAGGAATTAAACTGAGGTCTCCTGCATTGCAGGCAGATTCTTTACCAGCTGAGCTAAGCTACCGGGGAAGCCCCTCTATAGTCTACTATTGGCCAATCTTTCTGAAATCTGAAGTACATAAAAATCTTTCAAGTAGTCCGTACAAGACAGTGTTCCAGGGTACAGAGCAGAATGGATAAGAGTGGAGAATGGGTAGAAAGTGGCAAATGGAAAATATATGGTGTAGCTGGAGATACTAAGCTGTTTTGATAACATTATTTTGGAGCAATCTCAGTTTTTCCAGCTTTATTGAGGTATGATTAACACAACTGTGAGATACTTAGTGTCTATCAAATGCAGTGATTTGATATACATACACATTGTGAAAGGATTTCTTGAATTATTCATTTTCCTAATTTCTTGACAGGTTTTCTTGGCATTTAGAATTTGGAAAAGCATAATTTTATTAAAAAAATTCCAGAAAGGAATTCTAACATATAGTAGTATATACACCATGTCTACTGACTTGTTCTTGATTTGTTCCTATAGTCTAGGTGATAAACTTAGACTATAAGTTTATCTAAACTTCCTACAAAGCTGGCTTCTCATATAATTAGAGTCATATCTCATGTACCTGCTTGTGTATTCTTTCCTAGGCAAAGCAATCCTATTTCTACCCATATTCTTGGATGATTTCCAGTCCTTTCACCATCTTTCCCTAAAACTATTAAGGGGGAAGTATTGTTTTTATTGGCAGAGGATGCTCAGAGAAATTGGAGTTTAAGGCCCTCAGCTTCACTGGAATTTTCTCATATACATTGTCTCTATCTCAAGGAGTCTTATCCTTTCCCATTTAGTACCTTAACTTTAACACAGGACCCTATGACCTTGTGATACATTTTGTGTTATAATTCAGCTACCTTTAGAGTTAGATTTTTGGTTTGGTTTTCTGAAATCTCTACCTGTGGCTACAAGAGATAGTGGTGTCTTTTAGTGTAGCCATAGAAGATTTCTGGTTCCTTAATCAAACTTTGAGCTGGGAGTTTAAAGCATTAAGTTCATTTTCTCCTCATGTTCTCCTTTACTCTTAGGAACAACTTACCAACTCATTGGGCTTCCCAGGTAGCTCAGTGGTAAAGAATCTGCCTGCAGTACAGGAGTCGTGGGTTCAATCCCTGGGTTGGGAAGTTCCCTTGGAGAAGGAAATGGCAACCCACTTCAGTATTCTAGCCTGGGAAATTCCCCGGACAGAGGAGCCTGGTGGGCTACAATACATGGTGTCACAGAAGAATCAGACATGACTTAGTAACTAAACAACCACCACCAACTCATTGTTTTTACTAAAATACTCTATGACAGCAGCTAGTTGGCTGCTCAAAGACTTCTCGTATATGGGCACTTGATTCTAGGTGCTATAAGACGATAATTTAGGAAAAGATCTTTCCACTTCATGCTGTGGATGAGCAGTATTTCTTTTACCACTAGCAACCGGGTCATTAATGCCTTTGGATCTAGTCAGGAGAACTAGGGTCTTAAGTTAGGGGAGGGAAATGTATAGGGTGAAAAATTTAAGGGGTACTTGCACAATCCTGAGAGTGAATGTCTTCTTCACATTTACATTCTAGATAACTTTCTTGCCTTGTCCTGGTCCCTGACTCCAAAGAATCAATTCCAGATTTTGTTTCCCTGAAACCACCTCAGCTTTCTATTACTTCACGACAAGATACCTACACAGTTAGTCATTATTTATTTGTGATTCTGCAGACTGGAAATTTGGACTGGGCTAATCCATATGATATTGGGCTCAACCACGCATATAAAGTCGGTTGGTTTGTTTTCTAGGGGGTGGCTGGCCTAGATGGCCTCACTTATATGTATAGGATTTAATGGGACTCGGCTGGCACGGCCACAGCAGTGGGGATGACCGACCTTGTCCACTTCTGCATGGTCTCTCTCATCAAGTGGTGTTTCATCCCCAAGGAGACTGCCCTGGGCTTTTTCGTAAGTGGCAATGAGAACGACCAAGAGAGTAAGAATGGAGTGGTGCAGGCACAAGGGTGAGAGCAGATGCATTAAGAAACCCCATAATATCACTTCTCTTGCTTTCTATTGTCAAAGCAAGTCTCTTGGCCACCCCAGTTGAAAAAAGTGAGGAAATTGACTCTTTGCCTTGATGATAGGAACGTCAAAGGAATTCATAGTCATTTTCACCCCTTTTACTCCCACCCCAGTTTATCCTTATTCATACTTATTTACATTCTTCCCACATACAAAATACATTTATCCTCTCACTATGGGATAAGACCCCCCAAAGTCTCATTTCACTATTGCAAAGTCCTGAAGTCATTATCTCACTATTGCCGATTCATCAGATCTAGATGGAGATGAAATTCCTCTAATTCAGCTTCTTAGGGGTAGCTGCTCTTAATTCAGAGAACTATTAATTAAAAATACAAGTTATCTATCTCACACACACACAGGGTACAGTGATGAGATAGAGAAAGGATAGCTTTAAAAGACATATTCAAAAAGGGGAGGCTTGCAAGAATAGTAAAGAATTTTCACAGAAATTCAGAAATCAGCAGAGCACATACTCTCAGAGTCCCCTACTCTATTGATGGGGCATGTTCACTGACAAGGGTTCAGTTTTGAACCTGTCCTGTATATAATTTTCTAACTCACTCTTCTCCTTTGCTCTTTATTATTTTCTGTTTTGGTAGAACTCTCTGAGATCTTTCTCCTCCTCCTCCTTCTTTTTTTATAAGAACTGTCTTGCGTTTACAGTTGAGTGCATTGTCAACCTACTTTCTGCCCAGACAAAGTTTGGTGCCCAGAGGAATTTTTTCATTTTGAATGGTTTATACTCCTTTCTGTCCAATCTGGCAGTGCTTTTGTTAGTACAAGTTTCTTAAAAATTTTGTGGGTTTCCATATATCTCCCTAGGGTTCAGTTCATGTCTAAAATCCATATCTTTTAGAGAAATAACTTTCTTTTGAGAAATACTTCTCAATCTGCAAGTCAGACTATTACGGGTAACACGCTTAAGATTGAGTCCTCTTTACTTACTGAGAAAATCCATGTCACTAATTTAAAATTTCCTGAGGTCTTAACATAGCTTCTTATGATCACATGTTTAATTTAATCATTACTCAGAGGCTAATTTTTAATTTAAGAAGTTTTTGCTGGCTACAGAGACTAAGGAATGTGAAATTAACTTTATTTTCTAATTCAGCAAATCCTAAATTGCATATGTATCACACACACACACATACACACACACAGGTGTTCTGCTCATAGCAGTCTGATTTGCATATGTAGTTTTAACAATTCTGCTTGAAAATGGGTCATTTCTCTTTTTAGCTCATATTTCTCTTCCTGCAACTTGTTGTATGTAGATAAAAGATGACAACTGACACTTTTAACATCCTGCTTGGAAATGTTTTAGGCAGATCAGCAAGGTTATCCAGTACATTTTCTATCTTCCAAATCATCATAACTGACAGTTTTGCCAGTTGTTTCACCACCATATAATACTGATTGCCCTTTATCTGGCCTCAGATTTACTCACTGATCTTTTAACCTCTACAATGTCCTAGTTGCCCTTCCAACCTCTGCTTGCTGCTATCTCAAAGGCAATGCCATATATTGTAGATTTTATGCTATGGTAGCTTTTGACTTCCAATCAGAATTTTCTGTATCCCTTAAGGATCAGTCAGGGAAGCAGAGTTCCTGTGAGTGTTCAGATAAGGGACTGAGTAGAGGAATTAGACCTGATACAATTGTGGAAGGAGCTAATGAAGTGATGGGCAAAAAGAGGGTTGGAGTATCTGAGAAATATGTTGCTAACCAATCTTTTTTAAGTGTTGATACAAAAGAGCAAGTTGGAGCTTCCCAGGGGTACCTGAGAAGTCATGCATGACTGCTGGAGTGAGACCTCAAGGGAGCAACTTGTGAGGAATGAAATCAGTGAGAAGTTGTCTTTGCATATCTACTGCCATCAGGTGTCTGGTGGTGACCCTGGGACAAGCTGCTGTCCAGCAGAGCCCAAGGTCCAGAAGAAGAGCTTGACATGTAGAGAAGTGAGGACAAGCTGGGCCCACTGGGAACCTCTGTGTCTGTCACTGATCACAGTAAGACCTTCAGAGGGTGATGGCCATTCTTCTACTTCTGCCCCTCAAATCTCACACAACTTCCTCGTTTGGCTGATGCTAACTCAGAATCATGTATGGAAGGGAATTCTGGGGAACCAAGTTCCCAGTTTAACCAAGCTGACAGTTGAACAATCCAGCATGAAATCCTTCCTATCTTGTGCCATCAATAGTTCCTACCTGCATACTCAATGAGAAAATTTTGATTCTCCCCTTTTGTTTTTGTCCAACTGCATCGTCTTTCCCCCTTTTTGATTATCTAGACATCAATTTAGTATAGCTCATGTTTCCAACTGGAGAAAAATTAATGTCCCTTATAAAGATGTTCAAATAGTGTGTTAATTTTAGTAGCACCCAGAGTAGCTTTCTGAGTACTATGTACAGTCTGTTGGTACTCATTTAATTCTGGGCCCATAATAAGAAAGTCAGAAAGAGCTTCTTGCCCTATATTAATTGAAAATTAAACCATCTTACAGAGAGGGTTTCCTTCTTTTTTCATTTTCTCTTGTATAAAACTGTGTCAGAATTTTTTTTGTAATTCCTCCTTTTACCTAGAGTGTACTAGGGGACTTGATGCTTTTCCTTGTTCTATAGACAAAGAGACTGAGACTAGAGTTGAAAATAACTATTCAACATCACAGAGCTACATTTTAGCAAAGTTGAGAATAGAATTTATCTATAGCAACTGTGCTTTTCAAACACTTTTTAAACTATAAAAGTCTTTGTTGAAATAAAATCATATCTAGCCTCCTACATTAAATTGTTAGAAGTAGAACTGCTCTGATTGTTATTGTTGGTGGTGTTGACTGGGGGAGAAGGAGGCAGATATAATATCCTGGAACTTTGCCTGCTCTTCCACCCACCCTGTCCTCTACTTCCAGCCTTCAGGGTCTCCAACCCTTGGAAGGGTTCCATGGAATACAGTTTGCAAAACACTGGGCTACACTCTGCCCCCTTGCTTTTTCCTTTGGCTCTATAAATAACTAAACAAATTCACAAAGGAACAAAACAAAATCACACACACATCCATTGCCCACAGCCCCTCCCCTTAGCAGGAAGTTTTGTCCACTTGGGAACCCCAACGTGGATGAGAGCAGAGAGTGTCATTTTCAGTCCAGCCGTACAAAGTGCCCATTCTTGCACTTTGAGTGATGGCGGCACAGCCAGGCTGGTCTCCCATGGCACATCTGCAGGGCTATATCTCACAGGAAGTTGTGCAGCTCTTCAGAGATAAGTTTCAGTGGGGAACAAAGAGGGATTTTGTTTCCAGCCTCAAGAATGATGCATTGAACCTGGGCTTGGCTTTTCAATTCATGTAGCTGGAAACAGGGCAAAAATGACCCAGTGTGCTCTTTGCTTCTTCCCAAGCCCGGCAGAGTGGCATCCTCCTCCTTTTGCCTTCCAAAGAGATTGACAAAGAACTCTCCCCGCTTCTCTGTACCAATCATTTCTGCTATCCCCACCACACACCTCTAAGTCAAGCTTGAACACTAAACTCTGTGCTTATTTCATGCATTTTTTCCTCCTTTGGGAATCTGGGCAGTTCAGATGTTGACAATAAGCTCCAAACTGTGGAAGCTACTGTTAAGGGTTTTTCACCTTCATGGTTCCAGCAAAGTTCCACTGAGTCACAGTGTTAGAGCTTTCTCATTTATGGAAGAGTGTATTTATGAGTCAAGACAGGCACATTTGCGTTTGATGTCCGGATTCCCTTTGGCTAAGTATTTGACTCCTTGAGCAGCAAGAAGATCCAACCAGTCCATCCTAAAGGAAATCAAGCCTGAATATTCATTGGAAGGACTGATGCTGAAGCTGAAGCTCCAGTACTTTGGCCACCTCATGTGAAGAGCTGACTCATTGGAAAAGACCCTGATGCTGGGAAAGATTGAAGGCAGCAGGAGAAGGGGATGACAGAGGATGAGATGGTTGGACGGCATCACTGACTCGATGGACATGAGTTTGAGCAAGCTCTGGGAGTTGGTGATGAACAGGGAAGCCTGATGTCCTGCAGTCCATGGGGCCACAAAGAGTCGGACGCAACTGTGTGACTGAACTGTACTGAGATGTTTGACTTTGACCTTGAGCAATGTTCTAACTTCTCTGTACCTGCCCTTTGTTATTTGCAAAATGGGAGTAATGATACCACCTACTCCCATTTTAATGATGAAATACCGAATCCCAGAAGGGTGGAATATTTTGCTTAATGTCCCAGAGCAAGTTGCACCAAGGATACCTAAGTGAAGCTCCTGGCGTGAAGGCAGGAAGATGGACTGTTGTGCAGCAGGCACCTGCCCCTCAGCTTTGTGTCTCCATCTCAGCTGTGGGGCACAGGTCTCCCCACATCTGACTTTCCAGAGGTTGTACATTTCTTGTGAGATAATGAGGTGTGGTATGGAGGCAGGCAGGATTTATAGGGCAGTTAAATGTAGTTTGGTATCAAAAGTATGATTGCATTATTCAATGTGGCATAGCAAAGATCACCTCTGCCCCCTCGCTTTTGGCTGGATCAGCAGATCCAGACCACGATTAAGGAAACACTGTCAATTATTTCTTTATAGTTTAATTTTGCTCTCACTCTCCGCTGCCTGCAATGCCCTTGCCTATGAGGAAAGTGGCAAGATAAACATAGCTTTTTTTTTTTTTTTTTTTTTAAAACAGTTTTGTCCTTTTAGCTTTTAGGGAATGATACAGGCATTCAGATCGGCTCTAGTGGTTTGTCATCTTTGCTATGTTGCATTTGGGAATGAGTTGGCTAAGTGGGGACTGAGAATCGCCATTTAAAACAAAGACCTTTTGACAGCTGAGAAAGTCCTGAGACGAGAATATTACTGCCCCTCCTGAAGCAGCCCATTTCATTTCTGGAATGCTTTTGTTGTTAGAAGCAGACACTTTCTAACAACCAGAGACACTCTACGACGGGTCAAATGTGGATTATGAGCTCTTAGTCCCAGAAAGTGGTTTAGCATAAACTAAATGTTCTCTTTTCAGAGAAGCTACCAAAGGGATTTCTGCAGGGAGGTTAGACAGTCCTGGGCTTAAATATTAATCTGCCACTTCATTCCCTAAACTCTGAGTCTCAGTTTCTGCCTGTGTCAAATGGGGCTAATAATGCTTACCTCACTGTGCTCTTTTGGGAGATAGTCTATATAAAATGCCTAGTATGTGATAGGTCCTTAATAAATGTAGTTTTCTACTTGCTTACTTCTAGAGAGATAGATATTTGGTCTTTGGAAGAGTAAACACCTTTACCAATGGAATAATAATAATAATAATTGAAGAGATTTCAAGCACTATGGGAAATAGGTGGAAGATCATTTTGGGAATGGTAACGTGAACACTCAAGTTGGAACTCCCATATTGGAGAATGATCCTTCTTAATATTTCAGGTCACTGTGGGGCCATGTGAAGCTAAGGAGAGCAGCAGTGGTCCAGAGAATCTTAGTCTCTGTTCAAGGATGGGGGTATTTATATCAGGAGTGGTACCATGAACATGAGTTAGACTGGATGGGGAAGTAGAGTGGTAAGAGGCAAGGGTTTTTGTGAACTTAGTGAAGATTTCTACTTTCCCAGGAAGAATATCTATGTTTGGTGTTCCTGCATTACAACACTCCCCAGAGGAGACTTGATATTGATTAGTGTTTTCTCCAGTAATATATAAACTTAATGAAGGCAGGGAGGGGGGTCCAGTTAACTTTGAACTTATAGCTCTTAACACAGTACCTGACCCAGAGGCACTCGATGAACATTTGCTCAACCACTCCGCAGATTGAGACTGTGAGCTGGAGCGTTGAACTCTCTGGGTTTGCATCCTGGATCTGCTGTGTAACTGTGCATGAGTTAGTTACTTAACCTCTCCATGCCAGTTTCCTCATCTATAAACTGGGGATAATGATGGTATCTCTAGTGTTGGAGAACATACTCTGATAAATAATAGGAGTAAAACACTTAGAATATTCCTGGAAAATAATGAGAGTTTAACAAGTTTCCCGATTGTGTCGTTGTGGGTAATGATAAGACTCCAAAGGGCAGAAGTGAGATCAGAGGTTAGTGGTAACATGAGGTATATTTCAACACAAGGTGAGGCAGAATTTTCTGACATGTGAGTGGGGTATGTGGCGGCTGATACGTGTGCATGCTAAGTCCCTCCAGTCATGTCCTACTCTGTGTGACGCTATGGACTGTAGCCTGCCAGGTTCCTCTGTCCATGAGACTTTTTAGGCAAGAATACTGGAGTGGGTTGCCGTTTCTTCTTCCAGGCGATCTTCCTGACCCAGTGATCAAACCCCTGTCTCCTGTGTCTCCTGCATTGCAGGTAGTTTCCTCACCCACTGAGCCATTGGGGAAGCCCCACTCACATGCAAAAGAATGAATTTGGACCCTTACCTCATATCATGTACAAAAATTAATGCAAAATGGATCAAAGACTTAATAGTAAGAGCTAAAACTATAAAACTCTTAGAAGAAAATGCAGGACTAATCTTGACTTTGGCAGTGGTTGATAGACATGACAACAACAGCTCAAACAACAAAAGAAAAAATAAATAACGCTTAATCAAAATAAAAAACTTAATTTCATCAAAGGACACCATCAAAAGAGTGACAAAACAGAATGGGGAAAAATATTTACAAATCATGTATTCACCTGTGGTCTAGTATCCATAATATATATTAAAAAAAAACTTCTTTCAACTCAACAACAAAAAGACAAACCATCTAGTTAAAAAGTAGGCAGATTACTTGAATAGACATTTATCTAAGAAAATATATAGATGGCCAATAAGCACATGAAAAGATGCTCAGTGTCATTAATTATAAGGGGAATGCAAATCAAAAGCATAACGGGTTACCTCTTCACACCCACTGAAATGGCTATAATTAAAAACAACAGAAAATAACAAGCCTTGATGAGAAATTGGAGACTTCATAGATTACTGATGTGAATGTAAACCAGTATAGCCATTATGGAAACACTTCAATGGTTCCTCACTAAGTTAGACAGAATTCACATATGAAGTAGTAATTCTGCCCCTAGATATATACCCCAAATAATTAAAACAGATGTTCAAAAATTATTCCAGATAGCCAAAAGCAGTGACAGAAATGGCCAGCAACTGAGGAAAGGATAACTAAGATGTGGAATGTCCATTACATTGGAATATTATTCAGCCATGAAAGGAAATAAAGTACTGATACCTGCTAATACATGGGTGAACCTTAAAAATATTATACTGAGTGAAAGAAGCCAGACACAAGTGCTCATTTTGTATGATTCCATCGATGTGAATTATCCGGAATAGGAAGATCACAGGGACAGCTCATTAGTGGCAGTGGGGAAGCGGGGATAGGGAATGGGGAAGGGGGCTTCCTTTTGGGGAGATTCAAATTTTCTTGAACTAGATTGTGGCAATGGTGGTACAACCTTGAGAACATAGTAAATGCTATTGAATTGCAGGTTTTAAAATCGTTAAAATGACAAATTTTATTTTATGTGCATTTTGCACATAAAAAGGAAATAGTGAGATTCCTTTTGTAGCTAGTATTTAAGTGGACACTGCAAAGCCACTCACTGGGGATGCTGTCCGGGCTACTTCACAGGGTGATGAATGTTGGACAAGGTCACACTGGGGGTAGTTAGTGGACACTGACTGGGTAAGAGCTCTGCTTGTGGGCTGGGCAGGCTAGGAGCCAGTGTGTCCTGTCCTGGCCCTATGACCCTGGCATTACTTAACCCACTCTGAGTCTCAGCTGTAATGTGAGGACAATAATTGCCAGGTTTCTGAGAGGATTTAAGGTGAAAACACAATGCCTGACACATGGTAAGTGCTCCGAAAGGCCAATCCCTTTTCCGGTTTGGGATTCTATAACTTCTTAAAGGAATCTTCCTAATAATCAAAAATATATTTTCAAAATAATCAAGAAGTTTGGGTATTGTTGGAGGCTCACAGGAATCAAGAAGGCTGACCTATCCTTTCCTACCTTGTCTCAGAGGAAACCTCAGTGCCACTAGACCTGTTTTTCAGGCCTTGGAAGATTCTTGTTTCTTGTCTGTCTTTGTTTCTTTTAGCATCCATCTCTGAATGAAAAGGGAAACTGGAAAATGTCAAGCCTGTGAGGAGAACACCCTCTTAGCTCTTTAACAGTTGATTTCTGGGAAACGTCTCTACATACAACTTGCTTTTGGGTCCCAGCCGTCTCTGCGTTTTAATGTCTTAGTTTCTGTAATACTTCAGATTGTTACCATTCTGACTGCACATGGTCAGTCGTCTTTACTTTAAATAACTACATCCACCAGATTTCCAAGGCCAAGATCAATATATCCATAGGCTTGTGGTATTTTCAAAGAGCTCACACTCACAGATTCAACAGAAAGCTACAGTGGCAATTCAAAACACAAGCATTCTTTGACCTCTGAATACCCAATTTACGGCTCAGCCTATGCTGGGCAGGAAGCTGGGCCCTTTAAAGGGAGAAAGAGTTCCAGTCATCATCCGTTTTGACTTCTTATTGTGAAGGCCATGGTGGAGGCATTAGTGAAGAAAATTGAGTGTCAGGGCAAGAGATCTCTTCCCAAGAGCCCTCCATCATCACAGGCAATGAGTCCTGGTTGTATATTTCAGAACCTGGAATTTGAGAATCAGAGCTGGATTAGAAATCTGGCTCTAACTTTTAAAAATTATCTTTTTAAAAAAATTTATGTATTTGTTTTTGGCTGCACTGGGTCTTTCTTGTGGTGTGGGCTTCTCACTGAGGTGGTTTCTCTTGTTGAAGAGCACAGGTTCAAGGTACTTAGGCTTCAGTGGTTGCTGCGTGTGGGTTCAGCTGTTGTGACGCATGAGCTTAGTTGCCCCATGGCACGTGGAATATTCCTCAACTAGGGATCAAACCAGTGTCCTCTGCATTGCAGGATGGATTCTTAACCTCTGGACTACCAGGGAAGACTGGTAAGGATACTCCTTAAATTCCCATTGTATAGATGTGAAAACTGAGGCACAGAGTAAAAGAAGTAACTTGTTCAATGTTCAGAGCTAGGTAGTGTTGGGAGACAGAAGTCAAACCTAGCTAATCTAGTTCTAGTGTCTATGCTATTTGATATCAAGCTATTCTACCCTGTCAGATACTATCTTCTTTACACAGAGGTTGAATGTCCACTATTATATGGCTTTCAAAATAGTTGTTATCAAGGGAGAAGGGGACAGGAGATGCAATTCTGATGTTTCTGAGATTCATAGGATCTTGCCTAAGTGCTTGGATGTAGTAGTGTTTTTACATCAGCATCATGGCTTGACTTGGCTTTTAAGCATCCTACCGGGGATCCAAATTTTGTCCACAGTATTGTTGCTATGGGAAAACACATCTGACGTTCCAGAGGATAGATGGATGTTTTTCTCTAGTACTCATAGCAGTAACAGTAGTATGGTAGTAATTTTCCTCACTCTAAGTGAAGGACAATATGCTTGACATCTCTTTTTGTTGTTGTTGTTCTTGAACTGTTTAGCATCAGATAGAGAGGGGAACTGGAAAACTGGTTTGGGTTTTCTTTTCTGAAAGCAGAAAACAATGTAATTAGTAGGAAATTTACCCTTAATCTTGATCTTCAAAATCTTCCGCCCTTTCATTCCATTAAGATTGCCTTTTTTTAAAGGCAGGGAAGAAAAATGCATAAATAGCCAGGCTACTAAATTCTCTTTAATGACTGAAGCTAATAAGAAATGGCTCTGGTATTTCATCCGGCCTCTCAAATAATGGCTCTGTTGTTTTGATCTCAGAAGCGTAAGGGAATCTTTATATTCAGAGATGGGCGTCCCTGTCTCAAGCACCTGAGAGACTGCATTATAGTTTGAAAACCATTTTACAATGTCCCTTCCCAGAGTGTGAGTCCACTGCTGCTTTGATGTGGTTAAGTCATTTAGTACAATCATGTAATAGATTAAATTAGATTTCAGCTTCCTTGAAATTTTGAACAATACACATGAAATGAGTGCATCCGTGATCTGGGAGAACTGAGAACATTTCCATTTTTCTATTTTAATTCTTCTCCAGCAAAGTGCAAGTAGAGAAGGCAGCAGACTCTCTTCTCTTAAACTCTGGTAGAGACAAAGTAGAAACTGCCAAATTTCATTCCAAAGGATCCATGTCTGAGTGAGAAATTCAGTGATTAGGGGGAAAAGAGAGGGAGAGTTTTTCTAAGATACAAAGGAAGAAGCTGATTTATTTTCCATAAAATGAATGTTACATTGTGGTGGGTGAGCAGGAAATTGTGAGTAAGAACAATGGCTTGGCAAGTGACTTGTGACTAGGCAGATCTGAGTTTTAATTCTGATTCTACAATTTCATTGTTTTCTTACGTAAGCTTCTTGAGTGTTCCCTAATCGGTAAAGTTGGAATCACCAAAGTTGAACTGTTACAGTGGAATTAAATGAGATGCCTCAAAAGCAGATCTGAAAGAGACACATGCACCCCAATGTTCATCGCAGCACTGTTTATAATAGCCAGGACATGGAAGCAACCTAGATGCCCATCAGCAGATGAATGGATAAGGAAGCTGTGGTACGTATACACCATGGAATATTACTCAGCCGTTAAAAAGAATTCATTTGAACCAGTTCTAATGAGATGGATGAAACTGGAGCCCATTATACAGAGTGAAGTAAGCCAGAAAGATAAAGAACATTACAGCATACTAACACATACATATGGAATTTAGAAAGATGGTAATGACAACCCTATATGCAAAACAGAAAAAGAGACACAGAAGTACAGAACAGACTTTTGAACTCTGTGGGAGAAGGTGAGGGTGGGATGTTTCGCAAGAACAGCATGTATACTATCTATGGTGAAACAGATCACCAGCCCAGGTGGGATGCATGAGACAAGTGCTCGGGCCTGGTGCACTGGGAAGACCCAGAGGAATCGGGTGGAGAGGGAGGTGGGAGGCGGGGATCAGGATGGGGAATACGTGTAACTCTATGGCTGATTCATATCAATGTATGACAAAACCCACTGAAAAAATAAATAAATAAATAAAGGAAAAAATAAAAAAATAAATGAGATGCCTCAGACAAAATGCCTCTCAGAATGCTTGGAAGAGTCAATGCTTAATAAATGATTGTTTTTTCTTTTTCTTCTTATTCCAAGCTGGTCAGTTAACAAATGTGTGTTGAATTTTTATTTTGGAACATACCCTGTATTTAGGACTGGATACTGCAGTGAATACGACATAAATTCCCTAACTGAAGTCTCTAGTTGGCTGCTTTAGTGTCTCTCAGACTTAAAATGTCCCTAAGTGAGCTCATGGTCTTCACTTTTGCCACTGTCTCCTAACTTCAGCAAATGGCACCCTCCTCAAGTGGCTTTCCACAAAAGAAAACTAGAAATCCTCTATGAAATCACCCTTTTCTTCACTCCTTCTAAACGATTCATCACCATGCCCTGCAAATTTTTTTCTAAGATATTTTTAGATCTTTTAATTTCAGAGAAGGTTCTCCAAGTTCAGTCTTGTTAGCCATTTCCAAGCCATCTCTACCTCTCCCTGAATTGAGCAACAGCCCTGTCCTCTTCCTCTTGCATTCCCCACCCCCCGACACCTCTTCCACCCAGTTCCTCACACAGAGAGCCTGCAAATCTTATCATGTTACTTCCCTGCTCAAATACCTTTCATGATTTCCTATTACTTTTGTAAAAAAGACAAAATCTTTTCTATCACTGTGTACCAGGCACGTAACATTAATGCACTGCACATAGTATTAACTCAGTAAATATTTATTGAATGAGTGATTTTACAAAGCAGTATTGGTTTGTCTGCTGCATGTAAAATGAAGTATGAATGTTTTAATGCTAGAGAACAATGCCCAGTGATTCCAAGATACTTCAATAATTACATTAAGCTTTGTTATTTGTTTTTCATTTATTTCCTCTGATTTTTTTTCCCTCTGTTCTTTTCTTTTGGATTCTTTGATGATTATTTTAGAATTCTATTTATTTCCTGGTTTCTTAGTTATAACTCTGCATTATCTTTCTAATGGCTGCTCTAAGGCTTAAGATGTACTTTTTTTTTTTTTTTAGATATACTTCTTAATTTTAATATTTTGCCACTTCATGCAAAATGTAAAAACATTGCAACTATATCAGTCTATGCCTCCCACTGTGATTATCTGATATGATGGTTTTCTCATGTATTGTATAATTCTCACAAGATAATATTATAATTTTTGCTTTAAATTGTTATAGAAAAAGAAATTGAGAGGAAAACAATATTTTATATTTATCCAGAAATTTAATATTTCTAATGATCTTCATTGTTCCTAAAGATCTGCGTTTTCATTTTATTGCTTACTTTTGGTTTAAAGCATTTTGGGGGGATAATTTCTTATAAGATAGCACAATCTTTTAGTTTTCTTTTATCTAGATATATCATTATTTCTTCTTTATTCTTGCCTTCAAAAATATTTTTGCTAGGTTGGAATTCTGGGTTGTCAATTTCTTTCAGCACTTTTTAGAGGTTGATACACTGTCTTCTGGCCTTAGTTATTTCTCTGTTATCATCTGAACTGCTCTTCTCTAGTATGCCAAGTGTCTTTTTCTTTGGTAGCTTTCAAGATGATTTCATCTTTCTTTATCAGTAGGTGTGATTTTTCTTCATTTTATTTTTCTTGGAGTTCATTGCATTTCTTGAATTTATACATTTATGTATTTCATGAAAGTTGGGGACATTTTTGTCATTTTTTTTCAATTCTTTTTCTGCTTCTATTGTTTTATCCTAAAACTGTAATTCATCTGTGTTAAACAATCTGGTATTGTCCTATAGGTGCTCAAGGTTTTGCTTTTTTTTTTTCTTTTCTGTCTTTTATCTCTTTCTTTTTCAGAATAGATGTTTTCTATTTATCTGTCTTCAAGTTAGTAGGTCGACTATGTTCTCCAATCTGCCATTAAGTCCGTACTATGAATTTAAAATTTTCAGATATTTTATTTTCCTTTCTAGGATTTCCTAGAATCCTTTAACATGTTTTCTATTAATTTTCTAAGATTTTCTATTCTTTGTTCATTGTAATCACATTTTGTTTTACATTATTTGGCACACTTTTAAATAGCTGTTTAAAATCTTTTTCTGCTAGTTCAGAATTTGGGTCATTTTATGGTTGGTTTTGGATTATACTTTCTCATGAGAATGGACTATATTTTCTTGCTTCCTTTATGCTGAGTGATTTTGGATTGCATCTTGGGCATTGATAACTTTTAGGTTGTACAGATTATATATTCTCCATAATCCTCTGAGAATATTCTTCTCTTCTTTCCTAACAGAATATTAGCTTTATTGGGTTCAAACTGAAAAAGCTGTGTCTATAAAAACATTTCAAATTTTCATTCGATTCTATAATCCTTATTTTAGCTTTCAATAATCTGTCCCATGTATCCAGAAATTTTGACATAGTTTAAGTACAGAATTTAGGGCTTCCCACTCCTATTTTCTCCTTTTTGAGGATCCCTCCCACACTCACTTTATAGCAGCTACAGTTATATTAAACTTTTTTCTCTAGTTTTCAGGATTACAAAAATAAATGTTCTATTGGAGTTTTAGTAATTTAGTGTTGCCAATTGTGGCCTGTCCTTAGGGTTAAGTGTATAAAAGTGAAACTTAACTTGCTGCTCTCTTCTCTCCAAAATCTTTCTTCTTTTTCTCACTTTCAAGTAGCTTAAGGTAGTTTTTTCTTTATATTTGTCTAGAGTATATAGGTGTGTGCCCAATAGTTGATTCAGTTGGAGTTTATTTAGCTAAACCAGAAACAGATCCCATTTGAATGTCTCAAATTCACAGGCAATACCAATCAAGTGTTACCATACGTTGAAAGAAACTGCAGTTATGGATCCATCTGCTTTATCAATGAAGTATGAGTGATTCATATTTGAAACATAATGCATGCATGTCAAAAATCTAGCATTAGATCAGTAGGTAACAAAATACATACATATCTATCATTATATTCTGCAAGGTTAACCAATCAACCCACAAGTGAGATTGATAGTGCTGCTAAAATAGCAGTAATGGTCATTACAAAGCAAGAATGGCAGAAATAAAACCATGATCAAAGCAATGCTGGTGATGTAAAGGTAACAAAATTTCCTTCTTATAAATTGCAAGCATTACAATGACCTGCTTGAGTTACAATGGAAACTGTGCAACATAGGGAAGCATTTTGATGAAGTCAGTCTTCTTAGTAGAAAATAGAAGTTCCATCCATGGGAGATTCTAGTAATGTGCTAATGACAGTTTTTGAATAATAAATTTTATAGCCTTAAATATCTTAGTAGATAACTTATTAGTAGGTTGAAGATGTATAGAATTTTGCACACTTAGCAATTATAGAAAAGACAAAATTGGAAGACCCCTTAAAGAAGGTAGTTATTCAGGCACTGGCCTGTCCCTATCTTGGCAAGCTCCAGTCAGAGGTATTTGCTCACTTTGGTACATCTTCTTTGCTCTTGGCCAAGGAGGTAAGGCAGGCCACGGAGCTGCTCCCACTGCACTGAGAAGAACTGGCTGGACATGGTCAGGCATGTTCTGTTCTAACTTTTGCTTACATTTTATTGCATGCTCTCATAAGTTGGGGCTTCCCAAGTGGCTCAGTGGTAAAGAATCTGCCTGCCAATGCAGGAGATGCAGGAGACGTGGGATCTAGCCCTGGCTTGGGAAGAGCCCCTAGAGGAGGAAATGACAAGTCACTCCAGTATTTTTGGCTGAGAAATCCCATGAACAGAGGGGCCTGGTGCATCCATGGGGTCACAAAGAGTCAGACATGACTTAGTGACTGAACATGCACGCATGCACTCAGCAAGTCTTTCCTTGACTTTGCAATAGTAAGAACTGAGTTGTATGTTAGTTTGCATTCAAAAGCAGGCAAAGTAGGACAAAAATTGAAAAAGAGGAGAAACTTCATATGGGCTCTGGAGTCAACTGTATTTTTAAATCCTACTTCATCATGTAGCTGTGTGAAACAACAAGTTACCTAATCTTAGCCTCATTTTTTTATCCATAATATGGGGATGGTAATAAGAGCACCGTTTAAGGACTTATTCATGGGAGTGAATGAGACAATGCATGCGACACACGTTATGAAACTTTCTGAAGACAGATGCTCACTCACTTGCAGGAACCTCCTAACTGTGTTTGGCACATGATAGGTGCTCAATAAATATTTGATGATTAAATCAATGAATAGGTAATTATAGTACCTGAAATGCAAAATTCATAGTAAACAGAAGTTCCTTCCCTTTCCAACCAACTGGTGATGTAGAACGATGGATGGAGTTTGGGTAGGCACTGGTAGGACTCATTTGATAGATGTGAAAAGAACTTGGCTATCATTCAAAACTCAGGGGAAGAAACACCTGGGCATTTATATCAGGAATGAAGAAGACAGACCCAGACCTACGGGGATGGCCTTAGGCAGCACTGTGATAAATGTTCATCATTATTATTTTTATAGCATCTTGCCTGAGTATGTTTCACATCTTTCAAAGCACTTTTTACCCTATGATTTTGTTTGTTTTTAGTATATTTCAAAAGAAAAGTTGCTGGCATTTCATGGATGATAATTATGTGTCAGGTGCTATATGTGTGTATGTGTGTTTGCATGTATGTGTATTATATAATTTATATATACCTATCAATATTTTATATGTATTATAAATATACATATAGATAGTATCTGACTATAATTTATTTGTAGAGACCAGTGAAGACCCGCAGGTTGAGAATATGTAAAGGGATAACATAGACATTTATGTGAAGCAGACTTTAGAGTCTTTGTCTTCAAGGATGCACTTCAGCTTGGAACCTGGGAGAGCAGACTATATTTAATTGTCTTGGCATGAAATGGACACAGTAGCTATTATGCTTACTTAAAAAATGTCCATTCTACTACTCTTCACAATCTCAAAAAGCCAAGTTGCAATCTGTAAATGCCACCATGTCTCTTTTTGTCCATCTTTCCTCCATGATGAAATTAGCATCTTTGTGTTTAAGAACTTTGCTATTACCTATGCATTGTATATATTTAAAAGCAAATAAACTAAAATGAAGACAGGCTTCACATTCCAACTGGCTGTGGAAAGCAATCATTATGAACACCTGTGAGCAATGCCTTATGCATGAAAGCCTCTGATTGGAATGTTAGATAGCAAAATCCTTCCATTCTTGTAGGAAAACAAGTCCAGTGTGGAATGGCTTTAAATGACTTGATGCAAAATTAGCCATGAGAATTGAAATCAGAATGGATAGGACCACAATCCTGCAGCATACATAAAGCAGTGGTTCTTAACCCTAGTTAAGCATCATAGTTAACAGTGAACCTATTAAAATACAGATGTCAGACTCCACTCACTGAATTAGTGTCTCTTGGGATGAGAGGTTCCTAAACTTATAGTTTGAATTTTCTTCATATTTTAATCTGAAGCACAGAAAAGTTTTATAACTAATAGAGAGAAAAATGATATTGTAACTAATAGAGAGAGGGAAATCATTTTTCTCTCTATTAGCACTTTTCTAAGTGTGGTCTGTAGTCCAGTTGCATCTGAGTCTTGGAGTGAGATGAGAGTGGAAGTGAGAGGGGAATGCATATTAAAATACAGATTCGTGGGCTGCACCTAAATTCTGCTGAATCTGCATTTCTAACTAATGTCCGAGGTAAATTTTTTTCATTGAGGTAATTTTTTTAGAGCAATCTGAGGTTTACAGCAAAATTGAGAGCAAGGTACATAGATTTCTTGTATTATTGCCACCCCCCACATGTATCAACATTATCAACATCTCTCAACACAACGGTATTGATACATTTGTTAAAATTGATACCTACATCAACACATTATAATCCGGAAAGTTCTTAATTTACATTAAAGTCATTCTTGATTTTTTACATTCTTTGAGTTAGTACATTCTTTTAGTTTGGACATGTATAATGACATGTGTGCATCCTTATGGTATCACCAGAGTATTTTATCACCCTAAAAATCCTCTGTGCTTCATCTGTTCATCCTTCCCCTGCTCCCCAATCCCTGGTGATCGCTAATCTTTTTACTGTCTCCAAAGTTTTGGTTTTTTCCAGAATGTTATAGAATTGGAATCATACAATATGTACTCTCTCAGATTAGTAATGTGTGTTTAAGTTTCCTCCATGTCTTTTCATGGTTTGATAGTTCATTTTTTAAAATGCTGAATAACAGTCCATTGTCTGGATGTATCATACTTTATTTATTTATTCACCTATTGAAGGACTTCTTGACAAATCCAAGTTTTGACAATTATAAATAAAGGTGCTATACATTCTCATAGGCTGGCTTTTGTGTGAACATATATTTCAACTCCTTTGGATAAATACAAAAGAACATGACTGCTGGATTGTAATAATAAGAGCACATTAGGTTTATAAGGAACCATCAAACTGCCTTTGAAAACTGTGCTATTTTGCATTTCCACCAGCAATGGATGATAGTTCCTATTGCTCTGTATCCTTGCCAGCATCTGGTGGTGTTTATGCTCCGGATTTTGGCTGTTCTAGTATGTGTAGTGGTATCTGATTGTTGTTTTAATCTACATTTTCTTCTTTTTTTCTGAGTGGACAAACAATCTTTTATTGTCAGAATATGGGCAAAGCTGATACTGAGGAGCATGCCACGGCGTAACTATGTGCAAAGTCTCCACAATGATTTTATCTTTATTGTGGTAAACCTTCAAGCTATAGTTGACAGAATTTTTAAGCTATTTGTAAAGCAAAGCTTATTTAAATTTACCTCAAAAAAGTGTTATTGTTTTTGCTTATATATACATGAAAAAATCAACCACAAATTAAAATACTCCCCTGAGAAATATTGGGAGAGGGTAATTGATTTGTTGTGTTCCTTATATTAGAACTATTCTTTAGAGAAAATTATTTTCTGATAATATTTATGGAATTCTCAACAGACTTGAAATACATAATATGCTCTCTTTTAACACGTCTGTAATGTTACTGGAGAACAGTGTGAAATATGGCTTCCTGAGTAGTTGATCCTTCTTTCAAACCAGAAATGAACTGTTTTCATTTCTCTGCTATGACCTTTGTGTGTATGTGTTTATAAATGTATGCTATTTTATTTTCAAGAAAGTTCCACAATTATGCTTGTAATTAGGTCAGATTGTTTGAAAATGGGTAGAAATTTGACAAAGTAAAATATTTTTGTGATTTTTTTAAGCTTTCTTTTTTTCAAAATTGAGGTAGAGTCACTGTACAAAATTATATATTAGAAGTGTGCACTATAGTGATTCATAATTTTTGCATAATTTTATAGTTATTATAAAATATTATTTATTCCCCGTGTTGTACAATAGATCTTTGTAGCTTATTTTATACCTAATAGTTTGTACCTCTTATTCTCCTACCCCTATATTGCACCATCCACCTTCCCTCTAGCCACTGGTAATGACTAGTTTGTTCTCTACATCTGTGTGATATGCATTTTCTTTATAACATAATGTGTGAAACACCTTTTCATATGGTTATGTGTCATCTGTATATCTTCTTTGCTGAGATATCTATTAACATCTTGGATCCATTTTTAAATTAGGTTATTCAGTTTCTTACTGTTGCATTTTAAGAGTTCTTTGTATATTTTGGATCAGGTATACAAAGGTATCAGATATGCCTTTGGCAATATTTTCTCCTGGTTTGTGACTTGTTTTCTTGTTCTCTTGATCAGGTGATTCTTATGTCAAAGGAATTTGAGAATTATTTTCTTATAAATAGTTTGTGGGTATTGAAGACTTGTGTTATTTGAACTAACAATCAAAGGGGTGGCTGTTGTCTCAGCCAGAGAAATGGGGAATGCTGGGACCTACTCAATCTGAGGCAACATATACTTGGCAATTTATCAATATAATTGCATTTTTCTCTTGATAACCATGTCATAAAATAGATATTAAGATACTCTTTATAGAGGGCCTTATTTGAAGTACCAGAGTTAGAATAACTGGAACCAAGATAGAAATCTGGGTCTGACATCAAAGCCTCAGGCCTGACTATATCCTACCAAATTGCCAGGATATCTGTAGCGAACCACGTGTAAATCAAGAGAACCAAATTTAATCCCCCTCCGATAGTGTCTGTCTCTGTGGTTTTTAGTTCTGTCTCTGGACACCAGTTTTCTTACTCTTTATAGCCTCAGTGTTGTGTAAGGATGTTTCTCCAGTGGTCTTCTTTCTTAAATACCTAATGAAAGGCATTGGACCACAGAAAGAACATCCTTGGGAATCGAGTCTGGCTTCTGAGGGTCATATCTTTTTTCTCTTCTAAGTAACTGTCTGAAGTTGTATTTAAATGTTTAAAAAGAATTCTATTTTCCTCTTTAGTGCAGGTAGCTTGAGACAGAAATCTAGGGTGTTGAAGATGTATTGGTGTTATTTATTTACTTTTATAGTTTAGAATGCTCCCTCTCTCTTGCCCTCGAAATAGGGCTGTATATATTAATACCAACAGAATCTCAGAAGGCTTATTCAGCAAAACTAGAAAGATAAAAAATGGTCCTACATTTGCTATGGCTATTTGCCTTTTACATTCCCGGATAAATGATGTCTAACCTCGGGGACCCTTTGTGTACCAGCAAAGGTTAAGGGCCTTTTTTTTCCAGGTGCCTGTTCCATTTATAATACACACTGCCTCATTTTAAAACTAAATGACTCTGGGAAACATTAGCTACAGCATCTAGGCAGCCAGGAGATTTCTGGCAGCTAAGTCACCCATACTTGGGCTCACACCATCCTCACAGACCAGCAGGTGACTGAAGTCATGACGTAGGAGGCGTACTTGCATGTCTTTCAATGTGCTTAGATTTTTGTGAATGTTTTCCTCAGCCTTAGCATTGATACCCCAGGTTTTCTCAAGGTTCTGGCTTGACATACTCTTGTTTCCTTGCATCTTGGTTTCCTTAGCAGTGGCCTTACAGGATGCTGTCCGTGGCCAGCATTCAGGACTCAATACCTCGATGGTGAACAGCTCTGTTAGTCCCCCATCTCTCCACAGCTCACTGGCAACTGGATGATAAGACAGATGAGTGCATCAACAAAGATTAAACTGACCACATACTGGTTTGCCAGAAAAGATCCTTATTTACTTCTTTATCTCAGCACAATTGTTAATAACATTCCCTTTCACTTACAAAGTTGTTCTGATTTGAGTGACCAAATTCTATTGTTACCCCATATTTAATGTTCTCTGTCCCATGGAAGTGGATCTGTAATGTCACACCCAGTGTCCAAAAGACCCAGAAAGACACTCAAATAAGAAGTTGCCAAGCTCTGTGTTAAAGGAAGACCCAGGACATACTTTCCACTTAGAAATAAAATCCTAAACTTCTCTGACCAGCTTATTGTTTCCATTTTCTACTGCCTGATTGTCTTACTTACCAATTCTGTAGCTCATTTTTAGATAAAGAGAAGTGAGTGTTAGAATGACAGGAGATGCTGCTACATAAAACAAAGAACCGAGCGGTCTGGATACAATAACGGTTTGTAACTGAAGCGATCCAAGGAAGAGAAGGAGAGGATGTACATGGGAAGAATGTCCATTGGGGTTTTTACAAGTGACCATCATGTTATTCAAAAAGAAGGGGAACTCAGAGAGAGGAGGATGACAGAGATTTGTGGGGGTGCTAAAAGTGCTTTCTTTTTATTTTTTGTTTTGAGATGTCTGCCTACAGTGAAGGTCTCTGTGTTTAGAATGATGTAGGAAAAGTGCTCTCCCATATTGGGCCCAAAGGAAGTGTGTACTCTCTGAGGCGGCCAGATTCCAAGTCTTGGAATGAACGGTAAGCCTTGGAGCAATCACGTGTCCTCTGCTAGGAATGCATTCCTGGGGATTTGTGGTCTCCCCATCTGCGCTGCAGGTGATGGAGTGGGATTAGATCAGGGAGGAGGAAAAGGCCCAGGAAGGGATCTGAGACCTTGGGCTCGGCAGGAGCTTTAGCTGGATTAACACGAAGGCTGTAGTCATGGCCAGGCAGAGGAACTTTCAACTCCCAGAGGCACTATTCTTGGGGACAGCACGGGGGGACAGGCCCCGAGAGGCTAAATGATACTAGAGGAACACCTGAGTTTGGAAGTAAAGGAGAGCAGAAGAGTTTTTAAGCAGCAGAGAGAGAAGCCATGTCCAAATACATAGACAAGAGCAGAGAGGAAGGACCAAGCAATTAGTCATAAAAATGGGACATATTTTGGCCTGAAACTAACTGCTAAGTACTGTGTTTTGAAGGACCTGAACTGAGTCGTGAGGGGAGGTTCTTCAGGACAGACAATCGGGATCTCCAAAGACCATGACTGCCCGTAATGGTCCGAGCAGGCAGCCAGGCCTGTCTGATTTATCTCAGAGTCTTTCACAGCTCTCTTTTCAGCCATAAGCTTCCTGAAAATATCCTATGAAAGATTTCTTGCCCTTCACCTTTCTAGTCTCTGCCATCTGGGTCCTTTAACTCTGTTCTGCCTCTTGATGCTCTGACATTCTTAGGTGATAGTCTCAATCACATGGTCCAACACAGCTCACTACCATGCCTGGATTCCATCCAGAAGGAAAGTGGAAAGGGAATAGGGTGAACACGACTTTCCCTTTAAAGGTAGAGCCTGGACGTCACATACGGTGCTCGTGCTCAGATCCCACTGGCCACCACTTACTCTCAGGGTCCCTGGAAGAGGCCATGTGCCAAGTCAAAGACAATGGCCACCAGGGGATAATTTCCATCAATCTCATGTGCATGCTTAATTTACAGAATGTGGCTCATTTCCAACACTTCCCCAGGTGGGGCTTCTAAACCTTCTTTTTGTCATCCATCAGACTTACCTCTATTAATACTTTTTTTCACCGTGGATTGTAACTCTGTGTTTATTTGTATCTGTGAGCTTCCTGCCAAGCACAAACTATTCATATTTATTATGGGCCAAACCTGGCACAAAGTAGATGCTCAAAACACAGGATATCTGGCTGAGTGAAGACTTGATGAGCGCATGAAATCTTTAGAAATGAAATGTTACAAAAGCCCTGCATGAAAAAAGACATTCAATGAATGGCACTTTTTCCCTCTGCAAGGATGGGCTACGCTTGTACTTCTTTCTTTTTTTTTTTTTAAATGATTTGAAAAAAAAATCTATTCACATTTGGTATTATTTACTGAAGAAATGGCTAAACAGGTTCAGAAGTTATATATTTGGCATTCCCATATGCAAAGGTCATTGTGAATGTCAGCCTCAGGCCTCCCTAAGCCTGTGTTCACTCCGCTCCTCTGTGACTAGGAACTGGCTTGGTTATACCAAGTGGAAGTAACATCCTTTCCCACCCCCTGCCACATCAAACGGGCCCTGGGAGCAGGGAGGAGTGTTATTGTGGCTTTTCACTTCAGGAAGCAAGCATAATGACGCTATTCATTGCATTAACTGCAAAAAAACTATCATTAAGTCTTTGACTGTCTTATAATCATGGGGAAAAGAATTAATACTTTGGAGCTCCAAATAGGCCAGGCGCTTAGCGACCACCACCCCTTTCAATTTCCTCAATATTCTAGGAGAGAGGTGTCGGTAGTTTGAATTCCCATTTTACAGATGAGAATCATCTCAGAGAGAGAAAACCATGTGCCCGGTGTGGTGCTAGCTTATAACTAGGATCTGCCTGTCCCAAAGCCTGCTCCCTTTCCAAGATGTCGAGCAGCTGTCCCTTTTATTTCTGGACTATTTTGTAATGCATTAGGTGTCTTCATAACATCAGCTCTCTCAGCCTTGACAATCTGTTTGTGGGGTGTGGGAGGCAGCAGTTTGCGTCTCCATTTCGCAGATGATGAACAGGGGTTCACAAATGATCTGCCTTGCTCTGAGTGAGGCTGCGAGACCCAGGTCTTCAAGTCTACAGTTCTTTGCCCTGTCCACACCCACCTTATGCAGAGGTTCTGTAGGTGTCAAGAGTAAAGAAGTTGATTTCTTAAAATCATCAGATGGAGTCTAGGGTTGGTGACAGACCTATCTTGATTTTCTCAGGCCTTTCCTGACACAGGAAGTCTTGTGTCCTGAGAATACCCTCAGCCTTGGGCAAACTGGGAGGGTTGGTTCCGCAAACCAGTGCTTTTCTTTGACAGAGTCAAGGTAAGAAAATAGCATTATAATAACACTAGACTTCTGAATGATAATGTGATCATTGTTAACTCAAAATCATTCACTAAAAAAAGTTAATTCCAGTGGGGAATTCTAGTATCTTGAAGTTTAAGAACTTGCCCCAGTTGAGCTGTATCTTGTGATTGTGCTTTTGCCCCCATTAGTTATCACCTCAGAGCCGAGGCTGCTCTGCCTCCGTCTGTGTACTTAACTATCAGTGATTCTCAAAAACTTATTGTCCATAGAATCATGCAGGGAGCCTGTTAAAATACAATTGCCTCAGCCCTAGAGATTCTGACTCTCATGGTGGGCAGGGACTGTGAACTTGGCATCTAATAAGATCCCAGGTGACTCAGATGCTGCCACTTTGTGGAGCACACATCGAATAGCACTTGGTGCATTCAGCGGTCCCTAAAACGGGAGTGCCAGGCAAGCCACTTGGGTGCAGGAAGAAAACGGAACACTTATGTATATTTTTTGTAACTCTTAAAAATTTGAGATTTAAAAATATTAAATAAGATGATATATTATTGTAGCAGTAGATATAAATCATTTATATGTAAATAAATACACATAATTAGGGGTACACATCAAAAAGAGCTTGGCAGAATTGGCCACTCAGCTTCTCTTCAATAGGGCTGAATTCACCTCCTTCATCAGAGTCCCCTCTGTAGATCCGAACTGCCTCATGGAAGGAAGTGGGGACTGCATGTTCAGGTTATTCAGGTAATTCTTATGCACATTTACATTTGAGAGCCCTGATCTAAATCCTAGGGTCCATTTTCTGGGCCAAGAATTCTCAAGATGTAGTCCCAAAGCATTAGCTTTTGGATCATCCGGAAATTTGTTAGAAATGCAAATGATTAGGTCCTACCCCAGACACACTGGATTGAGTCCTCTGGGGTCCCACCCAGCAATCTGTTGTCTAACAAGCCCTTTAGAAGATTCTGATGCCTCATAAAGCTGAAGCAACACTGCTCTCCGAGGAGACCTTTAAGGGGACTCAGAGCTGGTGATTCACTAGTGGGTTAGTCTCATGGTCCCACTGTTTCTGAGTTTTTAATCTGCAGATGTCTCTCTTGAAGCCTGAGTTTCCTGAGAAAATGCACTCAAAGGGATTTTCTTTTGTCATGATATCAGAGATGAGCAAAGCATGTCATAGATGAAGCCTTGCTGAATATCGGTTTTTTGACCTGTAAAATGGGCTAGCCCCAATAATAACTTGACTGAGAAGATCCAATGAGACAACAGGTGAGGAGAGGTTTTGCTGATTGTAAAAAAAACTATAAAAATGGTATCTAAATTTAAAACTTGAGCTCTGTTTGAATTTCTGTTTCCTAGGGTTTGTTCATCCTCATTTTGTTCACTTCTGATCTATTCCCACTCGTATTTTCTTCTAGTGATGATCATAGCTACCATTTACTGCTATGTGCCAGGCATTTTGTTACTGTTTATGCACATTATATCTAATCCTTACCAGCCAAGTAGGTATCCCCATTTTACAGACAAGGAGACCGAGATCAAAGAGTTTACATAATTTTTCTAATAAATGATAGAACTTACATTTAACTCAAGGCTGTCTGACAACAAAACTCACATCTCTTGTCATAGTGCTTTCAACCCTCATTCTGGTCTCATCTTAGAGATCTGACCTTTGCCTGTCTCTTATGGGCCCCAAGCTCCCTTAAGGTAGCTTGTCTTAAGGGCCCTGAGCCCTTGTTTGGACTCTGCTGTAAGGGACTAGTCACATTCTGCTGGAGTCAACTGCTGCCAGAGGCACATGAGAGTCTGTAAATATCACCACTTCACCCCAAAGCAATGGCATTTCTGGTTCTGCCTCAAACCCCATCTGAAAGTCTAGCTTTTAAAATACTGTACTTTCTTTTTTTAGTGCATGCTCAGGCAGGCTGCCCGAGGAACCTGTCCTATGTGCTCCCTTGGTATCTCAGGCTTACTTCTATTATAGTCCTTAAAGCAGTAAATTGTGTAATTTAGGATTGTTGGGTACCACCCCCTACTCCTTGTTGTAACACACTGATTGGGTCAGCCGCTTGCTATTTTCCCATGTGACTCAGGAGAAGTGACCCACTCTAACTCTAGGAATAAATCATAATTGTCTATTCATGGCAGCTCTATTCTGCTTTCTAATACGCCCCTTGAAAGTTGCTCAGTTGTATCCAACTCTTTGCGACCCCACGGACTGTACAATCCATGGAATTCTCCAGGCCAGAATGCTGGAGTGGGTAGCCGTTCCTTTCTCCAGGGGATCTTCCTGACCCAGGGATTGAACCCAGGTCTCCCGCATTGCAGGCAGATTCTTTACCATCTGAGCCACCAGGGAAACCCAATATGCCCCTTAGGGAGGGCCATATTACAGTGATGACGAATGGCTGAGAGGAGAAGTCTCCCGAGGGCTTCTGGAAAAATGTTCTTCACTAACAGGGATTTGCAAGAAGCTATGTCTCTGCTTCCTCTGCTGCATGATTTTGCCCTACATGTGCGTTCCTAGAACTATGGTGACCATGTTTTGTCTATGTAAAGAGTTAGCCTGTGGCAATTCCAGTGTGCTGGGAACGGAAAGAAGCTGAGTGTTCATACCAGTATTGAGCCATTGCATAAACCATTCTTGGAAGAGTTCTGCCCTAGCTTGGTTGGACTGCTTTAACAAAATACAATAGCCTTAGCAGGCTTGCTGGTAAGCTTACCATGGTAGCTTGTAGATAACAAACATGTATTGGTCACAGTTCTTATGGCTGGGAAGTCCAAGATTAAGGCTCCAGCATGGTCATGTTTGGTGAGGGCCTCTTTCATAGCTGGTGCTTGCTTTGTTTTTAAAAATTTATTTATTTATTAATTGAAGGATAATTGATTTATAGAATTTTGTTGTTTTCTACCAAATATCAACATAAATCAGCCATAGGTATACATATGTCCTCTCCCTCTTCAACCTCCCTCACATTTGCTTCCCCATTCCAGGCCTCTAGGTTGTTCCAGATCCCCTGTTTGTGTTCCCTGAGCCATACTGCAAATTCCCATTGGCTATCTACATTTGGTAATGTAAGTTTCCATGTTACTCTCTCCATACATCTCACCCTCTCCTTTCCTCTGAACATGTCCATAAGTCTATTTTTCCATTGCTGCCCTGTAACTAAATTCATCAGTACCATCTTTATAGATTCCATATATATGTGTTAGTATATGATGTTTATCTTTCTCTTTCTGACTTACTTTACCCTAGGCTCTAGGTTCATCCACCTCATCAGAACTGACTCAAATTCATTCCTTTTTATGGCTGGGTAATATTCCCTTGTATGTATATACCACAGCTTCTTTATCCATTCATCTGTTGATGGACATCTAGGTTGCTTCCATGTTCTAACTGTTGCAAATAGTGCTTCAGTGAACACTGGGGTACATGTGTCATTTTCAGTTTTGGTTTCCTCAGGGTATATGCCTAGCAGTGGGATTGCTGGGTCATATGGTGGTTTTATTCCTAGTTTTTTTTTTTTTCTTTTTTTAAGGAACCTCCATACCATCTTCTGTAATGGCTGTATCAATTTACATTTCCACCAACAGGGCAAGAGGGTTCCCTTTTCTCCACACCCTCTTCAGCATTTATTGTTTGTAGACTTCTTGATGATGGCCATTCTGACTGGTGTGAGGTGATATCTCATTGCAGCTTTGGTTAACATTTCTCTAATAACGAATGATGCTGAGCATCTCTTCATGTTTTTGTTAGCCATCTGTATGTCTTCTTTGGAGAAATGTCTGTTTAGGTCTTTTCCCCACTTTTTGATTGGGTTGTTTGTTTTTCTGGTATTGACTTCTATGAATTGCTTATATATTTTGGAAATTAATCCTTTGTCAGTTGTTTCATTTGCTATCATTTTCTCCCATTCTAAGGGTTGTATTTTCACCTTGTTTATAGTTTTCTTTGCTGTCCAAGAGCTTGTAAGTTTAATTAGGTCCCACTTGTTTAGCTGATACTTTCTTGCTATGTGGTCTTCCGTGGTGGCTCAGATGGTAAAATATCTGCCTGCAATGCAGGAGCCCTGGGTTCCTGGGTTGGGAAGATCCTTTGGAGAAAGAAATGGCAACCCACTCCAGTACTCTTGCCTGGGAAATCCCATGAACTTTCCATTGGAGGAGCCTGGTAGGCTACAGTCCATGGGGTTGCAAAGAGTCAGACACGACTAGCAACTTTACTTTCTTGCTATGTCCCTCACATTGTGAAATGAACTAGGGTGTCTCTGGAGCCTTTTATATAATGGCACTAATCCATTCACTCTACCTTTCAGACTTAGCGCTTCTTAAAGACCCCACTCACTGTCATCATTTTGGGGGTTAAGATTTCAACACATGAATTTTGGTGGCATACAAGCATTCAGACCATAATACCTACCTCCTTGAGCATCTTGTCATATGAGATAATAAAACCTCCATAGGTATAAACTCATGCTTTCAGTTAGGGTTTGTATTCCCAATATTTGTGGCTGAAAGCATCTTAACTGACACCTTGAAACTTTCTCTTTCTCTGTCTTCCAGAATAGCTGGAAGGAAGAGATTTTTTTTTCTCATTTAAAGATATATCCTCACCATCTAGTATTGTGACTGATACACAGTGGATGCTCATCAAATGTTTGTTGACTGACTGTATGAATAACTGCTCTTTCAGGGAAACTCACTAAAAGTGAAAATGCAACACTCTTGCCTATAAGGCAGTTTGAAGATGCTGAGTAATCCTTACTTGGAGTTAGAGTAGAATATGAATATCAGATTAGGAAAATGTCTTAAACACAGCTATCCCAAACTGTTTTTTAAGATGAAGCAAAGAAGGCAAGTAAATTGTCCAAGAAACTAAATGTTTGTGTTACCCTCTCCTCCAAGTTCAGATATTGAAGTCCCAGTCTCCAGTGTGACTATGTTTAGAGACAGGGTGAAGTTAAATGAGGTCATGAGGGTGGAGCCCTGATCCAGTAGGATTAGTGTCCTTATAAGAAGAGACATCAGAGAGCATGTGCTCTCTCTCTCCCCCTCTGCCACGTAAGAACACAGCAAGGAAGAGTCCTCACTAGAAACAGAATTGGTCAGCACTGTGATTTTTGCATTATTGTGCAAAATTTCTATTGTTGAAGTAAACTAGTCTCTAATATTTTGTTATAATGACTAGAGTCAGGGCTTCCCTGATAACTCAGTTGGTTAAGAATCCCCCTGCAATGCAGGAAGCCCCAGTTCAATACCCTGGGTGGGAAGATCTGCTGGAGGAGGGATAGGCTACCCACTTCAGTATTCTTGGGCTTCCCTTGTGTCTCAGTTGGTAAAGAATTTTGTTATAATGACTAGAGTCAACTAAGTCAGCATCTATGTATTTCATGGCTCTGTTTATTTAAGCTGCCTGATCCTTACTTGCTCTGATACTTGCTGTGTGGTTGGGACACATCACATCTATTCTCTAAGCCTCTTTCCAACATAATTAACAAAGGGTAACTATTCCTGTTTGTTCACTTCCTAGGTCCATGGTAAAGATAGATACTATGACAGAAGTGGAAGAGTTTTGCAAATTGCACATTCCAAGCACACTAATTTTGCTATTATACTAGATACCAAGTATTTGTGTATTGAGGTGAAATAAGGGGAAGAGTTAACCAGGGTGCTAACAGGTCTTGGTGGGGGGTTTGTAGTGAACACCAAAAGAAGGGTTTCAAATAGAAAAGGAGGGTACAATAAAAGATGTTGGATTGCAAGACTGTTAGCTTTTGAGAGCTTGTTTGTATGCCAGGCATAGTTAGACACAACACATCCATTATTTTGTATAATCATTGCATTTGCCTTGAAAAACAGGTGGTTTGGTTTTTACCAATGAAGAATCAGAGGCTGTGAGAGGTTCAGTAGGTTAATGGGTGAGGTAATGGATGGCGGAGCAGGATTCAGAACTTCATCGCCTGGCTCAGCATCCATGCTCTTTCTGCCACACCATTGGCTTCTCCAGAAACTAGAGGACATCAATCTAGACGACCTAGTCTGAGGTCCTTCTGCCTGAAGCACACCTCCCATTTTCCCACAGGTCCTTCTGTGCCTGAGCAGGGTGAGAGTAACACAGTGCTGTGGACAGTGAAGGTTTGGAGGGCACCATGTAGAAGATCGTGGTGACCAGCCACAGCAACCTCTTCCTACCCCATCAGCCTATTCCATAAGAACTTAGGCATAGAAAACTCTTCATTTTTGCTTTGGTGCCTAAGTCATGTAATTTGTGTTCACTTCAGTCATGTTAAGTCTACAAATCTGGGCTCTGGGACAAGGGAAGCAGAATACTGGTGTGTGTGACTCCAAGCGAGACAGGCCTGGATTCAAACCTTGGCTCTGCCACTACTCATTAGGTGGGCTTGTGCAAGTTCTAGGTCTCAGTTTACTTACCTGTCACATGGGGATAACACCTTACTTGTAAGATTATGGCATGTGATGTTGAATATAGCTTCCCCATTTGATGAAAACTTAAAATGAGAGTCATTCCATGAACTCATTTATTTAAAAGAGAAAAAAAATATCACTATTCTTTATCCCTATTAGTACCCAGTTCCTTCAAGGTCTACTACTATCATTCTTCCTTCTCATGGCCACAGATGTCTTATTGTTCTCAAACCATCCTCCATTACTGACAGTTATATTTCTGATAGGTCCTTCTCCATATGTTCTCTGCTTTCTCCTCCCAGCTTTGTTTATCCCTCCAAGTGGATTCGTTTGTTCTTAGCCCCTCTGTCTCTCATCTATCTCTACTCACGCCCCACACCTGCCCTATCTACTCTGCAAAAGGGGCCTTTCTAACCCAGACTCCTTATATGTGGTCATAGAGACAGTTGTGTTTGCCCTGAGCTTGTCTCCAGCTCCATTCAGCATCTATCCCGCTCCAGGAATTCTTGAGGCCAAAACATTTGGCTGTGGAAGTGACTCCTCATGGCGTCCATGGAGGTGCATCTGGATTCTGCAGTCAGCAGCCTTTGAAGCCCTACAGTTGCATCTGGTTGAAAATGTTTTTGGCCAACAAGGAGCTCAATTATATATGCACTTTTTTTCCAACCTATCTTTCAATCTGTTAAAAGCATCCAGATTTCTTGGGTTCCATTTAGAATGGAAACTATAACCACTTGGGGCCTCTGATAGTAAAAAGCTTTGCTGGCTCCCCGTTGCCTACGGAATAAATGCTGAAGCTCTCTGCAGGCAATCAAGGCCCTCTGAGTCCAGCCTCACATACAGCCTTTAATCAGGTTTCTTAATCTGGGGTTTGGGAATCCACTGAAGCTCCAAGCAGTATTGTTTGCAAATACTTTTTTTTTTTTTTCTGGAAAGTGAGTCCAAAGCTTTCATTAGTTTTTCAAAGAAGTCCATATCAAAATGATTAAGTATCCATCAATCTGTTAGACTTGCCCTTAAATCAGGCGACTGGTACATAAAACTCATTTTTATTGACTTAGTTTTGAACTTCTTGCCTGGCTGTGCCCCTACTTATTACTTTCTTTAGCCCATATCTTGTACTTTCTTTCACTTTCCTATTTATTGGCTTGTCTCCTCTGTTTCTTTTTATAGCATTTTCCTGGTTGTTTAAGCTGAACACTGGTTTTATTTTCTTGATAATGACTTAGTCTATCATTAATAATAATTTCCTGATAGTGTCTCAGTTTGACTTCCTCTAGAAGACCATGAGACTAAGTCAGATGTAAATGGTGTATTTTGAGTGTGATCCTACAAAACCTCAGCAAGGGAGTGGAGAAGTAAGACAGGTTAGAGAAGAAAGCTGGTAGAGAATTATTATGCAACAAGTTTAAAATGTGGGCAGCTGGAGCCTAATTCTGCTGGGCTGCATGTCCTCCAGTGTTTCTATATACGGGGAGTGAAGAGGGTGTTTATCTACCATTAATCATTGCTTGGGGAAGGAGGAGAGAAGATATATAAATTCGCTACCACTCTAGCCTGCCTAGCATGCAGGCAGAGTGGGTTGTAGCAGCTGGAGCATTCTAGGTGACCACAGTTGCAAGTCAGGCTGACTTGGACAGAAGTGGTAAAGGATGAAAGGCAGGTGGGGTCCCAGCACTGGGGCTTCAGCTCTACTTGATTCAGCTGCATCTTCTGATCACCTAGATTTTTTTTTATAGCTCTGGGTAAACACATGTTCCAGTACAGCTCAGGCTCTGGGCCACCTCTCTTTACAGGAGGCATTCCTCTTGGGTTCGCTGTACCAGACTTCTCACTAATTCTGAAATATGAAAAATATGGCCTTGCTTCTGTCTGATTTTTCATCTTGCTCTCTTTACCTAGGATATCCCTTTCTCCTGTTGAAGACTTAGTCATAATTCAAGGCCAAGATGAAATGTTTTCATTTCTGTGAAGCCTTCCCAGATCCACCAAAGTTAGAATCAAAATGCTCCTCCCATTCGGTCACTTAGCATTTCAAGTTTACTTCTAGGAAACCGGCAAAATGTCCCAAGTGGATGTACTTTCTTCTCTTGGTAGTGGAGTCCTGAGATCAAGGGTAGGTTTAGTAACCTTTGTGTTTCAGAGAGGAATCAAATGCTTGGCACAGAGTAGGTATTTGAAAAAGATTTGTTGAGATGAAGTTCACAGTATCCAAGAAGATGGTTCTTAACTATACCATATCATTAAACATTGATGCTTTATTTGGCCTCTGAAATCTGACTCTCTATGTGGTTCATTTAAGAAACAAAGTCCTTTTTTGTGTTGCATTGATGCCTGTCACATCTTAATCTTTAGTTGCTGCTCTGGAAGTACTACATAGTGATTTAGGATTGTCCTAAGATAGTCCTTCAGAGAAGGATGCTGATTAAGCCTACAAATATTTACTGAGCACTAACTATATTCCAAGTACTGGACATACCTGAATGTACTTTCAAGGAACTCAGTCTTGTCTATCACTTCTTAGTCATGTGATCTTAACTGATCGAGGTCAGTTTTCTCAAAGAGGGTTAGATTCACTAGCTTTGTAGCAGCCCACTTCTAACTCACTGATGCTGAGAGAGTTTTGATGAAAATGATAGCCTTCTCTGATTCCTTCATCCTCTGTTTCTTCTCTTTTATCAACATTAAACTGAACTCATATAGTTGAAACCACCATGTCTAGCCTATATCTACCATATTGGAGAACTGACTGTAACTTTTCCATGTACATTTAGAAGTCTTCTCTCTGTGACTAGATTGCAAACTCATTATGGAGATGTCCAAGTCTTCATGCCACAGAATGTGTGCACTGGATTAGATTTTTTGTAAAACAATGAGGGACTAATGAACATCTTTTGAATAGCTTCAGTCCTATCTCAATGATTCTTAGCCTTCCAGGCTCAATTCAAATGTGTCATTAGGAAACCTTTGGGCATTCAAGTTGGGCTAGTTACCCATGAAGCGGGTCCTCTAGCATTTGATTCTTCTCACATTATGTTAAAATTATTAACTCTGTTTACCTAATCGAGGCCTCCCTAGTGGCTCAGTCAGTAAAGAATCTGCCTATGATGCAGGAGACCTGGGTTCAGTCTCTGGGTTGGGAAGATCCCCTGGAGAAGGAAATGGCAACACAGGCCAGTATACTTGCCTGGGAAATCCCATGGACATAGGAGCCTGGTGGCCTACAGTCCACGGGGTCGCAAGAGTCAGACACAACTTAGCGACTAAACCACCACCACCACATCTAATTGACTTTCATCTCATCGAGATCAGGAGTTGTACTTCGTTTGGCTACTTCTTGAATGGAACGCCTGAAGAAAAGGTTCTCAGTTGGTGTTTGTGAATGAAATTGAACTCAGTTGTATGTGTTTTCCTGTTTTGGAGGGAGAATCTGTGGTAATTCCAAAGGTTGGTGATTTTCTCAGCAGGTCTTCTTCCAACATCCCCTTCTTCCTTGGATCTGTTCAGTGTTTCTTTACTTTCTTTGATTGATTTGTAGGACAGGCTAGGTTCAACTCCAATGAAGTAATTTTTATTTTTACACTATCTTGTGGATTGCTGTACTTACTTAGCTCCTATAGATAATTCACTCAGACTCTCACTTCATTTTTTGTTCCTTTATTCAGATATGGAAATGTTTTATGCCTCCCAGAGGGTGAGAAAGGCTCCAAGTTATTATTGGTCAACATAAAAATTTGGTGACTGTGATGGGCGTGAATATGCCATGTTGTTTTCTGGGAGGGATTTGTAATTTTAGAAAACCATTCAATGTATGTTCAGTTCTTGATGTGTCCTTCATCATTTTTATGGCCTTTCCCAGATATTTTCTTTTATTTTAATTTACTATCCATTGATTTTTTTTGCCCTCAAATGTTTTGGTGCCATGTTATTGGAATGCAGCTTCAAGAGTTCAAGGGTGGGTCAGGGCTTTCCCTCTATCAAAGAATGAGATTGATAGGGGTCCTTTCCACAGGGTAGCAAAGGGGTCCAGGGTTGTGGAGCAGGGCTGGGTTACCCAGGGCAGCCAGAAGCAAGGTACCCAGCTGGGAGAAGCAGAACAATCTATCTTCCAAGTAGCCTGTTTTCTAGGCTATGAAAACATGTGCAGTAAAAACACAATGTAAGTAAAAAGGTGAAGGGAGACAGGATGCAAATGTGAAAAGATAAACCACTTCTAGAACTCTCTATATTGAAACAGTGTGAGATATGAGCTAAAGAAAATATAAAATGGTTAAGGAAGGAAGTCATGAGTGAAAGAAGCCACCAACACTATCCATTTAACTGGTGCCTCATATAGAGACAGGTGCAGCATCTTAAAGATGCCAGTAGTTTGGATGGAAGATACAGACAAAAGTCCATGTTTATAGGATTTTTCCTTCATCCTGTAACATTTTGCCTTCATCCTGTAACACTTTCCACCCCCTGGAAACTTCCCTGGAATGGGATTGTACTATCCATGGAGAGAGTAAATATCAGGCGGTCATGCCTTTTATGATTTTTCTCCAACATCTATTTCCCATTCATTTGGATTTTACTTAAAAAAACCCTCAACCCACAGACTTAACATGCCTCTATTTCTTCTGTGTGGTATGTGAGCCTGTGGGATAGCTATGAAAAGTCAAATAGAAAACACGTGCCCAAGCCTTGCAAACAAGAGACGGCAAGACCAAATTGATTCCAGTACCATGCAAGAGACACCTCCATCAGGACACAACCCTAAATGCTGCCTCTGCATCCACCATCCCTATTGTTGTGGCTTCCTCCCTCCAATACATATGCCATGTGTTATGGAGTTGTAGCACCAATGAGAAAGGTACAGTTTCCATACAGTTCAGCTCACAGCACTTCAGCACTTCTCCTTTCATGCTAATGCTGACATAGCCACCCAAAGAGTAAATCCATTCTTTCAACCCAGATGGACCACAATGCCATATTACTTTTTTAAGATTAAAATCTTAAAGAATGGTTGCTAAACAACAGGCAAGCCTTACATTCATTCACTACAACCTTGGTAAACTATCCCAATCAGTTCCAACTAGCTATTTCTTTTTTGGTTTCGTTGTGTGGTTTGCACAACAAGGATATTAGTTCCCTGATGAGGGATCTAACCTGGGCCCCTGGCAATGGAAGTACAGAGTCCTTAAGCACTGGACCACTAAGGAATTCCCCCAACTAGCTATTTCATAAAAGATACAAATTGAAATCTAATTACTGAAAACTGTGGACTGAAACTCAAGAACTTTGATTCAATGTGTCTCTTGATTCTATAATGGAAGTGAAAGAAATGGAAAATTCATGGTTGTCCACAGGAAGCATAGTGTGTCAAGTTATTCAATGCACATGTTCTGCATGCAGACAGTGTTGGGCTCTGTGAGGACAAAAGGCATGTTTAGATGTTGCTTCTGGCCTCCAGGAGCCCACAGTCTAGTGAGGGAGATATTCAAGGGCACAATCTGCTGATACCACATGATGACTTGCACTCCTTTCGGAGGCATAACTGAAATATTTCTGCATCCCAGTTCCATTTACTGCAATGAGGTATTTCTTCTCGACTCGAGTCACTATTGTAATTGAGCCACGAATTCCCAGGAACTTGAAATAATGTTCAAGAGGTCAGTCCTGATTACTGTCACCCTGCAGAGAAAACATAAGAGATTCTGAGCTGAGGCCTGCATTGGTCCTGTTCTCTGCTGTAGTTATTCTCAGAGGGAGTTGCCCCTCAAAATCAGGCTATTTCTTGGGATGTGGCCAGACTATTGCAGTAGGTGTTATAGAGTCCCAGACCCAGTCACAGAGACCAGGTGTGCCTGTCTGCTGAGAGGTCAGGCAGTCAAGTGCAAGAAATACTAAAAATATAGGGACTTTCCTCACAATCCAGTGGTTAAGAATCCATGCTTCCACTGCAGTGGGTACAGGCTCCATCCCTGCTTGGAGAACTAAGATTCAGCATGCTGTGTGATGTGGCCAAAAATTAAAAGCCAGAAACACTAAAATTATAAACTTGTCCTCACCCCTCTGCCATTGGTGGCTAAAAAGGCATAACACTGTCTTCAGTTTGGAGTTCACAGAATTGAGAAGGTGTTTTTATGTGTTTTCCATATTAATGTTTAAGACCTTCAGTTTTCTAGAATTATTAGGATGGAATTTCTGGGAACTTTTTACAAAAATAGAAATACTGGAGAAGTTGCAAAATTGGAGGAGATAGCCTTAAGTTCAGCTTTGATCATGTTGATTCAGGGGCCCCCATGAATCATTTGAGAGCAAATTTGGGGATGGCATTTAAATATAAAAGCCTGGAGCTATAAGATGTAAATTCATATATCATCATATTATCAATCCCATATTGAGGATAAGGTTAAATAACTTGCTGGAATCTCTCCTTTATCTTACATGATCTCTCTGGCTAACTCTGTTTCTCTCTTTCAATCATTTGTGTGTCTCTGTGCCTAGAATTGAGTCTTGTTCCTAGAGATGCTCAATACAATTTTTTCATATATCCCAAGGGCTCGCTAGATAGTTAGTTACCTCAGACCCACTTAAAATCAGCTGGCGGCTCTGGTCAGTAGAAGAGTGTTTTTGAAAATGTGAGCTTTCTGATGTCTGTACTCCCAGAGACAACAGATGAGGAAACGGGGTGGTGAGACTGCTAATTGCATTTACTGGACCACACGCCTTCCTGGGCTCTCAGAGGAATACACGCTTCCAAGAAATATGAGGTTTGTCTGAGGTCCAAGGGCACTTAGACAATGGAGACTACAAGTCCCCCAGGTTGTAGTGAATGCCTCTGCCCATCTCAAGACCTAACCTGCTATTGCCATACCATGTCTGAACAATCAGTGCTTTGGGATACTTGTATTTAGATTTCATATATACAAATTTAAGACTTTTTTTTCTTAGTTTGGGTGAATAACTCCCTGTCCAGAGATTTTATGCTCTTAATGTGAAGTGGATATGGGCATCTGGATTTGGAGACTGAAGACCAGGTTTTGTATGGTGTTTCTGACCCAAGAAACATGTGACTTGGGCAAGTAACTGTAATGGTCTGAGTTCTGTTTTCTTTACTCATAACAGGGATTGACACTACCTACCTGCTAGGGTGGTCATGAGGGTTCAGTGAAATGGCCAGTGTGAAAGCACAAGCTACACATTCATTTAAAAATATCTGGCAGATGTTAGCAAAGCCCAGTCCACCAAGGCTTCTTCCTGTCTTCAGTTGGAGACTATCTTCTTATTCCACACTTTACCCCATCTTTGGATAAATTAAACTCAACTCTAGGCCAATTCTTCTGCTAAGTAGAGAGGATAGAAAGTTTTATATAGAATATCTATTCAGGAAATTTATAATCCAGGGTTATATTTCCTAAAGCATCTTTTGAAAAGTTGGGCTCCATAGAGTATTAAGCATTTAATGAAGAAAAAAATTATATTATGAAATATTTGAAAAATTCAGGGTTCAATAAAATCAAACACACTCTTTATTGTAAGACTTGTAGGACTTTAATGTGCATTTATTAGGGTTTTCCTGGTGGCTCAGATGGTAAAAAATCTGTCTGCAATGCAGGAGGCCTGGGTTCCACCCCTGGATTGGGAAGATCCGCTGGAGAAGGGAATGGCAACCCACTCCACTTTTCTTGCCTGGAGAATTCCATGGTCAGAGGAGTCTGGCAGGCTTTGGTTCATGGAGTCTCAAAGAGTCAGACATGACTGAGTGACTAATACTAACTAACTTTTAGCCCTGAAAAAACATTTGTCAAATAAAGGTTATTCGATGAAAGTGTATTATATATCTCCAAGGTACAGGTAGGATTTTCTGACGCCTGAGTGTCTCTCCTTGAAACTTACATCTGAACTATTTTATTGTGAAAAATAGTTTAGGAAGGAGGACAGAAACAGAAATCAAAACATTCTTTTTCCATTCCTCTTTTTTCTTTTCAAGTTGTTCTTGTCCAAGGTCTGGACTTCTGCCTCAGTTTCCCTGTGTTCATTCCTGTTTTCTGAAGACATGTAGACACACCCCTGTCTGCTGGTTGAAAAACTTTGACAATCCTTCCCATTCTTGCTAGGATTGCCTTCTAGGAGCTGTGTCCTGTGTCAGACACCTCATGGACAGACTGTCTACTTCCAGCGGACTGCAGTTCCAAACCATGAAGCTAATATTCACCAGAATTTGAGAATCTCTCATTCATTAGATTGGATCTTAAACGTTGCCTTCTAGAAGCATGCCTGAGTTAGCTGACCTCTTCTTGGCAATTATAATGAAACTAGTTGCCATTTACCAAGGAATTATGTTGGGCCAAGCCCTGGGTAAAAGTATTTGCAATACCTTATATTAGGTTGAACCACACAGAAATACTATTTTTGTAGGTCAAAACAATTAAATACTGGCAATTGTGTGGTTCCACCTAATATCACCTAATTTTTACAATATTTCTTTGAGCTAAACCCTAGCTGGGCTGGAACAAAACACATGGGCATTGTGGTAATTGAATGATCTGTGCCCTTTCAAATTGATCATCTTTAAATGTCTAGTAGTTATAGGATGGTTAAAGGAAAGATGAAGGAAGTAGATAAAGGGGATTCCTGTTAATCATGCAAACCATTCCCCCTGTACAAAATAATCAAGCTTTAACCCAAGATTTCATAAATAATTCTGCTAAACAAAGGTCCTCCTGTTAACCAGACACACCTGTCTTTAGAAAGCAGCTTAGCAACTATTTAATGTTGCCTCTCCCACAGCCTCTTCCACAGCCAACAATTGATTAAAATATTCCTTCTTGTTACATATTTTACTCTTTGTGAAAGAGGTTCTGGAAAATACATTTTTCTCTTACCTCATTTCACCTTCATTAATGTGTTGATGAAATATCATGGCTATCTGCTTAGAGGGCTTAAGAGATTTTATCTGGCTCTGGGTGTAGTCTCCCATTTTTCATGTGGGGAACTCAAAGCTCAATGGGTTAATGAATTTGTTAGTGTTCACACTCCAGCCAGTATGTGCTGGAACTGAAATTTGGACTCACATCTGGATGACTCCAAATCCAGTTGTCTTAACCATGCTAGGGTCCAGCTCTGGCTGCCTCGAGCTATAGTTTCCCTAGTTAAATTAGATAAAAACATGGTCTTAAAGATGTGGCCAGCCTGGGCTTAAATACTGCTTTGCCACTTACTAGCTACATTGTTCATGCTCAGTCATTCAGTCAGGTCCAACTCTTTGCAACCACATGGAAAGTAGCCTGCCAGGTTTTTATGTCCATGGAATTTTCATAGGAAGAATACCAGGTTGCCATTTCCTACTGTATGAGATTTTCCCAACTCAGGGATTGAATCCGAGTCTCCTACATCTTCTGTATTGGCAGGCAGATTCTTTACCACTGGGACACCTGGGAAGCCCTGCTAGTTGCATAATTGGAGTAAGTCACTTGACCTCCCTGTTTCAGTTTCCTCACCAGTAGAATGCAGATAAAGATGCATCCTTTAAGATATTATGAAGAAATCAAATCAACAAAATTAGAAATGAAAATGGAGAAATCACAACAGACAACACAGAAATACAAGTGATCATAAGAGACTACTATCAGCAACTATATGCCAATAAAATGGACAACTCGGAAGAAATGGACAAATTCTTAGAAAGGTATAACTTTCCAAAACTGAACTAGGAAGAAATAGAAAATCTTAACAGACCCATCACAAGCACAGAAATCGAAACTGTAATCAGAAATCTTCCAACAAACAAAAGCCCAGGACCATATGGCTTCACAGCTGTATTCTACCAAAAATTTAGAGAAGAGATAACACCTAAGCTACTCAAACTCTTCCATAAAATTGCAGAGGAAGGTAAACTTCCAAACTCATTCTATGAGGCCACCATCACCGTAATACCAAAACCAGACAAAGATGCCACAAAAAAAGAAAACTACAGGCCAATATCACTGCTGAACATAGATGCAAATATCCTTAACAAAATTCTAGCAAACAGACTCCAATAACATATTAAAAAGATCATGCATCATGACCAAGTGGGCTTTATCCCAGGGATGCAAGAATTCTTCAATATTCACAAATCAATCAATGTGATATACCACATTAATAAATTGAAAGATAAAAACCATATGATTATCTCAATAGATGCAGAGAAAGACTCTGACAAAATTCAACATCCATTTAGGATAAAAACCCTCCAGATAGCAGGCATAGAAGGAACATACCTCAACACAATAAAAGTCATATATGATAAACCCACAGCAAACATTATCCTCAATGGTGAAAAATTGAAAACATTTCCCCTAAAGTCAGGAACAAGACAAGGATGCCCACTCTCACCACTACTATTAACATAGTTTTGGAAGTTTTAGCCACAGCATTCAGAGAAGAAAAGAAATAAAAGGAATCCAGATTGGGAAAGAAGAAGTAAAACTCTCACTGTTTGCAGATGACATGATCCTCTACATAGAAAACCCTAAAGATTCCACCAGAAAATTAATAGAGCTAATCAATGAATATAGTAAAGTTGCAGGATATAAAATTAACACACAGAAATCCCTCACATTCCTATACACTAACAATGAGAAAAGAGAAAGGGAAATTAAGGAAACAATTCCATTCACCATTGCAATGAAAAGAATAAAATACTTAGGAATAAATCTACCTAAAGAAACAAAAGACCTATATATAGAAAACTATAAAACACTGATGAAAGAAATCAAAGATGACACAAATAGATGGAGAAGTATACCATGTTATGGATCAGAAGAATCAATATAGTGAAAATGAGTATGCTACCCAAAGCAATCTATAGATTCAATGCAATCCCTATCAAGCTACCAATGGTATTTTTCAGAGAACTAGAACAAATAATTTCACAATTTGTATGGAAATACTAAAAACCTTGAGTAGCCAAAGCAATCTTGAGAAAGATGAATGAAACTGGAGGAATCAACCTGCCTGACTTCAGGCTATACTACAAAGCAACAGTCATCATGACAGTATGTTACTGGCACAAAGACAGAAACATAGATCAATGGAACAAAATAGAAAGCTCAAAGATAAATCCACACACTTATGGACACCTTATCTTTGACAAAGCAGGCAAGAATATACAATGGAGAAAAGACAATCTCTTTAACAAGTGGTGCTGGGAAAACTGGTCAACCACTTGTAAAAGAATGAAACTAGAACACTTTGTAACACCATACAGAAAAATAAACTCAAAATGGATTAAAGATGTAAATGTAAGACCAGAAATGTATGTTATCACTTGTAGGTAGAACCTAAAAAATAAATGAATGAATATAATAAAAAGAAACAGACTCATAGATATAGAAAACAAACTAGTAGTTACCAGTGGGGAGAGAGAAGGAGAGGGGCAAGATAAGAGTTGAGGATTAAGAGGCACAAGCTACTGTGTATAAAATAAATATGCTACAAGGACATATTGTACAGCACAAGGAATGTAATCAACATTTTATAATCTCTTTAAATGGAGTATAATCTCTAAGCATACTGAATCACTATGTTGTACACATGAAATTAATACAATATTGTGAAACAACTATACTTAGATATAATTAGCATGATTATAATATATATGTAATAATAATAATAATTAGCATAATTATAAAAAATTTCACTAATACATGGCCAAAGATATTTCCTTCAGCCCTTATGGTCATATGGTCCACTCCCCTGGGGTCACATCAGTTATTTTCTTAAGAACCGGTTAGTGGAAGGCTCACATATTGAGATTTTAACTCTACTACTAGACTCTTCCCTGTTGCACAAAGATATGGCAAAATATTACAAGGACTCATGTACTATCCCTAGTTCTTTCCCATCACTTAAAGCCTTTTTCCTAGAAAATCTACCTAAACAACCTTCTTATGATTTTCAACCAAGAAGTTTTATACCTTGGAAAAGACTTAAGAAAAACAAAAACAACTGCATTTGAGCTTGATTGAAAGGTGCTTTAACAACAAATACAGTGGAACATTTCTTGGGTTCTTGTTTCACAATTAAACAAGCAACACAGAGTTCCACACAATTGGGAAGCTATTCAAATATAAAATCTCAAAAAGAGTTTTCATGGATTCTCTCATAATAGTTGATCTTTGGCAGTAAATATCTGACCCAGGATCTTTAGAACAATCTGATGACATCAGATTATAGATAGCTTGCATCCAAGATACTGAACCAACATCTCTGTGTAATTTTGGTTTTGTTTTTCATCTGCTTATTCATAATCACTTGCCTATCATTTTCTATAGAGTTCTGATTTATAATGGTTCCTCTTCTTTTATCATTCCCCTTTATGATAATTGTTAGGTTAGAACATATTCATTGTAACACCATTCTTAGATTATCCTAAACAATAGCTCTATCTCCCACTGTAACAGCATTTGGATGTGCCATTAACCACCAGACTCCCATGATAAAAACTTTAGAGCAATTCCAATCTCCTCAAACAAGACCATGAAGAATTGCAGCTAATATAATTTCCATTTGCATGGACAGGGACCCTTAAATAAGCCAACCAGTGACATTACTATGTGTCCTTTCCTAGAAAAAGGATAATTTATTACAATCTATTGATCAGAATTTAGATAATATAAATTTGAATTCAACAACTTTCTTAGAATGAATGGTCTAATAAATACTCACAACTGGAAGAGGCTAAAAAAGATACAAATATGTAACTCAGCTCAAGTAAGGCCTTGAGCTCATGAACCTCATGTCATGAACAACTTTTTCCCCTGGATGTCCTTGTGCCCCTATCATGAACCATATGGCTAGGATTTCCTGGTTCTCTTTCTCTCAGACTAATATTTCATGCACTTTAGGTACAGCATGCCAAAACTTGTCACTACAGATGCACCCTAATTCTATAAATCACCAAAGCTGGAAATTTCAACTCAGGTGTGAGCTTCAGAAGAGGCTACCCTTGATTACACAGGCACTCAGCTTGGGGGAATTCATCATTATTTATGTGAACAATCAGAGCAATGTTCCCAACTGTGCAAATCCTACAAATGGGGGGAAAAAAACAACCTGTAAGGAGCATATCACTAACTCTAGAAAAGATTATTAATGGTACTATTCTTGCCCTAGACTGATATGGATCACTCTCAACTTGTTGGCATGAGTAGCAATGACCAATAGCATTGCTCTAGATTTTTTGTTGACTAGTCATGGTGGTGGTGTTTGTATCATTACTAATAGTACTTGCTAACTTAGATCAATGAAACAGGCAAGATAGAGCAGACTCTACATCATCTGAAAGAAAAAGTGACTAGATCCTCTAAGGCCACCTGTTATGGCCTATGGGATTTATTCTTTTTGCCTGGATTGCACAATTGGAGTCTCTGGTTCCAACTAACTTAAAGGGACTATTCATTGCTTTTGCTTTGTCATAGTTACAATGTTGGTTTATTATGTTCTATTCAGGGTTATAAATGCTTCTGTGCAGCATTTCTCTCTGCAGCAAGATGACTCAGCAGTTAAAGGTCAGGAAGATTTTGGGATACAATTGACTATGGAGACAACTGGATAACCCCTCATCAGGAAGATCTGGTTTTCTAGTCTTCCTTGAATTGATCAACCTCTTACAGGTGATAGAATGATCAAAAAGGGGACTAAGGGCCTGAATATACAAATAGAAAATGGTCTGGTCATATATGACAATAGAGCTCTGCTCCAAAGCTATAAATATGGATTTTGGACTTGAATAGCTTAGGTCAGGAATCAGTAAATTTTTTCTGTTAGAGCCAGATATGGTCTCTGTAGCAACTAAGCAGTCATAGGCAATAGTAAACAAATGGGCATGGCTGTGTTCCAATAAAACTTTATTTATAAAAACAAATGATGGGCTTATTTGGTCCACTGGTTATATATATATGCTGACCCTTGATTTACTTCTCTGTAGGTGAAAAAGCTTCTCACTTATTTGACAAAAGGGGCAAATGGAAGGAAATTAACATTGATTGAGGTCATACTGTAAACTAGGCACTGTACTCACGGCTTTCATTTATTTATTTTTGGCTGCATTGGTTCTTCATTGCTGCACATGGACTTTCCCTATGAATGTGAAAGTGAATGGGGGCTGCTCTTCGTTGAGGTGCACAGGCTTCTCACTGCTGTGGCTTCTCTTGTTGTGGAGCACAGGTTGTAGGTGCTCAGGCTCAGTAGTTGCGGTACACAGGCTTCATTGCTCTGCAACATGTGGGATCTTTGTGGACCAAGGATGGAACCCATGTCCCCTTCATTAGTATGTGAATTTTTAACCACTGGACCAACAGGGAATTCCACTCATGGCTTTTATATTCATCATATCATTTAATCCCCACAACTTAATCCCTGTGCTACAGGTCAGAAAATGGAGTTTCAGAAGGTGAAATAGATTATCCACAATCATATGGCTGGTGGAAAGCAGGATCCAGGGAATTCAAAGTGCTCTTTGTTCCCCATCATCACAACTTCCCTTATTTCCATGCACATGCTTTCTCCAGGGTCTCTGGTCACATTTGCTTCTGACTCTATAATAACAATGAAGACAAAGAAATAACAATAGTAGCTAAACTTTTTTGAGAGGTATGTCCCCCCTTGCCCTCTCATTCTTATTTAATCACCACAAAAATCCCATGAAATATATTGTCCCCATTTCACAGAGGGGGATCACCAAGTTCACAAAACTGGAAACTGGCAAGTCCAGCATAAGAACCCTGATTTCCTAACTCCTAATTCTCTAACTAGGACCTTATTTCCTGGTCAATGTTTGTTTAATTAACACAGGAGAATATTTTCCTCTCTCTGGACCTCTCTAAGTATAGCTACAAGGTTTATTCCGACCAACAGAAGTAGCTGAGACTAGATTGATGGTTTTGGAGGGAATATCAAGTTCAATGCAATGAAATCCTGTTAAAGCAATATGGATTGGTGTCCAGGAAATATAAGAATCACTGCTGCTTTGTCAACAACTTGGCTATCAGGCTGAAGGCCACCTGGATTCCTTTTTAAGGAGTTTCCCAAATGAAAAATGTCTTCTCGGAATATCTGACTCCTAGAACACCCAGACTTCTGGGCTGGAAAAAGCCACTGTCTTTGGCTGACATGTCCCAAAATATAAATACAGAGTTCAAGGGTAGGAAGTCTTTTATTTTTTAGATCTGTATACTGAAAGAGAGAGAATTAAGAACTATTGCACATGAAACTTTTGGAAACTGTTTAGCTGTTTTTCCATTGGCAGCCTCATTTTAAGCAGTTTTCTGGTATGACTTGAGGGGAGCTTCTGAAAGAAAAGAGTCTCTGGTCTCCCACTCAACTTCTTTGTTCCAACAGAAGTGTGGGGGGCCACAGAGCAGGTTTGAAGGGAAGCTTCCAGTCTGACAGTGAAAGTGAAAGTCGCTCAGTCATGTCCAACTTTTTGTGACCCCATGGGTTATACAATCCATGGAATTCTCTAGGCCAGAATACTGGAGTGAGTAGCCTTTCCCATCTCCAGGGGATCTTCCCAACACAGGGATCAAACCCAGGTCTCCCACATTGCGGGTGGATTCTTTACCAGCTGAGTCACAAGGGAAGCCCAAGAATACTAGAGTGAGTAGCCTTTTCCATCTCTGGGGGATAAGGAAAGTGTCATGTGAGCCCCAACACTGCTCGACTATGTAAGGGTCTGATCTTGCACCTTAGACTCTGAGATGCCACTAAGGATAGGGGAAGAAAAGAGAGGAGGATAGAGTAAGGGGGGGAGAGGAGAAGAGAGGAGAGGATAAGAGGATTGGAGGAAACAGAAAGGAAGGAAAAGAAAGGGAAGAGGACATATCTACTCATGTTCCTAGGTCCTGGTTCCTACCTGTGCCTTAGATGCAAATAAGTCTGGGAAAGCGAGTACCTAGAAGTACAAGAGTACAAAAGGAAGCAATTTTATCCTACACAAGATGTATGCTGAGTAGCAAATGTACATAACTAACGTCTCTTGCCTGCAAACAAACTCTTGGCCTCTGAGGAACCCTATAAGCATCCTCCAAGGACGACACTCTGAGATCCGAAACTGCCTCTTCATCTTTGATCCCTCAGAGCCCACGCTCTCTCGTAATGAGCTTGGTGTCTGAATCACAGAAACCTAGCATCTCTGTCACAGAGGCACCTGAATGGCCATCCATGTCAATGTTTTCAAACATGCTCTGGAAAGCCATGGAACTTCCTCAGATATCCCACTGAAGAAGAGCCCATCCTCCCTTCCCTGCCCTCCCCCTCCACACACAGCCTGTTTCAATTTGGAGCAGCTCAGCTTGAAACTGTATTGCATATTGGGCTTTTGTTCTTTTGAAGGAAGATGACAAGACTCAAAAATGTTTGATAGTCACTGGTGCAGCCCAAGCCCCTCTGTGAGTCTCATTCATCTTTGTAACCCTGGTACCCACCCCAGACCCTGGTGCAATGGAGGTGCTTCATAAATATTTATGAATGAGAACAAATACATATTTCATTGATTCATCTAGTCACCAGAGAAACACTTGTTCATTTGCTGTTGGTTTGTGAGGAGCATTGGCCCACAACTTCTGTGACCCCACTGACTGCCAGTCTTTAGTTAACCAGTGTATGGGGCTGGAAAGCATCTCTTTTTCTCCTCACCTTCTCTGTGGGCCCCATGTTGCATCCCGGGCCGAACTGGCCTGAGGGTTAAAAGTGAGGTCATATTAACAGGAACGGGAACATTATTTTTTTTGGCTTTACTCCCAATATGTTATTGCACTTTTTTTCTCCTTTGCTGGCCTCATTTCTCTTTGAGACATGCTCTAGTTGTAAGCTTTGTCTCTTTCCTAGCACACAAGATAGAAGTGGTAGAAAGAGACTTTTGCTGCTCTGAGAGTGCTCCAAGCAAGAGAAACCACTCCTCAAGGGTCAGAGGTTGCTATTAAGAAAGGCTGCCTGCTAGCCAACTGGGTACTTGTGAGAAATTTAGGATGCTGGGGAGAAGATACCCAGAATAATTCATGCTGTTGTTTAAAAAGCACTTTGTGGTCAAGTCACAGCCAAATCTTTTCCCTTTGGGGAAAAGCTACAGCTCTTTGGTCATGTCTCTATCTGGCACTGGTATCATTCTGTCAGCTCTTTTAGTTAGACTGTGCCCCTTTGCTTCATGAAACTAACATTTAATGCATCTCTCTTTTGATTTTTATTTGAGTATAGTTGATTTACAATGTGTTAGTTTCAGGTATACAGTATAAAGAGTCTCAATGATTCATTCACTCATTCATTCAACAAGTACTTATTGAGTTTCTACTATGTACTAAGGTTACAACATTGAATGAAAGAATCAAGAATCTTTGTTCTTTCAGAATTTATTTTCTAGTGGTGGTAACATTTTCATATTGTTCATGGGGTTTTCATGGCAAGGATACTGGAGTGGTTTGCCATTCCCTCCTCCAGGAGACAGAGGATGGGATGGTTGGATGGCATCACCAACACAATGGACATGAATTTGAGCAGACTCTGGGAGATAGTGAAGGACAGGGAATCCTGGTGTGCTGCAGTCCATGGGGTCGCAAAGAGTCAGATGTGACTTAGCAGCTGCACAACATCTGCTTGGTAAAATTTAGGTGAAAAGAAAGATACAATTGTAGAAATATATGATGTATCAGATGATGATAAGAACTGAAGAAAAAAAAAATACAAGCAGGGAAGAGAGAGAAGGAGTGTTGGGGAGCTGAGAATACCATTTTCGTTACCATGACCCAGGTAGGAAAGACCTCATCGCAAAGCTGATGGTAAATCTATGAGTTAGGTGTTATTTCTATTTTATAGATGAAGCTCCTGGGCTCAGAGAGGTGAAGAGACTTGGCTGAGGTCTCACAGGGAGTTAATGACTAAGTAGGTGTTTGGACCCAGATCTGGGTGACCTTGAATGTAGGCTGTTTCTGCAATGCTACTCTGCTTGTAGATTTTCATTTGTAAAACATAGGGCTGGGCTAAATCAGGACATATATAACCCCTTGGTTCTGACTCTGACGTGCCTTGTGCCAGAAATCTTCTCCAAAGGTGACGGAACACCCAACTGCTGTTAATAGTAACAAAAATGTCTCATGTTATATTATCCACCTTCTTGCTCACTTTGGAGTCATTATTTCTGGTTAGGGGTTTGGTCTGAAAGTTAGATCTTCATAGACACAATACTGAAAAGTGACAATGACAGAGCCTTCCTGTTGCTGCATGATGCTGTTAAAATGTAGCTGTGTGGGGACCTCCCTGGTGGTCCAGTGGTTAGTACTCTCCTCTTCCAATGCAGCGGGCACAGGTTTGATCCCTGGTCTGAGAACTAAAATCCTACATGCCTCATGGAGAAGCCAAAAGGGAAAAAAAGTAAAAAATTGTAGTAGTGTGGGCGACATTGGTATTATTTATGGTAATACATTATTTAGATCTTTAAACAATATTCAAGAAGATCCTAAAACAAATTTATGGTTACCAAGGGAGAAAGAGAGGAGAGGGGAAAATTAGGAGGTTGGGATTGACATATACACAGTACTATATATAAAAAAGATAACAAATAAGAACCTACTGTATAGTACAGAGAACTCTACTCAATACTCTGTAATGACCTATATGAGAATAATCTCTTAAAAAGAGTGGATCTATACATATGTATTGGAGTAGGAAATGGCAACCCACTCCAGTGTTCTTGCCTAGAGAATCCCATTGACAGAGGAGCCTGGTGGGCTTCAGTCCATGAGGTTGCAAAGAGTCGGACACAACTGAGCAACTGAACACACACATACACACACACACATATATATGTATAACTGATTCACTTTTCTGTACCATAGAAATTAACACAACATTGTAAGTCAACTATACGCTAATAAAAGTTAATTTTAAAAAAGATGATTCTAGAAATATAATGTGGAAGAAATCTAAAAAATCAGATACTGGAGAATTCTGGAAGGGTGATCATACAACCAGACTGAGTATAGTGTGCTATAGTTGGGAGTCAATGAATTTCATGGGGACTGATGTAAGAGGCACATTGCTACTTGGAGTGCCTTGAGGGCAGAGACTCCAGGATTATAAACTGGATGTTGTAGCTACGTTCCCACCCTGAGTGCAGGGGCTGCCTTCTCATTCTCTTGAATTTGTAAGGCTAGGCACAGTGGTTAATTGATTTATCAATGAATGTTTGTTGAATGAGTAAATGTATGATGACAAGGACATCTGAAGCCATAGAAGTCAAGAATGGATACTGGAATTGGGAACACACATTGCTTTTTCCATATCCCCTCCTCCATACTTGAGCTTCACTTCTGCTCCCTAGCATTACCTCTGTATTAGTTCTATGGAGTTGTGGTGAGAAACACCACAGATTGAGTGGCTTAAACAACAGAAATTAATTTTCTTGTAGGTCTGGAGGCTAGGAGTCCAAGATCAAGGTGTTGGCCAGGTTGATTTCATCAGAGGCCTTTCTCCTAAGCTTGTAGATAGCTGTCTTCTCACTCTGTCTTCAAATGGTCTTTCCTCTGAGCTGTCTGCATCTCAATCTTTTTTCTTCTATGGAGACTAGCAATAATGTATTAAGACCCATTCACATGACTTCACATAAATTTATTCCCTTTTAATGGCCCTGTCTCCAACTGCAGCACAGTCTGAGGTACTGGGGTACATGTGAATTTTGTTGTTGTTTAATTGCTAATTTATGTCCAACTCTTTGTGGATTTTGGGGGAACATAATCCAGCCCATAAGAACCAGTTAAACAAATTATTTACAGATAAACCCTTTTCTTAGCTCTGCTTTGGCAAGGGAACATAGGCTACACTATGAAGCTACTCTTTCTTTCTTTGCCCCCTCTTATCTCCGTGTACATATCTATATATTATTTACCCATCTATCAATCAGTCAATTAATCTATCATATATCTAGCTATCCATCTAATATCTAACTGGTTGTTTTATTTTGTTTTTGTTGCTATTGGGGTGGTGGTAGCAGAAATGCATGTGAGTGTGAAATTACACCCAAATACAAAATCTGGTCACCTTTTCAAGAAATTCTGTTAAGAAAATTATAACAGTATCTGAGAAGAAATAGACTTCTTTCATACCTGACATTTAAGCAGCCTTAATTATCTAGTGCTTTCAACAATGCTCTGCTGATAACCTGAGTTACATATGCTATGTAAGCCCCATAAAAGGCTATACAACCCCCTTTTGAGCGTTCTCATGGCTAAGTAGTTATGCCTTGATTGATGGACGAGTAAGCACACCTTGATTGCTTATGTAATTTTGAATTAATTATATTACTTCCAGATTCATTTGTTATTAAGGAGGGTGCTTATCAACTGATTCTAATTAATGTATAACAACTTTATGATATAATAGAAGCTTTGAACATTTAAGATATTACAATTCCCAAGGTTCAATTCATTCATTCATTCAACAATATTTATCGAAGTTTCAATATGTAGAAAGTACTTTGGGAGTTGGTGTGATAACTCAGAGACTGTGTAACACTTGGTGGCTGCATCCTAAGGTGGAAATGACAATCATAGAAAGAAACAGAAATGTAGGGAATAGTTGTCCTAGCTTTCTGTTGTCATCTTCACTTGTTTCAGTCCAACTGGGAAAATAAAACAAGTTTGAGAGAACAGGCTATACACGTGATAGAAAAGATGGGGAGCCAGCAGGCATGGAAGGCAACACACAGATCTGCAGCAGCAAGAAGCCCCTACCCTACCAGCTTAGAGAGGCCAAGAAATGGGAGGGTTTCTGGAGCCTAGGGGTGGGTTCCACTGGGAGAATTTGATGATGACTGGTCTATCAGACGGGATCTGTATCTGTGGAAGTGATGTGGCTTTTGAGCATAGAGAAGGGGTATGGATGCTCTGGCTTCCCCCATTCTCTTGCCTCTTCAGTCCCCTCAGAACCTCTCCTGGGAGTTGCAGGCTGTGGAGATGAACCCCTGTTGTGATACAGTGCAGGGGACAGGGGAGAACGGCATCTGAAGACAAACTGGCCTTGGCCTTGCACAGAACTCCAAGATTTATCAGTGTCTAATGCACAGTACCCTTATGTGTAGACAGTGCTCAAGTTACTAGTAAACACATATTAGTTTGCTGTTTGCTGAGGGAACTCTTAGTAGCATGTATCTGTGTGTGTGTGTCTGGGGTGCACACCTGGCTGGTTGGAAGAGGAATGGGGTGGACTGTTTGCCTGGGAGAAAAGGGAAAGACAGATTCCTTCAAGTAGTGGATCAGTGGGAGATGGTTAGTGGTAAACTGCCATCAAGGTAAGATATTTTATGAAGTGGGACAAAAGACTGGAGCTTATTTTAAGATTGAGCTGAGGTAGAGATCCAATAATATATAGAGTGTAAAAATACAGTCTCCCTGAGAAGCACTTAGCAGTGGTTAACCCATTAACTAATTAATTCAATAAACATCATTAAAAGCCAACTATGGACCATGTGTTATTGATAATAACGTGCAAAAATAGACTTGCTTCTGGCCTTTTGGATTTTATAGTCAGTGAGCAAGAAAGATGCTTATTTTTCAATAAGTGATAAGTGCAGTAAAGGAAGAGAGTAGAGAGCTATAATGGTATATTGTCAGGGGTACTTGTCTAGCCTGGGGGATTAGGGAAGACTTCCTAAAAGAAGAGGTTAGTGATCTGAGATTCTTCGGCATCAAAGGAGTGGGACTAAAAAAACAAACCAACCAACCAAACAAAAAAACAAAGAGAGGGAGTGGGGAAGAGTGTTCTAGGGAGAAAGAAGAGCCATGCAAAGGCCCTAGGGTGGGAGGGAACCTTGTGGTAAATGTTCTGTGGTGTGAAGTAGAGTCTTTTGGTGGAGTTTTCAAAGAAGTTAATCAACTACAGCTGGGACAACTCACACATCACACCCTTCCTTAATCTTCTGTTCCTAAAATCACATGATTTACAAAATTTAATTGCTTGGGTTCAATCCAGTGAGAGCTTCTTTGAAAGATAAAAGAACAGCAAGAGACAGGGTGATTTGGTGAGTAGAACCTAACATGCCAACAGGTAACCATGTATGTCAGCATATGATTAAGGACCACAATGAGGCCTCTCTGTGGCTAGGAGAGTCGGAGGTCAGGGAAGAAAGCGGTGTGTATGGAGCTTCCTATTGCCACGTCTTCTGATCAGCCAGCTGGAATTCCCTGCTCTGCAGAAGGGAGTCTGGCTGAAGAGAATTCTTGGCAGACAGTAGGTAATCCCTCCATCAGCTGTCAGTGAGCAACTCTCAGGAAGGAGCAAGGACACCAGGGAACCATTGATGATTTGTACCAGATGCTTCAAGTGTATTGTCTCAGTCTTCATACGAACTGTATGAAATAGTATTATGACTCCCATTTTACAGACAAGGAAACTAAGATTTACTGGTTTGGATTACATGTCCATGGGTGCATATTTAGGGGATGATTGTGTTAGAACTAATTTCTGTCTCAAAACTCAGTGTTCCTACCGTAGCCCTAGGCTTTTCCCTGACTCTGGGGTGTGTGTGTGGTTGGGTGTGGGTATGTGTCTTGCTTTATTCCCTATGTTAGAGTATATGTTCTTAATAAGAGAAGGAGATAAAAGAGTGGGGGGGGGAGTAACTTTTTTGAAAAATCTGCTCTTCACCAAGAGATATGCTTGCTAATTACATAGAATATTTCACTTAATGTTTACCACAAACTGCATGCTACATATTATTCTCTGCATTTTAAGATGAGGAAAATGAGTCATTTGTGTCTAAGATCTTCTGTCTACCAAGGCAGTGGGGCTGAAACTAGATCGCAGGCCTGCTTGAGTCCAAAGTCCATGCTCTATCCAGCCCACTACTGTGCTGCCTCATGTGCTTTCTAATGCTCAATAAATATTTATTCATTTACTGTTAAAACAAACATTGTGCACCACTCTTGTGCTGGACACTCTACTAAGCACAGAGTGGGAAAGAATTCTTTTAATTTCTTTTCGCTCTTGTAGCCAGTACCAGACTGTGTGATACTTTGTTGTTCTCATATAGTTTCTTGGGTTTTACTTAATGGATATTAGAATTGAACAGGATCTTAGTCAACGTTTTCATACTTTAAAACATTCTTGTAGTGAAGGTGCAAAAGTTCCAAGTAAAACATTAGCTAGCAGAACCCAGCAGCATATTAAAGAATACTACACCATGAGGAAGAAGAGTTACTCCAGGAATATAAAGATAAATGAATAAAGTGCTTCATATTAATGGATGTAATGACATATAATTTCTATGATTTTATTCCAGAGATAATGAAAGGAAACTGACTAGTGTGCAACATCCCTTATCTTTTACATATATACAAATTATATATGCATATGTAATACATTATATACATGTATGAAAGCAAGCACCCACTTGTCTACTTGTCTACATGTAGACAACAAACACACATATGCTTCTGAAATTCCATAAAAGAAGAGCTGAACAAATAGAAGGGCATATACTAAGTTCTTGGATAGGGAGAGTCAACCTTAAAATATGCAAATTTTGTACATTAATTTAAAAAATTAATTAATTTATTTTAATTGGAGGCTAATTACTAACACTACAATATTGTAGTGGTTTTGTACATTAAATTATAATGAATGTAATTCTATTAAAAAATAACAAAATAATTTATAAAATTTCTTATGGAAAGAGAAACAAATCAGAATAGTCATAAAACACAGAACAATGAGGGATCACTTGTTCTGTAAAATCTTAAAGTATAGCATAAATCTTTAACAAATCAGTGAGGTATTGGCTAGTAAATAAGAACCAATGGAAAATAATACAATATCTAAAGATATATGGATTTCAAATATATATAGAAATTAGGGTATAATAAAGTTAGCAACTCAAATCAGAGAGAGAGAGAGTGTGTATATGTGTGGAGAGGAAAAGAAACAGACCAGTCCACACAGCAGCAGGGCTTCCCAAATGGCACTAGTGGTAAAGAACCCACCTGCCAACGAAGGAGACTAAGAGACGCGGGTTCCATCCCTGGGTCGGGAAGATCCCCTGGAGGAGGGCATGGCAACCCACTTGGGTATTCTGGCCTGGAAAACCCCATGGACAGAGGAGCCTGGCAGGCTACATTCCATGGGGTCACAATTAGTCAGACACAACTGAAACAACTTAGCACGCACATACAGTATTAACTGGGTAGCCATTTGGAATATAATTGGATTCACATTCACACTGTGCATGAAGGTTAGTTCCAAATGGGTCAAAAATTTTAAAGTAAAATATGAAATCATAAAAATAGTAGATGAAAACACGTGAGAGTTATTTTATTAACTAGAAATGGAAAAATCATTTCAATTATTATACAAAATGAAAAAGCTAGAAGAAAAAAAACTCATTTCATGTATTTAAAAAATCTGTTTGTAAAAATGGTCTAAGCAGAGTCAAAAGACAAATGACCCTTGGCAAATATCTGTAACTCGTTTCAGATGAACAGCTAATATCTTTAATATATAAATAGGTCTTCCAAATCAATATAGAAAAGATCATCAAGCCACTGGGAAAATGAGCAAAGGATATGCATAATAGATTAGAGAAAAGGAAAATCCCCAACTAAAGATTCTATAAAAGAGTCAATTGACTTTTTGCATAATAAGAAAATTTAAATTATTCTCATATACCATTTTTATCTACCAAACTAGCAAACATTCAAACATTTGATGATACCTTATGTTGCCAGGACTGTATGGAAATACTTTATATGCTGCTGGAGGGAAGTAAATTGGTATAGTTTATATTAATATCAAACAAAATTACAAGCACATCTATTCTTTGACCCTACAGTCCCACTTCCAGAAAATTATACTATGGATATGTTTTCCTATGTGAAAAATAACATAAGCAGTATTATTCTTCATGGCAAAGAATTGGAAATCACCTAAATATTCATCAACAAAGACTGGTTAAATGGAATTGTACGGCTGAAGATTTTAAAGAACTGATATGGAAAGACCTCCAAGTTACACTTTTGAGTGAAAAATCAAGATGTAGAACAGTGTGTATGGCATAGGAGAAATGGAAAAAGAAATAATAAATATATTTGCTTCTATATTAATTGAAATATATCTGAAAGGACACAAATGACTTAATGACAGTGATAAATTTTCTGCTCTTGTTTGGCTTTTTCTTTTAAAGAGGTCAACTCGGTAGCTGTAGGGTTTGAACAGGAGAAAGGTTTTTTTTATTTGACACAATTTCTTTACTGTTTGAATTTTGAATCATGTATAATATAAAAATATATAAATTAATATTTATAAAATTAAAAATATATATAAAAATTATTTTAAGAAACCAAATGCCTACAAGATAGATTAATGAACAAGTCACAAATTTTCAGTTTCTTTTTCTGGATGAAGTTGGGAAAACCAGATCCATAGACCCATCCAATGAACTGCCTCACTTTTCAATAGCCTTTATAGTATCATTTGGAAATCCTGTTACCACATGGAGAGTTTGAAAACCAACTTTTAAAATCCAAAAGTTAGTGCATATAGAGCATCTTTTAAAAGCCCCACATATAGTGATTAGTTTGGCAAATGTTAAGTGCCATTTTTATGTCCATACTTTGTAGATGGGCAAACTGAATCACACAGAAATACTCAATGAAATTTTAAAACCCTCTTTTTTTTTTCTTTTTTATATGGTGCTTATCGATGTTTTGACATACCTCATTCTGTGGTATTGTCAGTGGTTAATAGAGGTCATATTTTCATTGGAAGCTTATGGGTGTGAGGGTAACAGATATCAGAATGTGGTAACCTGTCCTACTGTGGGCCTGAGGTCCTCCATCTCCTGTTGTTGTTCAGTTGTTAAATCGTGTCTGACTCTTTGCAACCCCATGGACTGCAGCACGCCAGGCTCTTCTGTCCTCCACTACCTCTTGGAGTTTGCTCAAATTCTTGTCCATTGAATCGGTGATGCTGTCTAACCATCTCATCCTCTGCTGCCCACCCACTTCTTTTGCCTTCAATCTTTCCCAGCATCAGGGTCTTTTCCAATGAATTGGCTCTTCACATCAGATAGCCAAAGTACTGAAGCTTCAACATCAATCCTTCCTATGAATATTCAGGGTTGATTTCCTTTAGGATTGATTGGTTTGATCTCCTCGCTGTCCAAGGGACTCTCAAGAGTCTTCTCCAGTACCACAATTTGAAAGCATCAATTCATTGGTGCTCAGTCTTCTTTATGATTTAACTCTCACATCCATACATGACTACTGGAGGCAAAATGAATTTCAAATCACAACCTGTGGAGGAAAAATGCCATCATGGAAAGCACACAGAACTTGGAGTCAAAAGATCTAGTTTAGATTCATGATTTATCCACACAGTAGCTTAGTAGACCCTGGGCAGTTCTTTTTAGAAGTATCACTCATTGACCACATCCCTATGACATCTGTCCTCCTATCCTGATGTGTGTGTGTGTGTGTGTGTGTGTGTGTATGTGTTAGTCGCCCAGTTATGTCTGACTCTTTGTGACCCCGTGGACTGTGGCCCACCAGACTCCTCTGTCCATGGAATTCTCCAGGTAAGACTACTGGAATGGGTAACCATTCCCTTCTCCTGGGGATCTTCCTGACCCAAGGATAGAATCCAGGTCTCCTGCATTGCAGGCAGATTCTTTACCATCTGAGCCACCAGGGAAGCCCTCCTATCCTCATAGGCTGCTCTAAAGCTTGACAAATCTAACTGGATTTGAAAGCATTTCAAAATTGAACAGTAGCACAGAGGTGTGCGGCATAATAGATGACAATTTCATCATAATGTCTGTCCCATTCATTCTCTGCATAAGTGGCAGAGGATTTGTGGCTGGTGAGGACAGTGTTAAATTTACAGAGCAACCCAAGGAGAGACTCGCTTGCCATAAGGGGAGACCCACGACTGATGGTAGGCACTTAACAGCATGTTCCAATTACAGCATTTAAATCTAATTGCATACTCTGTTAATCTCTGTCAGTGCGGCATCATTTAATATCATCTCGGCAGCCTCTAATATTGTGAGCAATGTGAGCTGAGCTGAGACTATTGAAAAAGTTCAGTCCCAGGTCTTCATATCCCCTTTAATTCTCTCTGTCAATTATGCCTCTGCCAAGAGTTCAAATAAAGGTCTTGGGATCCGGGGTTGGAGCTACCTTTTTGAAGCAAAGCCTCTTATAAATATACAGATTATATCAGGAGCCTCCAACTCCTTTGCCCTGGTTGTGTTTGACGGGTTAGTTGCCGTGACTAGTCCCTAGGGTATAACTTACTATAGGCTTCTTTCAAACAAATATTGTAAATACAATCTGTTCCATGAATTATAGCTCTGGAAATAATGTGATATCACTTGCACGTATATTTTCTCCCCTCCCCAATCCCCCTGGCTCAAGTAAGGTCTATGTGAAAACTCCTCCTGACTCTTACTTAGCTCAATTTTTTTTTGCACATAGAGAGCTTTTTATTTTTATTTATTCTCATTATAAATTTTAGTTAATTAACATGAAACCTCTGGTCATGGGCTTAGATTTTAAAATAAAATTCTTGAATTAGAGAAATCAAATGTAGGAATAACACCAACTCTATTTAAATCCAACTTTTATCAGAAATTGTTTATTCAATCAATAAACACCAAATGAATGATGGCACTTGTGCCATGCCTGTGCTGGCTCTCTGACTGAGAAGTTACATTCTTTCTAAAGAATGCTGGGCTCCAAATCCAGGTCCATGTTTTATAAGCCATATGGTTTGGTAATTTTCTAAGCTTCTCTAAATCTGAACTTACTTTTCTGTAACATTTTAATACTGTTGCCTCCCTTGAAGCACCGCTTGGGGGATTAAATGAGATAATGTATGTAAAGTACCAGGTAGAGTTTCGCACACTTTTTACAGCTGTTTAGTTTTTGCTAATAGTACTGAATAGTTATTATTTGTCAGTCAAAGGGATAAGCCTCTTTCATGAAGTATTCTTTTATGCAATGTTTTGGGCAGCCCTATAGTTCAATACCTTTATTACCCCAATTTTACAGTTGAAGATTAAACCCCAGATTGAAACCTGGGGAAATGAATTTTGTCCATGATGACCCACCTGGAAAACAGAGAGTAGAAATTTAAGCCTATGAAACGAGAAGCCACAGGTGTGTCCTCTCACTACAGTAGGATTGATTCCATGCCTTCAAGGACTTCTCTTCAAATCTCGTTGGGGAGATGAGACTTACCCAAAACTATAATTGGTTAGCCAAACACAGCCATGTGTGATTAAGCATCCAAAATGACTTTATTTGGTGGAGAAGGCAGTGGCACCCGACTCCAGTCCTCGTGCCTGGAAAATCCCATGGACGGAGGAGCCTGGTAGGCTGTAGTCCATGGGGTCACTAAGAGTCGGACACGACTGAGCGGCTTCACTTTCACTTTTCACTTTCATGCATTGGAGAAGGAAATGGCAACCCACTCCAGTGTTCTTGCCTGGAGAATCCCAGGGATGGCGGAGCCTGGTGGGCTGCCGTCTATGGGGTTGCACAGAGTCGGACGTGACTAAAGCGACTTAGCAGCAGCAACAGCAGTTTTATTTGGAAGACGCTGAGACAAAGCAGCTAGAGAACAAGCTGAGCTGCTCAAAGAGACTGGAAATCACATAATGGAAATAAGATGGAATAGGTTTCTCTCTCAAGGAGTTATCCAGGGCTGTGTGGTCCTGTGATATCTGGTGTCATCTTCCATCCTCTGACAAGTGTTTGTTCCTAGGCAGCTGCTCCACGTGTTACTGGTCTTAGGTTCCTCCTACCTGGGTGAACTCGTGGGATAGTGTAGTGATTAAGACTCCTGTCACTTTTGCCTGTGGGACCTTGGGCAGGGTATTTACTCTCTGTGCTGTGGTTTCTCTCCTGAAAAGTAAGCATAATAATAGAGTTATTGATAAACTTGAGCATGTTTAGAACAGTGCTTGGCACATAGTATTACATTATGTGTGTGTGTGACTATTGTATGTATATGGTGGGGTCTCAGTATTTGTCCATCAGTTGGTTCCTGGAGATGGGTGTCCCTCTTTCTGGAGATGCCTAAGAAATTACTCATTGGAAATCAATGAAGATTGTAATCACCTGGAATTCTTGCAGTGGAAAGGGGAACCCAGACAGAGACTAGGGGAGACGGAGACAAAAAGATCCACCCACAGTACAGAACGTAGGGCAGTTCTGCTCAAAGAGACTGGAAATCACACAATAGAAATAAGATGGAATATGTTTGTCTCTTGAGGAGTTATCCAGGGCTGTCTGGTCCTGTGATGTCTGATTTCATGTGCCATACCCGTGTCTGCAGGGGAAGGGCTGGAAAGCAGTCTGGGTAAGTGATGGGAGTAGTGCCCCACCTGTGTCCTCTGGTAGTACTGAAGGATTGTTCCATCTTCTCCTTCCCTTCCCCAGTCTTTAAGGGGAGATGAGCTCCAATTTTGGTCAAGGATACACCGTGAGCCATGGAACTAGGCAGAGATGCTCTACTATTCTGGGCAGTCTTTCTTTGGGAGGTCTTATCCAAGATCATTGAAAACATATTAAAATGCAGTCACATTCCTTGTTTCCTATAATTAAGAATAACCATAAGAGTAGAGTTGTAATCTAGTGGCTGAAAAAAATGTTACATTTATATAGCTACTTAGTTCAACTTTATTTTGATTTGCAGTTTTTGTTCTTTGTTTTGGATCCTGTATTATTTTATCTGCATGCAGGTCTAAAAATCCTGAGCTCCCAGTACTGAATAGATGAAGTAGCCTAGGCATTAGTGGCTGGGAGCAGATGATTTGTTCAAAACAAGAAACTGGTTGAAATGATGATTTTTGCTTTCCACTGATTTATTTTTGGAAATTTTACTCAAAACTTTTGTGGTTGGAATTTCTTAGGCATGGAAGGGGAGAAAGAGGTCACAAGCTTTTGTGTATATTTCTTCTTTGGGAATCGCTCTTCACTGTGGGTAGTGAGGTTTGATAGTCTGGGGTCTCATCTCACTGAAGAAGTAGGGTTCTACCTCCACAGGCATCTCAGGGTCAGGACGGGGCTGAGTGAAAGGAACCTGGAAATGACTGCTTCTATCTGATGCTTGAGTGGAAAAAGGATTCTGGAAATGTCCAGCCCAGATCATTAGGCCTGGGGAGAAGGCTTTAATAGTGTTGTGACCTTCAGCAAGGGCTAGTGAGATAATGGATAGGGGAAGTTGAAAGCTATGGGACCAGGGATCCCAGTCAAAAATTTGGTAAACCCCAGGGCCCCCCCACCCATTGATATGATGAGCAGAATGTTTTGCAAATATATTATCTTTCTTTGTTCCATGGGGGCCGAGAAGCTTCTGGAGGGTCAGTGTGAGTCACTTAATTCCTAGCATCCTAGAATCAATAACCTTTCCTAGAGCCAGATTTGGGAGAATCTCCATGAGCCAGCCACTCTTCTTACTTTAATATTCCAAGAGCCTAGTAAAATGCCTTAAAACTTAAAACTTCCCCTTTAGGTTGTTTTGGTGAACTTTTACCTGTTCCTTGGCATTGATGAACAACACATTCCCTTATAATAAAAATGGCCAGTGAGCTTGCCTTCCAAGTAGTAACATATATTTTAAAAGATACTTAATAATATAACCTGAATGAGATGTACTTATGGAAAGGAAAAGGTAGGTCCACAGATGAGGGCAGATTTGAGATGGGGAAAAAATAAGCAGTCAAGAACACAAGGTTCTGAGTGAAACCAGCTTATGTTTGAATTTTATTTTGGATGTTATTAGCTGTGTGATTTGAGGAAATAATTTAGCTTTTGTGAAACTCAATGTCACCATTTGTAAAAAAAGAGTTAAATATTGCAGTGACATGACTTATAAAATGGTTATCATGGTGCTTGGTACAAACAGATATATAGCATGGGAAAGTAAAATAACATGGAGGCAGCGCACAGCTGGGAGAAAAGATGCTGTTACCTTCCCTTCTAAAGTCAAAGAACTCATCTGTTCCAATGCTCAGTGATGGCCACACGTTGGTTTTACACAGCATGGCACTCCAGAAGGAAGTATATGACAACCCCACTGCCACTTGTCTAAGCAAAGAGAGCTTTGTGTGTCTGTGTGCATGTGTGTGTGTAGAAGTGGCTTTGCAGAAAGGGTTTAATGAAGAGTATTTGATATAAAGTTAGCCTCCTTTCCCCATTCTAATTGAATTCTTGGGTTTTATTCAAGAAAGGAAAACTGGTAGCTTATTCTCCAGATGGATGTTTGCTAGGTTTAAGACACTCACCCAAGACCTCGGAGTTTGGAGATACAACTGGTGTTGATGTTGGAAAGAGACAGAGATCATCCCACCTACTAGTGTGGGGTCTCAGGGAGCAATGGAAAATCCCATTTGCTTCCACAGACTTTGAATTTGGGATGAGGTGGGTAAGGAAATTGGTGATCTGCAAGTTTGCCACATCTCTTGTGGATATTGAAGAAAGGGGACTGGAGTCAGATTGAAGATGTTCTCAAATGTCTTGTGGGTCTCCTGCCTAGAGGGATGTCCATGACTCATTGCCCCCCTATCTCAGATGAACACACAGACCATGAGTAGATTGGTAATGAGAGAGATAGGGGAAAGGTCACTGGTACTCCTGCTGCTGCTAAGTCGCGACCCCACCAGGCTCCGCCATCTCTGGGATTCTCCAGGCAAGAACACTGGAGTGGGTTGTCATTTCCTTCTCCAATGCATGAAAGTGAAAAGTGAAGTCACTCAGTTGCTCAGTCGACACCATGGACTGCAGCCTACCAGGCTCCTCCATCCATGGGATTTTCCAGGCAGGAGTACTGGAGTGGGGTGCCATTGCCTGGTACTCCTAGGTGTGCCCCTTACATTCTCCTGGGTAAAAGACAGCTTCCCCCATTTACCCTCTCCCATGTTAGCCAGTCCATAAGACATGGAGGAGAAAGAAGAAACACAAGAGCATGAGGACAAATGGTCGGGGCTGAGCACATCACACTTCAATCCTATGTCATCCTCTTCCTGGAGCTGCTTCATGGAAGATGCAGGGATGGGGGATGTTAATTCCTCTGTGGGACTGAATGTTTGCCTGGAGTGAATCAGAGGATCAGCCCAAAAATTGCTGAACCAGGTTGAATTATGGGAAGAACTAATCTATGGTCAAATGACTATTTAGTAACTTTAAGGGATCACCAAATCCTTTCCCCCACTGCCCCTCTCCATTAACATGTGGTGATGGTACTTGAAAAGCAATCAGCATATCAACTGAATATCATAAAAGAATGGAAAATAGTATGGTAGAGGTAAGAAGGGGATGCAATGGATACACAATCAGAAAGGAGAACTGAGCTCATGGGGAGTGTGTACACATGCAGAGGTGTAAGTATTGAATAATAGCTCTCTGAAAAAAAAAAGCTATGATTTATAGCATTGGCCAATTTCCATGGTGTAATCACTCCTTCCATGGCTATCAACATGATAACATGATAAGAAGTTGAGAAAAACATGCACAATCAACTCTAGTGAGCTATTTCAGACACTTCCAGCACACCAGTGTGTGTGTGTGTGTTTGTGCGTGTGTGTGTATGTGCATGCATGCATCAGTAAGGCTTTCTGGAAAACGGGACCCATGACCTAAGTCTTAAAGGATGAGTAGGAAGGAACCAGGAAAAGAAAGGTAAGAAGGACATTCAAGGTAGGGAAACAGAACAAACAAAGGAAGGAGGCCCCAAATGGCATGATGTGGAAGGACAAAGAATGCAGTCCACTTTATGGTCATTGCCGAAGGTCAGCATCTGTTCAGTTCTGCTCACCATTTTTTCTTATAAATGACATGTATGTTATTCAAATAAATGAACTCAAATCATTATCATGTTTAAATCTCTTCATTGTATTTTTTTCATTATTCATTTGTCAGTCACAACACACATTTATGAGAGCCTACTTGGTGTTTTTTACTGAAGTGATTTAAAGATGAGTAAACAGATAGTCCCTGTCCTCAAAAAAAACTTGTAATGAAACAGAACACAAACAGATACATATGACATACCATGATGGAAATACTGAGTAAAATATGCATATGTTATTAGGTATTGTGGGAGATGAAGTGATGGACCCCAAAGATGTGGACTTCTTAATTCCTAGAACCTGTGAATATATTACCTTACATGGCCAGAGGGACTTTGCAGATGTGATTAAATTAAGAAACTTGAAATTGATAGATTATCCTGGATTATCTCCGTGGGCCTTGAATGTAGCCATAGGGATCCTTATAAGGGAAAAAAGATGTAAGGATGGAAGCAGAGGGAGTGAGAACATGCTATGCTATTGGCTTTGAAGATGGAGGAAAGGGCCACAAGCCAAGGAATGTTGTCAGCAGCCTTTAGAATCTGCAAAAGGCAAGAAAATGGATTCTCCCTTAGAGCCAGCCCCTGGGAGAAATGCAGGCCTATCACAACTTGATTTTAACTTATTGAAATTTGATTCAGACTTATGACCTATAGACTGTAATTCACTTTATGGTTTCTTTTTAAAAAAATTTTTTATTTGGCTGCCCCGGTCTCAGTTGCAGTATGTGGGTCTGTCAGTTAGGTGTGGTATGTGGAATCATTTTAGTTGCAGCATGTGAACTCTTAGCTGCTGCATGTGGAATCTAGTTCTTTGACCAGGGATCGAACCTGGGACCCCTGCATTTGGAGCTTGGAGTTTTAGCGACTGGTCACCAGGAAGTCCCCGCATCGTTGTAAAGTACTGTGTTTTGAGGTAATTTATTACAGCAGTCACAGGAAACTAATATAGAGGTATTGAAAGCAGAGATGTAACATGGTAATTAAAAACCTTGATTTGAGAGTCAGATGTCTCTTTTACAATCACGGCCTTATCTCTTAACAGTCCTACAACTTGGGCAAAAGTTACTAACTGCTTCATGCCTCAGTTTTCTCATCTGTAAAGTGAGACAAATATACCTATTTCATAGGTTTAGAGTGTGGGTGTTGTGAAATTATATACACATTGTATGGAGTCCATAGTGAGCAATCCATGAATGTAAGCTACAGTTTTTATTTAGATAATTAAGTTTCTGCCTGCTCTCTGCTCTCTAATCAAGTTGGTGAGTATAACTGAATATGTTGAGGATTAGATGGGATTTTGTGATCTGGCCTAGACAAAATTTTGATATTTCTAATGTTATTTTTACAGGCAAATATGATCTCAAGTTGAAAAAGCCAATCCTTCACACATTTTGGAACTGCCAAATGATTTTAATTCTGAGTACAATCTTGTCTCTCTCAGAATAAAAATTCTTGTTTGATCGGTCATTAAAAGGGTTAAGAGTTTGCATCTTTTCCATCTCCCTGCTACCCCCTCACCCCAACCCCACCAATAAAAATCATGTTTTGTGCACCGTCTCTTTGGCCCGAGTATTATTCTCTGCTCTGTGATTTGGAGTCAGCCTGTCTGTCCCCTGACTGAGCAGGAGCAACCGAACAGCTGTGAAAACAATGCAGAAGCTGAGGAGAGCTGTGATTAGTGGGGGAAGCTGGGGAAATCTGGGACCCACCAGGCCTGTTTCCCACGTCAGCACACAGTCTGCAGAATCTGGGTATCACATGGCTGGGCTCAGCCTTGGCAGGCCCGTCCCCAAGCTGGGGCTCCCCATCACGGGCGCTGCTCTTGTTCTCTGACACCTTCACTTCAGAAAGGGTATTTATTCCCCCATATTATTCCCTGCACATCCTTGGGACCATTGCATAAACATAGTGTTTCTAGGCAGACCTCTAGCCTCCTTTCATCCTGGGACCCAGCAAATTCTGTCCAACCAAATTCAGAGGAGTGTACTTAGAGCTGGTGTTGTCCACTGCACCAGGTCTCCTCTCTGGCCCGGTTTTCCTGCCAGAAATCCCCCAGCTTCTGCCTTGTGCATTTGATTTTCTAGACGTGGATATTTAAGCGAGTTTACAGATCCCCCTGGCCCCCAGCTCTTCCCCCTGCTACTGTGTCCACTACTCCACAGAGTGTGCATGGGAAACATGTAACTTAATCAAGTGTGTGTTGTGTGAAGTTGCTTCAGTCATGTCCAACTCTTTGTGACCCCATGGACCGTAGCCCATCTGGCTTCTCTGTCCATGGGATTTTCCAGGCAAGAATACTGGGGTGGGTTGCCATTTCCTCCTCCAGGGGATCTTCCTGATCCAGGGAATTGAACCCATGTCTCTTGTGTCTCCTGCATTGGCAAGCATGTTCTTTACCACTAATGCCACCTGGCAGACTTAATCATATTCCTTTGCAAGTAATCAATTCAAGATTACTGGAGAACAAAGAATTTCGCTTACTGTCCCAGTGAAATGCCTGGTGATCTGCCAGCGGCACTTGCTGTTTTCACTCTACATTTTCAAACTTCCTCCTGCCAGCAGCTCCCATGTGCCCACCCTCTCCTGGTTCCCTTCACCTAAGTGACAGTCTTGCCCTCTTCTGCCTGATGTTTCCCTTCCTAATGACAACGGTGCTGCATTCATCTTTCTAACCCCAGCAACCAGCACAGAACCTAACACACACAGGGTTCAGGAAGCATCTGGAAGGTGAAGAAATGCTGAAAGCATTTAAATGTACTCTTTCCTTGTTTCTCCTTTGAAATATAATTTAAAAATCTGTTACCATGCTGATTTAGGTTTAATATTTTCTCTTCTGGATTTAGTCACCACTGTAATTATTCATAGTTCTCAATTGATCACAATAATTTATATACATTATGAATGTTGATAATTAATTATTAGACCTCAGAATCTCATTGAAAACACATCTCTCAATAATGGACTTATTCATGTAGTTTATGGATCAGCAGAGGACTACTAGTTATTTTAATGACAGAGACTTCTATACTAATTCTATTCTATTTTTTGTTTCTTTTTAAAATATTTAAATATTATTGGAGATTTCAAATATGCACTAACTAGAGAGACTAGTAAAATAAATTGCCCATTATCATTTGCCCTTTTTTATGTTTGCCTACAAACTGCACTTTCTACTGTGTGTAAGCTATTTAGCATGTGTAGGTCTTTGCTTAGTCCACTTTATTGAGTGAATGGTGTGTCTGTCCTTATTTGACTTCAGTTGTTACACACAAAATACTACTCTTATTGTTATTAGTCTTTTGAAATGTTGACTACACATTCTGTGTGGCATCACTACTTCTTGAGAGCCATTCATGGCAGATTCACTGATTAATCAAAGTACTGCTTTCTGCTGAGATTTAATGCAGCTCAAAAATCCTTCTTAACATGGTGCTCCAGGCAATTACTATCAACCAACAGACTGGCATGAGGACTGAAATCAATTTTAGTCCTTGTGTGTTTATTTTAAAGAATAATTTCTTTATTACATTTGCAAATATGGTACATAACACAAAAATCAAGCAGTATTGAAAAGTTCATAGAAGAAAGTAAATTTTTCCACAAATTGCTCCACCCGCATATTATCATTGCAAGTTTGAAAGTGTATTTAATATTATTTTCTACATTTCTTTTCGGAAACAAAGGGATGTGACAGAAATAATTATATAAAAGTGTGGTCATTAAAATGCACATCATTTTTAATAGAGAGTATGTTTCTTTTTTTCTTAAATCTAATGGAAGAAAAAAACAAGGAATTGCTAAACCTCAGACTGTTACTTAACAGAATATTTATTCTTAAAAAAGCCCTTCCAAACTTAAGAAAAACATTATGAAATACATTAATGGGATGAGGAAAAATTGCTTTTAAATTAGATGCTCCAAATTGGGCCTTATCTATAGGTGCCTTTTTTGAAATATGAGACAAGTGGGTCATCTATGTCTTCACAGCCCTTCCTCACGCCTTCCATTTTTCCTTAGTGAAATTATTTTACATTATTGGAATTCATAATATTAATATCTAATTTATAAACATAATTCCCAGTCGTCTAATCTTAATTCAGTACTCAAATCCATTTAGCGCTTACTACTGGCCTTTTCACCATGGCTTTGCCTTTGCGGAATTCTTTTATTTTGAGGCATCATTGATTTGCAATATTTTGTTATCAGGCACCTTTTTCACCAAAAGCTCATAGGTTTTGTGTTTCTAAGTTTTTAATGCGCTTGAGAATGCTCTCATCTTTATGCTTGAAGGGTAGTAATTAAATTGTCTTTATGGTTCTGTGATCCAGACAACCAAATGATGCTACTATTTCTTTGCAGAATGACTTAAAAACAGTCCATATCTCTAGCATTTAGGTGTTCCCTGGAAACCTACCCGAGACCTGGTGGGATAAACCTTTTGCTCACAGACAGCATGGCTGCACCCTGGAGGCCCCCTTTGCCTTCTCTGTGTCACTTTGTCTCTTTCCAATCCTTTTCTGCTCTTGGCCCAGCCGAATACCTTTTCCTTGTTTACCATGCGGATCATAATTCTGGCCTTGGTCCATCCTCTGTGAGATTTAATTTCTTTAACACCTGCTCTGGAAAGATCTTGTTTTTCACAAAATTTCCTCTTCCTTACTCAAAAGGAAAATGCATTCTGTCCTTGGCACCCCTGAAAATTGAAGTAAATGATTTTTCTAAATCTTCCTGCAGGTTTTGCTACTTATTCCATTAAGGTTTTCCATGTCATCTCTCTTATTTCGTAGCCCAGTGTTTCCTCAGTTCAGGATATAGCTGCTTCCTTTGAGCAATTCTTCATTGTATCTAAAAATGAGGTATTTATTAGAGACCCATTATCCCACAGTTCTAAGATGCTGACGAGTTCAAAGTGTGATAACTGATTAGCAATGCCTAACTTGGTTTCTGCCTTCATCTCTTCCCCACTAAACTAAACAGCAGAGGCCACTGTAATAACCCTTTTTATTAGCACGGTACAAACACAAAATCTCACTAATTGTGGTTGATGCCTGGTTTGTGATTCTAATAGGGAAGACACACAAGTGAGAAATATAGTATGAGTTTTGCTTTAACTGGGTGAGAGAAGGGATGATGGGAGAAGATGATCTAAATCTGTGGAGGCTTCAGGGAAGATTTTATAAAGGATTTGGCTTTTGAAGGAAGATTTGAAGATCAAGTTGGAGATTGTCAGGAACTCAAGCCCTTGGGGAGAGCTCAGAAGAGAACGACCGGATGTGCAGTGAAGTGGCAGCAAGGAAAAGCACGGTGGGCCGTGGGAACTGGGAGAATGTTAGGATGGCCTGGAGGGAGGAAAGTTGGAATCTGTGGTTGATGAGGTAGATAAAGCTCTGCTTCTCCGAGACAAGAGTTTTGATGTTATCACGTAGGTGAAGGAAAGTCAGGGAATTCCAATTTTGAAAGGCAGAACTTTATTGTAATCAGATCTGCGTGTCATGAGGGTTGGTTCTGGCAGTGACTGGTGGCTGTTGTCAGAGGCTGAGACTAGGTGGTGAGACAAAGCTACTGTAGGTGCACAGGTGAGAGGCAGTAGGCTTGACTTGGGTATGACCCACTAAGAAGGCAGGAGATGTGAGGGTGAAGGTGGGGGGGGGTGTCTCTGTAAGAGGTTTCTTAGATGATCTCAAAGCCAGAGAGCAAATCCTCAGAACAAAGATCAACAGGTCTGGGTGCATCTGACCTGGTGGCACCTTGCCTCTGTCTATTATTGGCAACGTGATCATAGGAGAGTCACTGAACCATCTTGGACTTGGTTTACTCATCAATATATACGCTTGGTGTGAATATTATTTGTAATAATATTTTCCCTTGGGAGAATGCATGGTGCCCTATGACCCTGCAAAATGAGTTAGCTGTACCCATTCCTACCCTCCTTGCCCTATTGGGTTGTTTGACTCTGGGAACAGTGATGCTGTCAACTCTGAACAGTTTGATGAAAATTCTACATTTTGGGCTTCTCTGGTGGCTCAGCCAGTCAAGAATCTGCCTGCAGTGCAGGAGATCTGGGTTCAATCCCTGGGCCTGGAAGATCCCCTGGAGAAGGGAATGGCTACCCATTCCAGTATTCTAGTTTGGAGAATTCCATGGACAGAGGAGCCTGGCAGGCTACAATCCATGGGGTCACAAACAGTTGGACACAACTGAGCAATTAACACGCTAGCTCCTACTTTGCATAACTGAATAGTTCAGAGGGTGAGTCAGGAATATAAAATCAATCAAAGCCCAACTGAGTGCATTTTACATAAGACATCTTATTAGTCATAGGATGAACAGTTATCTCAAACAAATAACCTCTGTTTGCAGGGTCTTGGGACTGGAATCCATGTGGAAGGTAGGGTAGGGAGGAAGCATATTGCTACTTCTACTATCACTAATCTTAATCTATGATGAATGGAATATTTAACATGTACCAGGAACAAATATTTTAATTATATAATATCACTTAAGTCACACAATAAACTTATGAAGTAGGACTTGTTCATCTGTTTTACAGATAAGAGTATTAAAACTAAAACACTGAAAATACTTGCTCAAGGTCACTCGAGTAGAAAATATTAACTCTGGTTATTCATTTAGCTTTTGCTGAATAACAACCCCTCTGAAACAGTGTGGCTTCCAATAACTATCATTTATTATTCCTCATGAGTCAAGGGGTCAATTGGGTGTTTTGAAGATCTGGGTCAGGCTTGGCTGGTGTCAACTGGGTTTACCCCTGCATCTGTGGTCAGATAGAGGGCAGGCTAGTCTTGAATGGCCTCTCTCAATAGCCTTCTCTGGCTGTTGGCCGACTGTCAACTAGAGAAGTGAGAGTGACTGGACCTCATTAACTAACAGGCCAGCCTGGCTTATTCACATGGCACAGGGTGAATGTTCCAAGACTAAAAACAGACATGAGCAGACACTTGCAGCCCCAACTTAGACTATTGCTTCTGCTACAGTCTTTTGGCCAAAGTAGCACAAGGCCAATACAAATACAAAGGATGGAAAACTAAGTTCTGCCTCTTAGTTGAAGAAGTGAAAAGAATTGTGGCCATTTGTGTTATATGCCACACAAGCCTAAGTGTGGTTTTGGACCCCAAAGCCCAAAATCCTACAGTGAAGGACATTATTTTTAATCTTTATTTGTATCAATAGATGAGCAAACTGAGGTTCAAAGATATTAAGCAACTTGCTCAAAGTTCCTTGACTAGTGAGTAGCTAAACCTTGGTGTGAAGCCCAGCATGTCTGACTCCAAAGCCAGTGAGTTTCTGTTGGACCTAGATGGTGAAACTCAAGGTTCAAGTCTATGAGAGGTGAAGCCATTTGTTCCTGGGGGTGGAAGAGACCTCAGAGGTTATCTGGTCCATTAGCTGACAGACTTTTGAATTTCCATAGTTCACTATAATTTCAAAAAGTATTTTGGCACTACCACAGATTTATCAACTTGCTAATTTTTTTTTTTTTTGTCCAAGTCAGGCACTGTAAAAACCATCTATCATCCTTATTTTATAGAAAAACAATGAAACTTCAACACCAAAAGACATAATTTTATAATTGAGTTATTGTTTAAATTGAATTAATCCAGCTTTGTGAAAACTTTCTACTTTGTCTTTATTATTTGCTTATTTATTGGTGAGCCAGGGAAGTCTTTAGATTGGCTGAAGGACCTGCATATAGACGCTACTAATTTATCCCTGTCTTTTCACTTGTTGGCACTCAAATACCCTCTAAAACATTCCTAACTAGTGGTATTCAGTCATTGATTGCATACTTCTAGAGACAGGGAGCTCACTATTATCTGAAGCAGTTTGCTCCACCTTTAGATAGCTGAACCAAAAAAATAATATTATTTTATTTTATAGAACACAAATCCTTCTCCCAGTGACAACTACCCATCAGCTGAAGTTCATCTCTTGGTGTTCAATTAGAAAAACTGAATGCACTAAGGTGTTTGAAAACAGCCCCTGAGTCAACTCCCCTGAGTCATTATGAACCCTAGTCCCTTTGGTCTCCACTGAGACAATGCTGTCTTTGAGTACCATCTATTCTCATCTTGCTCTCGGGCTTCATCCAGTTTGACATCTGCCTTCAGGTAGATGTAGAAGTCTTTTTCTTTGTGTTTGGGCTGATTAGCTGCAGTAGATTAGGTCATCCATTTTCTCTTCTACATATGATTCTTCTGTTAATGAGGTTTAAGATCACATTTGCCTTAGCAGGAGATCATATCAAGCTGTTGATCCAAGGCTCAAGTTTAAGCCTCAATTTCTATGTGAATAAAATATGAGCATAGTAGAGCTGTTTTAAAGGCTCAATAGATACTCAACAAGTTGTTACTAAGCAACTTCAAAAACGTTGAGAGAGTATCTATCATGAACTAGAACCTGTGAGAGACGCTGGGAATATAAAGAAGAAGAGACATAGCTTCTGTTCTCAAGGAAGTAAAAGTCCAAAAAGTAAAACAGACATACAAAAACAATAATACAACATTATCAGTTTTATTCTTTCTCTCTCTCTCTCTCTTTTTTTTTTAAGTGGTGGGTACCAACTGAAATGGGAGAGTGGGAAAAGTAGTATAATGCCTCCTGGGGTTCAAGGAAGGCTTTATAGAGGATGTAGCATCAGAACCAAGACCTGAAGAGTGTTAAGAATTGACAGGTAGACCTGGTCTTTTTACATTTGGGGCAAGTATTAAATCTTGGAGGTTAAGGAACATGGGCTTTGGGACCAGACCATCAGAATTCTAGTCATGACATTGCTACTTCTCACAGTATATATCAACTTCTTTCTCAAGGACATTATTGCTCCCTCCCCAGTGTTGTTGTGAGGATCAAATGAGACAATATCCATAAAGTTCTTGGCATAATCCTGATGCATAAATGGTGTGTGTGTGTGTGTGTGTGTGTGTTTGCTCTGTCACTCAGCCGTGTCTGATTCTTTGTGGCCCCATAGACTGTAGATCCCCAAGTTCCTATGCCAATGGAATTTTCTAGGCAAGAATGTTGGAGTGGGGTACCATTTCCTACTCCAGGGGATCTTCCCAACCCAGGGAGTGAACCAGTGTCTCTAGCATCTCCTGCATTGGCAGGTAGATTCTTTACCACTGGCGCCACCTGGGAAGTCATAGGTGGTAGCTATTCTTATTAAAAATGACCCAAGATAACTCAAGTCCAAGCCTGATCAACCATTCTGTTTAATTTCCTTTTATTACAGTTTTCCTTATACAGTGAAGAGTACACCTAGGATACATCCTTACTTGCCAGACTCACGGGAGAATGACTTTAAGAAGAACACGTGGGTAGGCCAGGAAGTTGCTGCACCCAGAAGTGCAGATATTCACTGGAGGAGGAGACAGTCTGAAACAATCATGTTCACATTTCTCTTATGAAATGCTATCATTAGAAACCCAACCCAACAACAACAAAAAATTTTAACTGAAAATAACTTCAAGCATAAAGAAAAATTTTAAGAATAAGAATAGTTCAAGGATAGTCATATGCCCTTTAACAAGATTCTTCTATTGCTGACATTCTGCTCCATTTGCTTTATCATTTCCTCTCTTTACCTTTGTGTTTACATATGGACACACACACAGTGTAAATAAACATACATACATATATATATGTGTGTGTGTGTGTGTGTATAATATTTTTCTGAACCATTCGAAGGTAAGTTGCATATATTATAGACTTTACCCTAAACATAGCAGTGTCTATTTTTTAGGGACAATGGTATTTCCTTACATAACTGCAACATGGTTATCAACTTCAGTAAACACTGGAAAAAAGTACTTTGATATAATCTATTGCCCTTACTTCAACTTTGTCAATTGACCCAATAATATCCTTTACAGCATTTAAAAACTTGAAGTATAGTTGATTTACAATGTTGTGTTAGTTTCAGGTGTACCACAAAGTGATTCAGTTTTATAAATATACATATATATATATATATATATATATATATATTCTTTTTGACTATAGGTTGTTACAAGATAGTGATCCTTTACATTTTTGAGCCTCTATTATAGAATCCAAAAGTCAAAACTATATTAAAAAGTACACTTAGAGGAATTCACTCTCTCACTTCCCTTCATCTCTGTTTCCTTAATCCTATAGGTATCCAGCTTAGTTGTTTTTTTGTTTATCCTTTTTTTGGCGGAGGGGGTAAAAATAAGCAGAGATTTGTATGTTTTCTTATTTCCTCTTTTTATTTTACATAAAAGCTAGCATGCTATGTATGTTATTTTGCATCCTGATTTTGTCAATTAATAATACTTCCTGTAAATTACTCCTTCAATATATAGTGATCATCATTTTCTTTTTACAGCAGCATAGTACTCCATTGTGTAACACCATGGTTTATTGAACCAGTCCTTTATATTTGGACATACAGGTATTTTCCAGTGTTTTGCAAATAAAAGTGATGCTGCACTGAATAATCTTGTCTATGTGTAGTTTTGTATTATTAGAGATTTATGTTCAGGGTGAATTCTTAGAGATGCTATTCGGGGTAGAAGAATAAATACATATGCAGTTTTACTATGTATTGACAAATTGTCCTCCACAGAGATTATGCCTTTTTACATTCCCACTAGTAAGCGACTGCCTGGGAAACCCAACATTTTGACCTTTATTTTTCACAGGATGATAAAGTAGAAGGGATTCAGGAGCCAGGACAGAATGAATATCAAAGGTCAGGTACTGCACAAAGTGGGAAAAAGGATGCCCAACACAAAAATCAATACACAAAGTGCTTTTTTTCAGACCCTTAGACACCATCTGCTTAAGGGCAGGGCAGTCTTATTTAATTTTTCTCTTTAGGGCAAGGCATATCTAGTAAGACATCTTAGCAAGATGCCTAGCACATTGTAGATGATCTATAGATATTGACTGTTTAAGTGAATGAAAGAATAAACTGGCAAAAACCTGGCATTACCCCTGGGAATAAATAAACCTGGCTGGGAGATTATTTTGAACGGATAAATCTCACCTCTTCTTCTCCCCTTCCATCCTAGACAGACGCTCCCTTGTACAGCCGCTCCTGGGGACTAAGCAGTTTGAAGTTTCCAAAGATGAAAACATGTAAGCAGTCCTTGCATTAGGAGATGGGGCTGCACAGAGGCCTATTGTCTGCTGGGACACTGGGAGCTCTGTGGTGAACGGGGAGTGTCCTCCACTGCAGCCTGGTCTTTTCAGCCAGAGTATTGCCTTTTCTCTCTGGAATGTAATATTCTACCCGTGCCCTCGGAGTGGCATTGTGCAGTAGCAGGGTCAGCAGCGGGGGGGCGCAGCCGGGGAAACGATCTCTGTCCGGGGAACCCAGGAAGTCAGAGGCAGCATCAGAGGGCACGGCCAGGACGGGGCTGCTGAATGAGAGCTTTGTGCAAGTCTTGGTGGCGGTGGCTGGAGAGGCACCCTCCTCTTGCAGCTCACCTGGGGGCTGAACAAAGCTGCCTTTCAGGCCTCGGGGCCCAGAGTAAACATCGCGCAGGTGATAGACCTGCTTTCCTGCTCCGCAGCGGCTCCAGGATCGCATTTCTGGCTGGTGTTTCTTGTGCGTTGCCGCTAGGGCTCGTTCTCCCTCCAGGATTATGAAACAGCAGAACTCGCCCATGAGAAGAGAGGACACCTGTTCTGAGGCCACGAGGGTCACTTCAACTCTGAGGACTTTTTTTTTTTTCAGAGTCACAGGGGAGCAGGCGCAACTAATCTAGGTTTCTGCTGACTTTTGACCTGATCCGCACTAGTAAGCACTCTTTGTTCAGCTCTCAGGATTTATAGAATTCCTGTTTCACTTGATCTTCATGAATGTGGTTTGGGGAGGTCAATGGGACAACTTTTACACCAGAGGAAATGGAGCCATGAAGAGCTGCGGTGCGTCCAGAGGGTGGAGTCTTCTGACCCTGGATTCAGAGTTCCTTGCAAGACATGATTATCCACAGTATCATGGGAACTAGAATGATCCTGGGGGGAAAATACTACACTGCACCATGATTCTGGTATTTTTTTTCTGGCTGTTATCTCTCCAGACTTGAAAGAGCAAGGTCCCTTATATAAGAGCCAAAGCTCTGATCTGAATTTGCATTCCTTGTCTGCCTACTAGGTCGTTTCAGTCACGTCAGATTCTTTGCGATGGCTCCTCTGTCCACGGGTATCTCCAAGCAAGAATACTACAGCGGGTTGCCATGCCCTCCTCCAGGGGATCTTCCCAACCCAGGGATCAAACCCACGTCTCTTATGTCTCCTGCTTTGGCAGGAGGGCTCTTTACCACTAGTGCTACCTGGGAAGCCTGTTCCTTGTCTAAGAGATTGTTAATATTTCTTATATGTCAGGGTTGAAAGCAGAAATTATGAAGCACTCATTTTTCTATTTGGGCTTATAAACTCATGAATAGACTCTGGTGCTGTGATTTAAGGAAACAAAAGGAGGTTTATTTAGAAGTGAAATGGCGGGTTTTCTTTTTCTGACTGACAGGCTTAGTTAGCACTTGGGGTACTTCTGTGAGTGACAGAAATCCATGATCTATGTGGATGAAGCACCAAATAAGGGAAGATAGCTTTGAGAGGATTGCTAACCCTGAGGCTTTTGAAACAGGTATTGGATCTGTGGCTGGGCTTGTGTTGGTTGGAGAGCTCTGCTGGGGAAGCATCTCTGAGCCCAGCTGAAGCACCATCAGCTACTAGATGATAGAGGACTGTCTGCCTGGCGATATCATGTACAGGATGCATGTAATTGTAAGGGAGTGAACACCATGTAGCAGTCCCTAATTTTGTGCCTACCATATATACTGCCAAGACTGTTTTCAAAACCCTAGGGAGGGAAGAAAATCACCCTCAAAACCGACTGAAATGGAATCCTCCCTGCCTGTAGCAACTAGGAGCTCAGAGCCAAATTTAATTTGCTTAAAGTAAATGAAACAATTTACTCATTCATTCATTTATTCATTCAACAATATTTATAGAGTTGTCACTGTGAGTCGGTATGATCTCAAAGAATCAGCATGTCCTTCTCTGGACAGGTTAGCAAAATTTGTTTAAAGTGGATTATTTTGATATTTGGCCTCTATAATGGTTCTGCTTTCTCTTCATGAATCATTTGTTGCAGTGTTTCCATAAATCCTTCTCTGCTTTCAAAATATGGCTCAAATACCTCCTTTTCCACAGATACTTTTTCTCCCACCTCACCCATAAATTAAGGTGTAGCTGGGTCTCGGCCTGAGCACTAGCCCTGTCTACCCATGGATCTAGACATGTCTGAGGGTGTCTGGAAAACTGCAGATTGAGACCTGATGGAACTCTCTTTTAGGGGATATTGAGAATTCTCCTGTGAAATAAATCATGTTTCCACTTGTGGGATCCAGACAGACACATCTTAGCATGTCTGGAGAACCAATCGAATGACCTCAGGTTTTAGGGAGGCATGGCAGATTCTCTAGGAAAAACAAATATCCTCTACCAAAAAGGAATCCCATCTTAAGCTCTTCCTTCACAGGTCAGAGAGAGAGAGAGTTCTGAATACAGAACAGTGTTTGTCATTTGGTTTGTCTCCTATCTTGCAAAGGCTGTCTTGGGAGCACAGAGCTGCCATATATAAAAATAGAAATGACAACTTTGTTTAAATATCCACATTTAAACATTTTGGTACCACCTCTGATCCCTTCATTCCCGGAGATTTATACAAATGGAATAGAAATATTCTCCATTTGACCATGAAATTGTACTGAAACTTTGGCATGTTGAAGTTTCTTGGTCATTGAAATTTTATCCTTGGCAGAGCAGAGGTAAAACAGCCATCAACCTGGGTCTAGAGCTTGGTTGGGTGGCACAGAGCAGCAATGAACACGGATCTGCATTGGGTGGGTTAACTCTGCATGGGTGGGTTTGTTCAGGACTGAGGTCTCCTTATGGACTTCTAGAAGTTACTTGAAGAAGTCGTGAAAGTGGTTAGTGCTGGCCTAATGGTGGCAAAAGTCACAAAACTTTTGGTTATTCAGGTAAATATGATCCAGAAGCAGAGAGAGTGCATGGAGGAATTATGGAGACAAGGCTGAAGAGGATGATAGGGGAAGATCATGTACAACCTTGTAACCTGTCCAAGGCAGTTTGAATCGATTGTGAAGACAGGTCAGATTGTGTTTTAGAAGGATAATTTTGGAGGCTACTTGATAACTGATTGGAAATGAGTAAAACTGAAGGGGGAGAAACTAAAAATTTGATCTGATTGTCAGCATTCCTTGGGTTACTCCTGGCTTTGGGATACACCCGGAACTGGAAGTGGTAGCATTACCTCCACTGGGTCCTCTATTTGGATGGGCTAACTGTCCAGGTTATAATAAGGTGAAAACTTAGTCTTTATCTTGAATTCTCTTTTGATGATTCTGTTTTCCAGTCATCAAAGAGTCCTTTAAATTAGAGACTTTTGTTGAAGAATCCTTCATTTTATAAGCCTTCTCAACAATCAAAGCTTTTGTCTCAGGAACTAATTTCTGCCTTTATTATAGACTTCTAGAAGATCTGATTATTTTGAGGCAATAGTTAATAAAGAAACAATGAACGAAATCTGATCCCCCCAGTTGGATTCTCATTCCTTCCATGTTTTCTCCATTTTGCTCTAAAGTTACAGGAATATTCCATTTCTTAAAATATATGTTTGCTTTTTAGTGCACCCAGTAATGTTTGGTAATAACATTACACCTACTAATGTTATAATTGCCAGCTCTCTCTTGTCTGAAATACATAGCACACACAAACACACAAATACACACCCCACACATATTACTTACATACCTACCCTGAAGTGTTTGACCATTTTCCATAAGAAACAGTGGTTCATTGTGGCAAAACATCAGGATAATTAAGGAGGCAAAGAATGCATTTTGAAAATATCACATAGACATGAGGCTCCAACTAGAAGAGCTGAGATCACCAGCCTAACCAGATGGAGGTCCATTGTCCTTTTGGGTCATTCACATCTACCTTCAAGATCCACTTACACTGGCCTTTAAAAAAGGAAAATATTTATTGGATCATATTCTCTGTACTTCTCATGGAAATTTGACACACGTGACAATGGAAGAAAATTAAATGGAAATTCAAACACAAGGATTTTTTGTTAACAAATGTATAATGATGTTATTGTCATCAATTTGAAACATCATTGGGGTCATCAGAGGATGCTTTCATATGGTTCATGGTGAAGATCCAGAAGGCCATGGAAGGTGGGCTGAAGGATCATATGGACTGAGTGGGGAGGCTGATTTTCAGGGTGACTGGAGTGATGTAATGAGGAAATTGCTGGTAATTGATGAATTTCTTATAGTTCTTAGCTATTTACATCTTTTTATGACTACACTATTTTAAGACATTGAATTGAAATTGGGCCATTATAATATTAACTTTGAAAAAGATAATGAGCTCCTTAGTGGTTTAGATATCTAAACTTTAAGAATATCATTAAATCATTACATGAATGGTGGTCATGTAATTCTCCAGACAAGACTGCCCATGTAAAGAATTGCTCAAACCTTCCACAGTGCTTCAAATCCTCTTCTACCTAAACACCATATTTCCTCAGAAATGGTTTAACATTTTGTGGTCAAGCCACAGTCGAAGGCTATTCTTTTCCTACTCCTAGGAAAGAATCCCCTCTTTCTCATTTTTATTTGTACAAAAAATGGTTAAAATGGGACAATACCATTTTTTTTACCCTGAATGGTGACTGCCAGCTATTAAAATGCTAATTCTACACCCCCCCCCCCCCCCCAAAAAAAATAGAAGAGCCAAAGACAGCCAGGAAATAAGAGAAATGAAATCTACGGAGTGATTAATGATTTGATTAACCAGGTAAGTCTCTGGCACATTGCTAATTAGCTCACTTACAAAGCCCTGGCCTGAGAAGCCCTGGTTTGATTAAAGAGGTGCCGAGCCATTCAAACCCTGATGCTTGAGCTCCTTTTATAAAACAAAATATGACGTTCATGCTAAGCTCATCTCTTTCATCCAGCTGTGATTTCTCAGGCCTCTGACACTCAGGCCTAGGCACATAAATCAATGAGTAGAAAGGCATCCTCATGAATGTTTGGAGACTAAGATCTATATTTTAGGACTCTTTTTTTTTTTCTAATTTGAAAAGGGATTGTTTACATTCTAAGATTGCGGGAACTACCTGTTGACTGTCTTAAAGCGGTAGCTTTTGCTGACCCTTTAGGTTACCTGGAGGCACCAGAGGCAGATTCTGTCTTAGGAGGAGGTGCTAAATCTGTTCTACCTCTATTCCATTCCTCTGGGAGGATTTATGAGCTGGGACAAAGGATATTTGACATTAATAATAAAGATCTTCTCAACTTTACCAGGGAGTCTACCTTTAAAATACACTCAAAGCTGATTTCTTAGTTAAGTATATCTATTCTTAGTCATGTTAAAGGTTTTGTTTTCTCCCTGCTAGATTGAAATACTCATCTTCTCAGTGGTACTAAATTAGGGCCACATTTACTATTTAAAGGATAAGAGGTAGAGTAGATTCATTCTGATTTTACTTTGAATCTTCATATAGAATATACGCTTCTTTACACTTGTGTGTGCACTCAGTTACTTAGCCCTCTCTGACTCTTTTCGACCCCATGGACTGTAGCCCACCAGTCTCTCTGTCTGTGGGATTCCCCAGGCAAGAATACTGAAACGGATTGCCATTTCCTCCTCCAAGGGATCTTCCTGACCTAGGGATAGAACCTGTGTCTCCTGCAATTGCAGCCGGATTCTTTACCCACTGAGCTAATGGGAAAGCCCCTTCTTTACCCGTGAGTTTGTTTAAAACAACTGAAGACTTTCTTAGGTACTCTTGCTAAGTTCATGAGTTCAGTCACTCCATTGCAGTTTTCATTGTGACTGTCATTTAGAGTCATTTCACCATGACTGTAAAAACAGAAAAACTGACAGAAATGTGTGGCTTAATTAGCTAAAGTAGAGGGTTAGTGCAAAAGCCAAATTCTCCTGCTGTGATTCTCAGGTTGATAGTGGAATTCCATGGCTGGATGGTGTCTCCTTTGTGGGTACTATATTCTGAATCGGCATTGACAGAAAAAAAAAAATACACTCACCAAGCAAAGTAAGCGAAGGCCAGAGAGGAGAGGATTGCATGGGGAAATCTTGTGTTGTGAGAAATAGCTAAGAAACCAGAGAGGACAGGAGTGGATATGACATGGAGGAACATGGCACCTGTCTTCAAATGGCTGAAAGGTGTCATGTTGTACATAGTAGGAAATATATTCTTGTCCACATTGAATCCCCAACATGCATTACAGTTCTTGGTAAAGAGCTATAATAGTGATAATAGTAATCACCACTTTGAGTACATACTGTGTGCCTGTCATTGCAATAGTGTTTTGCTTGTTGTATTTCAGTCAGAAATGGTTATTATATCCAGTGTATGGCTGAGGAAACTCAGGCTTGGAAAGATCAAAAAACTTATCTGAAATCACATAGTAAATATCTAAGTTAGGATTCAAGCCAGATCTGTCTTCAGGCTCTGAGTTCTTTTCCTTACGGGGCTCTGTGTCTCAAGAGACCTCTATGGATACTTCAATAGGGATGATGTCACTGGGATCCATGGGTGGCCAAATTCTATCACTTTTATCTTTTCTCTGTGGATGAGGAATTGAGATTTGGGGAATGGAATTTCCAGAGCTAGTGTTCCAGAGTCAGGATTTAAACCATGCCTGTTTTTGTACAAAATCCAACCTCTTGATCATTATGTTCTACTACCCCTCTGGAACAAGCAAAAGTGAAAAGTGAAGTCACTCAGTTCTGTCTGACTCTTTGCGACCCCATGGACTGTAGCCCACCAGGCTTCTCCATCTATGGGAACAAACAAACTCAATACATGTTTGTTTCTAGTTTGCCCAGAGTGAAATATTGCTATATCAGGTCTGAGTCTCTACTGCTTCTGCCTTCTTCTGCATAACTTCTAAAAGCTGAGGATCAGAATTTTGGTTTGCCCTCACCTGGTGCTCAGTTCTTCCCTGGATCTTCCATCCGCCCTGCTCCAGCTGACCCTTCTCCCCGATGGTGATGAGGATGGTATCATCAAGTTTATGAAGCGTTCTGTCACTGTCAAGATATCAGACACAGTACTTAGATTTATTTAACTATTTCTTATAAGTAAGAAATTTATATATTTAAATATTATTTATAATAATTTCAGGAATAGAATTATTTTTGCCTGCATTTCATAGATTAGTAATCAGTGTCTCAGGGAGGATATGTAAATTTTCCCAAGCTCACACAGCTAGTTAGTTAATAGCTGATTCAGGATAATAATAAAAATCATAATACATATATTATTTATACTGTATGCACACTAGGAATTCTGTTCACATGTCTCATCTTCACTTGTAATTTTTTTCCTCCTTGCCCTGCAAAGAGTATGAAGATCCCCTAGTGAACTAGGGGATCACCATACAAGTGTCATCATCTTTATCCTCATCAATTTAAGTAGAAAACTATAGAAAAATATAAATAAAATAATTATTCTGTTCTTAGAGACCGGAGGATTATAAAGTAAGGAAACTGAAGTTTCCTTATATAAAGTATAAAGTAAGGAAACCGAAGTTTACAGAAATGAAGTGACTTTCTCATGGTTATTCACTAGTGAGAAGGCTGTGCCTTGATTCCAGGGCTTTAAAGGTTGGGTGGCATATATTTTTAAACAAGAGCTGATGGATAATCCAGATGTTAGTAGAGGGAGAATAGACAAAGATTGAAAAATGTTTTAGAAGCCTACAAAGTTAGTGAAGGTCATAGAAAAGTCACGGGAGCCTTAGTAAGGCATAATGAAAAACTTTCAGTGATATTAAGGTATCTTTATAAGTGGACAAAGTAGCCCTTTTTAGTTCAGAGGAGATTCAATTAAATGCCCCCTCTTGATTAAGGAAATGTAAAACTTAAGGAGAGTATGCATCTATGGCCCTAGCAGAAGAGCATAACTGGCACTTGAGTGCATGTGGGCACATGTGTGTGACTTAGCAAAAGCTATGCCTCTTGGAGTCTCCAGGTGGGGAGAGATCAGTTTGCCTACTGAGACAGAGGAGTGAAATACCCAAGCACTTGTTTCACATGATGAGAAGAATGTGGGGAACCTGACTGAAATAAAATAGTCTAGGATGGGCCTGACCAAGAGGTACGGATGAGAAAGGACATCAAAGACCCCAAGGAGTAACTGACTTGGAGCAAAATGAAGCTCCTGATTCATATACCCAGACTCTTTTTTTTTTTTCCATTTATTTTTATTAGTTGGAGGCTAATTACTTCACAACATTGCAGTCGGTTTTGTCATACACTGACATGAATCAGCCATGGAGTTACATGTATTCCCCATCCCAATCCCCCCTCCCACCTCCCTCTCCACCCGATCCCTCTGGGTCTTCCCAGTGCACCAGGCCTGAGCACTTGTCTCATGCATCCAACCTGGGCTGGTGATCTGTTTCACCCTAGATAATATACATGTTTCGATGCTGTTCCCAGACTCTTTCTCCTTTGTAAAGCCCACACTTGTATCCATCCTGACATTTCCATGTAACAGGTCAAAAATATTCTCTTGATTCTCCCCCAAACCCTCTACTGGTTTCCCATTTTGTGAAGAGTGGGAGTGGAAGTCTTTACATGGTCTCCAAGGCCCTGTGTGATCTGGGCCCTGCTTCCCTCTGCTTTCTTACTTCCTCTCTTCCCGATTTGGTCCCTGGAGCTGCAGCCGCACTGGCCTATGTGATGTTTCTCAGCTGTGGCAGGCAGACTCTGATTTCAAGGCTTTTGGATGTGCTGTTCCCTCTGCCTCAACTTCTCTATCTTCATATATTCCCCATGCTTGTCTTCTTGTTTCATTCTGATCTGAGGTACCACTTCACCTGTGAGGCCTTCTGTAAGCCACCCTTGAAATAGCCATGTCTCTCCCTCATTACCTCCACCTTGAAATTTTCTCTCTACACCTTGACTTGTTTCTCTTTCTTGTGCATATTGCCATCTGACTTGTTCTCTGTAGATGTTTTGTTCATTTGCTTGTTATCTGTCTTCAACTACAGATATGAGCTATTGTGTTCCCCTTTGTGTGGAGCATATGATGGATACTTAATGGGCACTTGTAAACATTTTAAAATGAATGAATAAAATGGGGCACCTGGGCATGTGATCTTGGTCAACCTGAGTCTAAGCAATTGTGATGACTCCTGCCCTGGGAGGTGATGGGGGCTGGCGATGGACCAGTGTCTGTCAGGTCTTACAGGCGGAGCCTGCAGTAGTGACACTCTGTGGCAGGAGAGACCATGCCAGCAGAGGGCTGACTGTAGACCCTTCAGTGTCCTGCCAGTCTGCATTCGTAAGGACTGAGTAAGCTCCCAGAGTCTTGGATAACTCCAAGTGCTGTATTTTAAAATTTTTAATTCAATGTATGATTATGGTAAGGTAACATATTCACCTGCTTTAATTTGCAAAAGCATCAGAAGATATATGTGAGGGGTTTCCCTCTCAACTCTACCCTTAGTCACCTGGAACCACTCTTCAGGTGTAGCTAGTGCTATCAATTTCTTGTGTGGCCTTCTGGAAATATCCTAGGCAAGTTTAAACAAATCCATGTAGAGACATTTTTATTTTTTCTCTTCTGTTTATTTTGTGCAAGGTATAAAATGTCCTATGTACTGTTCTGCATCTTGTTTATATTTTTGTAAACTAAGGTATAACATGTACAGTAAAGTGCAGAAATGTGTACATTGTGGATTTTTCTTCTAATATTTACCCAGGTAATCACCATCTGTATCAAGCTATATATTTCTAGCACCCTGGCACTTGCCTGTGTCTCCTCCCAGTCTCTGCTGAGGTTATTGCTAGCCTCATTTTAATCACCATCTATTAGTTTCTTCTGGTCTTGAAGGTCATATGGATGGACTCATATAATATGTGCTATTTGGTTTCTGACTGTTGCACTCATGGTTCTGTATTTTTTAAAATATGGAAATGTATCCTGATGATTGTATGTCATAAAGATAAAGGACATAGGGTTTTTTCTCATCCTCTTTTATGATTACATGGTATCCCATTGTAAGAATGCACCATACTTTAGTTAACTACTCTGTTCCGATGTAGATGGAATTTGCAATAGTATCAGTGCAAGCAAATGTGCAGGTGTATCTGCTTGATGAATACAAGGAAGTGAAATTGCTAGGTCACAGGGCATGTACCTGTGTAATTTGGAAAGGTGCTCCCCATTTGTTCTCCTGTATATCTGTGTGTCTGTGTGTGCTCAGTAATGTCTGACTACTTGTGACCCCATGGATGGTAGTCCGCAAGGCTCCTTTGTCCATGGAATTTTCCAGGCAAGAATACTGGAGTGGGTTGCCATTTCCTCCTCCAGAGGATCTTCTCGACCCAGGGATCAAACCCTGTCTCTGATGTGTCCTGCATTGGCAGGTGAATTCTTTACCAATGCACTACCTGGGAAGCCCAATGTACATTTGTAGGAAAGTACAAAAATATCCCACTGACTATATCCAAGAGTGCTTGCTTCCTGCACCATCTAAGCATATTTTCAAAACATGGATCATTGCCAATTTTTAAGAGAAAAGTGGCTTCTCAGTATATTTTCTCATGATGAGTGACAATGAATATTATTTATTATTTTAAAAACCCACTTGTATTTTCCTGTAAACTATGTACATAAAATTTAATAATTTTCAGTTAGATTAGTGATATTTTCTTTGTTGCTTTTCAGATACTTTTTTATGTATTATAAAAAATATCTCTTTGATGTGATATGGATTGCAAACATATTTTTCCCAAATATTTCATTTGTCTTACACTTTTTAATCATTCATAAATATTTTATTTTTATATGGTCAAGCTTATTGATTTGTTTAAAGTTTCAGGGTTTTGTGTTATTCTTTAAAAAAGCTTCCCTACTCTAAGATTGTTCAAATAAATCATACATTTTTCTTTAGCTTTTTTTTTCAGTTTCCTTTTACATTATTGAAACTTTTCATACTTCTAGAATTAATTTTTTGTGTGAGGTATGAAATAGGATCTAACACTTTTTTCAAATTGTATCTATCACATTAATTCTGTGTATTCACTGATAAAGTTTTCCAAGAACTGAAATATCACTTAAGCTAAATTCCTCTATGCATTTGGACTTATTTCACAATTTGAGATTGTTCTATTTAGATGTGTGTCAGCCTAAATTATTGTAGGTTTAATATGGGGCTTATTAGAAAGGGCATGCCAATGTGGAGGTATTGTTTTTTTCTTCTAATAATGGCAACAGAATCCAGAGCAATAATCAATGATAATAAAAGAGACATGAATACTTACATCTCAAATTTGGGGAGAAAAACATAGTAGCTAGAAAAGAATAAAATATAGCCATGAGAGGGTTATAGTCCATGGGGTTATAGAGTCAGACATGACTGAGAGACTCTCACTTACTAACATGAGAGGGATCTTAGACTAAGATTGCAAAGTGCATTTCTGTCAACTCTCAGCGGCAGCGGACACACACACTCAGCAGATAGCCTAACTGGAGCAGGCAGGACCATTTGCCCTGAAGAGTGCAGGTAACATGAAAGTGACAGGTTAGGGTTTGATTGTGGAGGCTCTCCTTTTACTCCCAGCCATCTAAAGGTGATAATATAAATAACAATGTCATAACTCTACTTCCTTAATGCTTTAGTAATTTATTTCATCTTGATTTATGACTAAATATTTATTTATTAAAAAACATTTGAAAGAAAAAAAGTGAAAGTGTTAGTTGTTCAGTTGTGTTTGACTCTTTGTGATTCCATGAACTGTTCCCCACCAGGCTTCTCCGTCCATGGAATTTTCCAGGCAAGAATACTGGAGTGAGTTGCCATTCCTATATCCAGGGGAGCTTCCCAATCCAGAGATTTAACTTGGGTCTCCTGCTTTGCAGGCAGATTCTTTACTAGCTGAGCCACATTATTTGTTGACTGTACATCTATTCACTTCAGTTCAGTCTCTCAGTCGTGTCTGACTCTTTGTGACCCCATGGACCACAGCACACCAGGCCTCCCTGTCCATCACCAACTCCCAGAGTTTACCCAAACTCATGTCCATTGAATTGATGATGCCGTCCAACTGTCTCATCCTCTGTCGGCCCCTTCTCCCACTGCCTTCAATCTTGCCCAGCATCAGGGTCTTTTCAAATGAGTCAGCTCCTCACATCAGGTGGTCAAAGTACTGGAGTTTCAGCTTCAGCATCAGTCCTTCCAATGAACACCCAGGATTGATCTCCTTTAGGATGGACTGGTTGGACCTCCTTGCAGTCCAAGGGACTCTCGAGAGTCTTCTCCAACACCACAGTTCAAAAGCATCAATTCTTCGGTGCTCAGCTTTCTTTATAGTCCAACTCTCACATCCATACATGACTACCGGAAAAACCATAGCCTTGACTAGACAGACCTTTGTTGACAAAGTAATGTCTCTGTTTTTTAATATGCTGTCTAGGTTGGTCATAACTTTCCTTCCAAGGAGTAAAAGTCTTTTAATTTCATGGCTGCAGTCACCATCTGCAGTGGTTTTGGAGCCCCCCAAAATAAAGTCAGCCACTGTTTCCACTGTTTCCCTATCTATTTGCTATGAAGTGATGGGACCAGATGCCATGATCTTAGTTTTCTGAATGTTGAGCTATAAGCCAACTTTTTCACTCTCCTCTTTCATTTTCATCAAGAGGCCTTTTAGTTCCTCTTCATTTTCTGCCATAAGGGTGGTGTCAAGTAGCATATTAGATGGGCAAAAGTTGAAACACTGACAGCACAAACTGCTGAGAGGATGTGGAGCTGTGGGAACTCCCATTCATTGCTGGTGAGAAGGCAAATGGTACAGATCCTTGGAAGACAGTTTTGCAGTTTCTTACAAAATTAAACATGCTCTTACCACCTGACCCGGCAATCATACTCTTCGGTGTTTACTCAAAAAGTTGAAAATTCACATCTATAGGAAAACCTGCCCACAGATAATTATAGCAGCTTGATTCATAATTGCCAAAAACTTGGAAGCAACTAAGATGTCCTTCAGTAGTTGAATGGATAAGTAAACTGTGGTGTTCCCAGACAGTGGAATACTATTCAACAGTAAAAAATTGAGGTATCAAGCTGTAATCATGCATGGAGGAAACTTACATGTATACTATCAAGTAAAAGAAGGCTACATGCTGGGTGATTCCAACTATGTGATATTCTGGAAAAGGCAAAACTATGGATACAGTGTAGAAATCAATGGTTGCAGGGGTTAAGGGCTAGGGAGGCATTAATAGGATAAAAAATAAGACTTTTAGGTCAGTGGAACTATTTTGTATGATGTTATAGTGGTGGATACATGTCATTATATGTTTGCCAAAACCTGTAGACTGTACCATACCATGAGTGGATCCTAATGTAAAGTCTAATGTAGACTTTAGGTTATAACAATGTTTCAATGTTTGTTCACTGGTTGTAACAAATGTACCATTCCCAGGTACCTTGTTGATAGTGGGAGAGCCTGTGGGGGTGTGGGGCAGGATGTGAAATCTCTTAACCTGCCTCTCAATATTGCTGTGTACCTCTAACTATGCTAAAAATAAAGTCTGCTAAAGAATTTTTAAAAAATTATTGAACATCCATTGTATTTTAGGTACTTTAAATGTAGTACTTGGGATTCAATGACAGTCCCTTCCCTCACGGACCTTGGGAGTGCCAACCTAAAGGTTATGTGAGGCATGTCAGAGTTTTAAAAATTCTCAGGGTCGGGGAGCAGTAAAAGTTGAAAGGGTTTTGCTGGTAGTCAGGAGTGGATGTTAATTCTGACTGTACAATTTATAGGCACAATTTGGTCAAATTTTCAAGCCTCAATTGCTCAGTTGCAAGGAGATAAAAATATTTCTCTTGTATAATTTCCTGAGGATTAACTCATAACTGTAAGGGGGGAGGGTTGCACCTGACACATAGTAGGTGCTTACTAGATAGGGTGCCCTTCCTTTGCTTCTGTTCCACTTGGGCAAACAGAAGGGAAACGTGGTTTAGTGAGCACTGGCTGATCTTTTACTAATGTGTAGTGTGTATATCTCAGAGAGAGTTTGCTTGGCTCTGGCAGTTCCCTCTATAATCTTCCCAAATTGCACATGTTCTTTGCAGACTATTAGACATAGACTAAACATTCATCCTCCGCTTCCATCTACCTTTTCTTGGGCTTTTCATGTTTACTCTCTCCTCTTGCCCTCGGCTGAAAAATTGACTTTGTAAGAAATTTCCCACATAAAATGCTCTTCTTTTTAACAAAGAAAATAGATGCTTTTGACAACTGCACATCATTATGATTGTTATACTATGTATAATATTCCTAACATCTGCTCCTTTGTCAGCTTCCCAAGGCCTAACTGACTAATAACATGATGAACTGATACAAAACCCAGGGTGTTGGTTTCATGCACAGCTCTGCTTTGGGGCGAAGGCATTGGAGGTCAGAGCTGAGTATTCATTTTAGTATTAGCCTCAGTGGAGACTGAGTTATGCAAGCCAGACAGGAAATGTGTGCCATTCTCGGAACCCAGGCTGGACTAGATTCCCTCCTTTGTTCCCACAGCTCCTTGGGTGTTTGCCCCTGGACAGGTATTAAATCCCGTGGGCTCTGGAATCTGACTGCTGGGTTCAGAGCCAAGTACTGTCATGAAAGCATGCTGGCTCCGTGCTAAGTTGCTTATCTGCTCTGTGCCCTAGTTTTCTCATCTGTGACATGGGCTTTAATAATAGTACTTAGGTCACATGGTTGAGGTGAGGATTGAGTGAATAAATGTGTAAGAAGCTTGTGCTTGGTACTTGTGCTTGGCACTACTGTAAGTGCTTCCTATGCTTGAATTCATTCAATCCTCACAATAACCATATAGGTGATTGCTATTATTAAAAGTGCTCAAAAATGCTTATTATGTTTTCCTATGTCCAAGAAGTTATCATACCAAATTGTAGATGTATGTTTACCTGTCTGTTTACCCCACTAACTGGTGAGGTTTTGATGACAGGAAATGTGTCTGTCTGTTGCAGTTTCATCAGAATCTAGCACTGGGCTTGCACATAGTACAGTGTTTAATTTTTTTTTTAAATGACAACATGGATGTCTCGATAGAAACATTTTTCTGTTTACACCATACTACTTCAGGCACCACACAATTTCTCAGTCAATGGGTTAGAGTGGTATATTGGGTTAGCCAAAAAGTTCATTTGGGCTTTTCCATAAGATATAATGGAAAATCCAAAAGAACTTTTTTAAGCAGTGACGATATTATCATGCTGAAACTTCCCTTATTCAAAAGTGCCGGGTACTGGATGCAAAGGTTGAACAGTGTGAATGAAGACCTGCCTACCTAGAACAGCACCCCAAAGTCATGGTGGCTCACCTAGGAGGGCCAACTCAGTTGGAATTTCAGGGTCAGGAATGGTTACTGGAGAAGGTAGCGTCCAAGCTGGGATACAAAGGGCAAGTGAGAATTATTCAAGTGCAACTTGGGCATGGAGGGTCCTGGCCAGCATGTATACCACCCAGAGGAGAGGGAAGCTTGAGCACTGAGGGATTTGCAACTCATTTGTTACGATTTCTGTTGAATGAGAGAAAGGTGTATCTCTAGATGAGTATTCAAGGTTTAGGTCTAGAGGGTCTTGCTAGAAATTACAAGAGTGGGCTTTCTAATATGGGCAGTGGAAAAATCACTGAGGGAGTTTTAATAAGGGTGAGGGCATGAGAAAGTGTTGTTTATAGAATAAGCTTTCTGACTACAGTGTGAAGAATGGGTAGAGAAAGAAAGACAAAAGGCAATGAGGCCACATAGGAAATTATTGCAATGAAGTTGCAAGAGATGATAATGACTCATGAACATGGTACTCTTAGGGATGGAGAAGAGAAGATAGATTCTTGAGATATTTTAGAGGCTTAATATACAGAGCTCTATGATTTATTGTATATAAGGAGTAAGAAAGAGGTGAGGTATCCAGGTTTAAGCAATTGGATAATGTGAGTGTTATTAATTAAGTTAAGAGGAGAGGAATGTGTGTTTTTGAGAAAGAAAATAAATTCAGTTTAGGACATGGTCCATCCAATCAAGATGAAAATCAGGAGATAATAGCACCAAAGCTAAGGGAAGAAGGCTTTCCTAGGAGGAATGAGTGATCAAAATGCAGATACTGCCAATAAGTCAAACAAATTAGAAAAGTGTACCAGGGAGATCCATGTTTCAGTTAGGATAAAAAATTGTAGCATTATTAAATAGGTTAAAGAAGCAAAAGGGTGAGGTTTCCATAGAGAAGGGTTTCTAGTAAAGAGGTTTGGGAGAGAGGGGGACAGTAAAAGAAAAAAAGTGTCTATAGAAAGTTAAACAGCAATATCTTTAATATTTGTAGAATGTTTAATATGTAAAGTGCCTTCCCAGTTTATGAATTTAATACTCTCACTATTCCCTGAAATTGGCACTCTCATAAGGCCCCTTGTACAGATGAGAAAATTGAGGTGCTGATGGGTTAAACAAATCTCCCTAAGGTCATATAGCAAATGACAGAGCCAAAATTTGAACACAGACCTTGACTCAGAATCCAGTTCATAATTACGAGCTATGCTGCTATCTAGATGTCACATACAAAACACTATAAAGAGTAGGGTATAGAAGATAGTAGATGGCCACAAAGACTTGAATCTTTGAGAGTTTGACCCTGTGGATTGCATTATTTGGGCTTCCTTGCTGGTTGCCTTCTGATTAGTTTCAACCAATGGGAGACTGGTGATCAGAAGGAGAGAAGTCTCTCCTGTTTTGGTGCCCCGAATCTGGCAATAGCTGCAATACTCCAGCCAGGCCTTCCTCCTTTAGGGCTTCAGTCCTCCTTTTCTCAGCTCTGGCAGGAACTGTTACTCTTTCTTTCATCTGTAAGTGGGGGGTAACTGCTTCCAGCTCTTGCTGGCTTCTTGGTACATACCATCCTTTGTTTATTCCCTTAACTCTCCCTACACCTTTCTAAGTAGGGGTTCATTAGAGTCACCCCATTTGAATTATCTGGAAATGAATTATGTCTTCCAGAATGATAGAGACAGTAGCTAAGAGGTTATGGGGACATGAGGACTGAAAGGTTTAACTGGCTGCAAAGCCTATATGCTCCATCACCATAAATAACAATGATGAGAGTTCTAACACACAATTGTTGGCACTTCACAATTTGCAAAATGCTTGCTCATAAATTATATCATTTGAGTCCAGAAAGAATCCCAAATAGTAAGTTCTATTATTTACCTTTTAGGCAGGCAAACTGAGGCTCAGAAAAGTTAATTTGCCCGAGATCTCCCAGGTGACAGAGCTGAGCTTCCAGAGTGAGGCCTCCTGAGACCAAGACCAGCATTCTTTCTACTGTACCTTGTCTGCTTTTCATTAGTTAGCGAGATGACAGGATGCCTTTCCTGTATAAAGCCTCCTGCAGTGGGCAGGCAAAGAACGTCTAAATCATGTCAGGCATCCCCAAGGACTCCATGTGTTTCACACATAGCTAGTTTCACAAGAAACAGAACTTTCCTCTACCTCCTGGGACCTGTCTCACTGTGTGTAGGTTGATGAAGACTCATAAAGCGTGCCAACTTTACGAACAGCATTGGGATAGCACGGAAACTGATAAAAGGTCTCAAGGGACTGAAAATAACTGGGCAAAGTACTAAAAATCACCCCACAATACCAACACATCATGCTGATGATTTCATTGAGCTTATTCCTTGGGTCTGCGGCCCTTTTCTGATATATCTGACATCTCCCATATGAATGCTATGTATTTCTCAGGTTCTATACTGTAGATTCAGATTCCTTAAGCACCTTCTGAGGGCGTACTCTGTGCCAGATGTTTCCATACACTTGATTTCCTTTTAATTCCCTGCAGGCCAGACAGGTGAGGCCACCTTTGCTGAAGGCCACAGGGCTGTTGAGTGAGAAGGTGGAGTAAAACCCTGGTCTCCTGGTTCTTTTCATAGTCTATTTCCCTCAATTCTGCTGCCACAGGTTGGAAAGTCAGTCTTATAATTTCTTCCCCTTTATTTTCCTTCCCTTAAGTCCACTTAAAACTTAAAGCAGAATCAAGTCCATGGCACTGAATCTGTTAACTCAGTCTAGGGGTGTATGGAAAGAACTCTGTTGAATAAATAGGGAACAGAGCTGATGACCTGGGGATTCATGTTTTTCCAAAACCAAGGTTTCTCTCATCCATCCCTAGATGCCGACAGAGAAAGGAAGAGACCTAAACTTGTTTTTTTTGGATTAGGAGGAAACTGGCCTGGAAAACCTCTCCACTGAAAGTAGCCTTTGAGAGATTGTGTTCTGATCCAGTGCTCCCACCCAGGAGTGACTGTGACTGACAATTGATATATACTAGCTATTGTTCTTTTTAGTATTGTTTGTTGCTTAAAAATTATCAACATAGAGTACCAGCCTCAGGGTTTATATTCTTAAAAACTAATGATTACAGATAGTCATTCTCAATGGAAGTCTTCAACTTTTAAATGTGACAATAACAGCCTAAATTAGGTAGTGGCAATGGGATTATGCAGAGAAGGTGACTATTGAATAAACTTCTAGAGCTTTAGTATGACGTTCAAGACTTCTCACTTTGACCCAAACTTCCTCTCTTGCCGTATAACTTGCTTATCATTTTCCCCCATGCAACCTGGGTTAAAGTCACACCAAATTGCTCAGACTCATTGAATATATCTTACTTTCATGCCTCTGTGAGGTTTTCTCGCAAAGAACTCCCATCCTTTTCCATTTGAGGAATGTCTGTGTTTATTTTAGGACCTAATTCAAAAAGCATTTTTCTGGAAACTTCTATGACCTTCTCATCTCATCTCTATGCTAGAATTGATCACTTCTCTTTCTGTACTCTGTAAGTAATGATGTTGTACCTTTGGTGCAGAGCGTATCCCTTTATAGAAAGAAAGCTGTCTATATTCCCAATGCTCTGATAAGCTCTCCTCAGGGAATGTGGCTGTACCAGAGTGGTCACTCAGGGGAAGTTGAGGCCCGAGTAAGGGGCTGAATTCTCATTCAATGTTGAGGAGTCTGGGATTTGATCATTCTCTGATCTTCACAAAGCTTTCTAGATTATGGTTGCACAACAGCAATTTATATCTCTGCTTTCAGATAGGACCAAGCTTTGGCTGGGTGCCTAACAATATAGTGGATGTAAATTAACAGTGGAGCAATTTACAGTCTGTCATGTCTTATTGCTTAATGAATTTGTCAAAAATCATATTACTCTGAAAATTATGGCAAGCAGGGTCCATGGGACTTAGGTCTTTAAGAGCAAGGTTGATCCAACCTCACTCAAGCAAAACTGCCTTCCTATGTTCCTCTTGTGAATGTGGACACCAGAATCTCTGGGCACTTCTGTTTATTATCAAATCTCTGTTGACATTCACTTTGGATTAGGGCTACCATGGATGACCTTGGCCAGTTTGCAAATCCCCAACCCCAGTCCACCTGCTGTCAGAGCCAAATAGGATTTAGGAGTCTCCCTTAAACTCCTGATTCTATGCTAATATGATGTCATCCAGTCCTGGCTTATGCTCACCCCAGAATTTATTACTCATTTTTCAAACAAAGCTAAAGCCCTGTCCTCTGTTTTGAGGGCACCAAGCAGGACCCCTTTTTGCTCTGCACCAACTTCTCCCTCATCCTTCTTCCTCCTCTTTTCTTCCTTTTTCCCTGTTCATTTGCTCCCCAAACCTCTCCCAACCTTGGTACCCCTCAGTACCAAACTCAGTACCAAACTCTCTGCTGTTTCACAGGATAAAGAATCAGATAGATTTGGAAATCCCCGGACATTACTTTCCTCATTTGTAAAATGAGATTAATAACAGCTAACCTACTGGGCTCATGTGAGTATTAGGGTGTCTGGTATCCATCCATCCATCCCTCCACCCATCCATTTAAAACACACTCAATTCACTTTACAAATATTGTTTGAGTATCTAAAATGGGTCTGGTCTTATGCTTGTCGTTTAGGATATGTATCTGAACTCTAGACTTCGTTGTCAAGGACCTTAGAACCTATTGGAAGGATGCTGAAATAGCTAAGAACCAAGGTGGGAAGCTCAGCGGTTGAGACCTGCTCAGACAAGACAACAGTTTCATAGCAATCTTCACAGGGCTCCTGGGAGGTGTGTGTAGAGCTGCCAGGGCTCTGTTCTAGGGGAAGTGCTGCCCTTAGGTTTGAGGCCATAGCTAATACTAAAAAATAATGGTGCTGCTGGTGGCAGCACTGGCAACGGTGGCTCTGATCATTATTATCATCTTTCTCTGTCAGTTTCTCTCTATTCTTTTCTTTCCTGCTTCTCTCCCAGTTTTTTTCTGCATGTTTCTCTCTCTCTCTCTCACTCTTTTTTAACTTTACATCTCTTCATTTTTTTTTTCACCCCCTGTATATTTTATAATTCTTTTGGAAACATGTAACTATGGATGAACTGATCACTGATTAATACACAACTGGATCTTTTTATTACCTGCTTTTCCTAAGGAAAAATTGCCTCAGTGGTATCTGACCATATGGAAGAGCTATGGCTGGGTTGCAAACTGGTGGGGGCTGTTCCATAGAGGTGCAGATGCCCCTAGGCAGCTCCCGGGCTCATCCCGTGATCTATTTGGTCAGCCAAATGGAAGCAGGCCAGCCACGTAAGAGTTAATTGTGATCCCCCACCCCCCATTTCATTTCAAGCTCTTTGTTGCATGCAACCAAAAAACTAATGGCTGGCGAATTTATTATGACCCTTTGTTTGGCTTGTGGAATAAACCGATTCTTCCCCTTTCTATGTTCTGACTCCCCCTTTTGTCTGCAATTTTATTTTACAGTTCTTTTTGTACACATCCAACACATGCTGAGGTTATTGAAAAGCACAAATTACACAGAATTCAATTTGCATATCTATTGAGGGTCCAATCCCAGAGTCCTTAGTCAGGCAAAATGCCCATTGACTCTTACCTCCTTTATTCTGCTCCTTCTTGGCACCAAAACCCACAGGCTAGCCCTCTGCTGCTTCTAGCAGATCCAGCAAATGGCCTTCACGAATGGAGTAAGCAGCCACACTGTAAAGCATAATGGGCTGAACTTTCGCAAAGTTGCAAAATGTTACTTAGTATCTTAGTGGACAAGGTGCAGAAGGAGGGATCAGAGAGCAGCAAAGTGGGACCGATTTATTACTCATGTGACTGAAGAAGTATAGGAGCTGGAGTCACTCAAGGTCACATGTGAACCCCTGCTCTGCCAATCACTTGACTTTAAAAAAAAATTAAACTTTTTATTTTGAGATACTTGTAGGTTCACCCACAGTTGTCTGAGAATACAGATCTATCTCATGTACTCTCTACACCATTTTTCCCATTGGTTGCTTTTGACCTTGGATTGCTCAGACAGTAAAGAATCTGCCTGTAATATAAGAGACTTGACTTTGATCCCTGGGTTGGGAAGATCCCCTGAAGAAGGGAATGGCTATCCACTCCAGTATTCTTGGCTGGGAAATTCCATTGACAGAAGAGCCTGGTGGGCTACAGTCCATGGGGTCACAAAAAGTCAAATATGACTGAGTGACTAACTTTTTTCTTTTCAAGTTACTTAATGTACCTAGGTCTCATTTTTCTCATCTGTAAAATGGAAATAATAATAGTATACACTACATGAGACTGTTTTGAAGATCATCTGAAATAATGTCCGTAAGACCTCCTAATATAGCACTGGTACTCAGCCTGTTCTCAATAAACAGATAATCTCCTTAGATGAAATGAGGGCAGCCAAATAATTCTGATTATTGGAAGAATATTGACCTTGAGGGGCTTCCCTAGTGGCTCAGTAGTAAAAAATCTGACTACCAATGCAGGAGATGCAAGGAAGATCCCCTGGAGTAGGAAATGGAAACCCACTCCAGTATTCTTGACTGGGAAATCTCATGGACAGAGAAGCCTGGTGGGCTACAGTTCATGGGGTTGCGAAGAGTCAGACAGGACCTAGACACTAAACCACAGCAACATTGACTTGGAGAGTCTATAGCAGTATGTATTCATTGTTTTAATGTAGAGCCTATCAGGAAAAAGAACACTTATTTTTTTAAAGTTTGATTTAAGAAGGGTATTTTTATAGAAAAAATTAGAAAATATATTAACATAAAATAAACTATCATCTTACTGTTAAAATTATTACCAATGTTTTTATTGTATTTCCCCTATAGTTATGCTTTAAACAAGAAAAAATATGATGATACCTCTCATATGTAGCACATTAGATTCCTGTGTCTAATGCACTCAGTGCTCGGTCTTGTCTGACTCTTAGCGACCCAAAGGACTGTAGCCAACCAGGCCCCTCTGTCCTTGGAAATTTCCAGGCAAGAATACTAGAAAGTATTGCCTTTTCTGAACCCATGTCTTTTGTGTCTCCTGTATAGGCAGGTGGATTCTTTACCACTGAGCCACCTGGGAAGCCCAACAAAATCACTATTAAAAGATGCAGCAGTCTATTTTTGGGCTGTGTGATACTGAACAGAAAGTAGTACATTTTATTCACTTTTTGGGGGTGCCTGGTGGCCCGCTGTTGGGCAATAAATTTCCTTCCTTTTACTGCTCTTCTCCTTCAACTTCTTCAGTCCTTCTGCCTTCTCTTCCCTGTTCCTCCTTCTTATTCTACTTCCAAAGAGATCAGTATTGAGCATCCTTGTAATCCAGTCTTTTTCCTCATCTATGATTATTTCCTCAGCAGAATGAGTCTTTTTTTTTTTTTTTTAAAGTGACATGCCCCGTGCCATGAGCATGACTGGTGGTGACAAGTGGACACTTGGAGAGGTTGACTGTTCAATGAAATTACGCTTTTTTTAATAATTTTTATTTTTTTGGCATGTGGGATCTTAGTTCCCTGACCAGGGATTGAACCTGTGCTCTCGGCGTTGGGAGCACCGAGTTCTAACCACCTGACTACCAGGGACGTCCCCAGAATGAGTCTTGATGGCTCAAAAGGTCAGCACATTTTATAGCTTTTGATATATCGTAAACCACAGTATGATCAGTTATTTAGATCAGTGATTCTTTAATCAGAGTGTGTATCAAAAATAATCTGGGGAGATTTTGAAGCCAGTTCTTTCCCAGGCTCGACCTCTGGAGGTTTTTATTCTAGGGATCTGGCACTTTTAAATGCTCCCAGAGGAATTTCATATGCACATTTGGTTGGATATTACTGACTGAGAGGAAGATAGAGGTAAAATGTCAACAAAATTTTCAACTGACAGGAGGCTGGAAAGAAGAATTAATTAATTGGGTAGTAATATAAGTTTTCCCCAAGGTGTCCATATGCTGGAATAGTAAGGGAATGTGCTTAGGAGACAATATAAATGGAACACCTTCGGTAAGCCCCACACCGTGTAGCTACAGCAAGTAGATTATCTGATGGTTGCAACAACACAGAAAGAATGTGTTCTCTCATTCTACCATTGAGGGAATTGAAAGTCAGGCCAGCATTTGCAGAGGAGGTTTTGAATACAAGTCTTCTTATCTCCAAAGCCCTTGCTTTGTGTTTTCTTCACCACAATTTCTCACTGGTGAATTTAAGAGGAATCGATGCAAAGTTATGAATTTGAACCCTCATGTCCAAATGCACAAAAAACACCATTAGCAGATAAGACTTAACTAAAACACCTGTGAGAAAGATTTAAAGCAGCATTTCTCAAAGTTACAGCCCCCAAATCACCCAAACTAGAATTATTGGTGGTGGGGGAGATTGTTAGAAAATGCAGATTTTTGGAGCCACACCATAGATCTACTGAATTTGGATCTTTAAGTTGAGATCCAGAAATCTAACAAGCATCCAGGTGATTTTTACGTGTACACTAAAGTCAGAGAACAAAGTGCTAAGAGTTTAATTAAACTTGGGTTTAATATAAACCAAAAAAAAAATATATATATATATATATATATATATTTCTGAAACATTTAATATAATATTTCTGAAAAGACAAATACATCCTGAAGTGAGCCAAATTTACATCAATCAAGGAGCAAACCTACCTGCATTGTTGAAGTCACTTTTGAACACCTAATTTTAAGGACATTAAAATTTGCAAGGTACCCACAGAAGAGATGGAGAAAGAAATGGCAGACCACTGCAGTGTTCTTGCCTGGAGAATCCCATGGTTGGAGAAGCCTGGCGGATTACAGTCCATAGGGTCGCAGGAGTTGGACACGACTGAGCGACTAAACCACCCCTAGAGAAGAGCCGTCAGCTTGGTGTGCACCTTTAATGCAGTTGAAGGATTGATGATTACTCAGCCTGGAGGAGAGAAAACTTGGTGACCAGATAGCATTGCTATCATCCAGTTCCAGCTAAATAGTGCGCTTTGCAATTTAATGCAAACCAGAACTCAAGTTCTAGGAATGTAAAAATTAGACATTAAACTCACATACAAACCATAGATTCCTGCTTCGAATTATGCTAAACTACTCTTTAGTATTTTGACTGAATGAATTAGTCAAAGGGCTTATGGAAATAGCTACTTTTTCTTGAGTCTAGTGAAGTTCTGCTTCCATTATGCTATCTATAAAGTTTATTGATAGTTTCTTTTAAAAGACTAGAATGAGGGTTGGACACTTATCCTAGGGCCAAGAGTTTAAAAATTGTGTATAATCTCTTCACTTAAAACTCAAAGGAAGATCAGGTAAATATTTGAGATAAAAAGGTATATATCATAATAGAAAAGATTAGTAAGTTGGAAATTTATTAAAATTAAGAATTTGTGTACATTAAAAGTCCATTAAGAGAGTGAATATTCAAGTCACACACTTGGATAGAATTCTTTAGAAATAATTTATATCTAGAAGACACAACCAGTTCTTACAGGTCAACCAAACAACAAAAGAATAATACCACAATTTCAAAATGAGCTAGAGACTTGAACAGTTATTTCATAAGAAGGACAGACAAATGGTCAATAACCATTTGCAAAGTTATTCAACATCATTACTTATCAGCAAAATGAAAATGAAAATCACAATAGTATTTCAGCACACATCCATCTAATTGGCTAAAGTGAGTAATAAAAAATGTTGGTGACAATGTCAACCTCTTACACATTGCTGCTAAGAATGGGAATTAGTATAGATAAGTTGGAAAAATGATTGGCAGAATATACTAAGGATAAACTTATGTTTCCCTTAAGACCCCCTAGATAGATACTCCAAAAAAGTGAATGCACATGTGCACCAAAAGACAGGTACAAGAATGTTTTTATAGCAGTTTTATTCATTATAGCCAAATCTGATAACTCAAATGTCTAATGGTAGTGGAAAAGATGAGTGAATTTATATGATGGAAAAGTACACAGTAATAAAAAAGTGACGTATTGCTGTACATAATAATATGGACAAATCTCTAGACATAATAATGAATGGAAGAAGGTTGATTTAGAAGACTGTACACTTCATAGTTCCATTTAGTAAAGGTCAAGAATAAATAAAACTAATGGACGGTGATAGCAGTCTGAAAGTGTTTATCTTTGGAGAGGAGTAGTAGATATTGATTGGGAAGGGTTGTGAGGGAAATTTTCAGTCTTGGAAGTGTTCTTTGTATTGAACTGTATAGTGGTTACAAGGATGTGCACACACACACATATGCTTTAGATAGCTGTAACCTAAGATTTACTACAAAATTTTAGTAATAATAAGAATTAAATGTAAAAGAAGGAAACCAGCACTTCTGAAACTCTAACATAAGTGATCCACTGTAATAGAGGTTTTAAGCGACACTGATAAAAAGAAAAACTACCACCGTTTATAAAGTGCTAGAGTCTTTAAGTTTGTTACCTCATCTTAAAACCACAATGATCCTATGAGATAGGCATTACTGTTTTACAAATGAATAAACAAACCGAGGGAAGTTAAGTCACTGTCCTGTAGTTTGTGAAGCTAGGGTTCAAAAGCAATTTTATTATACTCTAAATATTTGCCTGTAAACTTTAAGTTTCTTGGAGGATAAAGACATATCTATTTAATATACATGTGTATCTCCAGCACCTGACAAAGAGTCTTGCATAACATTAAGTACAATAAATAGATAGATAGGGTAGATAATGGTTGAATGAATGAATAAACCATCATGTTCTTCCCCCTTACCACGTTAGATCTCTCTCTGCTGGTGACATCAGCATTAGTGAAGATCAAACTATATTTCTTCAGATTTGCCTGGAGTCTAAAAAGCAGCTCAGAACAAGGAATGCTCATAGAAAGGGAATGTCATGGGAATCCCAGCCAATCATGAGGTGCCTTGAACTGGTTCCTTTCTCTTCTCTGCCCTACCTCCCTCCAGCCCCACTCACCTTTCTAAAAGGGCCTCCTGCAGATAAGCAATTACACCTGTTCTGTATGGCCTTAGGGCTTGACTTGGACCAGGGCTGATACGCAGATGGCAGGCACTGCGTCAGCCCGGCAGGTTGTTAATATTTTGAATATCACCCTAACTTGAGACCAAAGGGCAATAAGCTTCATGGTGGGACTGATCACTGCTTAACACAGCGAAGAAATTCCAAACAACTGAAAATGACATGAATTGCTTCCTGAAGTTGCCAAGTTCCAACCAGTGGGGAATGTCAGGTTCTTTGGACATGTTCTTGCAGATGCTGTAAAGAAGATTAGAATATCAATTGAGAGCATGGACAAGCTTTGTGATTTTCAAACTATTTATTTATTATTCATGGCAAAAACTTTTTGAATGGAAATCTGAGGCAGAGGCTCAGTCCACGAGAGAGGTAAATGACATTGAGATGGTGAGTCAGGGTGAGACTTCTTCCCCTCCCCAGCAGACCCTGGCAGTGCAGCTGGAGACCCTAGGACGGGGGAGCTCATGTGCTATTCACCAGGGTAATCGAGATCTTCATCTCTGAGATCTGCGAGTCTGTGGAAGTCTCCCCACTTCCACAGGAGTGGGGAGGAAGGGGCTGTCACTATAAGATGGGACTAATGGCATCTCCCCTTCACTATTACAGGAAGCTGAAGATTTCATCTGTTAGGTTGTTCTCACTGTTAAGTAATTTTGTGGTTCCAGAGAAGTGCCCTCACTATGGTCTCCTTCTGGAGGTACTGCTGTTTTCATCACCTCTTTCCCCCTAGTGTGAGAGATTGGGCAGAAGCTGGGCTTCTGGATCAAGGGAACTGGGTTTGGCCCCAGGTTTGCAGTTGACCAAGTGGTGAAGGCAGGACCTGCAATCACTCTGGAGTGTTTCTTCATCTGCAAAGTAGTGACCATTGTGGCTGCTCTGCTTCATCACGACAAGCTGTTGTTCAGTTACTAAGTCATGCCTGGCAGGGCTGAGGGCCAAATTAAAAAAAGACATCGAAAATGGTATAACCATGAAACACAATATCAAGTCAGGAATTAATACCATTCCTTCAAGAGATTTTAAAATATGTATGCTTAAGCATCTATATTGTTTGCAAACAGAAAAAGTACTGTGGATTAACTTAAACTCAACAGTCACAGAATAGATTATGCTAAGTACTGATACTGAAGCTGAAGCTCCAATACTTTGGCCTCCTGATGCATAGAGATGACTCACTGACGAAAACCCCGATGCTGGAAAAGACTGAGGGCAGGAGGAGAAGGGATGATAGAGGGTGAGAAGTTTGGATGGCAGCATCGATTCAATGGGCATGAGTCTGAGCATACTCCAGGAGATAGTGAAGGACAGGGAAGCCTGGCGTGCTACAGTCCATGAGGTTACAAAGAGTCGGACATGACTGAATGCTTGAATAGCAACGACACAGTAGGAAGGGTTGGGACACATTAACTATAACAATAAGTGCTTGTCCCTCTACACAAGTTCTACTTTCCACCTTATAGGGTTATTGTGAAGGATGCATGAGTGTGTAAGGAAGGACCATGAATTTGCTAGACAGTTTAAATGCTTTGATTATTATATTCCTACCCAAATCCTTGAGGAACAGCTACTGGCCACCCTTTGTTTTACAGTTGAGGAAGCTGAGGTCCAGAAATTGTAAGCATCCTGCCCGTAGTGACCACTGGTCACTCCAAATGACCTTAGGCAGTGATGACAGGGGAGAGGATTGTATTCTTCCTTTCTGAAGTCATTGGTAAAAAAAAAAGGTACCATAATTTAGGTCACATGGGAAGTCAGGGAGGGTCTCAGGAGCAGAGAAGTTGATAAATACAGTGGGTCTGGGATGATCTTGAGACTGGTTGGTCTTGTCTCTCATGTGTTTAATGGGGTTCCTGCTCTGAGTTACACACTCTGCTAGTTACTGGTGAGACGGCCAATAACACATGGTTCCTGCAGTTACAATGCCCTCAGTACTGTGTCAACAGTTTACATTGACACGTTCTTGCTTTAGCTTCTGCTTCCTCCCAACTCCCTCCTTTTCCTCCCTCAATTCTCATCCTGTAAACATACCACAGAGACAGAGTTTGGCTATTCTTCCTTCTCGGCCTCATTCTCTCCCTCCTCACAGTTTGCCTTCCTCTTAGTAGTAATTTCTTATGTATTTACCGTGTGTCAGACTTTATGTAGATCATCTATTTTAGTCTTCATAACAACATTATGGTAGGTTTAATTATTCTGTTTTTAAAATAGATCCAGTATGTTAAGTAATTTATTCAAAATAGCCTGCTGTGGCTGGTAAGTTTCTAAGCTGGCTTTTAAGACTGGGTCTTTGGACTTCAAGGACATCACACTTAAATGATACAATAACTGCCTTTATTCAGCATGTGCATGTATTTGCCATTGATGTCGATAATCACTTTGTCAGACATTAAGAATAAAAACACAACTTCTAAAAAAAAAAAAAAAAAAAAAAACACAACTTCTGTAACCATATTTGAAGAGAGTTGATGTTCTATGCATGTGAGAATTATGCATAAAGGTCACATGTCTTAGAATTATTTATCTTGTATGCAGCAGTAGTAATGGCTACTTATAGGCTATCTTCATTAAGAGCCTGTAGAGTAAGAAAAATTGGATTTAAGTCTTGACTGTACCATTTAGTTGATCTGTGACCTCGGAAATTTAATTTTGGTAAGCCTTATCTGTATAATGGGGATTGAACATATGGTAATTACAGCAATTTGAAGCATAGCATAATTTCTAAAATTAGTAAGTGATCAATATAATAAAAATAATTACTATTGTTATTATTATGACTATGACTGAGTCTTTTATGTTTTTTAGGTACTCACAGGGGTCTTATAAACGATGCTGTCACTCTTCATTCTTTTCAACTCAATAATTGTAGAATGCGTGAAAAGTTGGTAAGTTATTAAACACTGTTAGAAGGGAACATCTTTTCCTTACACTTTGACCTATTTATATTCTTAGTCCCTTTTCTTATGGAATTGCTGTATTCTGGGAGAGATGTCAAGATGTTATGAAAAAACTATGTAAGAATAACTGGTAGTTCTCCCCTTTTTTCCCCAGTTAATTTCTCTTCTGCTTAACCACGCTGTGAGTGTCACCTAAGCCTGCCTCCTGCAGTTAATGAGTTATAACTGCACCTGTGCTGCCAAGCTTTTTGTTTTCAGTGCTAGGAAAGCCAGTTTGATCCTCTTATCTATCAGTTCAGGCACTAAAGTTGAACTTTTGACTGTCATCTGCCACTATTTTGGGCTTCCCTTGTGGCTCAGCTGGTAAAGAATCCACCTGCAATGGAGGAGACCTGGGTTCTATTCCTAGCTTGGCAAGATCCCCTGGAGAAGGGAAAAGCTATCCACTCCAGTATTATGGCATGGAGAATTCCGTGGACTATACAGTCCATGGGGTCGCAAAGAGTCAGACACGACTGAGCTACTATCACAATGCCACTATTTTGCTTATTTCTCAACGTGTTCAAGACTCAGGAAGAGAAGAGGGGTGCTACACACTGTGGTCTCCCCCTGAGACCCCCCAACAACCACTTTTTAGTTAATTTGGAATAATTTATTAAATAAGTCATGAGACCCACAATGCAAGGGACTGGTAAATTCAAGCTGAAAGGGATTACAGTGATGTGGGAAAGGCAGGACTTACCCATGGGAAGCCCAGGGCCCCGGATGACAATGGGAATGATGTTAATGAGTTAGTCAAACCAGGAAGGAACAAAACCAGGAACTCTATGGAATGGAGGTGGTGGGGAGGTGGGCCCTGAGATGTCCAGATGTCTAGAAGGATGGAAAAGATTGGGTAGTTGAAGAATAGTTGGCAGGCCTTCCAGAGAGCAAGAGAAAGTGTTAACATCAAGAAAATAACCTGGCCCTAGAGTTTGAGACTTTGATTACTGTGCAAAATGAATGTGGACTTGGTACAGGGGGTCCTTACTTTCGTCATTTATTCACTGAGTGAGCTTGAGGAAGTGAATTTCCCTCTCTGAACTATGGTTTCATCATCCAAAAAATGAGGACAAATTATTTTGCCTTTGCCTGGCAGTTGTGAGATCTTGTTGTTTTTCAGCCACTAAGTTGTGTCCAACTCTTGGCGACCCCATGAACTGCAGCATACCAGGCCTCCCTGTCCTTCACTATCTCCTGGAGTTGCTGAAACTCATGTACACAGAGTCAGTGATACCATCCAACCATCTCATTTTCTGTCACCCTCTTATCCTTTTGCCTTCAATCTTTCCCAGCATCAGGATCTTTTCCAGTGAATTGGCTCTTCACATCAGGTGGCCAAAGTATTGGAGCTTTAGCTTTAATGTCAGTCCTTCCAGTGAATATTCAGGGTTGATTTCCTTTAGGATTGACTGGTTTGATCTCCTTGCAGTCCAAGGGACTCTCAAGAGTCTTCTCTAGCACCACAGTTTGAGAGCATCAGTTCTTCGGTGCTCAGCCTTCTTTATGGTTCAACTCTCACATCCATACATTACTACTGGAAAAACCATAGCTTTGACATGACAGACCTTTTATGGCAAAGTGATGTCTGTGCTTTTTGATATGCTGTCTAGGTTTATCATAGCATTCCTTCCAAGAAGCAAGCATCTTTTTATTTTACAGCTGCAGTTACTGTCCACAGTGATTTTTGAAGCCCAAGAAAATAAAATCTGCCACTGTTTCCACTTCTTCCCCTTCTATTTGCCATGAAGTGATGGGCCCAGATACCATGATCTTAGTTTTTTGAATGTTGAATTTCAAGCCAGCTTTTTCACTCTCCTCTTCCAGGTGAATCAAGAGGCTCTTTAGTTCCTCTTCACTTTCTGCCATGTTAATGAGACTGGAAAGAAAGCATATAGTCCAGTGTCTGACACATATTAAAAAACTTAATATATTTCTTTCTTTCTGATGACTGAAGAGTAAACTGAGTAGCATGTGAATGAAGTGATTTGCCTGCAGTCAGTAGTGTTTTCTTTGCTTTTCATTAAACCATATTAGAATTCTTTGAACTCTGAAAGCAATATACCCTAGTTTTTAAATGGATATAGTCATTATTCAGTAGGCCAGAGTTCAACCTTTAACTTGTCACTGCAAAAGTCTTTAAGCTCTGGTGTTTCTTCAATTATTCATTTTCACTAAATTTTTAATAAAAGAAATGTAAATACAGAACTGGCTTTACTAAATTATAGTGCTTATGTTTTGTACCAATTATTACATGTAGGTTTTAAATATTAAACAACAGGATTACAGAGAAGGACTTTATGAAATCAGATCTTGCTAGAGGTTTCATCTGCCTTGAGTTCTTAATATAGATTCTAGATCAAAGTCCTATTTTCTCTTAGCAGCTCATACTTTTGTGTGTTTTGGAACACTTTCAAATGTGACTCTTGAGTGAAAATAACCATATCCTTAGACAATAGTTAGTTCATAACTAGTAGAATAAGAAACATTCCATAGGAAATGGAGAATAGTTCTTGACGTGCAACCAGAACCAGTTGTGCACTTGAGGAGGCCACCTTCCGTGTCACATGGGCCACATTAGTGATAGTGGTGGACAGTCCATGTAACCCACTTGGTGACCATTGCCGTCTGTACATAAATGACTTCCCAAACTAGATCTCCAGCCTAGAACTCTCTTCTCTTCTCCACCCCCACCTGCCCATCTCTTTGACTGGCTTTTCCACCATGATGTCACAGGTGCCTTGATTAACATGCTCCGAAACAAACTTGGTCTTTCTCCCAATATCTGTTCTTTCTTCTGTTAGGATATAAATGGCATGACCATCCATCCACTACTCAACTAAGTCAGTCACTCTTGGGAGTCAATCTTGGCAGCATATATTACTGGTGTTAGTTAGTGGTTAAAAACATAGACTCAAGGGGAAGACTATCCATTCATGGGATGTGGGCCTTCGGTAAATGACTTAACCTGTCTGTCTCATATTCATCTCATCCACTGCATAGAATAGGATAATAATTCTAACACTGCAGTTTTGGTGTGATGATTAAACAAGTTAATATTTTTGAGGGCTTAGAGTAGGACTTGGCACATAGTAAATGCTATGGAAATGTTTGTTAAGTAAATAAATCACACATCACATTCCCTGAAAGGCTGTTACCTTCACACATTCCTTTCCATTTCCTGCTGCTGAAGGAGGCTGCCTTCTTTGACTCTAACTCCTTGGCATCATATGGTGATCTTTGAGCTCCTGCCCCAAGTCCTGGTCTCCTCCCGGCTATAGTCCCAATAGTAACCAGAGTGACATTTACTGAATGTAGAGCTAATCATTTTTCTCCCCTGTCTACAGCTCCAAGTGACTTTTGATCATCTGACCCAGGCTAACTTGGCTCTGCATAGCCTGGCTCCTGCTACCTGCATCTCCAGGAGCCATTGCCCCTTCTCATCACCTGGGGTTCTAAACATTACCAACTAAGTCTGTTTCCCGAAGCCTGTCTTCATTTGTTCTGCTACCTGAAGTCTCTCTGACCTTCCACCAGAAAGAATTCCTCCGCTTGCATTTCCCCTCTATAGATGATGATTATTGCATCGTGCATTTATTTGTTTGCACGTCTATCTTCCCAACCATAATGTGAACTCCTCTCTGTCTTTCTCACATTTAATTTTAATTAACATTAACACAATTTTATTCCAGTGCCTTTCACCATATCTGCCACAGAGTAGATGTTCAACCAACATGCACTGGTTGAATAACCAATAAATGGAATGGCATCTTATTGAGCATCTAACCGAAATCCTAATTTTATAATGAGAGAATAGATCTCAAAGAAGTTGGTCACCTTGTTCTAGGTTACCAATCTGGGCAGTGTTAGGGTCTAGACTAAAATAAACTTTTCAGCTTTTACCATTACCATATAGCCTCGATTATTAAGGCCCTTTTGGATCAATTACACCACTTAGAATTCTAAACCGAGGAAGCCAAGTTCTCTCTAACCCTGTTCTTCTCACATATCCCCATTAGAGATACCTTTCTTGATAGTCTGTATCCAGACTCTGTGGACCAGAATGTTAGCTGAATTCCCAAATCTCTCAGGACTTTTAGAGTAGGGGTAAGGTTTGCCTACTCTCCAGGCACCACAAGTGATGTTTACTCTTCACAGTTTTAGTTTGGGTTGGGGTTGTGTAGCTGATCTCTTTTGAAATTTAAATGTGGGAACTCTTATAGAAAGAATTATTTTATCTTCGACAAAATGTGTGTGTGTGTGTGGTGAGCAAGGGGTGACAGGTTACTGGAAAGACTGGTTCAGAGATGAGAACATGGGGCTGCTTGAATTTTGCCTTCCAGTTGAAAAGTCATCAGAAAAGTGTTAAGGTCAACTCTGCATTCTGCCAAGTTTTGCCTTCAGTGCTACAGAATGAAATGAGGTAATGTACTTTATGAGCTGTGAAGAGCTGCAGAAATGTGAGGCATTTTTAGAAGTGTTGATTTATGGAAGAGAAAGGCACTTAGAAATGAGGTAGCCCTCCTACTTCCTTACTTCATGGAGAGGGGAAGTGACTCTCCCAAGGTCATTGCTAAGAAGGTAGAAGAGCTGGGCCCTGCTTCCTTTTTGGCCCATAGCTCACCCCTCTCCCCAGGCACTCTCCCCTTTCACCAACTGCTGTGGCACCTGACACTTTGGTGGGTCACTCAAATTTTCTGTGTCTTGCAGTTCCCAATGCTGGGATATTATTTTTTTCATGGCTGCTTGGGATACCTCCTCATCCACTGAGATTCTGCCTCCTCAGACACTCATCTAGTCTCCCAGTTCTGTACTCCTAAAGCCTGGTCACAGTATAATCATCCAAATCAGGGGAGTTTAAAAAAAGCAGTTTTCTTGGGGCCATATGACCTTTAAGCTTCTATCTGGCTCTGAGGTTCTTGATTCAATGGCAGAGCGCCCATCCCATCTCCAGTTCTGGGTCCTGATCCTACACAGTGAAGAAGGGTTTTTCCTGTGGACCTCCAGAAGAATGCTGTTTTAATCAAGATTGGAATGACCAAGTGACGGTTCTTTGAAATGTGAAAAGTCATAAATGTGGTATATATATGCATGTGAGTATGGTTATGTAACTTTTATCTCCCTCCTCTTTTCCAACCATTGACAATTCTGTGAAAATCCATTCAACACACATATATTGAGCATACCTTCTGTGTCCCAGTCTCTAAGCTAGATACTGGGGCTACAGATTAAAAGATGAATAAAATTTGGACATTGTTCTCAATTTTCTCAGCTTAGTGGGGAAAGAGAAACAGAAAAGAGAGCCTCCTCATCTCTCTCAGGTAGCTCTGAGCTGGTTTAATACTGCAATATGTCCTTATCAAAATATCCCTAGCAAAATATATTCCTTATTCTTTCATCTAAAAATGAATCCCCATGTCCACACACTTATTTAGAGTTCCTTTGTAGGACTTACAGAGTATGAGTCTGTCAGGGTTCCAGAAAGAAATAGAATATATAGTGTACTCAAACTGGGTGATTATAGAAGAACTGAATCAAGGATTCATTTACAAAGGTGGAAACCACAAGATAATGTAGGCCCTGGGGCTTGTAGCAACTGGCTATTTTTATCCTGGTATGTGAGGGATAAAAGGAGGGGGCCGCTCCCAGGATCTAGAGATATGGAAAATGGAGAGAGAGGGCTACTTGGCAGGAGTTGTGCCCTTCTGCCAAGGATGCGGCAGCCCGAGATGACTGCAGAGGAGGGAGCATGAACTGACTCTTGTGTCTGATCTATGAGGTCCTTTGTTGTGGCCCCAGCTAGACGCCAGCAAGGGAGCTCTCTGTTAGAGTCCAAACAGGCCAGGCTCCCAGGACACAAAGCTGGAGATGAGGGGTCACGAGTGGTTCTGGGGGAACAAATTGGAGATGGATAGTTCATATTAGATAAGGTAAGTCTTCAGTCTTACACTCAGGGGCTCCTCTCTGATAAATGCACATACTCATACACATTCTCCGATCTCTCCAAGTTTATGAAAACTTGCTGGTGTCAGATACTGTTTGAAATGCATCATCCATTTTCTCATTTCACCTCCGTAATCATGCCTCTAAGTAGATAAAGAGATGGGAAAAAATTGAGAGAAAATTTGTCTGACTCCAAAATACATGCTGCATGCTGAGTTTCTAAGTAGTATGAGCACATTGGTTTTGGACAGTGTCTTTGGGAGACAAACTTCCTTCTGTCTGGATACCCTTCCAACCCCACTCTCCTTGACCAGCCACGATTCTTCACTCAAACCAGGTTGGTTTTATCTTCTAGGAAGCTTTTCTAGAAGTTCATCGCTGGCGGCGTGTCCCTCTTTCATGCTCCCTGTGTGTGCTGACCTCACTTCCCAGGTGGCACCAATCATATTGAATTTAATCACTCTGATTGTTTGCCTTGTGAGACTGTTAGGTCTCTGGGATCAGGGCTCATTTCTTTCCATTTACATGTCTGTACAAAACACAGTATCAGCTATGCACTAGGGCTCAGTAAATATTTCTTAACTGAGTGACTAAAAAATAAGGACTTTGTCTCTAACTAAAAAAGATCAAGTGCAGGGGAGCTAGGAAGATAAAGTACAGAATATCCTTAATTCCTCAATGTTTCAGGAACACTCAATACTCAGGAAACCTAGCAGGTTCTATAACCAGATAGACCAAAGTGATGTCATGAAAATCCCACTATTTTCACCCATGAGAACACCACTCTGTTGCAGTAAATCACAAAGCAACATAGCTGCTTCCTCTTTGTGGTGAACTGGTGCCCTCATTATTTCCTCACTGGGGATGCCTGTACCTGATCTTGTTGATTCAGCATGAGGGGGTGCATCATAAGGTGATTCAGCATAAGGTGAGCTTCAGAGAGGTGAGAGAGTGGAGGAAGGAGGGATCCAGAGTCATCTGAGGAGCGGTGAAGGACCACCCATGATTCCTCCATCCTCATGCACATTCATCCATCCCAGCTCTTAGCACATTCATTGCAGGGTTTTTCACGTGTCCCCACTGGATTGTGAGCATCCTGGTGACTGGTATCGCATTGAACTCATCTCTGGGTCCTCAGGCTCTGCTATAGTGTGTTGGGGAAAGGAGATGCTCAGTGTGTATGCTGTGTAAATGACAAACGAGTGAGAAAATGAGTGGTTAAAGGAAGGACTAGATTCTTTCTAGCCTCTACTAAAGATCCAGAAGAATGTCTGAAAACGTGAGAGGGAGTTAAGACTCTGTGAAGAAGATAACGATTGAACTTGGGGGGCGCCCCCTAACAGGGAGCCATTTGTTCTTGTCCAGGCACGCTTCTCTTTCTGACAGCCCCCTTACTCCTTGGTGCCGACGTCTACTAATGTAAAATTTGGCACCCTAAGCACCGTAACTATTTGATTCATTGGACTCTCACTGTTTTGCACAGATGTACATAGTTGTAGCTCAACAAATATTTTTTAAAATAAAGTTAAAATCTCCCTCTTGGGTCCTTCATTCCTCCTCTCTGTGAGAGGAGTCCATCCTACCTTCCCTGTCTCCATCTCCAATACTGAGTGCACACCCCAAATGACCTTGACCAGTGGATCTTCTAATGAGAAATAGGAAGAAAACTAGCTCTGATGGCATTAAACTTTCCATTTTACAGACAAAGAAAATGAGGCCTAAAAGGCAAAATTACTCATCTCAAGTCATAAGAAGTAGCAGACATAGCATTAGAAAATGAATCTTTTGTCTCCTTTGTTTGCCATCATATGTTACAACACCCAAGTTCCATTTTGGTTTAGTGGCTTTCAACCTTGTTTTTTTTATTAAACTAGGGAGCTCTTTTTTCAAAGAAAATCTTATCTAAAGCTCAGTATGTTAAACAGGTAAGATCAGCACTGCTTTGGTTAGAGGAGCAACAGAGGCTCCTCCAAAACTCAAACACAAATGGCTCCTAGGGAGCTTGCAAGAGCACGGTTGGAAAACCACTGATGTAACAGGATGCATGAATCTTTATTCAGAGCATTCTGGTGTGGGCAAAAGGAAGGGTTGATAGAGACTGGGCTATTCTGCATAGTTTCTTGGGAGCCTATGTAATGGCAGTGACAGATATGAAATAGCTATGCCCAATAGAGGGGAATCAAGCCAACAAGGACCTGTTGTACTGCACAGGGAACTCTGCTCAATGTTATGTGGCAGCCTGGGTGGGAGGGGAGTTTGGGGGAGAACAGATACATGTGTATGTATGGCTGAGTCCCTTTGCCATTCACCTGAAACTATCACAACATTTGTCACGGCTTGTGAAAGTGTTAATTGCTCAGTTATGTCCAATTCTTTTCAACCTCATGGATTGTAGACTACCAGGTTCCTCAGTCCATGGAATTCTCCAGGCAAGAATACTGGAGTGGGTAGCCATTCCTTTCTCCAGGGGATCTTCCTGACCCAGGGATTGAACCCAGGTCTTCTGTGTTGCAGGTGGATGCTATACCATCTGAGCCATTGGGAAGCCCTTTGCTAACTGCTTATACTGCATTAAAAAATAAAAAGTTTTTAAAAAATAAATAAAATAAAAAATTATTTAAGTAATTAAACCCCCCTCTAAAGGTGATGGGGAGGCAGGACAACTTGGAACAGAGGGTCCAGGTTCAAGGCTCAGAGCTATGAGTTACTAAGGGCAAAAGCTCTCTTTTTTTTCCTCCAATTCACTCTTGATTTCTTCAAGAAGATATAAGTGAAACTTTGTAATATCAGTGGTGAAAAGCTATTCATCTTCTAATGCTGATTAATTCAGGAAATAAAAAATGTTTAAGTGCCACTTATTTTAAAAAACCCAAAGTGAAAATAACTTTATTGAGTTCTACAGAAAAATTATATTCTTATAGCCCATAGTGCCTCCTTTATTAAATAGGAGACTTTCAATGAGAAACTTGAAAGCTTTTTAAACCACTAAAATTAAATCTTAGCATACTTGAGAAATGGCAATAGAGACAAGTTTGTAATATTCCATCCTGAAGTTGTAATTTAGTATTCACATTTGTTCATATGCATTATCTCTATTCATTAATGAAAAATCCTGCAATGATGCTATAATGGATAGGAAAACTTGGAGAGATGAAGTGATTTTCTCTAAGTCATCTAGCAAGTTAACCACAGAGCCGGGACTCAAAGTAGTTAATTCCAGTTAATGCAATGTTTTCTAACTTTATTAATGAAGGCAGATATAACATCTGTAATAAGTAAACCTCCAAAATTTAATGCTTAACACTATAAAAGTTTTTTTTTTCTCCCCTAATCTGACAGCCCACCATGTGTATGTGTGGTTAGTGGGTCTCTTTAAGCAGTGATTCAGGGAGTCAGGCTCCTTCCATCTGTGGTTCTACAAGTTTAAACACATGGCCTCCCAGTTACCTGGGGGGCCATCTCAGTTCCATCCAGCTGAAAGGGGAGAAGCTGACAGAGGATTGCATGAGAACATTTTAATGGAGCAGGTCTGGAAATGACACACCATTTTCCAGTAGTTATAAGTCAATCACATGACCATTGATAACCACAAGTAGTGTGGGAAATACACCCTCAGTGTGTGTCTAGTAAGGAAAGGAGCCTGATGATCTGCCTCACTGTTACTGTGAGAACTTTAAGGACTAGTGATGGGGGATCTTATCCATCTCTTAGGATTGCATATAAATTGTTTTTGCATGTAAATAATGTGTTGAAAGGGCTTTCCTGGTGGCTCAGCAGTAAAGAATCTGCCTGAAGTGCAGGAGAGGAGGGACTGATCCCTAGGTCAGGGAGATCCCCTGGAGGAGGAAACGGCAACCCACTCCAGTATTCTCGCCAGAAAAAGTCCCATGGACAGAGGAGCCTGGTGGGCTATGGTCCATGGGGTCTCAGAGTGTTGGACATGACTGAAATGGCTGATCATGCAGGCACGCTATGTGTTGGAAATCTTTCCATGGTCAAAATCTCCCTCTTCCATTGTTGAGAGGTCTTATTTCTGTTGGTGAGCTAGAGTGTAAAATCCTAAATCCTCTCCCTTCTTCTGGTGATACTCCCCTCTTTTCACAGGGATCTAGTTGGGGTTGCCATACTATTGAACATAATGCTTTTCCTGTAGACACAGTTGTTTGGTCAAGGGGTAGGCACCACCCCATGCTCAACCAAGCAGAATTCTCCATATAAGCCTTCCCCTGGGATTTTTTTCAAGTTACAAACTTACTTCTCTGGAGGTAGGACTGTTGGTGGCTACGTTTTTCACCTTGCAGCAAAAGGCAGTCTGCAGTGATTGACAAGGAAACCAACAGTGCAAAACCAGGGAGGTACAGAAAAGAGATAAGACTCATCTTCTGGTTCATGTCCCTGATTCCAACTACTCAAGGCCCAGCTACAAGCACACATTCCTGCCGTTTGGTCCAACACTTCCACCCGTGTGAAATAACCCATTATCCTTCCAATAAATTCTCCCTTTGCTGTCTTAGTGTGAGTTGAGCATATATCTAAGCAGTCACTAGAGGCCTGATCACCGGCATGAGCCAGAGGGGAGCTGCTGATTTCCAGAGCGGCCTTTTCACTCTAGTGGACAGCAGTGAGCACATTCCCCATCCTGCAGGCCTTTCAGCCTCGGCAGGGAAAGCCATGGTCCCTCCCACGGGGCCTCTCTCAGGAGGATGCGGGCCTGACAATCCTAAGAAAGTGTTCTGTGCAATTGCCTGGGAGGCTTTCCCTTTCTCTTCATCTGCTTTGTGCAACTGTAATGGACAAGTTTCCAAGTAGACTGAAGATCTTCTGTGGAAGCTAGCTGGGTTAAGGGTGGAAAAAAAGAGTGATTTTTGAAGTGTCTCTTCTTACAGAGCAGCTCCCCCATCCTTTCCTCTTTCAAGCCTCTAAGGGGATAAATGACTGCACCACTTATGAGCTTGGTAGTCTGGTGACCTTTAGGATTTCTATCTTCTCATTTGTGAAATTAGTGATTAGCAGGTATTACCTTGTATGAATATATTCAAAATAATCAGCCCAGGGACAGGAACATGCCAGTGTCTCCCTCTCATCGCACATTACCTACCTCTGCACTCAGGGTTCTGAGCAGTGGAGAGAGCGTAAGACAAGAGGGTTACAGTGGTTTTGTCTAAATTCTCTCATGAAGCACCCCTTATCCCCCTAACCCGCTCCCCTTGGCCCTCCTTTCCTTCCTCCCTCCACAACGCCTCTTTTTCTCCTGTCCCCTCCTTGCAATGTCCTTGTTTTCTCCCTAGAGCTCCTTCCCCCCTCCCCCGGTGACCCCCCTCCTCCCACCCACCCGCCCCAGCTGCTGGTGTGGCTGGCTGTTCTGAAGCTATTGATTTTGCTCTAGAAAAGATTGCTCAATTCATTTTCTCCACTGCGGCCCTGTGCCAGACCGCAGGGTAGGCCCCACAGTGACCGAGTGGATTATGCACACTGCTTCCCCGAAGGGCAGCAACCACATTTCCTCTCCGTGCCCAGGCCGGATAAGACAGTGAAGGTGAACGTGATTCATAAACTCCAAAGAGCCAAACAGAGCAGTGGACCCTGACCTCCGCATCTCCATGTTTACAAGGTTAGCAAGGGACTGGCACCCAGTCGGTGTTGATACTGTTGGTTGAAATTAAATGAGTCTCTTAGCTTCACAGCATCCAGAAGTGAAAAGCGTCTCTCCACTGACTTCTGATTGCCTGCAGCAGTGATTTGCAGCCCTGGAGGCACACTGGAATCACCTGGGGAGATGTTAAAAACACTCATGGCCATGTCTTACTCAAGACCAGTTAACTCAGAATTGCCCGGGCATTGGCAGCTTGTCAGACCTGGACCAGTGACTCTGATAGGCACCTGCTGTGGGCTTCCAGGATGAGACTAGTTTCCCCAGCCTGGCACTCCAGGGCCTCCATGCCTCAGCTCCTGCACTGTTTCCAGCCTCACCTCCTCTCACTGTGTTCTATGCACTCAAGGTCCCAGCTGCTTGACTTTCTCACTCTTCACTCTAGACATCAGTGTGCATTTGCCCATGCTGTTTCCCCTTTCAAGACACGCCTCTCAGGACATCCCTGCCCTTGCAACTCTTCCTTGCAATTTCCTCTTCATCTTTTAAGACCGAGATCAAACAACATCTCAATTGAGTAGTTTTCCAGCCTTTTCAAGACTCCGGTACTCCAGATTGTCACTCTGCATTGTGTTCTCTCTTCTGATTGGGTTTTGCCCGATACATCCAATTTCTGTCCTATTGCCGTGGATTTAGTTTCTTTCACTACGGCCCCTCCTGCCTGATAGTCCAGGCAGATTTGTCACTTGGCTTTGTACTCCAGCTTCAGTCCTTGGACATGGCTCATTGGGAATCATCTTCAGCTCTAAGCTTTGAAGTCCACTGGCTGCCCTCCTCTCCCTGCAACCCTTCTCTGCTTCCAAAACTCCTGCCTGGATGCAGTGGCTGGAACCCTACAGCTCTGGGAGAGGCATTTGAATACAAATTGTGCTGGGTAACAATGGTCCAGATTTACTGAGTGTTTATCACACACCCTGTTACAGTGCTTCACTGCATTATTTCACATAACCTTATACCAATGAATCACTGGGCCTTAAAGACCTTAAATGAACTGTCCAAAAGCAAACAGGCAGCTGGATTTCCCTGAGGCTAAGTCTCCCAAGTCCACAAGCTTCATGCCTGTGTGATACTTTAATGCTGCTTCTCTATGCACTTGATTTTTAACTCTGCCCTTATGCTCTCAGGGCTGTATTGTAATTTATTGGTTTGTATGTCTTGTCTACCCCACTAAACTGTGACCTTCTCAAGGTGAGGGATTGAGTTGTTCAGGTCTATATTCTTAGCACTTAGCAAATTACCTGGCATGGAACAGAGGCTCGGAAAATGCTTGTGGCCTGAATAAATAAATGGCCATTATAGCCCAAAGGGAGACTGGTAGGGAAAAGGAGACAGAGCCATCTAGATCACGGTCTGAAAAAGCCCATTCTCTTATGGCCCTGATTAGGGAGATCTGTGCCAGGCAGGGAAGGCAGATGGGTGGAGGAGTAGGGGCAACAAGCCCCAGGGCGCCTTTCCTTGGTTTCCTTGAAATCCGGCGTCTGTCCTGTCCTGTCACCCAGCAGCCAGAGAACATTTGTTCCCCAAAGGGCCGGCACTGTGCCAGCAGCAGGTGGTGGCCCGTCCACTGGGAGGGAGGGAGGCAGCCGGCGGGAGCACTGATGTGTGCTGGAAACAAGATGCTGTGAGTCTGCTGCGGCACGCTGGTGACAGCAGCTGGGCCAGGGCTGCGAGTCACCATTCTGTAACCATTAAAAACCAGTTGCTGTCCCTTTCATAATAATAAATTAAAACATCACTCCATATTGTGCTATTTTCAGAGAGCAAAAAGAAAAAAAAAAAAACCCAAAAGACAAAAAAATAAAAAAGGAAGAAAACAATAGGAAACAACAATGTTGGACCATACCTTATCAGCTGGGTTGTCTATAAAATTGATAGATTTCTAGGTTATTATAGAAAAGCTTCATGGCTGCTTTTAAGATGCAATTTTTTCATTTCTTTACAGAAAAAAGAAACGACAACCTACAATCAACCAACAGCATATACATTTGGAAATGAGAAGATGAGAATAGAGGCAAAATATTTCTGTCTGCTTATTTGGTTGCTCAAAGAACTTAAGTGTTATTACTAAGCTGCATCATCAGTATCCTTCACAGGTATATGAAAACATGCAGGTTTGATATCAGTGGACCTGAATAGAAGCCTGTGACGTTGACCTTGATGGACCCATGTGCATTGGCCTTCTGCAGGCTACTTTTTACTTTACTGACCAGGTACAGTGACCTGGAGCAGCACTTCCCTCTATAATGGGCAGTCTAGTGCCCTCAGGAAGATTGAAAAAGACTCATGATACTCACCCAATGATCTCTTAGAGCCTCTTGTTGTGAATTTCAGCTTCTTGATTGACCAGCTCACATTTTTGTCTCTTGTGGCTGTCCTTCTGCCTCTCTCCCATCTGTCTCATTCATTGATGGGAGTTTTCTCCTTCATTCTCTAAAGCATCACTGACACAAGGAAGTTATATGCAACAGACTTTTACTAAAAATTTAAGGATGGCTACAGGGATTAGAGCACAGAGCAGGAACCAACCTAAAATGCAAAACTAGATTACTAGACATCTTGAAACTGCCAGCCGTCCTTCCTGCAGGGAAAACCTCACTTGCTCTGTTTATGTTCAGGTCCTGCTTGCAGACGTGTCTCATTAGACCACAGCTACAAAATTTCTATTCCTATCCTTTTTTGCTTTTGTAAATTATTGCCCACTCAGAACAACATAGGAGGCCTCGTTGTGTACAAGACTTGTTTTTTTTTTTAAAAAAACAATAAACAGTCTCTAAATTTTATTCTCAAGGAAATGATTGTTGTTTAGTCACTAAGTTGTGTCTGACTCTTTTTTGACCCCATGGACAAGAACCTGCCAGGCTCCTCTGTCCTGGAATTTTCCAGGCAGGAGTATTGGACTGGATTGCCATTTCCGTTTCCAGGAGATCTTCCCAATCCAGGGATTGAACCCATGTCTGCTGCCTTGACAAGTGGATTCTATACCACGGAGTCACTGGGAAAACCCCAAGAAATAAGAATCTAGCTTTTATCATACTAAGAGAGAAAGTCTAATTGGAGAAGTTTGATATCAATTCTTACTATAAAATATTGATACTACTGTTACTATTAAAACTACCATGACTGTAAATGGAAAAAATTGAAAAGTTTTTTGCCGCTTTAGCTTAGAGGCTCTGAGCTCATGCTCTGAGCCCTGATCCAAGCAGTCTGAAGAGGGTAGCAGAGTAGCACTGTGGCTATCATTGAAATGTCACACATGATGTGCTTGGAGTGATTTCCTTCAAAGGGGGCTCTGAGGATGGCAGATATTTAAATCTTCAGCCTGTTCTCAGTAGGGTAAACCTGGGCCTTTGAGTGAAGTGGTGGACTGACATCCTGGCTGTGGGCTCAATAGTTGGCTTAAGAAATGGAAGGAGGAGCATTACTTGGTGTCTAAAAAGGCCTATTTCACATTTGAAATCATACCAAACATGGATTATTTATGAGATTATTTGTGAGGTCTTGTTCTCAATGGATCAAAATAAGTTCTCCAAGGCAATGGCAGTAGACTGTGGGATTTTGCATTTTCTCTATGGAGACTTGCAGAATACATCCCCTGGAGAAGGAAATGGCAACCCACTCCAGTATTCTTGCCTGGAGAATTTCATGGACAGTGGAGCCTGGTGGGCTGCAGTCCATGTGGTCACAAAGAGTTGGACATTCCTGAGCAACTAATACTTTCTGGCACATACTGGGCACTCTTATTTGCTAACTCAGTAATGCAACAAATGCTAACTCAGTAATGCAACAAGTTATTCCTTGATGGAATAACCCTGACATAGGTTATTTCTGCACCCTGCAATGCCTCCTGTGAATATCTCTGTCAGGGACACACACACACACACACACACACACATCTTTCTAGCTTAACTTGGTTGATTTTTACACGTCTAGTTCCTTGTTACCTATGTCATAATAATTGTTAACTTTACCCCTGTACCCTCTGCTCTCATCACATTTGCAATGGTATTGTTCAAACACATGTGTTCATGATTAGCTGTTGACGCTCTTGACTTTTCCATACTTTTGGCTTCCCAAGGGAGGCCACATCTGTGTTGTAACTGCTGTCTTTTCAGTGCAAGACCCAAAGCCTGGGACCAAGTAGGCACTTCTGGCAGAAACAAAGTAGCTTTCACTGAACTTGTTTCCTCTTATTCATGGGCATGAGCCAGCCTACACTTCCTCATCTCACTTGCTGATAAGAATGGCAATCTGATGAAGTTCCAGCCAATGGAATGAGAGAAGCATGTACCCCTTCCCAGGCTTGCCTGGGAAGACCCCCGTGTGAGACAGTCCATCCTTTTTCCTCTTACCACTGTCTTATGGGAAACAAGGGAAGTGATTTGGGAAGCTGCATATGGAGGTTGGTGGGGGCCACAGAGGGGAGGAAACACCTGAGATTTGGGGGCTCTTCTTCTACAGTAACAACCTGGCCTGCACTAATCAATCAATTTAAAAAACTTGCCTAAAAAAAAAAAAAAAAAAAAACTTGCCTAGTTCACAAAACCAAAAATTTGTAAAGCTGCTATTTAATCTTTTTATATTTTCATCAGTGTTCTACTGAACCCAGTTTGTAATCACTCCGTATGGTTTTCTGCTTGATGCTACTGATGGCCCTCTAGGAGAATCACCTGCAACAACTGTATACTACAAGCTGAAGAAGGAAGCATTGATTTCCAGTTCGTGGCCACCTTGGTGGCAGGGCTAGGTTGTCATGGCACTCCACCTGTTTCCAGCCTCTCGTGTTAACATGATAGCTCCTGTTTTGTGTCTTCCTTGCTGCTGTGGAGATCGGAAACAACACAGAGCTCCGAGCTTCCGAGTGATGCTTATGTGCTGGCTCACTGTGGCTCAGCTCCCCCAGGGGGCTCCTTCCCCTGTCCAGTGACTGACGACTCAGGTACTGATGGGAGGGGCTTCCTTGAGGTTGCCAAGGGGCTGGGCAATGCAAGTTGTACTTCTGACACAATTGCCCCTGTGAGATGAACTGCACCAGTGGAATAATTCTCCCTTTTCCTCCATATTTGGCTTGTATGGAGAGGAAATACTTCCATAGGATCTCTCCAAAGACCAGGGATGGGGTTGGGCACACTTACTCCTTGGAAGGAAAGTTATGACCAACCTAGACAGTATATTAAAAAGCAGAAATATTACTTTGCCAACAAAGGCCCATCTAGTCAAGGCTATGGTTTTTCCACTAGTCATGTATGGCTCTGAGAGTTGGACTATAAAGAAAGCTGAGGGCCAAAGAAGGGATGCTTTTGAACTGTGGTGCTGTAGAAGACTCTTGAGAGCTCCTTGGACTGCAAGGACATCCAACCAGTGCATCCTAAAGGAGATCTGTCCTGAGGGTTCATTGGAAGGACAGATGTTGAAGCTGAAACTCCAATCCTTTGGCCACCTGATGCGAAAAGCTGACTCATTTGAAAAGACCCTGATGCTGGGAAAGATTGAAATCAGGAGGAAAAGGGGAAGACAGAGGATGAGATGGTTGGATGGCATCACCGACTCAACGGACATGAGTTTGAGTAAACTCTAGGAGTTGGTGATGGACAGCGAGGCCTGGTGTGCTGCGGTCCATGGGGTCACAAAGAGTCGGACTTGACTGACCGACTAAACTGAACTGAAAGCTCAACCCCCTTAGCATGGCATTCAAGGCCCTCATGATCATTCTAGGATCCTGCATGTCTCTGCTGCCACAACTGTGCTGCAAAGAAACAAGTCTCCCATTCCTGCTTTTTTTTTCTCCCCATTTGTTTCTCCAGTTGTAGAGTCAGAGCCTTGGAAAGGGAAAGGGACAGCTGGAGACCAGGTTATGTGTCAGCACCTCAGCTGCAGCAGCTGGGAAAGGGAAGACTTCCATTCCCATCTTTTAGGAAAGTATGAGATGTGAATCACTTTTTCCATATTCCAGCTATAAATGGTGTTGCCCTTTCCATGGATGCTTGTATTTGAATGAAGCTGGAAATTTTTGCCACGCTGTATTGATTTCACAGATATTTCATCTCCTTTTGTTTCCTATTTGCCTTTACAAAGGAATAAAAAGACATTATTTTACATCTAATTTACATGGAATCTTAATTTTAGAAATAATAAGAACTTAGCAGAAAATTAGCAATGACTAAGACTTTGTATGATTAAACATGTTCCGTTCAGTTCAGTTGCTCAGTTGTGTCTGACTCTGTGACCCCATGGACTGCAGCACACCAGATTTCTCTGTCCAACACCAAATCCTGCAGCTTACTCAAACTCATGTCCGTCGAGTCAGTGATACCATCCAATCATCTCATCCTCTTTCGTCCCCTTCTCCTCCCACCTTCAGTCTTGCCCAGCATCAGGGTCTTTTCCAGTGAGTCAGTTCTTCACATCAGGTGGCCAAAGTACTGGAGTTTCAACTTCAGCATCAGTCCTTCCACTGAATATTCAGGACTGATAGGATTAACTGTTACAGGTAGAAAAATAGGTAAAAGTGAAAACGTAAACGTTAACTGGGGAGATAATAGTTTCCAGAAAAATAACCCCCCAAAACCATCACAGATGGAAACTTGCTAATGTAAAGATGTTATCAACATATTAATGGGTAAATAAAGTAATTTAGGCAACATTTATAAGTGCAAAATTAAGAAAATTAGACTTTATGGAAATAATAACCCCTAACGAAAACTTCCCATGGCAGAAGTTACTATGATCATTCAATTTAGTGTGGATGAAAAAGCAAATTCTATTATAAAATATACATGGAGAATGGTGAATACTCTTGAAAATCATTTAAGTAAGATAGAAATAAAGATGGAAAATATGAGTAAATAGAAATTTGGTCAAAGAATTGGAATGATTGAATCATACTGGAGAAATATACTTTTTCCCCTTAAAGAAGATTTATCCATATTAATATAGTTCTTGGGGACATGTTTGTATTTGTGAATATTGACTTTAATTTTAGGGTTACTACAATTTGACTGAATTGAGAAAATGTCAACCAGAAATTATAGTACTCATTTATTGGCAATGGCACTGTAAAACTACTTATTACAAAACAACTTTTGGCTGAAATATTTCTCTGAACTCAAGGCAGAAGGCAAGGACTTCGGCATTCCTTCTGAGTTGATAATTAGATTCTAGGAGCAAGTTGCCATGCAGTGGACTACTAACGTGGGAGGATTTTCATTGGGGAGGACAGCAACTCTCACCCTGTGCTTCATGGAAGCGTATGGAAAAGTCTGCACTCATCAAAGGCACTGGGTGCTGAACAACTCAATACAGCTCAGATTGAGCTTCTCAGAGTGCCCTCAAGGGGTCTCCGACTCTCTTAGTCTCTTTTGTTATCTCCCCAAATAATTTCCTTTCTCAGTTTCTGGGAGATGAATAGGACTAAGGGATCCCAGGTCTTGCTTCGTACACTTGGCAATGCCTTGCCATGCATTTGATGTGGGGTTTACTGTTTAGAAACAGGCCATGTGAGACATTTCCTCAACGTAGCCCCATGGATGCTATCAGCTGAGATTCGTTTCTGCATCCATTATCAGCAACTGAAAGCATTACTAAGATCTCTCTGTGCATGCTTCATTGTGACACTGGATGCAATAACGGGAACAGATGTGGTGGGCCAACCTCCAGGGGTTTGTAATCCGAGGCGGAAGGACAGACAGTGCGACCACAGATGAGCGCTCAGGCATAACCTGTGAGCCAGGACACAGGTATGACAGTTGGGACTGACACAGCCCTGGAACCTCCCTTCACATAAGGATGCTTCCTCTTATCACAGGGGTCTCTCTGGGATGCCTTTGAACAGCCGGCTCTCTTTGTGCATTTCTAATAAGATCTGATTAACAAAAAGTCTCGGAAACAACTTATGCAGGAACATATTGACTGCATACAGCGGTTGATGTTGATGCAAAGCCCGTGTCAAACAGGAAGGTAAAGAAAATGTGAACTTGTATTTACATCATAAACAATCTGAGGGGCTCCTTCCAATGTGCATGAACATCAAAAACCCTGGTTTATTCCTGTGCCTAGTCAAATGCCTGGTATGTGGTAGATGGTCAACTAATGTCTATTAAATGAGTGGATTTGAAACAAATACACCATTGTATCATAGGGAAGATAGATACAACTCATTTCCATTTTCTGCTTTTTTTCTTCTCCATTCTCTTCCCCTTTCTCTGGCTTTCCTCCTTCTCTTCATCCCCCCCACCCATTTCTCTTAACACTTATTTTACTGTGTGTGTGTGTCTGTATGCCTGCATGTGTACACTCAGTCATATCTGATTCTTTGTGACCCCATGGGCTGTAGCCTGCCAGGCTCCTCTGTCCATGGGGTTCTCCAGGCAAGAATACTAGAACACATTGCTATTTCCTCCTCCAGGGGCTCTTCCCAACCCAGGGATTGAACCCAGGTCTCTTGGGTCTCCTGCATGGGTGGGTGTGTTCTTCACCAGCTGAGCCACCAGGGAAGCTTTATCATTTTACTAAATATGTCATTTATATTGGCATATGTTATCAGGAGAGCCTTTATATATTTCCCCAGAATATTAATAAATTCCCAATGATATTCACTAAATACTCCTTCCTTTGCTCACTAACTTAAGCTCCTTCAGGACACTGATCTTTACTGATCTTTATGTCTCTAGAACAGGCTTCAGGGCCTGTAAGATATTACAGAATAAAAGATAATAAAGGAATAAAAGATTCCTTTTATTGGGTGTAGGATGTATTTGTATGCCACACTTAGCTCCTGTTATGAGCTGAATTGTGACCCTTCAAAATTCATATGTTGAAACCCTAACCTTTTAGAATCAGACTGCATTTGGAGATTGTGTCTTGAAGAGGCAACTAATTTAAAATGAGGTCACTAGTCAGTCAGTTCAGTCACTCAGTCATGTCCAACTCTTTGCAACCCCATGAACTTCATCACACCAGTCTTCCCTGTCCATCACTAACTCCCAGAGTTTACTCAAACTCATGTCCATCATGTCAATGATGCCATCCAACCATCTCATTCTCTGTTGGCCCCTTCTCCTCCTGCCTTTAATCTTTCCCAACATCAGGGTCTTTTCAAATGAAGAAGTTATTTGCATCAGATGGCCAAAGTATTGGAGTTTCAGCTTCAGCATTTGTCCTTCCAATGAGCATTCAGGATAGATCTCCTTTAGGATGGACTAGTTGGATTTCCTTGCAGTCCAAGGGGCTCTCAAGAGTCTTCTCCAACACCACAGTTCAAAAGCATCCCTTCTTTGGCACTCGGCTTTCTTTAAGTCCAACTCTCAGATTCATACATGACTACTAGGAAAACCATAGTTTTGACTAGATGGACCTTTGTAGGTAAAGCTGGACCTTTGTTAAAGTCCAATATGACTGGTCTCCTTATAAAAAGAGGAAATATGGACATAGTTTAGTCATACATAGAGGAAAGACTATATGAAGACAGAGAGATCATTATCTACAAGCCAAGGGGAGGGGTTTCAAAAGAAATCAATCCTCCCTTGACCTTGATTTTAGGAAAAATCAAGCCTCCTAGCCTCCAGAACTGTGAGAAAAGAAATTTCTGTTGTTTAAGCTACCTAATCCATACTCTTTTTTTATGATACCCTAGAAAACTAATAAAGTGCCTATAAAAGTATATATTTTTATACTAGGAACTATTTATGGGTTATCTACCTTATTACTTTGAGCTATCTGAAATACTGTATCATTTCAAATGTGTAACATATGTGTAGGAGAAAAAACAAGAGATTAGTCAAAATTTTAACCAGGGTTATCTCTGGGTATAGATTTTAGGTTAAAGTATGCTTTTTCTTTGTGTCTTTTGATATTTTCCAGAACTTGTGTAATGAGCATGAGTTACTCTTCTACATAGGGAACTGTGCTTAATTGCTTAGTAATGTCCGCCTCTTTGTGACCCCATGGACTGTAGCCCACCAGGCTCCTCTGTCTATGGGGATTCTCCAGGCAAGAATATTGGAGTGGGTTCCCATGTCCTTTTCCAGGGGTCTGCATAGGGAAAGAAGCCATTTAAAATTTTTATGAGAGTGCTAGTGTGATTATAGATTGATGACCTAGCTGTGATACCCAGGTGAGGTTTGTGTGTAGATGAGTTTTGCAGTTTCTGATGTTCCTTATCTATTTTTGAATTGCTGTATCCTAGGCTTATTGTGTAAAACATGCTTGCTTCTGAAAATAATGATTTGTTTGGATGATCCCTTTGCCTCTTTTTGTCTTTTGTGCAGTTGTGCAATTGTAGTGAAAAGGCATTGTTCGCAAAGACTAGCAGAGTTCATACTATTCCTGTCACTGACAGTATTATTTGCAACTGCTTTTTCTTTATGCCTCTTCTAATTTCCACACCACCACTTACTGTATTTCATTAAAACTGGTTTAGAAATGCAAGGCATATAATTAGATTGAGAAATATGCTATCGATTTAGTTTTCCATTATGATGTTATCACATGCACCAAAAAAAGTCATTTGGTACAATTGTTATGATTAAAACCACAAAAGAGATCTATTACATCAGACTTAGTTTTCAGTGCTTGATGCAGTGTAAAATATGAAAGAGAGGGGTTAATCTGTTTTTATTAGAGCTGCATATGTCATGTATCCATAAATGCCTATAGGCTAATAATTTCAATTGAATCTTCAGTAGACCAGAGGTTTTTTCAGGAAGTCATATTAAATAAAAATAAATCAATAGTTAAGTACTTCATTTTTAAGGTCGCTGGGGATCATAATCCTTTTCCAGATCTGCACTGCGCAAAAACACATGCACCAAATCTACGCAAGATGGCTTTCTATTGCAGGAAGACTTACAAAGGGCAAAGAGCATGGATTTTAAAGTCAGACAGTAGTGGAGTCAAATCACAGTCCCACTGCTCTCTGGGAGAAGGTGGGATCACTATTTAAAAAGTATGTACCGTGTACCAGGCTGATGGAGACATCATTTTAGTCAGTTCCTACAAAGCTGTTAAATTACTGGTTCAAGTTCATAGCTAGTAATTGATATGATTTTAGGTTCATTTCACCTCCAAATCCATGCACTTTCTGCAGTAATATTTCTCCTTTGCTAAACAAGGATAATAATGTTTCTTCATAAGGTAGTTTTGATGATCAAACAAGTTAATATCTGTATAAAATTGAGCATCCTACTTGGAATGTAGTGCCAGTGAACACACTTACCCTTTCCCTCTGATAATCTGAGTGATCCTAGAGGGTGGGCTAGTTTGGGAGAGAGATACTGTTACTCCTTACCCTTGCATACATAAGTAAGGAAAATGTGGGTCGAAAAAAGTTATGATTATGATATAGAAAAATCTTACTTATTATAATAGCTTGGGAAGTAGCTATAAATATTATCATATGGTAATGTTTTTTTTAAGTTTTTAAAAATAATCTTTATTTTTAGAGCAATTTTAAGTTTATAGCCAAATTGAGAATTGGTACAGAACTTTCCCATATGTCCCTTGCCCCAACACATGCATAGCTTCCCCCATTGTCAACATTCCCCAGCAGAGTGGTACATCCGTTAAAACTGATGAACCTATATTGAACATCATTATCATCTGGAGTCCATAGTTTTCATAGTTTACTCTTGAGTTGTAGATTTTATGAATTTGGAGAAATTTATAGTGATATATATCCATCATCACAGAACCATACAGGGTAGTTTCACTTCTCCAAGAATCCTTTGGGCTTTATCTGTTTATCACTCCCTCCCTCCTAACCCCTAGTAGCCACTGATATTTTTATCTTTTTTCTGTTTCCACAGTCTCACCTTTAGCAGGATGCCATAGTGTTCAAATCATATAGAAAGTAGCCTTTTTAGATTGCTTTCTCTTACTTAATAATATGTGTTTAAGGTTCCCTCATCTCTTTTCATGGTTTGATAGCTTATTTCTTTTTAGTGCTGAATGATATTCCATTGTCTGTATATTACATAGTTTGTTTACCAGTCACCTACTAATGGACATGTTGCAAATCCAAGTATGATAAAAGCTATCAACATCCATGTGCAGGTGTTTATATGGACATATTTCAAGTCCTTTGTATAAATACTGAAGAGTGTGATTACTGGATCATTCGATTAGAGTATGAACATACTGAACAGTTTTATAAGAACCACCAAACAGTTTTCCGAAGTGGTTGTACCATTTTGCACTCCCACCAGCAAGGAGTGAGAGCTCTTGTTGTTCCACATCCTCACCAGTATTTGGTGAAGTGAGCTGTGTAATGGTAATTCACAGGTGTTTTAATTTGCCCTTTTCTGATAAACCATAATGTGAAATGTTACATATGCTTATTTGCCATCTGCTTGTTTTCTTTGGTGAGGTGTCTTTTAAAGTCTTTGGTCTATTTTTAATTAGGTTGTTTATTTTCTCATTGTTAGGTTTTATGTCTACTCTTTATATCTTCTTTGTATATAGTTTGTGTATTTCTGACAACAGTCCTTTATTAGATATGTCTTTTGCAAATATTTTCTTCTAGTCTGTGGTTTATTTTTTCATTCTTTTGACAGCATCCTTGGTTCATGATCTATTTCTGGGGAACCCAACTTAGGATATTTCATTGGTCAACTGTTGTTGCAGTAGTGCTAGATAGAAGAGGTCATCATAATCTCAGGGGCTTACCACATCAAATATTTTATTTTTACTAACAAGTTGTCTAGAGAAGCTCTACTTAGTCTATGGATTAAGTATAAGCCTGTTCCACATGTCTTCTCCTCTGGGACCAGGAGTTATCCAGGGCATCCCCTTCCCAAGACAAAGCCAAGACAAACAAGCACATTCAAAGCCTTTGCTCATGTTATATTTATTGGTCCAACATTTCATTTACCAAAGTAAATGACCTGTACCAAAGGCTGAAGAATATCATCCTTTTTCTCTAGACACAAGGCAAAGAGCATGGAGACAAAATTCTATCACCAGAGCAGGATAAGGAAGCGAGCAAAGAATACACTGTGTAGGCAAAACCAACAATTTTGTACTCAAATTTACAATAAACCAGGTGTGATAAGTTGAATAATAGCCCATTAGATGGTCATGTTCTAATTCCTGGAACTTCTGAATATAGCAAAAGTGACTTTGCAAGTGTGATTAAATTAAGGGTTTTGAGATGGGGAGATTTCCAAGATTATATAGGTGAGCACAATGGAATTATAAGGATTCTTATAAGAGGCAGGAAGGAAATCAGAATGTAGAGAAGATGCTGTTCTTCTGACTTTGAAGATGTAAGCAGCCACTAGCAAAGGAATATCAGCAACCTCTAGAAGCTAGTAAAGGCAAGGAATGGATTACCCCCTGGAATATCCAGGAAGAAATAGTCCTGCCAACATTTTGATTTTAGTCCTATAATATTCATCTGACTTCTGACTTCCAGAACTGTAAGAGAATAAATGCATGTTGTTTAACATTACTAAATTTGTGATAATGCTGTCTGTATGAAACTAATATACCATATGATTTACTTACATATTTTTCCCTAACACTTTAACCCTATACAGTATGCATTGTTTTTCTTATTTTTAAAGAGGAGCATCTTGAAGTTCCAAAACATTAAATAATTGGCCCAAGATCATACAGCTGGCAAGTTATCAGACCCACTGAAGCTTGGGTCAAACTTCAATATCAATGTCCTTGCTGTCAAAGCATTAGTTCAGCTTCTGTTTTATGTTAATTGATAAACTAAAGAATAAATACAATAAACACCAGATCCTTCATAATTTAGCAGGATGAGATGGAGAAAATAAAGTTTCTTTAACAATTGCCTCTCCTCACTGCAGCTTTATTGATGTATAACTGACATATAACATTCTGTAACTTTAAGGTATACACATTTATTTCATATACATACGCATTACTGAATGACTTCCCCAATAACAGTTAACACAACCATCAACTCACAGGATGACGGTTTTGTGTGGGAGTAAGAAAAATTAAGATCCACTTTCTTAGCAACTTTCAAGTATATTATATAGTATTGTTTACTGTAGTTACTATGCTGTACATTATATTCCCAAAATTTATTTATCTTATAACTTGAAGTTTGTACTTTGAGACCAAAATCCCGCTACTTTCCCCACAATTCATTCCTTGGCAACCATCATTTTACTCTCTGTTTCTAGAAATTTGAATTTTTTAGATTTCATGTATAAGTGATATTACACAGTATTTGTTTTTCTCTGACTTATTTCACTTGGCATAATGCCTTTAAATTCCATCCATGTTTCAAGTGGCAGGATTGCTTTCTTTTTCATGGCTGAACTCCATTTTTTTATATATACCACATTTTCTTTATCCATTCATTTATTGATGGAAACTAAGGCTGCTTCCTTGTCTTGACTATTGTGAAAGTGCTGGAGTGAGTTTGGGGATACAGATGTCTTTTTGAGATAATGATTTAATTTCCTTTGTATATAGTCCCAGAAGTGGGATCATACAGTAGTCCAACACTTAATTTTTTGAGGAACCTCCATATTGTTTTCCATAGTGGCTGCACCAGTTTGTAATCCTTCCAACAGTGCATCCACATCCTTGCCAACATGTATCTATTGTCATTTTGATTATAGCCATTTTAACTGTGTGAGGTGATATCTTATTCTGGTTTTAATTTGCATTTCCCTGATAATTAGTTATGTTGAAATCTTTTCATGTACCTGTTGGCAATTTAGGTGTCTTCTTTGGAAAAATGTCTATTCAGGCCCTCTGCCCAGTTTTTAATCAGATTATTTGTGTTTTTCTATGGGAATTGAACGAAATCCTTCATCAGATACATGGTTTCCAAATATTTTCTCCCATTGCACAAGTTACCTTATCATTTTGTTCATTGTTTGTTTCTTTTGCTAGGCAGAAGCTTTTTAGTTCTATGTCCTGCTTTACTTTCATTGCTTTTGCTTTTGGTGTCATAGCCAAAAAACCCATTGCCAAGACCGTTGTCAAGGAGCTCTTTTCCTATGTTTCCTTCAAAAGTTCTACAGTTTCAGGTCTTCCATTTAAGTCTTTAATCCATTTGAATTAATTTTTGTGTTTGGTATAAAATAAGGGTCCAGTTTCATTTTTTATTTTTTCTCCTGCCTGAATAGCTAATTTTCCCAGCACAATTTATTGAAGAGACCACCCTTTCCTCATTTAGTCTTCTTGTCTCCCTTTAAAAATATAAGTTGAACATATATGTTTGGGTTTATTTCTGGGCTATTGATTCTGTTCCATTGGTCTATGTGTCCGTTATTTTTTGTGCCATTAAATGCTGTTTTCAATACTACAGTTTTTGTGTTATAGTTTAAAATACAGATTGCAATGCCTTCACCTCTATTATTCTCTCTCAGGATTAATTTAGTTATTTCAGGTCTTTTGTTGCTCCCTATGAATTTTAGGATTGTTTGTTCTATTTCTGTGAAAAATGCCATTGGAATTTTAGTAGGGATTGCACTGAATCTTTGGATGGCTTTGGGTAATATGACATTTTAATGATATTAATTCTTCTGATCCATGAACATGGATCTTTCCATTTATTTATATCTTCTTACTAATAAATTTATTTCACTACAGCCTTAAGAGTTTTTAGGGTACAAATCTTTAATCTCCTGGATTCAATTTATTCCTAAGTATTTTATTGTTTTTGATACAACTATAAACAGGATTTTTTTTCTTTTTCAGATAGTTTGTTGTTAGTGTATAGAAATACAACTGCCTTTTTGTTTCATATCCTATAACTTTACTCAAAGTTTTATTGGTTCTAACAGGTGTTTTTTTTATTTTTTGTATTTTATATGTATAAGATCATATCATCTGCAGATATAGATAATTTTACTTCTTTCTTTCCAATTTGTATGTTTTAACTTATTTTTCTTGACTAATTGCTTTCACTGGAACTTTTAGTACTTTGTTGAATACTAGGTGTCTTATAGGCAGCATATAATTGGATCTTATATTTTATCCATTTAAAGTAGACATCCTTGTCTTATTCCTGATCTTAGAGGAAAAGCTTTTAATCTTTCAATTATGAGTGTGACATTAGCTGTGGGCTTGTTTCATATTTGGTCTTTATTTTGTTGAGGTATGTTCCTTTTGTACACAACTTATTGAGAATTTTTATCATGAAAGGATGTTAAATTTTGTCAGATGCTCTTTATGCATCTATTGAGATGATCATACATTTTAATCTTTCATTCTGTCAATGTGGTGTATAACATTTATCGATTTGCAAATATCAAACCATCTTTGCATCTCAGGGATAAATTTTACTTGATCATGGCATATGGTCTTTTTTTTTTCCTTTAAATTTAATTAGTTTTAATTGAAGGATAACTGCTTTACAATATTGTGTTGGCTTCTGCCATATATCAACATGAATCAGCCATTGGTATACATATGGCCCCTCCTTTTTGAATCTCATCCACCGTCCATGCCATCACACCCTTTTAGGTTGTTACAGAGCACCAGTTTGAACTCCTTGAGTGATACAGCAAATTCCCACTGGCTATCTATTTTACATATGGTTGCTGTTGGATTTGTTTGCTAGTATTTGTTGAGAATTTTTGCATCAATATTTATCAGGGATATTGGCTTTTATATCAGGGTAATACTAAATTCAAAAAATGAGTTTGAGAGTGTTCATCCTCTTCATTTTTTTTTTTTTTGGATGAAATTGGTGAAAATCTGTTTTATTGCTTAATATATTTAGGTGCTTTGATGTGGATACATATATATTTACAATTATTTACTCTCTTGATGAATTGACCCATTTTTCATTACATAATGACCTTATTTCCCTTTATAATTTTTGACTCAAAATTTGTTTTTATGATAAATATAGATACCTCTACTCTCTTTTGGTTTCTATTTGAATGGAATATTGTTTTTGCATCCCTTCACTTTAAGTTTATATGTGTCTGTAAAGGTTAAGTGGGTGTCTTGTAGGCAGCATATAGTTGGATCTTATATTTTATCTATTTAGACACTCTGTGTCTTTTTATTGGAGAATTTAATCCATTTAACTGTAAATGTTAAATATTTAATGTAATTATTTAAAGTACTTATTATCAAATGAGGAGTTACCACTGAGATTTTACCAATTCTTTTCTGGCTGTTTTGTAGCCCCTTATTCTTTCTTCCTTTTTGAATTGATGATTCTCTGTAATAGTTTGTTTTGATTTTTAATCTTAATCTCTTATGTATCTGCTATAAATTTTTGCTTTGTAGTTACCAGGAGACTTACATAAAACATCTCAAAGATGTAAGTCATTTTAAGCAGATACCAACTTAACTTTGATCACATACAAAAACCTGATCATTTTACTGCCCTTTCCACATTTTATGTTTTTGATATCACAATTTACATGTGCATCAACAAGTTATTGTAGCTATCGTTGTTTTTAATACTTTGCTTTCTAATGTTTATACTACAGGTAAGTGAGTAATATACCACCATATTACTCTATTAAAATATTCTGAATTTGACTGTATACTCATTTTATCATTGTGTTTTATATTTTCTTATGTTTTCATGTTACTAGTTAGCATTCTTTCATTTCAGCCTGAATATTTCTTGATAAATTTCTTCAGATTTTGTTTATCTGAGAAAGTCTTTATTTCTCCTTCATTTCTGAAAGATAGCTTTTCTGGGTAAAGTATTCTTTGTTGGACACTTTTTCCTCCCTTTCAGCACTTTAAATAAATCATCCTACTTTTTCCTGGTTTGCAATGTTTCTGCTGATAAATCAGCCTTATGGGTTTTTTTTTTTTTTTTTTTTTTTTGTATTGGAAAAGTTTTTTCTCTTGCTGCTTTTAAAATTCTCTTTTCATCTGTGATTTGACAGTTTTATTATAATGTGTCTTAGGATTTCTTTGAGTTGAATTTGTTTAGAAATCTATGAGTTTCATTAATTTGGATATCAAATCTTTCCCTAGATTCGTTTAGTTCTCAGCCATTATTTCTTTAAATAAACATTCCTCCCCTCTCTATTTACCTCTCTTTCCCCCTTTCTTCTCAGACTTAATAAATACGTAGATTATATCTTTTCATGGTATTCCATGGTTTAGAGAGGCTTTTTTTCCACTCATTTTAATTCTTTTTTTCTTTGATCCCTTTTGATAAGATAATTTCAAATCATCTTCTACCTTACCATTTTTGTGTGTATGTGTGTGGTTAATCACATCTGATGTTGATTTTTCAATTTATACAGTTTATTCTTTAGCTCCAGAAATAGTTTTTTTTTTTTTTTTTTTGGTAATAATTTCTACCTCTCAGTTAAACGTCTAATTTTGTGTATTGTTTACTTGATTTTGTTGAATTGTACTCCTGCATTTTCTCAGCTCACTGAGCTTTCATAAAACAACTATTGGGCAAATAGTAGATCTCCATTTCTTTGAGGTCAGTTACTGGAAAGTTAACATGTACTTTTAGCATGTCATGTTCCCTTGAATTTTCATGCTTCTTGAAGTCATGCATTGTTTTCTTTACATTGAAAAAAGAGTCACTTCCTCCAGTCTTTATTGACTGGTGTCAGGAGAGAAATATCTTCCATGAGCCCTGTTGGGGATTTTGAGGACCCCTTCAAACCTTTCCAATATGCCTACTCCGTTCTTCTTATTCCCTCTTGTGAAAGGATTCTTAGGATTGTGTATGTTCTCTTGATCCTGCAGAGGCCAGCTCAGGAGCTGATGGGCTCCCTCCCATTTATTTCCCTAGAGTGGTGCTTAGTGCTCAAATTTGTAGACTTTCTCGCAATCTTGGAGAATTTGGCTAGCTTTTCGTGCACACTCACAGGCTGCTTGCAAAGGCTTGCTCTTGTTCTCCTCAGGGACCTGCCTAAGGAGCCAACCATGAGGTGGGGGTGTGGTAGGTGAGACACACTGAACACTGGGGGAGTTCAGGCTTCTTGATGGGGTCTGCTTTGCAATCACTCAGATCTACATCCCTCTGATGCCCTCTGAGAGGCGTAGCTGTCCTCCCAGTGGCTCGCCACCCCTTAGTTGTGCAGCACACAATATTCTAGGTAGGGCAAGAAAGAAGTGGGTATTTTTGGCAGCATCTTTTATAGCTGAGGAAGCCAGGTGCTCACTCACATTCTCTTACTTTCTTTTGTGGACAAAATCAAGAGCCTAACTGCTTTTTTTTGAGGTCAGTTATTAGAAAGCTGGGCTTCCCTGGTGGCTCAGATGGTAAAGAATCTGCCTACAATGTGGGAGACTTGGGTTTGATTCCTGGGTTGGGAAGATCCCCTGGAGGACATGGCAACACACTCTAGGATTCTTGCCTGGAGAATCGCCGTGGACAGAGGAGCCTGGTGGGCTGCAGTCCATGTGGTGGCAAAGAGTTGGACATGACTGAGTGACTAAATACATTAGAAAGCTATCATGTTTCTTTGGTACTAAACTCTACCACCTTTGGTTAAGGGTGATGCAGATAAAGTGAAATTGTTTCTCTTACCCTCTTCAATATGTCCAGTATCATTGTTTTTCCAATTTTGTGCTAGAGTTTCTCTGCTGGACTACTATACTTGTCCAAAGACACTCTTGTCCATGGACAATTGTCAGAATCAAGGTTCTTTGTGGGGTAGATGGTAGAAAATTCCTATTTTCCCATTTTGATGATGTTACACTCTAACAGTCACCTTTTCTTTTGTGGTAGAGCTATAGATTTCATATCAACCAGTTTAGCAGACACAGTGATGGGTTCCTTGGGAATAAAGGTATCATGCTTCTTTTTTTTTTTTTTTAATTTATACTGAATTCTCAGAGTTTATTCATCTTACAAATGACAGTATTTACCCTTTGAACAGTAATTTACCCATATCCCTCTTCACACCTCTCGCAGTCACCTTTCTGTTTTTAGGAGTTCAACTCTTTATTTTTTTCTTTTTTGTTCTTGAGTAACTAATAATTATCAAAGGTTGTAACTGTACAATATTGAGAAGCATGGAACAAAATATTCTGCTATAAAAAAGAACACATTCGAATTTTTCCACCTAATGAGATGGATGAACCTAGAGCCTATTATACAAAGTGAAGTCAGAAAGAGAAAAATAAATATTGTATATTAATGCATATACATACGGAGAAGGCAATGGCACCCGACTCCAGTCTCTTGCCTGGAAAGTCCCATGGACAGAGGAGCCTGGTGGGCTGCAGTCCATGGGGTCACTGAGAGTCAGACACGACTGAGCGACTTCACTTTCACTTTTCCCTTTCTTGCATTGGAGAAGGAAATGGCAACCCACTCCAGTGTTCTTGCCTGGAGAGTACCAGGGACAGGGGAACCTAGTGGGCTGCCATCTATGGGGTCGCACAGAGTTGGACACGACTGAAGTGACTTAGCAGCAGCAGCGTATATATATATATGGAATAAAAAAGATGGTACTGATGAACCTATTTGTAGGGCAGCAATGGAGACATAGACATAGAGAACGGACTTATGGACACAGTGGGGAAAGGAAAGATTGGGACGAAATGAGAGAATAGCATGGAAACATGTACATTACCATATGTAAAACAGGTAGCAAGTGAGAATTTGCTGTGTAAAAGAGGGAGCTCAATCCAGTGTTCTGTGATAGGTATTGTGCTTCTAAGTATGATGTTATGGCCTGAATTGTGTTCTCCTCTTAAATTCATTTTTTGAAGCTTTAATCTCCAATGTAATTAGATTTTGAGATAGAATCTTTCAGGAGATAGTTAAGACTAAATGAGATCATCAGGATGAAGTTAAATTCAGTAGGGACTGGTGTCCTAATGAGAAGTGGAAGACACTAGAAGCATACATAGAGAAACGGCCATGTCAGGCCACTGAGAAGGCATCTATCTGAAAATTAAAGAGAGCTCTCAAGAGAAAACAACATTGCCAGCACCTTGATCTTGAATTTCTAGCCTCAAGAACTGTGAAAAAATAAATTTATGTTGTTTAAGCTACCTACTCTGTGGTATTTTGTTACGGCAGCACTTACAGACTAATACAGACAACATTTGGCCTCTTTATGGAGGCTTCAAATAATATTTGATTTGTTCTCAGAAGTTTCAATAATTCATACCTTTTATAATGGTAAATAATAATTTTTATTTAAAGAAACAGTTGTGTAAATTAAACTGTTTGGATTTAAGAGCAGTATATCTTTTCATACCATAGAAAAGACCTGGAGAAGAAGAGGTCTGAAAAATGGGCAGGCAAGGAGGAAAATTTGCTGTAGAGAATGTCCCGGTTTTTTCTTTCTGATGATAAGTGCAAGCCTGATATATTTTCTATTTTGCATATACAAATGAACAGCAGCAGAGCCACAGTCACAGTCTGAGGACCTCTGAAAGAAAATGTGTGGGGAATCATTTACCCAGAAAGAAAATCACACACTCCCGAAAAGGACATTAAAGAAATTGCAAATAGGCAAGCACATATTATTTATTGAGCTCCAAGCTCTATGTCATGCAAGATGCTGAGCCATTTATAGAGTTACATACATTATTTCACAAGTTGGGTTTCACTTTACTGTACTCATTTGTTTGTATGTTGGTCTCCCTTCTTGAAATGTGAGCTCTTGTCCTCAGGATTTGTGTCCAACTTGTTCCTATATCTTTGGTGCCTGGTACAGTGCATGACACATAGAAAGGGCTAAGAGTCTATTGACTGAATGCATGCATGGACAGGTGGATGGATAAATATCAGTTGGTATCAGTAAGGTTAGGTGCATGACATATGGGGCAGAGGGGCAAAACAGAGCAGGAGAAAGAAGGGTTTGGGAAATAGACATATAAGCCAGGTAGGAGATAGGCTAGGTGCGAGACAATAAACTGATCTTCAGTTCAGTTGCTCAGTCGCGTCCGACTCTGCAACCCCATGGACCACAGCATGCCAGGCCTCCCTGTCCATCACCAACTCCCGGAGTTTACCCAAACTCATGTCCATTGAGTCGGTGATGCCATCCAACCATCTCATCCTCTGTCATCCCCTTCTCCTCCTGCCCTCAATCTTTCCCAGCATCAGGGTCTTTTCAAGTGAGTCAGCTCTTTGCATCAGGTGGCCAAAGTATTGGAGTTTCAGCTTCAACAGAAATTCTAGTTAGTAAATTCAAGGACGGATCAGAAATGTGTGGGTTGGAGCTATAGTTCAAGCAAGTGGTGAGGAGTTCTCCAGAGTTAAAGGATATGTGAACTGTCCTTCAGATGTTCTAGGCAAGTACTCATGAGTCTGTTGGGCTAGACATTTCTGGTCTACAAAGTTGCTGATTTAGTAAAAAAAAAAAAAGAAAAAGAAAAAGAAAAAAGAAAAATATATCCAAAATGTTTGGTTACCTAAGATTGAGGAGTAATCAGAATTTTCTGGCTAATGTCAGCATTTTTTTTTTTTTTTTAAATCAACAGATGCACAGATTTAGCTAATCATCCTCCTCAGTCTGGTTGACTCTCATCATCAGCCTTTGTAGGTGCCCTTTTCCCTTCTGTTACATTTTTGTACTCTCTCCCTTCATTCTCTTTCCATACCTCTACTGTTTCCTACCTCTTGACAGTTGTCACACAAATGGTATATTTGATATGTGCCTTTCTGAATCACCTGCTACACAGGAGGCAATATCACATACTGTTTATGAATGGAGGCACTGGAACCTCAGTTTCATCCCTCACTCTACCAGTGTGACCTTAGCAAGCTGTTTAGCAGCTCCATTCTTTAGTTTCCTAATTTATGTCTCATTACTGGATGATTAAATTCATTGATATATAATACAGCATAAAATTAGTGCCTGGCATAAAGTAAGTGCTTGTAAACCCTTGAAAACATACATACAGTTTGTGTTTTAAATGGATATATTTATAAACTAGTAAGTTATATTTCGTTTACTTTCATTGCTGTTAAGGTCTTCGAGTACTGGCAGTTCATGGTGGCAGGAATCTACTACCATTGTACCACACACAAAAGTCTCATTGCCCTAAAAATCCTGGTGCTTCCCCTAATCAACCCTTCTCCTCTACAATTCCCTGATCTGTTCTCTATCTCTATCATTTTGCCTTTTCTGAAACGTCACATAAACAAAATCATAGAGTATGTAGTCTTTCGAACTGGCTCCTTTCATATAACAGTATGCATGTAAGATTCATTAGTGTTGTTGCATGAATTAATAGCTTAATTCTTTTCTATCACTGACTTGTGTTCCATTTTGTGGATTAGCACCATTAGGTTACCATTCATCTATTGAAGGACATCTTGGTTGCTTCCAAGTTTGGGCAATTATAAATAAAGTTGCTAAAAACATTTCCTTGCTGCTTTTTGTGCTGACATTGTTCCCAGTTTTATCAGGTGCAAGATGGATAGCTGGTGAGAAGTTGCTGGGTAGCACAGGGAGCCTAGTCTGGTGCTCTGTGATGACCTGGAGGGATGAGATGGGGGAGGGGAGGGAAGGGATGTATGTATAATTATGGCTGGAGGCTAGGGAGGGAGGGAATGTATGTATAATTATGACTTATTTGCATTGTTGTGTGTCAGGAATCAACACTGTAAAAATTTTTTTAAATTTATTTAAAAAGAGAAAGCAAAATTGAAATTGGCTAGTATTTTTATTTTCTCATCTTGATATGTGAATTTGGTAACAAGTATGTATTAGTTTCATAAATTGAAGAGAGTTGTTTTACCGTTTTAGTTTTCTACTTATATAAATACTTGTTTAAGATTGGAATATTTATTTCTTAAAAATTTCGTTTAATTCATCTGAAAATCTGTCTATACTGTGGCTATTTAGGTAAGCAGAGGTTTTTGGTTACCATTTCATTTTTTAAAATATTCATTGATTCATTAAAATTTATAATTTTAGGTACCAGTTTTAGCATTTTATATTTTTCTGGAAACACATACATTTTATATAGGTTCTCAGAAGTATTATGGAGAAGGTACTGGCAACCCACTCCAGTACTCTTGCCTGGAAAATCCCATGGACGGATGAGCCTGGTAGGCTGCAGTCCATACAGTCGCGAAGAGTCGGACACGACTGAGCGACTTCACTTTCACTTTTCACTTTCATGCATTGGAGAAGGAAATGGCAACCCACTCCAGTGTTCTTGCCTGGAGAATCCCAGGGATGGGGGAGCCTGGTGGGCTGCTGTCTATGGGGTCGCACAGAGTCGGACACTACTGAAGCGACTTAGCAGCAGCCGCAGAAGTATTATTGTTTTATAAAACATCTGTTATATCTCTATTTCTCTTTTTTTACTTCTGTGTGTGTGCGTGTGTGCGCGCATGTACCTATATGTGTATTTTCTTCTATGTCAGTTTGTCCTTGCTAGAGATTTATTTACATTATTAATATTTTTTAAAAAATACACTGCTATTTATCTGTTTTTTCTTTTTCATCTATTTCTGTTCTTTATTATTATTTTTGTTTCTTTGCGCTTATCTTAATATTCTTTTTCTAACTTTTCTTTTTTTTTAATTCTGCAACAAAAATCCAGATAACATAGCATTTATCCTCTTAACTTCTTTTCAAACTTACATATAGTACTGTTATCTATATGCATATATGATATGCATTTGCATATTCTTGTGCAGCAGATTTCTATAGCTTTATCATCTTGCGTGAGTAAAATTCTATACTCATTGAGCAGCAACTCCCCAATTCCCTCTCTCTCTAGCCCCTGGCAACGCCCACTGTATTTACTGCTTCTATGAGTGACTGGTTTAGACACCTCATGTAAGAATCATATAGTACTTGTCTTTTGTGATTGATTTTTTTCACTTAGTATAAGGTCTACAGTCTTGTAGTGTATGACAGAACTTCCTTCTCTGTTAAGGCTGAATAACATTTCATTGTGTGTTTATATTATATTTTTCTTATTCATTCACCCTTGATGGATATTTACATTGTTTCTACCCTTGGCTATTGTAAGCAGTGCTACAATGGGCATGGAAGTGCAAATATCTCTTCAAGACAGTGTTTTCAATTCTTTTGAGTAAATACCCAGAAGTGAGATTGCTGTATCATACTGTAATTCTATTTTAATTTTTTTATTTTTTTATTTTTATTTTTTTTATTTTTTTTATTTTAATTTTTTATAGAAACTCTATACTATTTTCCACACTGACTGAAACATTTTATATTCCCATGAACAGCACACAAGGGTTTCAACTTCTACAATCCTTGTCAAAGTTTGTTACATTTTTTCTCTCTCTTTTCTTTCTTCTCTTTCCCTTTAATAATGGCCACCCTAACAATGGTAAAGTAATATTTTATTGTGGTTTTTATTTGCATCTTCCTGATGATAAGTTATGCTGAATATCTTGTTATATATCCATTGGCCATTCGTATGTCTTCTTTGGAGAAATGTCTATTCAAGTTCTTTGGCTATTTTTTAATTGATTTTTTCCCCCTCTATTCAGTTGTAACTTTTTTTAAAGCTTACTGTCAAATGATTCTTTTATTTGTTTTCAGTCTTCTTTATTTTTTAATAGATGTATCCAGAACTAAAATTTTCCTTTTAAATACTGCTATAATTGTGTCTCACAAAATTTATCATATAGTTCTTTTATTATTTTTCAACTCTAAATCTTAATAGTTTTCTTCTGCTGTAATTTTAACCCATGTATTATTTTTTTTTTATTTTTTTTTTATTTTTTTATTTTTTTTAATTTTTTTATTAGTTGGAGGCTAATTACTTCACAACATTTCAGTGGGTTTTGTCATACATTGATATGAATCAGCCATAGATTTACACTTATTCCCCATCCCGATCCCCCCTCCCACCTCCCTCTTCAATTATTAGGTATGTGAAATTTCAAAGTTATCCTTTTATTTATCTGTGACATTACAGTATGGCAATTAGAAGACCTAATTTTTTAAATTTCTAGTCTCTGCTTCCTACTGGGTATTCAGTATTTGTCTGAATTCTGTGAACATTTCAAGCATGTTGAAAAACAAAAAATATGGTCTTTATTCATTCAGTGTAAAGCTATTTATATTAGTTTATATTGGTCATGTGCTTTATTTTTTTCCCCAGAGTGTATTAAAAAATATTGTTTTTACTGAAGTTTAGTTGATTTACAATGTTGTGTTAGTTCCTGGTGCACAGAGAAGTGTTTCTTTTCCATTGTGGTTTATTATATGATACTGAATATAGTTCCCTGTGCTACACAGTATAATTTCATTATCTATTTTATGCATAGTAGTTCACATATGCTAATCCAAATCAATCTCCTAATTTATGTCTCCCCCACCCTCTTTCTCTTTGGTTACCATAAAAGTTTTTTTCTATGTCTGTGAGCCTGTTTCTGTTTTCGTAAATAAGTTCATCTGTATTATATATTAGATTCCACATATAAGTGATATCATGTTGTATTTGTTTTCCTCTCTCTGACTTGCTTCACTTAGAATGATAATCTCTCAGCCCATCCATGTTGCTGCAGATGGAGTTATTTCATTCTTTTTATGACTGAGTAGTAGTCCATTGTACACTTGCACCACATCTTGCTTATCCATTCAATTGTACGTGGACATTTAGGTTGCTTCCATGTCTTGACTACTGCAAAGAATGCTGCTGTGAATGTTGGGGTGCATGAATCTTTTGGAATTAAGAATTTTCTCTGGATATAGGCCCTGGTGTGGGATTGTTGGGTCATATGGCAAGTCTATTTTTATTTTTTTAACTAAAAAAACTATTTTCCTTCATACTGTTTTCCATAGTGGCTATACCAATTTACATTTCCACCAAAATGTAGAATGGTTCGTTTTTCTCCACATCCTCTCCAGAATTTGTTATTTGTAGACTTTTTAATGATGACCATTCTGACCCATGTGAGGAGGTACCTCATTGTAATTTTGATTTGCATTTCTCTAATAATTAGTGATTTTAAGCATCTTTTCATGTGCCTATTGGCCATCTGTATATCTTCTTTTGAAGAAATCTCTATTTAGTTTTTCTGCCCATTTTTTTATTGGATTCCTTGTTTTTTGTTATTGAGTTGTATGAGATGTTTGTATATTTTGGTAGGGTATCTTCTAATCCCTGCTGTTTCTGAAAATTGTCATTCTCTGCTGTGAAAGGGAGATGAAAACATAGTAAGGAGATGTTGAATCTGATAAAATAAAACAGACAGAGGAAATACTTAGAATGATCACAATGCCAGTAGTAGTGCCAGGTATATCAGAACAGACCTGTGGTTTGCCTTTGGCTATGGCTATTTCCCAGCCCAATTTTTCACCCAGGCTCTCATGGGAGTCTGTGAACCTTGTTTTATCTGTTTATCATCTAATCTATCATCATCTGTCTAATTTGTTTGTTTAGGAAAAGAAGAGTATTTATCTTTTGAAAGTACCCATAAATTCTGGCTAGAACACTATGTGCTTTAACCTTTTAAAATATAGTAAATTTATAAATTAGTGAGAATATACACTCCATGGGCTTGTCAAATCAAATTAATTTTTATATGCTGTAAAGGATTAAAACATAATTTTTTTATTTTGTAAAAGAAGAAAACAATTGAATTTGTGAATCTAGTGCTGGCAAATGATGATTTTGAGTAAGATATGAAGAACTGATTATAAATGAGATTTCAGGAACAAATGTTATTTCAAAAGCAGGTGTCATTTACCACCTCCTTTCCCTAGTCAGTACAATTACTTGGTTTCCAGTAGAGCTTCTGCTCCCCAAGTGAAAAGTGAAAGTTAAGACATTTTAAAGAGTTTAGCTGTTTATTTTATTTATTTACCTCTTGGTTGTCTTTCCTAATCATGGAGAAACCTCTTTCTGATTAACGAACAATTTCTGGCTCTGTTTCAGTATCTGGCTGCAGTGCATTTGCTATTTGATATCTGAGAGATGTACAACATGTTCACAGTGAATTCTCCAACTGAAAACAGTAGAGTTCAAATAAAGTCAATTAATTCACAGAGTGAATGGATTGAAGCCCAGAATCGCGTGTCTTGTGGAGGCCTTTTTGATTCACTTGCCAAAAGATATCTGTTTATAAATGCAGAAACGTAACTCTTTGGTACTATGGCAGTTACAGCCTGATGTGATTCCCCCCTCCCCCACCCCGCATGTGTGGTGGATGATCTCAGACAATTAAGTTATATTTCACCTACATTTCAAACATTTGTTACATCCTCTCTCTCCCAATAATTCAGTTGTGTCTTCCTGCTTTAAGATCTAGATCTGTGCCTCATTTTCTGTCAGTCTCTCCCACACTTCCAGTTTCCACCTTTCTTCCCGTTCTGTTTTCTTCCTCTCCCCTTGCATTTTCTTCCAATTCTCTTACTCTCCATGTTTTCCTTCTCTATCTTACCTTCTTCTTTCTGAGACAGGCTGGGACCTGGGACCCTCTGCTGCACCTCTGTCACCTGGACAAACATCTCCTTGAGCAACAAAATACAAAGAAACTATAATGAACTATAAATAACTCTGTGCATGTGCAGTTGGGGTAAATTATGAACAAGATACAAAAAGACCAAAAACCCCACTGTCACTTCTAAAGAGCCAGGAGCAAAAGAAGGGTGTTGGGAACAAAAGCAGGGTATGGAACATGCGCCCCTGCACACACAACCACCAAACAGGTGGGTAAACCACCAAAGCCACCCCTCTGGCCAACTCCTGGACCCACCCCTACCCTCATCCCATGTAAGGAACCAGCTTGCCTCCCCTGAGGATCCAAAAAGCTAGCAGGGAAAACTGTTACTTGTTTTCACTCCCTCCTGCTATAGCAGGAGCCCCAATAAAGCCTTGCCTTAATTTCTTGTTTGGCCTCTTATAAATATCTATTGATAAAGGAGGCCAAGAGCCCTGGCAGGTAACATTTCCTTTCCTCTTTCTTTCCCTTCCTTCTTCCAGCCGCATCAGCCCGGGTCCCTGAGATGGCTTCTCTGCAGGCTCATGACCCCAGTCTCTCCCAGCAATTAGAAGCCTCATTTTCCTCACATTTCTGATTCCATTATTCTCTCACACAGTGTGTTTGGGGACTGGCTCTTAACATTGAGGCTCTCACTCTCACCTAACTTGCCTATAGATCTTGACCCTGTACCTATAGCTGCTTTGTTGCTGTTTGATTATTTTACACTGGATTTCTCTTTTTTGCTCTAGTTCTATGCTGTATGTGAGCTCTGGCTTAACTCTTAGCTTGGCTAGTGATCAAACATCTCTTTTTAGGTCTCATGTTTTAAATTGGATGCAGTCCCTGATACAAAAAGATAACAAATAGTATCATATTCTGAAAGGTCTGGTAAGCAGGATTCTGAATAAGACTTTACTTTGACTTCAAGGATAACAACCTAACTGGAGATTCCCATAGCTGTGTCCTTCCCATGATATTGCATGAGATTGGATGCCTTCTTTTCTATCAGGTCTAGCCTCCTCCTGGCCTTGTTATATCCTGTCAGACACTCTATACTGAACTGTGGGATATTCTATGTAGAAACTACTGAACGAGATGTTTCTGTTCATTCCTGCATTAACGAAACCCTTTTCCACTCATTTAACAAATCATGTTGTCCATATTTCTCCCAGCCTGTTTTTATCTTGAATGTTGAGTGCTTCTTCTTCCTTCAGTGGGGGGATTAGAATTTTCCAGAGAATAATTGACCCTCCTTTCTTGAAATATGATTTTCTTTTGGCTTTTTGACCAAACTTTATTTTTTTTCAACCTCAATTTCTTTTCTTTTTAGTATTGCTTACACACATCTTTGACTGTGTGGATCACAACAAGCTGTGGAAAATTCTTGAAGAGGTGGGAATACCAAACCACCTGACCTACCTCCTGAGAAATCTGTATGCAGGTCAGGAATTAACAGTTAGAACTCTGGACATGGAACAACAGACTGGTTCCAAATCAGGAAAGAAGTATGTCAAGGTTGTATAATGTCACCCTGCTTATTTAACTTATATGAAGAGTACATCATGAGAAATGCTGGACTGGATGAACCACAAGCTGGAATCAAGACTGCCGGGAGAAATATCAATAACCTCAGATATGCAGATGACACCACTCTTATGGCAGAAAGTGAAGAAGAACTAAAGAGCTTCTTGATGAAAGTGAAAAAGGAGAGTGAAAAAGTTGGCTTAAAGCTCAACATTCAGAAAACTAAGATCATGACATCTGGTCCCATTACTTCATGGCAAATAGATGGGGAAACAGTGGAAACAGTGACAGACTTTATTTTTCTGAGCTCCAAAATCACTGCAGATGGTGACCGCAGCCATGAAATTAAAAGCCGCTTACTCCTTGGAAGGAAAGTTATGACCAACCTAGATAGCATATTAAAAAGCAGAGACATTACTTTGTCAACAAAGGTCCATCTAGTCAGTTCAGTTCAGTTCAGTTCAGTCACTCAGTCATGTCCAACTCTTTGCGACCCCATGAATCGCAGCATGCCAGGACTTCCTGTCCATCACCAACTCCAGGACTTTACTGAAACTCATGTCCATTGAGTCGGTGATGCCATCCAGCCATCTCATCCTCTGTCGTCCCCTTCTCCTCCTGCCCCCAATCCCTCCCAGCATCATGGTCTTTTCCAATGAGTCAACTTTTCACATGAGGTGGCCAAATACTGGAGTTTCAGCTTCAGCATCAGTCCTTCCAATGAACACCCAGGACTGATCTCCTTCAGGATGGACTGGTTGGACCTCCTTGCAGTCCAAGGGACTCTCAAGAGTCTTCTCCAACATCACAGTTCAAAAGCATGAATTTTTTGGCACTCAGCTTTTTTCACAGTCCAACTCTCACATCCATACATGACCACTGGAAAAACCATAGCCTTGACCAGATGGACTTTTGTTGGGCAAAGCAATGTCTCTGCTTTTTAATATGCTATCTAGGTTGGTCATAACTTTCCTTCCAAGGAGTAAGCGGCTTTTAATTTCATGGCTGCAATCACCATCTGCAGTGATTTTGGAGCCCAAAAAATGAAGTCTGACACTGTTTCCACTGTTTCCCCATCTATTTGCCATGAAGTGATGGGACTGGATGCCATGATCTTATTTTTCTGAATGTTGAGCTTTAAGCAAACTTTTTCACTCTCTTCTTTCACTTTCATCAAGAGGCTTTTCAGTTCCTCTTCACTTTCTGCCATAAGGGTGGTGTCATCTGCATATCTGAGGTTATTGATATTTCTCCTGGCAATCTTGATTCCAGCTTGTGCTTCTTCCAGCCCAGCATTTCTCATGATGTCAAGGCTATGAATTTTCTAGTAGTCATGTATGGATGTGAATGTTGGACTATAAAGAAAGCTGAGTGCTTTTGATTTGTGGTGTTGGAAAAGACTCTTGAGAGTCCCTTGGACTGCAAGGAAGTCCAACCAGTCTATTATAAAGGAAAACAGTCCTGAATATTCATTGGAAGGACTGATGCTGAAGTTGAAACTCCAATACTTTGGCCACCTGATGCAAAGAACTGATTCATTTGGAAAGACCCTGATGCTGGGAAAGATTGAAGGCAGGAGGAAAAGGGGCCAAAAGAGGATGAGACAGTTGTATGGCATCACCAACTGAATGGACATGAGTTTGAGTAAACTCTGGAAGAATTTGGTGATGGATAGGGAGGCCTGGTATGCTGTAGTCATGGGGTCGCAAAGAGTTGGACATGACTGAGTGACTGAACCGAACTCACATACATCTCATCCTTACTGGAACTGGTAAACCTATTGATCTCCGTGAGAACTTGGAGCCCTATTCTCTCTCACACTCTTTCTTGTACTGATTTTATCCATTCCTACCATTTTATATCCCATCTTAATGGTAGTTTTGCCTAGTGATTTTCTCAGAACGTCTAGCTTTGTTCATTCTATATGCTTAACGTTAATGGATATGTTCCTAAGTTAGTAAAAGTTGTATTTTTCAAGTGTGGTTGAGAGCTTTCAATGATATAGTGTTTTCAAAATTTCCCTGTAAAAACAAAACAGTAAATAATAATGGCAAACATTTATTAAGAAAAACAGATATTTCAGGAACCCCTGTGAACATTTTATGTGCCTCCTTTAGTCGAATCATTACAGTTTCCTGTAAACAGAAATTGCTATTTTCTCCAGTTTATAGACGAGGTAACTGATGCTAAAGAGAATGTGATAGTCTCAGTACTGATATGTCTGATTTAGGCAAAAGGAATTTACTAAAAGAATGGATGGATGATTGGAAAGTCAGGTTCAGAGGGTACTCCCAACAGCACAACCTAAAATCAACTACAAAACCGGTTCATGAAGGAAAATATTGCTGCTACTGGCTTAGAGCTAGTAATCAGTGGACACTGGAGACCAATGTTAGACCTGGAATGTTATTTTTCAATGGTAACCTTTAAAGGTGAAGCTTCTCTATGACTCTGAATCTTTGGGTTATGAGCTTCTAATTCAAAGCCCATGGAGAATGCTGCTGATGTGCCAATTCAAATGCTCAAATATTGTCTCAGGAAGAGACTAAAAAAGCAAGCATCCAACTTCTTTAGCTTCTATGCTGAGAATTAGGCTATGCTCTAAGAAAATACTTGTAAGGTAGAAAAGATCCCAAATATGTGAAAGGAGTTAAGATAATAGGTATCTAAAAAGAATGGCAAAAGTCCATTACAAGAATTTGCCCAAACTCACAATGCTGAGGTGTTGAAGGAGGGTTTGCTAAGGTCCAGGAATGAACTATGCTACTATGCTGCCTCCCAGGCTAGAAGTGGGAGCTAGTGAAAAAAACTGTTTAAGCAAAGCATAGAATTCTAAAATACAAGTGTTGGGGAACTGGTCCAGTGTTTGGGAATCTACCTGCCAAGGCAGGGGACATGAATTCTACCCCTGGTTGGGGAACTAAGATCCCACATGCTGCGGGGCAACTAAGCCCATTCAAAACTACTGAGCCTGGGTTCCACAAGAGAAGCCACCACCAGCATACCACAATACTGAGTAGCCCGTGTTCACTGCAACTGAGAAAGCTCGTGCGTGGCAACAAAGACCAGCACAGTCAAATAATAAAATAAAATACAAGTGATGAAAGGCTCCTTGAGGTGACCTAGACTAGAATTCCCTGTAGACTTCCCTTTTCACCCCCTTCAGACACATTGTCTTCATTAACCCAAATTTGGGTAGTTCTGTTCCTATAGAATGATATGGTGCTATCTGACTGTCACCCTTGCTTCCTAATCTTGGTATCTGGGTTTCTGGTTTGGCATCTCTCTCTTAGATTTCTGAGTTTTGGCTCATGTTGCCTTTGGCTCCTTTTGCTGTTTCCTGCTAGATAACATTCTTTTTTTCAAAGTAAATGTGTTTTGTAAATAAACATAGAGTGAACTCCTCTTACATCTCAGGATCTTTCACGTATGTTATCTCATTTCTACTTCTTAGTCCTTATGACACATTTGTAAGGAAAGTGCAATTATTGCCTTGTTGTAGATAAAGACACTGAGGTTTAAAGAAATTAATTCATCCAAATTACCACATCCTAAAAATGGAAGATTTGGGGTTTAAACCTGGCATGGTCGGACATCTGAGGGTGTTGCTAGTCCAACATGTTATCTCACTGTGTCTCCTAGTTACTCTATTCTCTGAACACTATTGATAGATCTGGGAATTACTTCATGCTCAGAGGGCTCCCCTCAACTCCATTTCCTTTGCCAATTATCTGACATATTGCTTTTTTTAACCTTTTGTGTTCTTACACATTCTTATATCTGAATGGTGAACATCTCATTTGTCAATCTTCCTTTTGGATAGCAACTGAAGAAATGGGGTTTTTCCAGAAGCTGATTTCGAAATAGAAATGTTAACTTTCAGGTGTGTTAATAAAAGTTGCAATTCACCCACATTTGTATCATTATTAATTAGTAAGTTAATCAGAAAAATATATGTCAAACAACTACCATATTATAAAGATAGAGATTTCGTGTTTCACTTTAGGTATTTTTTAGTATCCATTCTTATTTTTTTTTCTATTTTTTAAAATTTAGATATAATTACAATATAACATTTTATTATTCTCAGGTATAACATAATGATTCAACATTTGTATATATTGTGAAATGGTCACCACACTAAGTCTATTCTCCATCACCACACATCGTTTCAAATATTTTTCTTGTTATGAAAAATTTTAAGATTTGCTCTCTTAGCAACTTTCAAAAATATAATATAGTATTACTAACTACATGCTTGTACATTAAATCTCCAAGACTTATTTTTACAACTGGAAGCTGGAAGCTTATGATTTTGGACTACCTTCACTCATATTGTTCATCCTTCAACCTCTATCTCTGGTAATCATCAGTCTATTCTATCTATGAGTTCTTTAATTTTTTTTTAATTTTTAGATTCCATTATGAGGTCATTGGTGTTTATCTTTCTTTGATTTATTTCACTTAGCATAATGCCTTCAAGGACCATCCATGTTGTTGCAAATGGCAAGAGTTTCTTCTTTTATATGGCTGAATCATATATATATATATATATATATATATATATATATATATATATATATATTTCCTTTATCAATTCATTTATCAATGGATATTTAAGTTGCTGGCATGTGTTGGCTACTGTGAATAATGCTGCAGTGAATGTGGGAGTGTAAACATCTTTTTAACCCACTCCAGTATTCCTGCCTGGAGAGTCCTGTGGACAGAGGAGCCTGGTGGGCTGTTGTCCATGGGGACACATGGAGTCAGACACGACTGAAGTGACTTAGCAGCAGCAGTAACAGCAAACATCTTTTTGAGCTACTGTTTTTGTTTCCTTTGGATAAATACCTAGAAGAGAAATTGCTGGATCATATAGTGGCCCTATTTTTAATTTTTGAGGTATGTTCATACTATTTTCCATAGTGGCTGCATCAGTTCACATTTCTACCAATAGTACACAAGGGTTCCTTTTTCTCCATATCCTCACAACTCTTGTAATTTCCTATCTTTTTGATAATAGCCATTCTAATAGGTGTGAGGTGATATCTTACTGTAGTTTTGATTTGCATCTCCCTAATTATTAGTGATTTTGAGCACCTATTAATCTTCTTTGGAAAAAATTTTAATCTCCTTTTGTTATCTCCACTTTATATAATAAAAAGCCTGAAGTTCAGAGAAATAATGTGTTTGCCTAAGGTCACACAGCTAGAAAGTAATAGTGTTTGTATTTTATCAAAAAGATTTTTGGTAGTATACTGATTAAAATCCAAAGGGTGGAGAAATAAGAATATGTGCTGGGCTCAATACTACTGAGAAGTCCATACCCAGAAACACAATGCTTATCTAAATGTGAGGTTTAGAAGAAAATGACCCACATCCTAAACCATTAGACTTAAAAGCAGTGAGTAACAAGTAATGTGCAATAGATATACCCTCTCTGAGGTGCAGTGTGAAGAGAAAATCAAATCTGAGGGTGGAGTAAACACTGAAAAATAATCTCTCTGGAAGACCAATCCCCATTGTCAACCAAACAGGATAATCAAAAGGAAACAATCTTACAGCCTAAAAGAATTCACCTTGGCATGCCATATTCAAAATTTTAAAACAAAGAATAATGAGAAAATCATGCAGTTAGCCAGAGAAAAATAATCACATTAAATATGGAAGAAAAAAATAAGAATTATAGCAGACTTCGGAAACCATGCACACTGGAAGATAATGGTGTGACATCTTTAAGTGCTGAGAGAAAACCCAAAGAATACTTCTACTACCAGTCATGAGAATAGGTTTACTTTTCCACTGAAAATGATCAGAGAACTGGACAATATACATAAAATAATTTTTCGCACATTGAACAACAAATACTGCAGAGCAGTAACCTCTTAGAAAAGGGGAAAAAATGTGAGTTCTGTAACTGTCCTGATTCTTTATCTGCAGGAACTTCCTGGGCTGCAGTGTGGGGAGGGTGATTCTACACAGAACATAACATTCTCACTGAGTTCAAGATACAGGGCTAAGAGTTTGGAAAGATAGAAGTGTGGAATGAAAGAGCAGATTAGAAAATGCAGAACAAAATTCCTATGGACTTGAAATATCCAAATATAATTGTAAAGAGGATAAGTTTTTAAAAAATGAACAAATATAGACTAGAGTATAGACTTCTTCCCAAGATGGAGTAAGAGAAACTAGATTTACTCTCCCATCTGAAACAACCAAGAAGCAAACACCACCTCACCCTGCAAAAAAGAAAAAAAAATCCCAATGAATTTTAAGAAAGATGGGGAAAAATTAAGTGGGGCCTATAATCTTCCCTTGTGTTGTTGGAAGACGGTGTTTGCTATGACCAGTGCATTCTCTTGGAAGAACTCTATTAGCCTTTGCCCTGCTTCATTCTGTACTCCAAGGCCAAATTTTCCTGTTACTCCAGGTGTTTCTTGACTTCCTACTTTTGCATTCTAGTCCCCTATAATGAAAAGGACATCTTTTTTGGGTGTTAGTTCTAGAAGGTCTTGTAGGTCTTCATAGAACCATTCAACTTCAGCTTCTTCAGCGTTACTGGTCAGGGCATAGACTTGGATCACATGGACCACAGCCTTGTCTAACTCAATAAATATTATAAACTCACAAAATCAGGAAGATTTATTAACCTCAAATGCAAAAAGAAAATGAAAAAACCACACCAAGGAATATCTAATTATGTTGTTCAATACCAGTCATAGAGAGAAAAATTTTAAAGCAACCAAATTAAAAAAAAAGAGAGAGAGGAAAAAAAAAGATTTTAAAATGACAGTATATCTCTCATCAGAAATCCAGTGAGAAGACAATGGAATACAATCTTAAAGTTTTGAAAGATATAAATTCTACTGAAAATGACCTAGCAATGCCACTCAATATCAACCAAAATATAAGCAGGTTTTTAAAAATCTAGCAATTGGTAATATAAATCTAACATTTATATGAATATGTAAAGGGGCCTAAGTTAGCCAAAACAATTTTGAAAATGAACAAAATTGGAATACTTACACTCCTACCTTCAAAGCTTGCTATAAAGCTATTGCAATCTAGACAGTGTGTATTGGTTGGTATAAGGAGGACAAATAATCAGTGAAACAGAATAGCATCCAGAAATAGACCTACCTTAATATGTCAATTAATTTTTGACAAATACCCTAAAGCAATCTGCTGGGGAAATGGTGGTCCTTTTTGCAGGTTGTGTTGGAGGAACTAGAAATCTGGATAGAAAAAAAATTGTTTTTTAACTCATACTATACCCAAAAATTGGACCAAGAAGCCTGGCAGGCTATGGTCCATAGGGTGGCAAAGAGTCAGACATGACTGAAATGACTTGACACACATGGACATACACAAAAATTAACTCAAAGACCTAAATGTAGAAGTAAAAGTAGAGAAAAAGTTTTGCAAACTCAAGGTAGGAAAAGATTTCTTAACTAATACCTCCCACGTTTAAAACAATAAGAAGAAAGAAAAGGATGTGAGGTTTAATCAAAATTAAAAATCACTGCTCTTTGAAGAAAATGTCAAGAAAATGAAAAAGCAAGCCACAAATTGGGAAAAAAAATATATAAAAGATATATATGTTATATAAGATATATATATATATCTGTTAAAAGACTTGGCATGCAGTATATATAACAACTACAGCTTAATAGCAGGAAGACAATCCAACTAAACATAGGGAAAAGATTGAAACATTTACTTCATCATTTCATCAAGGAAGATGTATTAATTGCTAATAAGCATATGAAAAGATTCTTAGCATCATTAGTCAACAGGAAAATGCAATTTAAAACCAAAATAAGATACCACTACACTTCTATTAGAATGGCTAAAATGAAAAAGACTGTAAGATCAAATGTTGGTAAGGATTCTGAACAATTGAATATCTGATAGGTTGCTGGAGAGAAGTATAACATTACAACTATTTTGGAAAACAGTTTGGTAATTTTTTAGAAAATGTCCATGCACTAACCATACATATCCAGCATGTCCATTCCTAGTTATTTACCCCAAAGAAATGAAAAATGAAAGCGTATGTCCCCAGAAAGCTGTGTAAGAGGATGTTTATAGCAGCTTTATCGGTAATCAGGCTGGAAACAAACTAAATGCCCATCGGAAGGGGATTAGATAAACAATTTGATTATATATGTACACAAGGAACACTACTCAGCAATGAAAAAGATTGATATACTTTTTAATGCGTGACACAGATGAGTTTCAAAAACATTATTCTGAGTGAAAGAAGTTAGACACAAAAAAGTATATACTGTATAACTCCATTTATACAAAATTTTAGAAAATTCAAATTAATCTATAATAGCAGAAAGCAGATCAGAAGTTTCCAACGACAAAGGATTGGTAAGACTGATCACAAAAAAGCATTAGGCAGTTTTTTTGAGGGATGCAAATATTCTATTTTTTCATTGTTACCAAGTCTCTCTATGTGTACAAATTTGTCAAAACTCATTAAACTGTACACTTTTAAGTGGATGTACGGGGTTTCCCAGGTGGTGCTAGTGGTAAAGAGCCAGTCTGCCAGTGTAGGACACTTCAGAGACTGGGTTTGATCTCTGGGTCTGGGTCCTGGAGGAGGAAACAGCAACCCACTCCAGTATTCTTGCCTGGAGAATCCCATGGACAGAGGAGCCTGGCAGGGTATGGTCGATAGGATTGCAAAGAATTGGACATGCTTAAAGTGACTTAGCATGCACTATAATCAATTAAAACACAGTCAAGAAAGAGATATTTAAGGGAAATTCAGAACAGAGTGTATCTGAGTGAATCATATAGAAGAAATTGTTATACTTGAGTTTAAAAGATGTAATACCTGTGCAATAAAAAACATTTGGATTTGTTTTACAGCTTAGTAAAAAATTAAAACATCATTTGTTATCTATAACAGTAAATATATTCAGAACTAAGTTAAGTGCTTATTATTTCAGTCCTGAAAGAACACTTGATAATATAAATGCACAAACTATCAATCTCAGTTTTGCAATCTATAAGAAAACCTGCCCCATATTTTCTATGATCTTGAATGACTTGATAGGTTCATGAGGTTCTATGAAATATTTTGAGGAGAGTAGGAAAAAACTGTGGTCTACCTAATATTAAATAACATTGCATAGGTGAAAATGCATGGTTTTCTGCAGAAGTCATGCATGCATTTGCAATCTCTCAGTTGTGTCTGACTCTTCGTGACCCTATAGACTGTAACCCACCAGGCTCCTCTGTCCACGAAATTTTCCAGGCAAGAAATACTGAAGTGATTTGCCATTTCCTTTTCCAGGAGATCTTCCTGACCCCAAGTCTCTTGCCTTTCCTGCATTTACAGGCTGATTCTTTACCACTGAGTCAAAGTGATACCTATTGTTAATAAAGAAAATGATGAATCTTGTATAAGGTGAATGAAAGATTAGAGAGTTGTGTAGGCATCATTGTAATGTCACTTTTGGGAGATATCAAACACTGGAACTAGAATAGTGGTGGTGAGATTGAAATGACCTGGATACATTCTGAACATGCTATTGATATCAAATCTTCTAGAATAAAGCTTTTTGTTGTTGGCTATCACACCACAGAGGAGCCTTTTATTTGTCAGCCAAGAAGCTACATTTCTAGCTTCCTTTTTCTTCAAGACTCTCTAATTCTGTACAGGTCACCAAACCAGGGATAAGGAATTGCCTTGGTAGAGAAAGACTCAAAATTACTTTGACTTTCAGACTGAGCACAGAAGCCTTGCTCAAACATCAAAGTTCAGCATAGTAAAGATTAAGAGTCATGTGTAGGATGTTACTCAGGGCACTGTGAGAATTTGGTTAGTTGCTGGGGTACAAGCATTTGTTTGACCTCAAGGTACTCAGGGACAAGTGACTCTGGCCACTGTCACATTGGGCTAAGCCTAGGGCCTGCAGGAGTACAACTGAAGCTTTGTAACTTCTACTGGTAGAAAAATTAAAGAAGCTTTGCAGAAATTATGCCTGAGTGCTGAGCTGAGTGCTCCAGTGAAGAAAATGAAAAGGGTACCTCATGAAAGGCATCATTCTGTAGGCAGGGACTAGTCAGTCCCTGGAGAACATCCATAGAAACAACTGTTTGATATGCTCATTCTTGGAGCCTCTGTACTTCCCAATATGAATTCATAAGAACACCGATGTTTCAAGAGGTGCTAATAGATGTTTTGTTCGTTTTTTTTTTTTAATTCCAGTAATGTTTTATTCATTTTTTTTCCATTTATTTTTATTAGTTGGAGGCTAATTACTTTACAATATTGTAGTGGTTTTTGCCATACATTGACATTAATCAGCCATGGATTTACATGTATTCCCCATCCTGATCCTCCCTTCCACCTCCCTCCCCACCCGATCCCTCTGGGCCTTCCCAGTGCACCAGCCCCGAGCACTTGTCTCATGCATCCAACCTGGGCTGGTGATCTGTTTCACCCTTGATAATATACATGTTTCAATGCTGTTCTCTCAAAATATCCCACCCTCGCCTTCTCCCACAGAGTCCAAAAGTCTGTTCTGTACATCTGTGTCTCTTTTTCTGTTTTGCATATAGGGTTATCATTACCATCTTTCTAAATTCCATATATATATATACATTAGTATACTGTATTGGTCTTTATCTTTCTGGCTTACTTCACTCTGCATAATGGGCTCCAGTTTCATCCATCTCATTAGAACTGGTTCAAATGAATTATTTTTAATGGCTGAGTAATATTACATGGTGTATATATATCACAGCTTCCTTATCCATTCATCTGCTGATGGGCATCTAGGTTGCTTCCATGTCCTGGTTATTATAAACAGTGCTGCGATGAACATAGGGGTGCATGTGTCTCCTTCAGATCTGGTTTCCTTGGTGTGTATGCCCAGAAGTGGGATTGCTGGGTCATATGGCAGTTCTATTTCCAGTTTTTTTTAAAGAAATCTCCACACTGTTCTCCATAGTGGCTGTACTAGTTTGCATTCCCACCAACAGTGTAAGAGGGTTCCCTTTTCTCCACACCCTCTCCAGCATTTATTGCTTGTAGACTTTTGGATAGCAGCCATCCTGACTGGCGTGTAATGGTACCTCATTGTGGTTTTGATTTGCATTTCTCTGATAATGAGTGATGTTGAGCATCTTTTCATGTGTTTGTTAGCCATATGTATGTCTTCTTTGGAGAAATGTCTGTTGCATTCCTATACACTAACAATGAGAAAACAGAAAGAGAAATTAAGGAAACAATACCATTCACCATTGCAACAAAAAGAATAAAATACTTAGCAGTATATCTACCTAAAGAAACAAAAGACCTATACATAGAAAACTATAAAACACTGATGAAAGAAAGCAAAGAGGACACAAACAGATGGAGAAATATACCGTGTTCATGATCGGAAGAATCAATATTGTTAAAATGACTATACTACCCAAAGCAATCTATAGATTCAATGCAATCCCTATCAAGCTACCAACGGTATTTTTCACAGAACTAGAACAAATAATTTCACAATTTGTATGGAAATACAAAAAACCTCGAATAGCCAAAGTAATCCTGAGAAAGAAGAATGGAACTGGAGGAATCAACCTGCCTGACTTCAGACTCTACTACAAAGCCACAGTCATCAAGAGAGTATGGTACTGGCACAAAGACAGAAATATAGATCAATGGAACAGAATAGAAAGCCCAGAGATAAATCCACGAACCTATGGACACCTTATCTTTGAGAAAGGAGGCAAGAATATACAATGGAAAAAGGACAACCTCTTTAACAAGTGTGCTGGGAAAATTGGTCAACCACTTGTAAAAGAATGAAACTAGAACACTTTCTAACACCATACACAAAAATAAACTCAAAATGGATTAAAGATCTAAATGTAAGACCAGAAACTATAAAACTACTAGAGGAGAACATAGGCAAAACACTCTCCGACATAAATCACAGCAAGATCCTCTATGACCCACCTCCCAGAATATTGGAAATAAAAGCAAAAATAAACAAATGGGACCTAATTAAACTTAAAAGCTTTGATGCAACAAAGGAAACTATAAGCAAGGTGAAAAGACAGCCGTCAGAATGGGAGAAAATAATAGCAAACAAAGCAACAGACAAAGGATTAATCTCAAAAATATACAAGCAACTCCTGCAGCTCAATTCCAGAAAAATAAATGACCCAATCAGAAAATGGGCCAAAGAACTGATAGGTGTTACATTTTCAAAAGAAAACAGAACAATACCCAAAGGGACTGAACAAATTTTTAAAGGTTTATTTGTTATTATAGGCTTTCTCAGAGCATTTGATTTACTACTGTGAATTACTATTATTCAGGACAGATGTAAACACAGCATGTAGCATTTTCTAGACTTTTCTGACTACAGAACACTATTTTTTGGTGGAACCCCTATAAATGTCTCAAATCTGTGTTCTGGGAACAATTTAGGAAACATTATTATATCCTACACGTTACTTAACTTTTCTTTTGGCATCTGTGAAGGACATTGAAAAGACATGTTCATGTTCAACTTCTCCTGGTTCTCATTCAAGTTCTTTCTCAAATGACCAAAATCTCATACTGAATTAGTTTCAGATTCCTGATAGCAGAAAACCTATTATTTCCCCCACAATACTGCAGTAAACACATGGCAGCCTGGACTTGATTAATCTGTCCAGTGCCACAGTCTCCCCAGGGCCAGGATGCAGCCTCAGGGCATTCCAAGAGGACCTCAGGCTGAGACAGAGTTCAGTCTCTTCTTGGCTCAGCCAGCTCCTGCATCTTAACATCTCAGAGCCTACACATGAAGCTCACCCTTTACCTCCTAGATCTCAGCATAGAATTTTAGGAAAAAATTTGGGCACCTACCATGTCATTAAGGACCTTGACATCTGTCCCCTTGCAGCCTCAAATCTTGCTTGAGAAGCTGAGCAAACCTGAAGACACACTTGTTACTGGGTGACTTGTCTCTGAGGTTCTGCGCTGCTTACTTCCCATGAGATACAGATTATTAGCCACCTTAGCAGATGAAGACACCAAAGTTTAGAGAGATTTGATGATTTGTTCCAGGACTTAGAATGGCAAAACCTGCCCCCAGACCTGGAGGTAGGTAACCCCCAAGCCTGCACCCTTAGATCCCCACCCTCTATGGTCACTTGGTTCCAAATGCACATGTTAGCTGGCTTTCAAGTCCTGGTTTTGAGAGAAGCCTCTTGCTTCTCCTTGTTTGAATGCTTCAGAAGGTAGTTCAGAATGTCTCTTTCCTTTTTTCTTTTCCTTTTAAAACAGAACACACTCCAAGATACTCCCTTGAGGATACCTCACATAATGCCCAGTCCAAATTCTAAATGAAGAAACCTTTTGAGATTTGGTGATTATTTTCAGCACAGCATCAAGATGTGCCCTCTAAACTCTGTGTGTGAGATGGAAGTCTCCAAGCACACATTCTGAACATCGATGAAGCATTCCCCTGAGAACACTACTATTCCCTTACAATCCCTATGCACTGCTTCTCAGATATTCTAAACTTTAACTCAAATAATTACCTTGTTGGATGGCTATTAGCATTACACACTTGATAAAAACCATGTCTGCCCAGCACTTTTACAGGCTGTCATAACTTAGTTTATTATTATTTCAGATAATAATAACTTCTGATGGTATGAATGAATACATTCTTTATGTGCTTCTAGGTCAGAAACTTCTGCTATTAATAAGATCCCTCTGAGTATTTCACATCTAATTTTGATCCCCATGCCATATTTTTACACACACACAAAACATGTAGTTTTAATTTGATCATGAAGGTTACTGTTTGAATAGATTTTTTTTTTAGACTTTGAGCATTCTGGTTATTTAAATGGACTCAGACAGTATAAACCAGACTCCCAGTGGCTTCTGGCAACCACCTGCTCAGTGCTCTACTGAGCCTTAATTAAGTCAGCTCCAACACAACAGTTCTTTAGAATTACATGCAAGGTCATAGGATTTCAATAAAGAATATTTCAACATGAGACCAGAATACCTATGTATATAACTTACTCTTGAATAAAATTTCCCCATTATTCTTTTCTGAAACACTGTTATCTTTTCATAGATCTTGGTCTTTTGCAATCATTTAGGTTTCTATTGGTTGAGTGACTGCTTTGTATCAGGTATCTTTAATTTCTTTTATTTTTATATCTACAAGGGAAATAACATCAATTCCAGATAAGGAAACTGCGGTTAGGACAATGGTGACTTACTTGTTTGCTGCTATTAAATGATATAACTAAGGTTTAAATTGGCATTCATCGTGTACACACAATGAAGATTCATTATTAACCTAAATTGAGCATTTACTATATTCTAATCACAGTTACATTGGGTTGAATCACATTAAATTGCTGATCATTTACCTACAAAATAGCAATATCATGTGATTTAAAGTCAGACTTGATCCTAACAATATCTTTACAAAGCAACTATTGTTAATGTTATTTTGCAAAAGAGGAAATTGAAGCTTAGCTAGGTTATATAAAATGCACAGGGTTAAACAGTCAATAACTGGTGTGCTTTTTCCTTTTTCACCTAGGCAATTCTTCTCTGTGAACTGGTGACTATGATGAAGTAATGTGACACTTTTATTGTCCCCAGTGGTGGCAATCCTGAGTTTGTTACTTCACTGACTGCATTCAATATATTGAGCACATGCTGTTTATGTGAATCACATATATTCAACTTTTGAAGAAACAGTGAAGTGGGAAATTAAGCTAGGCAGTCCAGATTTGGGTTTAAAAAAAAAAAAAAAAAACCCCAAAGCAATCTGAATTAGATTTTGTTCAGTGCCTATTAGGTAGACCTAAAAGACCATTCCAAAAAAATTCAGATATGGGTTATTATTGGAAGGGTGTGTAGCCTTTCAGAGTTTTTACTTTGGAAGTAACTACACCATTTGGGTATTGTAACTACACCCTGTGGATATTGTAGGTTTGTTAAATAGTCACTTTTATTGTTCTTTTCACTTGGAATGCCCTGTCCTTTATCACAAGGTTTCTGAAGTCTTAGCTCAATGGTCACATTCTCTATAAGATTCCTCCAATTTTTCCAGCTGCAAATGATCTGTGCCTAATTTTGGTTCTCATTGCATTTTGTCCTCACTTTTCATATTACCAGTCAGCAGTTCCCAACCTTTTTGGTACCAGGGGACCGATTTCATGGAAGATTATTTTTCTATAGACCAGGGGGTTGGAGGGGATGGTTTCAGGATGATTCATATGAATTACATTTTTTGTGCACTTTAATTCTAATCTAATGCAGCCAGTGATCTGATAGGAGGTACCAGTCCGTAGCCTAGAGATTATGGCCCCTGTTACCAGTCACCTTTTCTTCCTATGTTTATTTGCTTATCTGTCTGTCACTCTTCCATCTATCATTTACTATATGTCTATAAAGCTTTAGTCACTATAATGCCTTAGGATACAGGGACAAAAAGATCCTCCTCAAAGATCTGGAAAAGAGACAGATAAGTGAACAGAATATTTCAATACAAATATAGTTCTCTTATTTTTATTCCAGCTCAACACATGTGAAAAATGCACTCCTATCTCTAAGAGTTACTCATGATGGCTATGGTTCTGGTAGATGTTGTGGAGTGGTGGGAAGGAGAAGGAACAAAAAAGGGAAAAGCTATCCTCCCTTTCCCTCCCCACCCCAGGATGGAGATAGGGAACATAAGATAAATTTCTCTGTAGCTCAACCTCCTCAGCTGGGTACCAATGTGTAAGGTTAGCACAGGTGTTCCTGCTACAGAGAGGAGGTATGTTTATCCCGCACTTGGAGCATCCTCATGGTGGGTGAGTTTTATTAAGGGAAAACTTCTGGGAGCTGAAGTTTGAACCAAATTATGAAGATGAGTTAGCTACATGACTAAAGGAGGAAAGTCAAGTCAGATAGAGGGGATAGTTAATGCCTGAAAAAGCCTGAAGATAAAATACAGAATGCTGTGTGTGTGTGCTTGAGGAGGCGGGAGGGGAGATCTGATATCTAGATCTGATATCTAGATCTGATATCTATATGAGAGGGAATGGTAGGCAAGAATTGAGTGGTCAAGAACAAGTAGTATTCAGATAACAGGGTTTTGAAAAGGTCACACTTAATGGCTTGGAGAATGAGGAGTATGTATATATCTTATATGCATCGTTAGACTGCGATCTACCTGATGGCAGAGACTTTCATGTTGTCCATATCCTGGTATGCCAGACCTCTAGAACATCATTCCAGATGTTTTAAAATTAACTTTAACTACATTGTAGCTCCATCTTCGATCTCACTTCTGGTCTTTCATTCTGGGTTGGCCAACTTGCAAGGCCGTGAATTTCAGGAGACTATTGTTAGTTTTGGGAGGACACTGGGAGACAGAGGCACTGAGCTGTGAGTCTGCTTGGAAGAAATAAAGAAGGCTTAAATCCATTATCACAATGACTCCAATACAGCATTCCTTCTCTGAATGGTATTTGTTCCTGTTTACTTTCTTCCTTGTGGCATTGAGCTGGGCTGCATTTACCATTGAGGCATAATTACTATTTTATTATTATTTTTTCACAGATAAGTGGAGCATTTGAGCACAGCTGAATTGCTGGGAGCCTCAGTGGAAGAAATCTATTAGTGGTATGGCTTGAAACAATACACAAAAGGCCTCTGCGTGTGGTCTGCCCTCCACTCTTTCAACTTCCTTGTGTGGAACAATAAATCTCCAAGTCAGCTAGAATGCAGAGACTCCCATCCAATGAGAGGGGAGCCACATTTTATCTTTTATTCATTGGCAGGAACATTAGCTGTAGGAGGTATTCAAATCACACTTTTATTTAAACAAACACAGCTGGATCGCAGCCTCTTAATATAGCAATTCTCTAATGAAAAATAACAACATAGTATTTATCTCTTTTCTTTTGTGTGACTCTCAATTTGCTAAAATTAGGCAGACTTCAATCCCATACAAAATTGGCATGTTTTCATGACCAGAGCTCATCGCAACTAACTGCAAAATTATAATGGGGATGTAATTATAGGAGGGCATGTGAAATACACATCCTTTTGCTGCTGTAAGCTATATGGGGTTATACAATTATGTTGTAATAACATCATTTATCTTAAAGGAGTCAGACAGCTGACTTCATTTATTTAACTTGAGCACTCCAATTATGTGCTGTGTCAGTTTAACATAAATGTCTTGCCCAAAGAACATGGTGTAATAATAATGGTAATAGCAATAATAATAATAATAATAGCACACGTTTATATAGGGCTCTGTGGAACACAAAGCATTTTATCATTGTGATCTTGCTGAGGCCTCATCACTGCTCTCTGTAAGGCAGGAATCTAGGACTGTGACTCATTTGCCCCATTTTTCTGGTGAGAAAACTGAGGCTTGGAGACATGAAGTGAGGTTGTCATGATTGAATGTAAGTGGTGAAATAAGAGTAAATTTCCTGATTTGACATTCAGGGATGGTTCTGCTGATGTACCCAAAGGTACCAAATTTTGGACAGTGTAACACATTTATTCTCATTAGGCTATTTTACCTCACAGCCTTCATTTAAGGCCTATAGACCAGTGGTGGTGGGAATCACAGGTGTTAATTCTGTGATGTTGGGAAAATTTAATTTTGCAAATCCCAGATTCTTTGTTAGAAAAAAAAAACAGATTATAATACCTACTAAGCATTATATATTATAACAATCTACTAAGTAGAGTTGTTGTAAAAGTTAAGTATGATAATGCTTGTCAAGACTATGGGTAGGTTCAGAAAATGAGTTTGTTCTCTTTCTCAGTAAGATAAGATTTTTTTTTTTAATTTATACATGATAAAATTGTCTGTTTTGCTTAACCTGCTCAAGTCACCAAGCTAGTGTCAGGGCAGTGACAGAAATCCACACCTTCTTCTTTCCAATCTTCTTGCCATTAGCTTCAGTCAAATTGTAATATCTTTAAATGCTCATCATTGTTTTACAGCTCTTTTTCAGTTCTTTACAAAATTCATTTCCTTAAATACCCACTGATGGAATAAAATCCTTGTCTTTTATTTGAACTAAAAGCTTTGGGCTCTTTGTCTGAGTGGAATTGACCACAGGTGCGGAGAGAGCAGGGTTTAGAGGCAGGAAGTTCCATTGAGGTTTTAGGCAGTGGTTACTAGCTGTGTGAATTTAGGCCAGTCTTGTGACTTCTCTCAGTGCAGGTCAGAGATAAATGCTATTTCAATCTGAACTTCCTGAGAATACACCTGAAGTACATGGTGTTTCTAGGAGAGAAACACCTAGAAAGAAGAGCTTAAAATAAAAGACCTAGCTTACCTCATGGTGTGTGTGTTAGTCACTCAGTCATGTCCAACTTTTTGCGATCTCATGGACTGCAGCACACCAGGCTTCTCTGTCCTTCACCATCTCCCAGAGCTTGCTCAAACTCATGTCCATTGAGTCGGTGATGCCATTGAACCATCTCATCCTCTGTTATCCTCTTCTCCTCCTGTCTTCTATATTTCCCAGCATCGGGGTCTTTCAATGAATTGGCTCTTTGCATCAGGTGGCCAAACTATTGGAGCTTCAGCTTCAGTGTCAGTCCTTCCAATAAATATTCAGGACTGATTTCCTTTAGGATTGACTAGATGGATCTCCTTGCAGTCCAAGGGATTCTCAAGAGTCTTCTCCAACACCACAGTTCAAAAGCATCAATTCTTTGGCACTCAGCTTTCTTTATGGTCCAGTCCAACTCTCACTTCTGTACATGACCACTGGGAAAACCACAGCTTTAAGTATATGGACCTTTGTCAGCAAAGTAGTCTCTGCTTTTTAATATGGTGTCTAGGTTTGTCATAGCTTTTCTTCCAAGGAGCAAGTGTCTTAATTTCATGACCGCAGTCACCATCTGCAGTGATTGCTCTGAGAAAACCATTCCAGGGAGGCAGGAGGGGAAGTCAGGCTATATACAAGTTTGCAACAAAGGGAGCAGGCAGTCTGAATATCAAAGATCAGGTATCAAGTTAAGGAATTTGCCATTCTATGTATGGGAAGATGCAAGCCGCACTGAATTCATTCCTTTCATATGCACTTCAGCTATCTGGGGCCAATCCTGTTTCCTTGTTCACCTTGCTTCTTAGTTCCCCAGAGCTCCTCAGCAATCACTGTGGGGGGTGGCAGCATCACTGTTTTGTAGTTTATGGAGCCCTCATTCACATTTGGAGGCCAGAAATCACCAAAGGCTGTGACATTTCTTGTTTATTAGTATGGCAGGAGATATTTTCATTTCACATAGGCAATGTGAACGCATTGGTCAAACAGTTGTCTCAGAGAACTCATAAGATGGTAAGTTATAGATCAGGAACAGATGAGAAAATAGAAATTAAAATATTTGTTGAAGAGTTATAAAAGTTATACTTGATAGTGTGGGGGACTTAATTTTCAAGTTTCTTAAAACGGAATGAAGGTGGGAGAAGGTAGGTGGTTCTCTTTGGAGGCCTCAAATCTACAAAATGGAAAGTTTAATAAACTTCATCTTGATTCCTAGAGAAATACTATAGATATGGTTTCTGTTTCTAACTGAACTGGCACGGATGGAGTTTCTTAGGAAAATTTTACTTACTGAAGGCATTTTAAGAGTCACACCTAGAATGAACCTAGAGCCTATTGTACGGAGTGAAGTAAGTCAGAAAGAGAAGAACAAATATTGTATATTAATACATATATATATATATATATATATATATATGAAATGTAGAAAGATGATATTGGTGAACCTATTTGCAGGGCAACAAGGCTTCCCTGGTAGCTCAGCTGGTAAAGAATCTGCCTGCAATGCAGGAGACCCTGGTTTCGATTCTTGGGTCAGGAAGATCTGCTGGGGAAGGGATAGGCTACCCACTCCAGTATTCTTGGGCTTTCCTGGTGGCTCAGCTGGTAAAGAATCTGCCTGCAATGCGAGAGACCTGGGTTCGATCCCTGGGTCAGGAAGATCCCCTGGAGAAGGGAATGGCTACCTACCCCAGTACTCTGGCCTGGAGAATTCCATGAATTGTATATTCCATGGGGTCGCAAAGAGTCAGAGACGACTGAACAACTTTCACAATGGAGACCCAGACTTAGAGAACCCACTTGTGAATAAGTCTGGGAAAGAGAGGGTGGGATGAATTGAGAGAGTAGCATGGAGACATTCCATACCAAACATAAAATAGCCAGTGGGAATGTGCTACATGACTCAGGGAGCTCTGTGACGACCTGGAGCTGGGGGTGGGGTGAGGGGTTGGGGGGGAGTTGGGATTAGAGGTGAGAGGATGGTTCAAGAGGGAGGAGACATATGTACACCTATGGCTGATTCATGTTGATATATGGAAGAAACCAACACAAAATACAACACAATATTGCAAAGCAATTGTTCTCCAATTAAAAGTAAATTTTAAAAAACGATTCTCACCTAATTCAGACTCAGTCTAGCATGAGTGGATGAAGCACAGAAACATGAAATGACTTACCCAGAAAGGAATAGAGCAAGATTTTATGTCTATGTCAATGGCTCTTTTTCTTCTTTGTTCCTTCTTCTTCCCCTACCTATATCCATTCATATATTTAATTTGCTAAAGTTTAAGTTTAAAAAAATGGTTCTCTTCTTTCACTGCTTTCCAAGGGCTTGCAATGTATTGGGCAGACTTCCAGGTGAGAAAGCCTTAGAGTGTGTGTGGTTGCAGTAAGTCAGAGGCTGTACCAGAGGTGAGTGGTAGGTCTAATGTTGTCTCAAAGGTGGGCTATCAATTCTGCTTAGAGAATGGAGCTAGGGGGCTTCACAGATGAGGAATCCCTTGAGGAGAATTTTATTTTCAGATGCTTTGAATTGCAAATGATAGAAAACCTATATAAATGATTTTATCTCAAAGGAGCTTTTAATAGAGATCTCATCACAATCAAGTATAGCAACATGGTTATGTAAACCTGGATCCATTTATTTGAACATTAGTAAGATGTCTCTTCCCCTCTAATCTCTACTTTGCTCTTGCTTCAGACTGGCTGTCTCTGTTTCTTGGTGTCTTTGACAGGAAGTGCTATCACTGACACTTCAAAATTTTACATCTTACATCTTCAGACTCTGGAAAGAAGCTGCTTTAATGAACTGTCCACGTTCCAAAGTTCTCTGTCCAGAGTTTTAGAGAAGGAATTCATTGGTGTACTTCTCAGCCAATTAGATGTATCTCTAAGATAGTTACTTAGAAAAAGGCAACATCCACAGAAACTGTATCAGAGGACTGGCAAGAATCAGTTTCCAAAATAGGGGAAGTATGATCAGATTACTGATTCTATAGATGAGTGGTTCTCAAAGTGTGATCCAGGAGACCCTGGGGTCTTGAGGCCATTTTAGAAGATCCATGAGGTCAGAACTACTTTCTTTGTAATCCTAACATGCTTTTTTCCTTTTTCCCACTATCTTGACATTTGCACTGATACTACAAAAGCAATGTAATGTTACAAAAGCAGCAAAACTGCAAGCACTTCAATATGAATCAAAGCACCAAAACTTTAAGGTCGTCATTGTATACTTTACATTGTACTCACAGCAACAGAGGCCAGTTTAATTTAGAATGCCCTTGAATAAACAGTAAAACTATTGATTTCATTAAATATTAATCCTGTTTACATGCTTTTTAATATCTATGTACCAAATTAGTTCTGCCATAAAGTTATTTCACTGCATACTGTAGTAAAACGTCTGCCTTGAGGAAAAGTAGTTGCACAATTATTTGTGTTGCAAGCTGAACTAGCTGCCTTTTTTCATGGAATGCACTTTTTACTTCAAAGAGTAACTTACAGAAAAATTATGACTGTACAAACTGGTGTGTTTGGAAGACATATTCACGAACAAAGTAAGCCTGCTATTTCAAGGGAAACAACTACACTACTTGTTAGCGATGATGAAATTAGAACTTTCAAATAAAAATCAGAATTTTAGAAAGCTTGTATCTACTATTGTGAACTTGATGGTTTATAATACTTAACTACATCTCTGATGGAATATGTGGGGAGAGCAACAAATATGATTTATTGATATTATAGAGTCAACATATCAACATTTGGAGGATCTACATGACTAAACCAATATTTTTAAAATGACTCATGCACTGATGCTACAAAGATCATTGATAAAAATCATACAGGGTTGACCAATAGATTTTTATGTAACAGAGTATAGAACATTTATTTGTATGTTTTCAGATTCTACATTGCAGCTTAACCTTTAAGATATCACTACTTAACTGTTTGCTTAGATTCAAAGAATAAAATCCATAAAATTCTCCAAATTTTTACATACTTCAGTCAAAATAGTATATCAAAATAGATTGACTATAGATGTGAAAAATGTGAAAAAAAGATGTGAAAATCTTTTAAGCCAGAAAAGTCTTTTATTAAGCCAGACATTACAGAAATTTTCAGAAATGTAAAATAATGCCATTCTTCTTATTAACTTTTTGAAAATGTAGCTTTTTTCATAAACTATTTTATATATTAGTATATATTTGTAAATAGGTTTTGTAATAGGTTTGTAAATAGATTAATACATAGATATTTGATATTGCTCTCATTTAAAATTTCTAAATGGTAAATATTAATGTATACAACTGACACAAGCAAATGACTTTGTGGTCCTCAATAACATTTGATTAGAGTCTGATTCTGAGACCAAAAGGTTTGATCATTACTGCCATATATATTCACTATAGTCTTTAAATATGGATCAGAGCAAGTAAGGTGGATGAAAGATGATAGCACATTCCAGTGGGATGACAAGACATGAAGCATTGTGTGGCCTATTCAGGACCTTAAGAAGACATGCAGATGGAAATGGAGTATGTGGAACAGATTATGGAGAGAAAGAATAAAGAAGGGAAGGACTCTGCCAGTGAATCAGAAGACTTTAAACTTTTTAAGTAAGACAATAATGTGATTTTATTTTGATTTAGACCTGGCACTTTGTTGGCAGCATGAAAAGTGGGTTTGTGTTGTCATGTTTGCATTCCCCTCAAATCTATATGATATTGTGGTAATATTAGAGGTGGGGTCTTTGGGAGGTGGCTAGGTCTTAAGGGTGGAACCCTCATGTATGAGATTATTGCCTGATCAAAGAGGGTCCAGAGAGATACTTTGTCTCCTCTACCATATGGAGATATAGTGAAAAGTTGCCATCTATGATGAAGGAAGTGGCCTTTACTAGACACTAGATCTGCTGGTGGCTTTTGGACTAACTAGCTTCTAGGACTGTGAAAAATAAATGTTTGCTGTTTATAAGTACCCAGTCTATGGGATTTTGTTACAGCAGCTGGAGTTAAGAGAGTAGGCAATGGTATAGGATATGGGGTTGGCAAATGAAGATAGGAAACAAATTAGAAAGTTGTGGCAATATTTCAATATATACAAGATGAGAAACTGAATTAAAGCAATGGTAGTGGGAAGGAAAGGGTATGTTTTTAAGATTTTTAGAAAACAGAATTGAAAACAATGTCATCTTGAGGGAGGCTCTTTGGAGTAGATTTCATAGCTGGGGCCCTGTAAGAGGTGGAGTTAGGCTAGATAATATCCCTGGAATTCTTTAACATGATGGTCCCCTAGTCATTGCTTTAAAGGACTTGTGTCTAAATCCCAGGTTCCCAAGGTTTATTTTTGCAAATTTGCATTATCAGTTAAGATTGGGTTCAGCTGTACATAATAGGAAATAACAAACAATAATGACTTCAGAATGGAGTCTATCTCTCATGCAAAATATATTCAGGGCCAGGTATTTTCTACATCATATGGCTTTCATTCTCAAGGTCACCTGATTGTCCAAAATAGCTGCTGGAATAATAATCACATCTGCATTCCAGGCTGGCAGCAGGAGAAAGTAGTACAGGTAAAATGGACTCAGTTTCCAGCTGAGTCAGCTTCCTTAAGCAGCTTTCCTGCTTCCTACTCACTTTTCATTATCCAGATCTTTTCAACTTTACCATACTCAGCTGCAAGAAGGCAGTCTTGTAGCTGGGTTCATTGCCATCTCAAATAATAAGATTATTTTGCAGTGAAAAAAGGTAGAAATGTTTATCAGATGACATCCAGCAATCTCTGTCACAGAGGTTTGTATTCCCACTTTCTTTTCCCAGAGATGCTGTTATCCAGAATTCTTTAGCTTTTCCTTTTACTATGAGATCTTCAGTGAAAGTGAAGAAAACCTACTTTTTATTTAGAGGTCTCTTATCTGGCTACCCCAGGTTTCCATAACACAGTCTGAGAACTAAGAGTAGAATAATTTTACTGAGTCTATACTATACAGTAGACTGGACTGTAGTATAGCCTGCACAATATTATTATCATCTTTTTAACTGCTTGTCCTGTTTATTTGCATCTTTCAGTCCAATTCCTTCTAAACACAGGCAAGATTAATTTTTCTAAAGGATATTTCACATCATGCTATTTAATTTGTCAAGAATATTAATTTCTCGTAGCCTCCTGAAGATTTACAAATGCCTGCAAAGCCTTCAAAGCCCTCTTGTAATTTTACCAAAAGCAACACTTCCAAGAATACTTTCCATACTATAAGCTTGAACCTAATGAGATCTAACCTGCTTTAGGAAATCTAACTTGCGTGGTTTTGTTCAAGTTGCTTTACTTTTTAAAATTTTAGCTGTGTACCTATGTGGGCCAATGAAATCTACAGAGGATACATAGTATTTCTTGAACTCCAGTCCCCTTTCAACACCTCCTTCGATGAAACATTATAAGACCTAACTCTGTAAATATTATATTCCACATTTTATGCTTTAAGAGCATGTTCCTTCAGTTCATGCCCAACCATCTGTAATAGTCTAAAGGAAGGAAAGGTTCTTAGAAGAGTCTGGTCATGTGCGTAAGAGTTACCCCTATGTCTCTTACACAGAATTCTATAGTATGTTACTAACCTGAGCCCTTTACTTAGTAAATGGACAGTTCCTGTTGTTATGTTAATTGTGTTGTTTTTCACTATTATTATTTTTTTTCCTTTAACCTTTTTCTTAACCACCCAAATGCTTTTCTAGCTTTGAAAGAAGCTTTGTCTGCACACACATCTTTCTCTTTTATTTGGCATATAGAATTAACCTTACAAACTAACCACCAAAATAAGTAAAAGACCTTGCAGGAGTACCAAGTGCCTCCTTAGTATCAATACAGACAACTTTGTGTTCACATTGGTAAACTGATTCTCTCCTTATTCTGTGGGCTCTTTTGAAAGACGTCAGGATCCACAAGTCCTTTAAAACATGCCTTTCGCAATTCCTTCCTATCTGCTGCCACTGGAATTGTTCTGTGAGAACACAGTGGACTAGAATGAGAATACCTGAAATCTCTTCTCCACTTTTGCCCAAGATAGGTGTAACATAAACTGTGCAGGTAATTGATTAAGAGTCTTATTCAACTGTGTGCTATTCAATTTGTGGGACACTGACCCAGTGGTATATGGTCCCATTAAAAGGTATATTTCGAATCTGAATTTCCTCATCAATATATGGAAAGTGGCACTTTTAGGATAGTTTGTTTTTCACCCTGGCATCAAGAAAGTTAGGACATTTACCGTTAATTAGCACCATTTAAAAGATTCAGATGTGTTAAATAATTTGTTTAATATTGTTTTCCAGTTGAAGGTAAATCAATATCCACTCTGAGATTCCATTCTCTCTCTCTTGGTTTCGGTTTAATTATCTATAGAATAGATGTGTAGTAATGCTCCTGTATCGCTAGTCAACTGCAGCACTAAATGAGATGAAATCTGTGAAAACTCTGGCATGTGGCAGGTTCTTACTAGGGATTGGTCTTGAGAAATGTAGCTCCATCCTAGACTTTCTAGTCACTGTTGGCCAGTATTTTAGTTAGTCTGGTTAGCTTCCTGGTGGAGAAACACAGACCTTCATCCCTGATGGGAGGGGGCCCTTAATTGCCTAACTCTTATTGGGTCGGGGTTGCTGTCATTGCCCATCAGCAATTATTACTAGCTGTAATATAAATGTACAGCAACTATTAAAAGTATCTTTAGAGGATTTCTTCAGTTACACATACTGTTTTCCCTGCTGCCCTTATCTTGTAGTAGCTTTTTTGTGTGTGTGCCTATTGGTCCACTGGAAGGATGTGCCTAAAGTAGCCAGGTCACAGTCACAGCTTTTCCTGTTCAGTGGAATCCTCATTGACTTCCTTGCTGGATGTGTTCCCTATTCCTAGGGACAAAGTTGTGAGGGCAGGAAGCACAATTCTGTTAGTGAATCACTGGAGTTAAGAGAGGCCACACCTACTTCCACTTCTTGATAGCTGATTCTTGAACTCTAACAGTTATAGACACCGTACCATAAACTGTGTTTTGATTCAATGCATATTCCATATTCTGGAGGTTGGAAAACAAGGCAAGGTGCTATATCACTCATTATCAACTACAAATGCCACAAATATGGGCCTCGACTGTCAGCACTTGGCTTCACTTGGTCTCATGAAATATTTCCCATCAGGCTATACAAAGATCCAAAGCCTCAGAGCATTTCAGAAGAAATGAGAAGGGGTGAGACTGTTTTCTTGGCTCATCCCAATTTCCTTTATCTCACTGGTTAAAGATATCCTTACTGGGAATTAACACATTCACACTTCTAAGCTGTATCATCCATTCACTTAATACAAATTATTACTAGCAGTATAGTCTTATAAGTATTATTATATGATCATTATCATTAACCTATGTTGGGAAAGAGAAAGTGAAAGTGAGGTCGATCAGTCGTGTCCAACTCTTTGCGACCCCATGGATTGTAGCCCACCAGGCTCCTCCGTCCATGGGATTCTCCAGGCAAAAATACTGGAGTGGGTAGCCATTTCCTTCTCCAGGAGGTCTTCCTGACCCAGGGCTCGAACCCAGAACTCCCGCACTGCAGGCAGTTGCTTTAACCTCTGAGCCACAAGGGAGAGAGGGGTAAATAAACGTACATATATGTCTATATATCCATTATTGATCATCTATATATCATAGCAAATACAATGACAAATGTATTTAATGGGGATATTAGAACACTAAGCAGGAAAAATTAATCCTCTTGTGGGATCAGAGGAATTAACTAAGAAAAGGAAGACGACTTGCCTAGAAAGTGAATTTCAGTCACAGAAATAGCATGAACAAAGACTCTGAGTCAAGATAGAGCATTAAATGTTCAGGAGAACAGTTTAGTACTATTGAAACATAAGTTTTATTGAAATTTAAAGCAAGGTGGTCAAGTAGGGAAAATACTGTATACAGGGATGTATAATTCTCTTGAGAAACTCAAAATCATTTCAAATGTTGGTAACTTGCTAACGTTACCCTTTGTGTGTTTCAACTTTCTCATTTGCCTAATAGGAATAATAACAATATCTACCCAACAGTTTTGTTGTTAGGCAGGTAGCAAGCATTCAGTGAATGCTAGCAGGTGGCCATGAAACATTTTCCGTGACAGAATGACAAGGCAGATTTATGACATTAGTATAGAAAATAGATTGGAGGGACTTAGGGCCAAAAGCAGAGATATGAGTTATTTGCTGATAAGATATTACAATAGTCTAAGGGGTAATGGTGGCCTAAACTAGGCTAGAGTTAGTGGAAATATAAAATATTTTAAAAGTATATGGTCAGGGCATTCAAGAGAGCTATTCTCTCTCTCTCTCTGTACATCTCTTGTTTGGCCAGGCCCTGCCTCACTCACATGACTATCCAATCCTCTTAATTATAGGACTTAATTAGTCTCTGGCAACGGGGAAGCCCAGCTGATGTCAATTCCTCCTGTAAATGGTAGGCTTAGTCTCCCCCAAGGAGCAAAGACTGCTGCCACGTCCTTCATGGTTTCTGCTGCACACAGTGGGGTGTTGCCCCGGGACTTCTCTTCAGGTATGTAAGACCCCCCGTCCCAGAAACCACTGATGTAACTGCTGCTGTCTCTGGGCTCTTTCTTCAGTCTCAAGGCCAGGCAACCACAAGGCATGCAGGCCTGTGGGTGGCAGCCCAATAGAAGGCAAAATGCACGGAGGACTTAGTAGTAATTGGAAATGGTGGATAAATGGGAGGGCTGACTCAAAGATCACATCCAAGACTTTGGCTTGGGTGACTCAGTAACTGTGATGAAAGCAAGTAAGATAGGAAATACAAAAGGAAAGAAGAGAGCAGAGAGTTTTACTGAGGATATTATCAAAAGTGCTGAACGTGAAAGGGCAAAGAAAGAAGAGGACAGAATGCATTCATTGCATTGGTATTGTGATCTTTCCAATTTTAGTATATGTGCTGCCGAAGCAAGCACTGGTATTATGATCTTAATGATAGTACTTTTGGGGAAGTAGTCATTATTACCTCTTTCTCACAGAAATGAAAACTGAGGCTCAGATGTTGTGAGAATGTATCCCTTAAGGTCACACAGCGGTGTAGATCCAGCATCCAATGTGGGGTATTAATTCTCTAAACACAACAACAGCTCTAAATGCTTAGTAGGTGGGACTGTGGGTAGCTTTCTTAATCTCATCATCACAGATTTCATGTCAGTAAAATGGAATGATAATAATCATAGCTAATCTCACAGTATTATTGTATCAGATGAATTAAGACAAGTGCTTAGAATTGTCTTGTACATTCTGTATTTCATCAATTATCAGAGATCAGCAATTGATGGACTCATCATTCCTTTATGTACCACAAAGAAAGAAGAATTCTGACAATTAAACTATGATACATCATCAATTGTAAATTACATTGCTATTTCAGAAATGTTGGAATATGAAAGAATGTATTTTAAAATTTATGTAGTATGGTAATGAATACTCAAGAAACATTATGTAGTACATCATTATAATTACAGTTATTATTTGTTATGATTGTTATTGTTATTTGTGAAATTCACCAGGAGATGATGAACCAAACAAAATCAGGGCGAGGTCAAAGATGGCTTCCCTTTACTGATAATATGACATGTTTTATACGATGACCCCTGATTCTCCAATTCTTCTTTCAGTCCTTATCAAATTCTGGGATAATTGGACCTAGACAAAAGGGGTAGAAGACTGTGTATTCCAGGCTTCTTCTATGGTTGTGCAGATTGTGTACTGGACAACACAGGCAGAAGGTCATATGGTATGCTGTATGAAACCAGCTCTCCAGAGCTGAGCATTCTATGTCCTGCATGGATCTCTGTCATTGCCTGCATGAATCTCGTAGCCCAGCCTATCTCTGACCTCTAACACTGATAAGCAAGGGTCAGAGCCCAAAGCTTAGTTGGAGAAAAGGGAAGAGATGGGTTTCAGATCAATCTTGAGATTAAAATTTTAAACTGTGCTCTCAGTTATGTAAAATAATTAGAAACAAATCTGCCCAAAATATCTGTAAGGAAATCAGAAAGGGTGATCTGTCAAAATTGGGTTGAAGGTATTAATGGCAAAAAAGCTAAAATACATTCATGCTTTTACCACACCATATTGAGAATTCTCAGTAGTCTGGTTATGTAAAATTGAAAAGAAGTGGTGTTTTGACCCAGAGAAACCTCTACTTTTCCTAAGAGAAACAGACAAGTGATAATGAGCTAAGTGCTATCGGAGAGGAAAGTTTAGCAGGTGCAAAGAGAATGCAGACGTTAGTCCTGCAGGAGCAGTAGAGAAAACTTCTTTCAAAAGTTTTAAACCAGCTTAAAATATATTAAGTGGACTCTAAAGCCATGTCTGATTTCCATGAACAGTAAAAGAATACACCTGTGGAAGAAAAGTTCTTAGGTAAAACCTATGTGCTATGGACTGAATGTTTGTGTCTACTCCTGACCATCAAAGTCATACCTTGAAGCCCTATCCCTCAATGTGACTGAATTTGGAGATAGTTCCTGTGAGGTGATGATGAGCATTAAATGAGGTCATACGGGAGGGACCCAAATTTGACATGGCCGGTGTCCTTATAAGAAAGGGAAGAGACACTCCAGAACTTTCTCTCGATCTGGTCTGTCCATGCTCAGAGAAAAGACCATGTGAGACCAAAGAGGTGATCTAAAAACCAGAAAGAGAATGCTCATCTGAAAGAAGCCAGCAAGAAATTAATCTGGGACTTTCAGTCTTCTGAACTGTGAGAAAATACATTTCTGTTATTTAAGCCACCCAATCTTTGGTATTTTTTTTATGAAAGCCAGAACAGAATAATACACCATGGCTACTCTAATTCAACTAATTCTAGCCCTCAATTATAATTTTAATCCATAATTCTCCAATCACACAGACTAGTTTAGCTTTTGCTTTGTTTTTTTATCCATCAGATTTCATTAGTCCACTGAAAATAAGCTATTTCCCCTCTTTCACAATGGAAAGAGAATGAGGAACAGAGAGTTTCAGCTAATAAGTTGCTCTAAGTGAGTTGCTGTTGCTACTCAAATCAAAACACCATTTTTTAATGTCAGGGAAAGGGTCAGGAGCTTGGCAACCCTAGATCATGACAGCCACACCTCCTCTCTTTGGCTGTATGCTGTGGCAATTTCACAGGAAAAAGAAATAAGCATCTTTTATTGGAAGAGCAAAGCTTCTAGAGGTTTTGAAAAATTTTCAAGCCTTAATACAGTAACATTGATTTTAGGGGAAGGAAGGGTCATAGGGAGAAGCAGTTATCCCATGACTGCAAAGAATTAGCCTAGAACATATTTGATTTATCTTCTAACTAACCTTTCCAAGGATGTATTTTCCAAGAAATTATACTAAAACATCAATTAAGAGTCTTATCAGGTATGGTAATACCTCAGGTGCAATTCACAAAGTGCAATTCTTAGAGTGTGAAGGCAGCTTCAAAACCATCAAGCAATCACACTCAGCCAGTTGTGGTACAGAAGCAAAAAGAGCAGCAATGGGCCTTTGGAAATATTACCTGGAAACCCTTGTTTGGGTTGATTCAAGAGTCCAATTTCTATAGCAGAATTGAGAACTCCATTTGCAGGGTGCCCTCCCACCTGCCAGATTACTCATCATCTCCAATCTAACCCACAGTCCATCTTCCCAGCATTCTTGCCTCTTACTTGCGGAATCTCAGCAGGGCCCTTAAACATCCCATGAGGCCACAATTCTGGAGGAAAACTCTCCACTAATCCTCTCCTACTACATTTTTTCTCGCCATTCTTCAAGCTGTATTTAACATTAATTTGTCATCTGGATTGGTTATTGATCGCACTAGAGCACTTTGAGGAACTGGCTAAGAGACTTCACTCTTTCAAAAAGTTTCCTCACTTGAGTTTACAAAGAATGTTAGTGGGTTGGAACTGCCAGAATAGAAGAATTTAAGGAAACAGTCTTGCCCAGGAAAGGCCAGCCAAGCACTTCAGCATTTTCCAGGTGAAAATGAACAGAGCTCCTTACAGTCACACAACTATATTGCTATTACAAAATACCTTCTCATATAGGATCATAGTTTTTCTCCTGCGTCTTTTTTCCTTCCCTTTTCGCTCACCTTCTCCTCTCTTCCTTCTCCCTCTGCCTCCCTGCTTTCTTTCTACCTTCCCTCTCTTCCTCTCCCCTTTCTTCCTTTCTTCCTTTCTTTTCCTTTTCTTTTCAATCTTTTCTTCTGCAAATGTTTAATGACTGCTGGACACTGTGTATAAAACAATGTGAATTTAGAATCAGGTCTTAAAGAGCTCAATGTTTGCGGAATTCACAAGTAAAGAGGTGCTTCTAATATAAATTGATAAGGGCTCTAGTTTGAAGTACAAAATATTTCTTAGACAAGAAGCCCCAAGTAAGCTGGGTGCCAGGGTGAGGGTAAAGTCAGGAAAGATTTTCTGCAAAAGGTGACCCCTGAACTACTTCTGAAAGAAGGAATTCAATTTAGGTCAGTGACAAAGGGAAGGAAGAATTTTCTGGGAAAAGGGACCAACAGTGCAAAGGACTTCAGATTATGTTTGCTTTTGGCAAAATCCAAATAGGTATATCTAACATTTTTGAAGGTGAGGGAGGTGGCCAAGGCAGTCAAGTTGTAAGTCAGAGAATGAGAAGATGAGCATCTCTTCAGATAGGCAATGGTGAAATCATGAAAGCTTCTGTGAGTGTGATATAAAGGAGCCTAGATTTAATCTTGAAGGGAATCGAGTATTCTAAGAAGGGAAGTGTGGCAGTCTGCTTAAATCCTTATCAGATTTTTAAGTTCCTTGTCTGCCTTCAAGATTCAACCAAATGTTCAGTGTTGTTGCTTTCTTACACTTCACCTGACCTCTATGTTGCTGTTGCTTCACAGAAGTAGGAGAGGAGTTGCTGAGTCAGCACTGCAGGGAGGAGTGTGGGAGGAACATGGATTATTCATGGGGGCCTGTGCAGTGTTCCAGGTGCAACCATGATTGCTGTGGACTGGGACCATTTGTAATGCAAAAGCATGGCAAGAAAATCCATTTTCTCATTTTCAGAACTGATATTATCTCCATGCTTCTGCCCATGTTACAAATTTAGGCTGATAAAGTGGAACAGGAGACAGAAGAACAAAATGGAATTTCTAACTACTGTTTGCCAAAGAATTTCTTAAATGTCAATTTATAAACTCATTTATTTGGGGGAAAATGTAATTCAGAGAATATATCTTGAGGCCTTGTGGTATAAAGCAAGGTGGAATGAGTTTTGAAGTCAGACAAATCTGAATGTGAGTTATGTAACCTTGGGCAAGTCAGCTAGCTTCTCTGTACCATCCTTATCTGTGAAACGTGAGTAATGATGCAACGGAAGGTGGAATTATTGGTGGAATTATTGGCTCTAATTCCTCACTTCTTCCTGTATCCTTGACTTTTTTTTACCTTGTGACTGCAGTCACTCCTACTAGAGAAAAATCTAGTGGGATTCATATTTTCTAGTCCTTTTATTTTCAGCTTATTTATATGACTTGCTTTGGGCAATGGGATATGGAGAAGGAACAGATATAGTGTGATGAACTTAAAAGTAGCCCCATGGTTCTTTTACCTTCTTGCTTTCATGTTATTGCCAAAAAAGAAACTTCCCTGGGATTTTGCAGCCTCTTCTGTCTGGGCTCCAATGAAGCAAACTTACACCGAATCTGCAGCAAGGATTCAAGGTCAGTAGAACCTGTAGCTTGAATCGGATGTGCCCCATTAACTCATAGGCAGGTAACCAAGAGAGAATAATTTTCACTTCAAGCCATTGAGCTTTGTGGTGACTTGCTAGGTGGTAATAGCTAACTGATACAAACACTGTGGTAGGCTGCTTCTGAAATGGCTCCCATGATCCCTTCCTCATGTAGTCATTCTTCATGGTCCTCTCTTTGTGTGTGGGCTGGATATATTGATCTAGTCACTTCCTTTAAGCTAGTAGGATATAGCAAAAGTTATGGCATGTTGTATAAGATTATGACTTCTATTTTGCTGACACTTTCACTCTCTCTGCTTATTCACTTTGAAGAAGAAAGTTGTCATATGGAAAAACACACATAGACAGGAACTGAGATAGCCTCTGGCTAACAACTGAGTGGACCTGGGGCTCCCAGTCAACAGTCTATGAGGATGTGAATCCTGCCAGTAAACATGTCATAAATTTGAAAGCAAATCTAATCCCAGTTGACCCTTCAGTTGAGACTGAAGCCTAAATGGATACCTTGATTACAGTTTTGTGAGAGACCCTGAAAGAGAGGATATAGCTGAGCTTCAGCCAGATTCATGACCCTGTGAGAAACTGAAGTCATAAATGTCATTTTATGTCACTTACTTCTGGGGTAATTTGTTATACAATAGTTGATAATGAATACACTTGCCTTGGGAGTTTCCTAGGAACAATAAATGAAATCACACATTTAGGCTGTCATATGCACAGTGATGGGGCTTCCCTTGTGGCTCAGCTGGTAAAGAATCTGTCTGCAATGCAGGAGACTTGGGTTCGATCCCTGGGTTGGGAAGATCCCCAGGAGAAGGGAAAGGCTACCACCCAGTATTCTGGCCTGGAGAATTCCACGGACTGTATATCCATAGCGCTGCAAAGAGTTGGACACGATTGAGTGACTTTCACTTTCACTTTCATGGAGAACGATGGCACCTAAAGATGTTCATGCCCTAATAATGGGAAACTTACAAGGCAAAAGGGACTTTGCAGGTGTGATTAGTTTTATAGACCTTAAGATGAGAAGATTTTCCTGGGTTAGCCAGTTGTCCTGATCTAATCTCAGTGTCCTTAAAAGTAGAGAATATTTTCTACCTGTGGTCAGAGAGAAACAGAGAGATGTAGCAATGGAAAGAACGTCAGAGAGATGCAAGGTTGGAAGTACAAAACCCACTTTTGCTTATTTTGAAGACAGAGAAAGGGGGCATGAGCTAAGGAATACAGTTGGCCTCCAGAAGCTGGAAAATGCAAGGAAACAGTCTCCCCTAGAGTCTCCAGAGTGAAATGTAGTCATGTTGACATCTTGATTTTTTTACCCCACTGAGGCCAGTGCTGGAGTCTGACCTATAGAAGTGTAAAACAATGAATTTACACTTTAGGTACTAAGTTAGAATTCATAACAGCAGCAATAGCAAATGAATACATAGGATAACCTATCTGGGCTTAATGAATGAATTTTCTTCTCCATTTTGCTCTCTTTATTCACATTTAAAACAAGTGGATTCATCTCTGTCTAAGAGCAGTTTGTATGTAAACTTCATAGCATTATTTAAGGATTACTGGGAGATTATCTGTAAGCCCTTAGAACAATGCACATAAGAAGCAGTGAAATGTTAGCTATTATCATCATTATGATTGTTATGGTTAGTGTTATTGTTCAGTCTCTGGATTCAGTTCTCTGCCTCAGGAGGGAGCACAGTATTCTCCATTCCATTGAGGAACTAGGATATAGGCAATGATATTGGTCATTAAAACTATTTTTTTCTGGGAATCTCAATGCTTAAACTTAAGACTTTGCTGCAAAAAGTTTAGAATCACTTGTTATAAACTTGTATTTTCCTGAAAAATAGTCATAGTGTAGACATTTTCTTTTGTTGCTAAAAAGAAGTCTCAGGACGTGAGAACTGTCCTCCATTATCTCATGGACTGTCATAAGGAGGTAGAAGCAGATATTTTTTCTTTCTGTGTGATCTCATTTGGTGGAAAGAGTGATGGGTAGAAGGTTTAGGAAAGCAGAATTACTGGAACTGCCTAGAATCTCAGACCCCCTAAAAGAAGGCTTATGAACTAGGAAATGAGCAAAAATTAGAATATGCAATGTTATCATTGACATGGTGAAATGCATACTTTCAGTCCCCAAAAGACATTTTATTCTACAATCTCTTTTCCTGAAATAAAGGTGCAGACATAGTTTACACAAATCATTTTTACTGTAGCATTAGTTAAAGCAGCCAAAACAAAATAAAACAACAACAACAAAAAAACCATTGACCATTGGCTATGAAGAAAGGTTGAGTCAATCAACACACATTCACTTACTGGTTTACTTGTTGCTGTTGTTCAGTCACTAAGTCGGGTCTGACTCTTTGTGACCATGTGAACTGAAGCACATCAGACTCCTCTGTCCATAGCTCTCTCCAGGCAAGAATACTGGAGTGCTTGCCATTTCCTTCTCCAGGGGATCTTCCTGGACCAGGGATGGAACCCACATCTCCTGCATTGGTAGGTGGATACTTTACAATTGAGCCATCGAGGAAGCCCATTACACAGACATGATTCAATGTGAAGAGCTTAAATGACATGGAAAACATGGTATAATTTTAAGGGAAATGATCAGCAGAAGGAACTGTATATTCAATTAGATAACTACTAAGTAAAACAAACCAAAGTATGCTCAAAAAGTGGAATACTATAATGGAATATATATCATTGATAACAGATGTTTCCTTTGAGGAGTGAAACTCTGATTTGTTCTCTTCTTTCACTTTTCAATTCTATTTTTTCAATATATTTTCACAATGTGCAAATTATATTTTGATTGAGAATATAATATACTTTATTTTAAAAACTGGGTTAAAGGTAATTTCAGAAATTGCTTTTCCCCATACATTTTTATTGTCCCCAAGGGGCTCTGGAGACTCCTCTGTGTTTACACATATGCCCACTTGAAAAACTCCCTATATAAATAATTCAAAATAATAAATGTATACATAAACCAATAAATACAAATACCAAAGAGGTTCCATCTTTATCAAGTACTTTCAAGTATGAGTGATGAGAGTGCTAATGTTATTTTCCTTCATTATTGAGCAGGAAAGATAGATGATCTACCATGAATGTTTACTATATGCTGAACAATTTACATATGTTCTCTTATTTATACTCGAAACTGACATGCAAATTAAGTCTTATATTCTCAATGCTATGGTATATAAGTTAAAGCTTACCCAAGGTTGCCTAAATAGGAGCCTACCCAGACAGGTATAAACCATGTCTATCTGTTTCCAATGCCTTTGTCCTTCTCCCTATCCCAGACTATTCATATAAAGACTACATACTTAATGCACCATTGTCTCTACTCTGACCAAACCACTACCTTTGTCTTGTTATGAAAGTGATTGAGCCTTCTCATTTCTCAGTTATGTTATATTCTTTTATGATTCCTTTGGCAGTTCTATGGTGGATTAGGCCAAAACTGAAGTTGAATACTCTATTCTTCAAGGTGTTGGGATTTCCACACTATTTTACTCTCCTGGCCTATTTTCTTCTAGACTCCATGTAAATATATGATTCATAAGTCAGATATTCTCTACCTTATTTTTAATTTTATTGCAGAAGAGTTTATGAAGCACTGCTTCCTCATAGTACAGTTTCCCAAGTGATCTTAGAAGATTGGTTCAGATGACAGAGCCAATCTTCTAGATAACTGGCTCAAGGGCAGTCAAGGGCCTGGCATTATAAATCCATCCAGTAGGTATTTTAATCACCAAATGAACCACTTGGAGCTAACCTCAGTGAACTTGAATGTAGTACATAGAGAGAAATAGCAGTTAGTCGTGAGGGGAGAAGCCATAATGCAGATAGGAGTTACTGGAAGTTTGAGGTGACAGAAGACATGAATATGAAAGTGTGAATAAACAAGAAGACTAGCCAGGACTGTGTTGGTAGCAGCAAGAGAAGAATGGGTTATTCACGGTAAAGGCAGACATCAGTGAGGACACTGGACATTTATTTCCAGTGGAGCAGAGGCTGGTCACTAGGATGGCCTCCCAGTTCTTGAGCAATATTCCATCCACCTGGAGGATGGGATCTGCAGCAACTGAAAATTTTTTCTCTGCATCTTCCTAAGTAAATAAAAACTCTAAGCAAACCAAACTTATTAATGTGCATATATGTTTATTCCTAGTTATTTGAAAAAACCTAGCCATCAAGTTCGGAGAAGGCAATGGCACCCCACTCCAGTACTCTTGCCTGGAGAATCCCATGGATGGAGGAGCCTGGTAGGCTGCAGTCCATGGGGTCGTGAAGAGTTGGGCATGACTGAGCGACTTTCACTTTTTTTCACTTTCACTTTCATGCATTGGAGAAGGCACTGGCAACTCACTCCAGTGTTCTTGCCTGGAGAATCCCAGGGACAGGGGAGCCTGGTGGGCTGCCGTCTATGGGGTCGCACAGAGTCGGACATGACTGATGTGACTTAGCAGTAGCAGCAGCCATCAAGTTGCTTCTGACTGAAGTGTGTAAGGTCTTTCATCCAGAGCCCAGAAGACTGACCATTAAAGAATGGGTAAATGATAATACATAGCCGGGAGAACTCCCTTCAAAACCCCCAATCCTGGAATCCATCTTGTGCGAGGAAGAGAGGGAAGAAGAAGAAACAAACACTAAGATTATTTCCTATTCTCAATTTTTTTCTAAACCTTGGACTTTCTTATTTGGTGTTTTTTTTTTTTTTTTTTTAACTAATACAGTGAACAGTTGATGCAGGTAATAGTGCAAAAGCTCAGATTATGGTCCTATCTATATTCCACACAGGCTTGGTGCTATGGGATTCAAAAATTCAAAGTCATGCCCTTTTTGTGTCCATCTTCACTGTATGATTTCTGGAAAATCACTAAACTCTCTGGATTTCAATTTCTTCATCCATTAAAATAAGAAGAATAATAACAGTCCCTGCATTTCTAACCTTTAGGACTGCTCTGCAAGTTAAAAAAAACAAAAAAAACACGCAATGAAATTGAAAACTGTAAAATAATTGAAAGAGCTAGTATTTTTGTCAATATCATCAAAATGCTAATAAGTCATTTTCTGAATTTTAAGAGTTTTAGTAAAAGTTACTTAGACATATAAACTTCACTGTTTAGCCTTGTGGTCCATTTGCTAGCAGAGCTATGTCAGTCTCCTTAATATACTATTCATGAGCTAGAAGTGGTATCTTGAATAGGTTAAAAACTTCTGAAAACAGCTGTTGATGGTGTGTGGTTTGCTAATGATCTAGTGTGTCTTCCATGTCTCTTTAAGGGTTTAACAGAGAGAAAAGTGGCGCCCAGCCATTGCTGACAAATGTGCTTATAACATCTCGACAGCCAACCCAAGGTAAAGGTCAGGAAAGGTGGGTGCCTCTTTTTTTTTTATTAAAAAAAGTCAAAGGCTTTATTTTGAACAGACATCTAAGAACAAGAGTGATACACATATACTGTTTACTTCTTCCCAAGGTCTTTGGTCACAGTGTTGGTTCATTTTAACCATCTACCCATCTAGGCCCACCTCAAAGACCAGTGCTGTCATAAAGTCTTCCATGGTTCCCCTTAGGTCTCTTTTCCTTTTAAAATTTCTTAATGCTTTACCTGGTCTTCTTTTATGGCATTTAGCCCCTTTTGCATTGAATTTGGCATACTCTAAGCACATTTCATTTCTATCACTAGATTGGTATGTTACATGAGTGTAAGCCCTATTTCTGATTCATCTTTTTGTGCTCCAGAATGCAAAGCTTCTACCTGACACATAAATTTCTCATAAAATGATCAAAGTAAATGGGTATAGACCCACAACAAGTAAGAAAATAGAACAAGCGGAATCTAACTTAACACTCTGTTTTGAAAGTACTCTACAAGTCAGCTTCCCATAAACAATAAGTGGAAAGTAGATTTTTATATCAGTACTTTCTCTCTTGGGCTAAAAGAATTCCAACTTTTGCATCCATTTCTCTCATCCTTTTATCATAATACCTCTTTATTCTTTTTGAATTCCACTTTCAACTTTCTTTGAAAGCCCTGGAAATCAGCTTAACTCTTTAGACATGATCTATTGGCCAAGTGTTCTGTGGATAAAGCAGTGTGTATGAGCCTCCACATCATTTCCCTTTGATTCTCCTCAGGTTGACCCTCCCAGTTCAGTTGTTCAGTCGTGTCCGATTCTTAGGCTGCAGCACACCAGGATTCCCTGTGTGGGAATTCCATTCCACCATTTGTAACCCTTCTCATACTTACCCCAGACTTTCATTCTAAGTGCTGTTTATAGCAACTACCTGCAGTTAGTTGAAATATCTTTGCTCTTTATTGCTTCTATGTCTTTGCAAATGTCTTCCTGTGCCTGGAAAATTGTCATGCCTGTCATTGTTTATCTATCATTAGGACCCTTTTCTAAGTATAGGGAAACTTCCACTTTGAGATCATTGTGGGACAGACTGTTTTACTGCTTAGGGGATGAGATATTGTTGGTTCATTACAACCCCTTCTGTAGCTAAGACATATGCATGTGATATAGGCTCTGCCAACCATAGTTTGGCTCAAGGACTTGTGACACAAGTAAGAAGGAGCAGGCATTGTCTCTAATTTTCTGACAGAGACAGCGACGGTAGAAGCTTCAAGGTCAGAGAGACAGAGTCCAAATACTCTCCACCTTAGTTATTAGTTATGTAACCTTACTCTAGCCAAATAGCTTCTTTACATCAGTTTCTTCATCTCTAAAATGGGGTAACAATAGTGTCTACTTCAAATAGTGCTTGCAAAGATTAAACATAACATGAAGTATGATTGAAACAATGCCCAGCTCATGGTACCTGCTCAAAATGTTAGGTCTTATTACTATTGTTGTTGATAATAGTAATAATCATAGCAAGGAGATCAAACCAGTCAATCCCAAAGGTACTCAACCCTGAATATTCACTGGAAGGACTGATGCTGAAGGTCCAATACTCTGGCCACCTAATGTGAAGAGCTGATTCATTGGAAAAGACCCTGATGCTGGGAAAGATTAAAGACATGAGGAAAAGAGGGAGACAGAGGATGAGATGGTTGTATGGCATCATTGACTCAATGGACATGAGTTTGAGCAAACTTCGGGAGACAGTGAAGGACAGGGAAGCCTGGCATGCTTTCAAAGAGTTGGGCATAACTTAGCAACTGAACAATAACAACAAAAGTGAAAGAAGAAGAGTAGAAGGAGCAGGGGGAGGTGGTGGGGGAAGAAGAAGAGAAGCAATAATGGTAAACTACTTTCTGTAGCATTAATTTTTATTTTTCATCCATCTAAAAACTGTGACCAATACATTTCCCTCCAACTAGGTTGACCTGGGCTTAGGATTAATATCTAACTTAAGACTTTTTTTCCTCCCAGAAATTTTCCTGAACCTACTGCCGCATTAGAGACACTGCTCTGGACTCACATTTTGTTCTTAGGAGCAGAACACTTACCACACTTTATCTAAATGCCTGATCCTTGCCATTCTCCCCAACTAGTGAACCTCTAGGCCACCCTGGCCACTCTCTCAACCTTGTATCCCTAGAGTCTAGTGTAGGCAGTACCTTGACACCTTGTAGGTGTTCGGTAAACATTTGCTGGATGAATGAGCAAATCTCCTGCCACCCTCTGAGATCCTGCCATGGGAGAGCCAGCCAAGCAAGGGAATCACTGATTTCTATTCACTTGCTCCAGCTCTTCCTCTGGGTTCTCTCCCTGTAACCCCAATTAAGATCATGCCAATCAACATTCATATCTATATTTCATTGCTGTAGTGCTCCTGCCTCCCAGGTTTGGTTTAGGAGATAGAACTCTGCCCAGAGATTTGATCCCAATCAGTGCTATTTTGCTTCCCTTGAAGAGCATCTTATTAAAGTCAGGAGGATGCAAAACAGTTCTCCAAATCTGGGAGCTGAATGTGTCACAAGAAACTGGTGATTCCCCTTGTTCTTTTTTGAGTCAATGACCTGAGGTAACACCGTGCTATCTTCTTTTAACGAAATAGGATTACTTGTTGTTCTACTCAGATTTGGGCTGAACATCTTCTTTACATCTTCTTGCCTTTGTGTGTGCTGTTATCTCAGTTTCCTGTGCTTCCTCACTATTAAGGTTTAAAGCCATAATGACCTAGCAGGTCATTCAAGCCTCCTCACAAACAGCCCCATCTACCTTTCCCATATTATTTTCTACCACATCCTATTAGATCCCCTAGCCTCCAGTGATTAATCATTCATTCATTTCTTTTTATATCTTTAGCAATAATTTATAGATTATACAGTAGACACAGTAATGACCATCATGGCATTGCAGTCTAATGGTAGAAATAGGTATTTAACAAATAGTAAAAAAAAATATATATATATAAAGTAAAATTATAATCAGTCCCCTGAAGGTAACTTATAGCAGGGGCTAAGGATGGCAGGAGACTGTACAACAGGCAGGCCCAATCATGAGGGGTTCTTAGAAATTAAAACACCTTCAGAAAGCCCATTAGCAGTTTATTGAATCCAGACATTGTTCTGTGTCATTGCTGTATCCTCAGGACTTAGCACCAGACCCAGGGTAGAGTATGCATGCAATAATCAAATATATGTGTGAATGAAAACATTGATATTGATAAAGGAAAAGTTAATCTGTACACTATCTTATAACTCAGAGGGGTAACTCTGGCAGGTTGGAACCCCTGGTCAACCAAGAACATCTGCTGATTCAGGCAGAAGCAGCTAAGAGGATGGCATGTGAGGTCCAAGGCCCACTGTGGATGGGGAGTCACAGTAAATCAGTTGTTAAACTGGGAACTCAAAGGCCTCTACTCTCTGGGACAGAGAGCCAGAAATAGTCAGGCTCTCTGGAGACTCAATCACTATAAATGACCTGAGGTGAAGTTGTCACTGAGAGTGCCGCTAGCCACTGCCAGTGGCAGAACTAAATGCTCCTTGGAGCAGGAAACATCACCTAGATGCTGATTATTCCTGTAATTAATTATTTTAACATAAACTATTCAGAGCTCAGTAAAAGATAACCTGAAGGGACTCTTTCTTGGATAAGCTAAATTTTATCTCTCACTGTTTTGTCCATGGAGTTCCACTTTACATGGGGACTGTTAAAGGAATTTAAGCAGGAGACTGAAATTTTGGGTGCATTTTCTAGAGAGAAAACTCTGAAAGTGGGTTTATGAAACCCACCATATGAAAGCTATATGAAAGTGGGTTAGTGTTCAGTTATTATTTATCTTAGCCAGCTTCCACTTCACCATTTGGCTAGATTAATCAACTTGCACAGTTAAGTGATGTTCTTCCTCTTCCTGACTTAAAAATATGTACAACCTGAAAGTTGAGAGTGAAGTTTTATTCAGTGGGAAATTTTAGGACTTCAAGCTTGGTAAGCAGCATATCAAGTAACCGTGAAAGAAATGCTTTGAGGAGGTGAGGGTGGTAGGGGGGAGTCAGGTGATACAGAAGCTTTGCAATAAAGAGCAGGTAGTCTGAATGTCAAAAGATTATTGTTAATTAGAGGAAAACCAGATATCTCAAGTTATGAAATTTAGTGCTTTTCTATGTACGAGAAGATGCAAGAGTCTTGGCTCACTGAAATCATTCCTTCAATAGGCACCTCACCTATCTGGGGCCAGTATCCTGTGTCTTCATATCCTGAGTCTCCTCAGGGCTCACCATAGGGAGTGGCTGCAGTCTGATTGCTGCAAGTATTCTTTGCTTCCTGAGTTTCCTCATGGCTTACCAGCTCACCATCAGCAGTGGTTGCAATCACTGATGACTTGTGACATCCTTTGTTTACTGATGTGGCAGGAAATATTCCATTTCTCACTCTCCATAGTAAAGCATTGTAATGGATTCTACAGCATACTTGTGGCCAGTAGGCAGTACTCTGGTACTCACTTGTACTTCTGCTCCAATCACTGACATATATGTTTGCAGAGTCACTTGCATTAGTTACCAAATTCCTTATACCATTAGAATTCTCAGTGTGTGTGTGTGCTAAGTTGCTTCAGTCATGTCTAACTCTTTGTGATGCTATGGACTGTAGTCCACCAGGCTCCTCTGTCCATGGGATTTTCCAGGCAAGAATACTCTGATGGGTTGCCATGCCCTCCTCCAGAAGATCTTCCCAACCCAGGGATGGAACCCACGTCTCTAAATGTCACCTGAATTGGCAGGTGGGTTCTTTACCACTAGCACCACCTGGGAAGCCCAGAGTTCTCACTATAGATATATAATTTGAGTAAATATTATGCAAACTAATAAAATATTAGGGGCTTCCCTGTTGGATCAGTGGTAAAGAATCCACTTGTAATGCATGAGACCCAGGTTTGATCCCTGGTCCATGAAGATCCCCTGGAGAAGGAAATGGTAACCCACTCTAGTATTTTTGCCTTGGAAATTCCTTGGACAGGAGAGTCTGTCAGGGTATAATCCCTGGGGTCACAAAAGAGTCAGACATGACTCAGCAACTAAGCAACAACAACAATAAAATAATACTTAAAAAGAAGGACAGCTTTTGTTTCAATGAAAGTATGTTGAATGTTTTAGAAAAACTCAGTAAAGGCACATACTAAAAAATTAGCACCAAATAAGGTGTGAACAAGAAAAGTATAATGATTGTGGAAAAGTGTAACATTTCAGAAGCATTCTGTATTTAGAGCATTTTTTCTTATTTTAATGACTTTAAGGATACTTGCTGTCATAGAAATTGTGTCCTAGCTTCCAATGGAATTGTGATAAGGGAAAGATTGTCATGTCAAAAAGTATTTATTAAGCATGTGCATGCCAAGTTTCTCAGTTGTGTCCAGCTCTTTGCCATCCTATGGACTGTAGCCCACCAGGCTTCTCTGTCCATGAGATTCTCAGGCAAGAATACTGGAGTGGGTTGCCATTTCCTTCTCCAGGGGATTTTCCCAACTCAGGGATTGAACCCATGTTTCCTGCTTGGCAGGCAGAATCTTTACCTTCCTGTCATTCACTATCTCCCAAAGTTTGCTCAAAATCATGTCAATTTATGATTAATATTATGTTACTATTTATATGTATTATTAGAGAATGCCATAACATTTTATTTTAATATTAGTAACAATGGCAAAATAATGAGTTATATATTCAGTTTTTTTTAGCTATTCCATATATAAACATTCTGTATCCTTAATGACTAGCCCAAGGCTTTTAAAGAATAGGCACTCCAGACTACATAATGAATGAATAAATCAGTGTATAATCTTTCAGTTTCATAATCATTTTTCTCAGGTATCACTCAAATTTGCCAACATTAGTTGAAAAATGTGAATCCCACAAATCAACACAATAATTGTTGGTGTGCTCTCACTAGCAATAGCCCCATTTTGTCACAGAACTGACTCTTATGGCATTTATCATCCAATAAACAGATGCAACTATTATCGATTTTTATAACCTCTGTATACAACCACAAGCATTTATAGAATGCCTACTGTGTGTCAGGGGTTGGCCTAGTCACCTCTATGAATTGCCACTTTATTATCATCTTTTCATTAAATTGCTTGAGTTATTCTGGATTCTTGAGTGTATCATTTAAAATAATAACTATTTATACTAGCTGTTTGTCACCTGCAAATTTGACAAGCATGTTGTTATGTAATTATTCAAGTCATTGAGGGAATATATTGAATAAATTTGAACCAAATAAAGAAGTTAGTAAAAACCATTGAAATCTTTCTTCTAGGTTGTCATTCCTAGGAAAATTCTCATTCTCATTCAGCTGGGGCTGAATATGGAACAAGTCTGAGAAGGTAGAATTTCAGATAACTGGTATGATTTAGGGATGATGTGGGTCACTTTTGTAATGTTTGAGGCTATACAAGAAAATAAGCATGAAGTTTCTGTCCCAAAGGAGAAAAGGTCAGTGCCTAAAGGACATCCAAAAGAAAAGTAGTTAGGGATATTACCAATATGGGGAGAAGAAACCAGGGGAAGTCATAGTTAGGTTCATAGAGATAGAAGGTAAACTTTTAGGAGTTCCTGAGGGAATCATGTGACCTTGACAGATTTTTTTAGACCATCCTGTACCATTATGCCAGGTACCCTTAATGGGAGTAAAGCTGAATGGTGATGGGTTGACATCAGTCTATCATCCCTCCTTTATTCTGGCAAAACTGGTTGGGTCCTTACTTTATCCCAGTTAGTGGAAAAGAGTGTGAATCACTTACAAGAGTAGGGTTCCTTGACCTCTAAACCAAGGAAGAGACAACCAGCCATTGTATCAATACCTCTCTAGAACTGAATATTAAGAAAGAGAATTGGCACTTCCTGGTCAAATGGTTAAAGGGCTTTTTTGATCCTCTCATCTGGCACCTGGTCCAGAATTCCCCTGTTCTCAGATTTTTATCCTTTTGCTTGTATTTCTTCAGTAGCAGGAGCTTCTCTGTCTTAGTAGGAGAATGCAGAGCTCTCATTGTCTTAAATCTAGGATATGGGGAAAAGGTGAATGTGGGGAAGGTTCTAAACTGCATTAGTTCAACAAATATTTATTGACTGCTGTGTTCCAAGTACACTTTTAGATGTTTGAAGTATATCAATGAGAAAATGGACAAAGGATTTTGTCTTCATGGAGTTACTGTTCTAGCAGAGAGAAATAGATAATAAACATTAAAACCAATCAACAAGTAAATTAGGTAGCTTTTAAGATCATAATTACAATGAAAAAAGGAAAATAGAAGTGTAAGAGATGAGAGTTTCATGGAGTGGGTAGACAGATTGTTGTATTAAGCAAACTGTTCAAGAAGAACCTCCAGGAGAAGCTGAAATTTGAGTAACTTTTTGACAGAAGTGAGGAATTGAATCACATGGTTATTGAGGGGAAGAGAACTCCAGGGAGAAGGAATAGAATTCCAGGTAGACTCTGAGCAGGGAGTGAGCCCAGCGTCTTTGAAAAACAGCAAGGAGCAGGGTCACAAATAGGGGAGTAGTAAAGGACAGAGAATTAATGGAAAACCAGGTAATAGTGGGTTTGGTAAGCATTGAGTGACTTTGGCTTTTACTCTGAGTGAAATTGAGAGCTATTGTCAGGTTTTGAAGAATGCAATGAAATGATATTGAAATTTTAAATGAATCACTGTGGCACTTTTCCTGAGAACATATTGCAGGGAAACAAGGTTAGATGTAGGAAGACCTATTAGAAAGTTGTTGCAAGAGTTCAGGGGAAAGTTTCAGTACTTTGGCCTGAAATAGTAGCAGTAACAAAAACCAATCAGATTCTAGATGTATTCTGAAAATAGATCTAATAGAATTTCCTGGCAGACTGTGTATGTAAGGAAGAAAGAGAGGAATCAAGAATGATTCCAAGATTTTTAGCCTCAGCAACTGGAAGGAGCAAGTTGCTAGAAGTTGAGATGGAAAAGACTGTGTGGATGGAGAGAGTTTCAGAGGGAAAACAGAGTTTAATTTTGGACTTATTTTCTACTAGACATGAAAATGGAGATGTCGAGTTGGATAAGAAGTTGGATATATGAATCTGGACTTCAGGAGAGAGGTGTGGGCTAGAGATAATTTGAGATGTCAAAATGTAGATGGAATTTCAAACCAGGAAAGTGGATGAGTTCTCTAGGGTAGTGAGTGTACATAAAGAAAAGAAGACAATGAAGGACTTGCTTCTGGGCTACCTCAATATTAAGACAAGGGGAAGTGAGTGAAGGAGAGTGAGAAAGAGTGGCCAGGGAGGTTGCTGTCCTGAAAACCAACAAGAGCTGGTGTGCATATGGAGTGTTGCTGATACATCAATAAAGATGAAGATGGAGAATGGAAACTTTAACAACGTGGAGGTGATTTCTGATCTTGTTGAGCACAGTGTCTATTATGCAGAGTTAGCTTTTTTGTTTAATCCTGCAGCAGTTTACCCCTGGTGAGAGAGGTGACAGTGTAACCTGCTTTTGTCTCTTGTACTTTATTTCTGAGTGGGATTCCTGGAAGGACTTATAATTGGAGTGGAATCCTTTGCCTTCTGCATTCTATGCTTCTGAAGCCACAGAACTGCCCAGTCCTCAAAGATATTATTTCTCTGATTCTTGACAATGGACTGCACCGAATGGACATACCACTCTTTGAATGGAGCCCCTGATGCTGCTAGTTTCATTCTACATTTTTCTATTTTCAAAGACTCTTTCCCTTCATTGCTGTCTCTCTTCATTCCCAGGAAAATGAGATCCATTGACCTAGTGGTTATGGTGGCAAAGAGTTAACATCAATAATTATAATTGTTCTACCAACTATTATTCAATATTACAGCTAATGCTAACTACCTCATCTTGTCCATAAGGATATCATGAGAGATTTTGTTATGTGCTACTAGACTTTGCTGCATTACAGATTTTGTGACATTCTGTTACTTGTCAAAGATAATGTCATATTAACTTTAAATGTCATATTAACTTTATGAGGTTTGTTTGGTAGACTCTTTCCCAAGTGAATCCATGATGACTCCATGTGATCACTTTGCTTTTCTCACATGCTAACAAGAAATCTGTTTATGACCAGTTCTCTTGCCAGGGAAAAAGTCATACATAAACATCTTAATTTCCTGGGACGCACTTATTTATCATCTTTGGAAATGATACCAGGTTTACCCTATCTTTGAGGTTCTGGCATATATCCAGATCTCTGTAATTTTCTCATGCAAGTATGAATTTGAAAACACTTTCTCCACAGCTTTTCATTAACACTTTATGAAATTCAAAGTTGGCACTGATGTCATTTTGAGAAAAAAACAAGAACTTTTCTATTAAGAAAGGTTACATTTACCAATGAATTTATAAAATAGAGATCAGTTTATAAATTTAGTTTAGTATTTCCATTCTACCCCATTATAGTTTTAATTTTCTTATGCAAATCACATAGGAAGCCACATGATTTTTAGTTGTGGTCTAGCTGTAAAAATACACAGCAATGTCTTTTCTATTGGTTGTGTGATTTAGTGGAGAGATGGTAGCTTTGGATCAAAAATCTGAAGTTTAATCTTGGTTACTACAGACTTAATTCTGCTACTACAAATTTTGTAACTTTGAAGGTCATAATGATTCTTTCTTGTAAATTTCTTTTTATCATCTGCTACATAAAGTAGTTTATATGTCCTTTATAGTATCTGATAATACTAAAGGTAGTTTCAGTGTCTGATAACACTAAAGGTAATTCAGGATATATGTTTAGTATTTTTTCCCAGCCAATCAAAGAGTTTTACCTAAGCCTCTAGAAAGGAAGCTAAAGCAGAGTCTTGTTTGCCCCTTTTTAAATGCACACAAGGCATTTGTTGGCTGCTGCACACAGCACAGAAAAGCTCAACACCGTAGAGTCTAAAATCTGTGTGGACCTGGCCAAATCCGGAGAAAATATCCTTGGAAATAGGTGCATTTAGTTAAGTGAATGATTTCCTGCTAACCAGATCCCATTTACTTAAACAGCTTTCTAGTCATTGTTGCCTTAATTCTAGTAAGAAGAAATAAACACAAACCAATGAGAAACACGGGTCAATCCACTGTAGTATTCTAGAAGGTTTGAGTGATATAGGTGAGTCACTGATAATGTAGACCAATGATTTTCATACTTTTCTCCATAAAGTATTAGGGTTTCTTAAAATGCCTGATAGACCAGTAAAGAGTAAGGAAGATGAACTGAATGGTATCTCTCCTAAATTTGTGTGTTAAAGCTCTAACCCCCAGTGTGACTGTATTTGAGGATAGGGCCTTTGAGGAGGTTATTAAGGTTAAATGAGGTCATATGGATGGGGTCCTAATTCACTAAGACTGGTGTCCTTATATGAGGAAGAGACATCAGAAAGGTATGTGCACAGAGAAAGGGTCATGAGAGGATACAGTGAGAATCCCTTCCCACTGTCAAGGGAAGGGAAGAACTCTCGCCAGAAACCAGCACTGTTGGTACCTTGATCTTGGTTATCTAGGCTCCAGAATTATCAGAAGATAAATGTCTGTTGTTTAAACCACCCAGTCTTTGGTATTCTGTTATGGCAGCTCTAGCAGACTGCTACAGAGGCCAATGAAAAAGTCTGGTCCCTGCATCTTCGTTTAAACTGGATATACTCTACTTCTGCTATTCATATATTAGAGATTTATGTAAGATTTTTTTCTTTCTTTTGTTTTATAACACTGCATGATTATATTCTAATGCACAACCAAAATACAAAATACCATATCAAATTGATGGCAATAAAATATATTTCATTTGCACTGCATGACAATTGGTGAACATCCTTAGTTACAAATGAATTCTTAGAAACTAGTAAAAAGACATTGATATTCCACAGGAAATGAAAAACAGAAGAAAATGAAATAACACAGGTGACTAGTAAAGATTAAGCATATATAAAGATGACTGAACTGAATAGTAACAGGAGAAAAGCAATTTCTTTGTGATATTACATTACCAAAGATTACAAATCTAAGATTTGTATGATTTTAGGAAATAGACCCACATAGACCCTGGGGGACAAGATTGATGAGGTCCTGTCCATATAGTAGAGAGAAATCTAGTTTGGAAATCCTAGCAGTTCCAGTTCAATGGAATTATTTAAGTTATATAGTAATTCATTCATGTATTATAACAGAGACATATCTTCCTAGTCCCATATTATGTCTAATTAGAAAGCTTCTCCCCTTCCAATTCCATTAGTCTCCATCCTTTGTTTTCCAGACACACAACTGACCACCCATTGGAAGAGAAGTTGTTTTGATGGCAGAGAGAATGTATCACTTGTCTGTGACTTCACCTTACACAGTGCTATGGACTGAATGTGTATCTTACACCTCACCCAAATTCATCTGTTGAAATCCTGATGCCCAATGTGACAGAGATGGGGCCTTTAGGAATTTGTTAGATTATCTTCATCTTGAAGATGAAGTCCTCAGAATGAGGTTAGTGTCCTTAGAAGTAAAGATCAGGGAACCAGTGCTGAAACAGAGTAAGAAGACTACAATTCAGGAACCAGATCACCTGGAACATTGATCTTGGACTTCCACCTTCCAGAATGATGAGACATAAACTTCTGTTGTTTAAGCCACAAAGTTTGTGGTATTTTATTATAGCAGCCAGAGCTAGCTGGTGAAAGCTGCCTCTCTTGCCCCATTCTGTCAATAGCACACATATGGGTGTGTACTTAATAGCATTAAATATGTAAGTATATTTGACAGAAACCCATTCAGAAATGGTCCCTTTATCCTCCTTCAGTTCAGTTCAGTTGCTCAGTCATATCCGACTCTTTGCAACCCCATGAACCGCAGCACGCCAGGCCTTCCCGTCCATCACCAACTCCTGGAGTTTACCCAACCCACATCCATTGTGTTGGTGATGTCATCCAACCATCTCATCCTCTGTCGTCCCCTTCTCCCCCTGCCCTCAATCTTTCTCAGCATCACGGTCTTTTCCAATGAGTCAGCTCTCAACATTGGGTGGCCAAAGTATTGGAGTTTCAGCTTTAGCATCAGTCCTTCCAATGAACATCCAGGACTGATCTCCTTTAGGATGGGATGGTTGGATCTTCTTGCAGTCCAAGGGACTCTCAAGAGTCTTCTCCAACACCACAGTTCAAAAGCATCAATTCTTCAGCACTCAGCTTTCTTTACAGTCCAACTCTCACATCCATATATGACCACTGGAAAAACCATAGCCTTGACTAGACGGACCTTTGTTGGCAAAGTAATGTCTCTGCTTTTTAATATGCTGTCTAGGTTGGTCATAACTTTCCTTCCAAGGAGCAAGCATCTTTAATTTCATGGCTGCAATCACCATCTGCAGTGATTTTGGAGCCTAGAAAAATAAAGTCAGCCACTGTGTCCACTGTTTCCCATCTATTTGCCATGAAGTGATGGGACCAGATGCCATGATCTTAGTTTTCTGAATGTTGAGCCTTAAGCCAAATTTTTCACGCTTCTCTTTCACTTTCATCAAGAGGCTCTTTAGTTCTCCTCACTTTCTGCCATAAGGGTGGTGTCATCTGCATATCTGAGGTTATTGATATTTCTCCCAGCAATCTTGATTCCAGCTTGTGCTTCCTCCAGCCCAGCGTTTCTCATGATGTACTCTGCATATAATTTAAATAAGCAGGGTGACAATATACAGCCTTGACGGACTCCTTTTCCTATTTGGAACCAGTCTGTTGTTCCATGTCTAGTTCTAACTATTGCTTCCTGACCCGCATATAGGTTTCTCAAGAGGCAGGTCAGGTGGTCTGGTATTCCCATCTCTTTCAGAATTTCCCACAGTTTATTGTGATCCACACAGTCAAAGGCTTTGGCATAGTCAATAAAGCAGAAATAGATGTTTTTCTGGAACTTTCTTCCTTTTTCGATGATCCAGCGGATGTTGGCAATTTGATCTCTGGTTCCTCTGCTTTTTCTAAAACCAGCTTGAACACCTGGAATTTCACAGTTCACATATTGCCGAAGGCTGGCTTGGAGAATTTTGAGCATTACTTTACTAGCATGTGAGATGAGTACAATTGTGTGGTAGTTTGAGCATTCTTTGGGATTGCCTTTCTTTGGGATTGGAATGAAAACTGACCTTTTCCAGTCCTGTGGCCACTGCTGAGTTTTCCAAATTTGCTGACATATTGAGCACAGCACTTTCACAGCATCATCTTTGAGGATTTGAAATAGCTTAACTGGAATTCCATCACCTCCTTTAGTTTTGTTTGCAGTGATGCTTCCTAAGGCCCTCCTGACTTCACATTCCAGGACCTCCAGCTTTAGGTGAGTGTGAGTGATCACACCTTCATGATTATCTGGATCATGAAGATCTTTTCTGTACAGTTCTTCTGTGTCTTCTTGCCACCTCTTCTTAGTATCTTCTGCTTCTGTTAGGTCCATACCATTTCTGTCCTTCATTGAGCCTAGACAATATATAAGCCTATGGTAGAAATTCTCTAGTAACAGAAGCATATTAGACTGCAGGCTTTAAAAATACTTAAAGATTTCTATGAAGACTTTGCTTTTTCATAATTATTTTGAATCATTTTTATCTCCATACAAATTTCTGTGAACTCTTAATTGCCCAGATTATTCTCTATTCAGAGATTTTACAAAGAGAATATTTACTTGATGTTGGCACACACAGTAAATTAGAATAAACTAGCTGTTACTGGATATCATTCCTGCTCATTTCCCACTGTTATTATAACAAATACTAATGCAGATTTCTGTTTATACATCTCAACTGATCGTTGCACTATCCTGTGGGACTGGTAATTCTATTCTCATGTTTCATATGAGGAAACTGGAGCATGAGGAGTTAAAAATAGCTAAAATTGTAATGCTAAGAAGGGCATTTAAGTTTTGAATTACAGATTTTATTCCATATCATTTCCTGTACTTTTATATACTTAACCTATATAAAAAATAAAAGCCAGAGAGACATATATTTGTAGGATGAATAGTCAGATATGATTCCGTATGGCCAGTTATAATCAGGTCCAGATGGTTAGTGCTCTGAGCTACTAGAGACCCCATTTGATGCCCCAGTTACCTACCATCATCACGATTAGCATTGGCATCAGTCGACACTTCATAAAGGAGATGGCATATTTTGGTGAAAAGAACATGGGCTTTGAAATCTGACCTGGAATCAGGTTTCAGCCCTGCCGTGTACTAGCTATGAGATGTGGATCAATGAAGAGTTAGCTCCTCTGAATCTTCATCTCTGTATGTGTAAATTGTGAATAAGAGTAATATCTGTCTTAGGAGTAAAGGAGATAGTAAGTGAGGAAGCAAACCATTGCCCTTGACGCAAAGCAGGCATGTTGTAGGCATGCAATAAGTATTAGTTGAATCTAATTCATACGTTATGCAATAACACAGATTACTGCAAAATTCAATCTCTTCTGGGGGGTTTACAAGCTAATTGGTGAGACCCTGAAGAATGACTGCAAAAAGGTAGCAAAGATCAAGTTCTAAGTATGTGAAACCATGGCAGGTCAATGGAAGAGGAGATTCTCTTGAAGGCTAGGATGGTTAAACAACTAATTTCTTTTAGGATCAAGCTTCTGAAGAAAGACAAGCTCTTATTTAGACAGCCAGGGAGGAGGGGGCATGCATGTGGCAGAAAGAGAGAAAGGACACGTAACAGAAATGTGTATGGTTATATATGGGAAGAAGAGTTGATCATTGCAGGTGGAGCAAAGATATTGCAAGGTGGTTTGCACATTGTACTTTACTGTTTATAAATTTTTTTGCCTTACTTGAGCTCCTCCTCAGATCTAAGAGGAGGCAAGAACAAATTCCATTATCTCCTTTTAAAGAATAGATAAAGATAAAGCAAACTCTGAGGGGCAAAGTGACTTGGTTAAGGTAACACCTCTACTATATAACAGTGGGGGCCTCAGATTCCAATCTTCACCTCCCAAAATTTGGGAAAGTGGCAGGGTGAGGGATAAGACTAAAGAAGTTTGAGAAAAATTGGTGACTTTGAATGACAACTTTAGGGATTTGGAATTTTTATTCTGCAAGCATAGAAAAACCACAAAAGCTTTTGACCAAAGTGCTTGTGCAAAGTAATATTTTTGAAAATCAGTCTGGCAACAGGACTTGGGGTAGGTTTCTATTCTTCAGACAAGACAGTGTTCTTCTAGAATCTCTCTTCTAGGACCATCATCCAAATGAATTTTAGGCCAATGAGGGCTTTATTCTTTATGCCATCTTGGAGAGAGCCCTCTTAATCAGGGAAATGGAGCTATTAGCACACTGGCAGTCTTTTCTATTCTGCATTTTAAATTAATTCAATTTATTTCTGGATAAAATATCTGTATAAATCAAGCCAGTTTGAAAAACTGACAGCCCCATGAAAAAAATGTTGGGAGAAAAAAGATCATATGCATGACTAAGCTATATATTAATTTAACCAAGTGTTCTGATTAAATCAGAAGGAGAATAAAAATGGCATAATGGGACCATCGTCACTCACTGAATTGGGGTCGGGGTCCTCTCCCCACATAGCACCATTGCAATGAAGCATTGGGTCTGTATGAAAGATTTAAGTTTCAGAGCAGGTCAGATCTGAGTTCAAATCTTAAATGTAAACTCCAAGCAGTCAGGCATGTTTTGCCCACCCTTATAACCCTAGTACCTATTACAGTATCTGATTCAAAGTAGGTCTCTTATAAATCTTTGCCAAAATCAAAAGAATTCAGACCTACCACTTAGCCAACTGGAAAACACTAGATAAGTGCTTTCCGCTTACTGCATCTCCATGTCTCATCTGTAAAAGAGAGATAAAAATATTTACTTTATAGGTGTATTATAAGGGTTAGTGACAATGAAAGTAAGAAAGATATGGACATGTGAAATGGGATAGTGTAGATATCCATTCCTGAACCCAGATTGAAAGCTGGATTTCCCTTTCACATGCTTCCCAGCATGCTTTGCTAGGATGGGGCTTTGTCCTAAAGGGCCCTAACTGAGCCAGATGTTATTCAGGGTTACATCTTTCATAGGGATTATCAGAGTAGTTTTACTAGTGGATGCTCAATTGTTGAAATTAAATTTTCCAAGGTAGTAGAACTTTGAACTAAATTATTTCTACTTAGCAATTAGTTCATCTAGGAAGATGATGGTTGCCCACATAATGGCATTTAAAAAATTTAAAGAAGACGGATGCCCACATTTAAAAATTATTTCTATTATTCTAGATTTCTCAAGCCAAGAGATGCTGGGCTTTTCTTCCTCATTGTTTTAATCCCTACAACAAAGTCCCATCTAAAGTATTCCCATTTTGAACATGAGGGAATAGACTTGGGAGAAATTAAGTGATAAACACACAGTCACACATTAAATAAAGAGCAGAGCTGACATTTGATCCAGGACTTTTGGGTTCAAAGCCACTGTACTTTAAGGAGGTCTTCCATATGTATCTGGTGATTGAATTAGTGGGCAAAGGCCAGTTACATCCAACTTTAACTTTCCTTCAGTCACAAAATGTTCTTAGCTCCCACCTCGAAGATATTAAAAACAAGAAATCTGGCTTTGGTTCAGTTGCTAAAAGCATGTGCAGTCTGGAACTGTTAGGTTTTTGTTAGACTATTCATAAGTATATATCAGGCTTTCAAGAGCAAGGGCATCCTTTTGATTTATTATGTACTCTCCCTTCTACCAAAAGAAAGAGAAATGAAATAATATATAGAAAAGGCCAAGGTAAAGAGGCTATGAATTTAATGGTCATCACTGTGGTAGCAAACATTTATTGTGTACCAATTATGTAAGAGGCCTTCTGCTATGTGCTTTACATACATTATTTCACAATGGCCCTCTGAGAGCATATTGTTGTCCACAAGTTGTAAAATAAGACACTGCTCAGAACTCTCCGCTGGCTTCCTATCCCACTAGGATACTGCCTAATGTTTGCACCATGGCTCACAGAGCCCTCCAGGACCAATCTGATCATCATAAGTTGAGAGTAGGGAACAGTATCATGAAAGAGGTGAACACCTGGGAGGTCTGCTCTACTGCAGATACAGAGATTCACTGAATTGCACAGGAATATTATGGTCTCTGTCCTTCTGTCCCAGGTGAGGAAACCTGCTTCAGTTCAAGGCCCAGCCAGGAGAGAGAGTGGGTGAGGTCAAACCTTCCCAGCTCCATGGTGACACCACACTCACAGAGAAAGTGGGATTGTGGAGCTCCAAAAGATGAAGGCCCTCCCCATGGAACAAATACTAAGATGCAATTACTGTTTGTGGCATACATGAAGGCACAGACTTCCGTAAGGAGTCTTTGATTAAAAAATAAAATAAATTATTTAGTAAAAATGGAGAGTGAATGGTTAAAGAGATAATGGCTTGCCTATGGGACAAGAGACAGAGGGACGCCCTGGACTGCGACATGTTCACATCCCTCTAGGATGTCAGTTTCACCTTTCAGAGGAATCGAGAGATAATTCACTAATTCAGAAGTTGGCATTCCATGGGATGCTTGCTTTGAACTCAGTTTACTCTTACTTGCTTTGATGGCCATGGAAATTGGATATGGAAGATGGAAGAGAATTATCTCATACTGCTGGTAGAAGCTTTGCTTATCTAACCCTCCTGGGTAATGAAGGTGGCAGGTCTTTGACCTGGGCTCTGCAAGACTGTCTCTGCAACAACTAAGGACTGTGCCAGACAGTCATCAATTCTGGACATGGCCTTCCCACCAGCCCTCTATCACTATCCTTTACCCACTCCTGACAGGTAGAAAGCAAATTTGCATAACAAACTGTTTAAACATTCCATTGAGATCCACCTTCAAGGCACTCTTTGTCCTCGACAGCTCTAATGGTTAGTGACCCCCTTCAAATTCAACATCATTTGTCAAATCAAATTAGGCTTGTTACTAATTGTAAGGCAGTGACATTCATCTTTTTGATGCTTTCAAACCAGTCTGAGGTAAAGTTCTCGTATGGAATCAGCCTTGGTATGCTGAATGAGTCACTTCCTCAATGAGGCAATTGTCAGAAAAATAGGAGACTTAGCTTGAAGGTAAATATTGTTGGGTCACTTGAAATGTATGCAGATTTGACATTTCCCTTCTGATTAGCATGTCTACACATTAAAGTTTTTTGTATGTCACATCGGATAGTTCAGATGCCAGGGTAATGTCAGTGAGCACTTGATAGAAGCTTAATTTTGCTCTTGATGATGAAAATGGGAGGATTAGGAGGAAACGTAAGGTAGGAACCTCGTTAGGTGACACATGAAATGTATAGGAGGGTGTTCAGAATAAAAAGAATAAAAAGAAAATGCTGGAGAGGAAAGTAATATTATCCACTGTGTGCCAGTAGATCTCTTTCTCTCTCTCTCTCTCTATATATATGTATGTGTGTGTGTGTGTGTGTGTGTGTGTGCATGCATATATATACAGTAATATAGGGTTTCCCTGGTGGCTCAGATGGTAAAGAATCTGCCTCCAATGCAGGAGACCCAGGTTCGATCCCTGGGTTGGGAAGATCCCTTGGAGGAGGGCATGGCAACCCACTCCAGAATTCTTGCCTGGAAAAGTCAATGGACAGAGGAGCCTGGCAGACTATAGTCCCTAGGGTTCTTGCCTGGAAAATTCCATGTACAGAGGAGCCTGGCAGTCTACAGTCTAGGGGGTCACAAAGAGTCAGATGTGACCGAGCATATGAGCATGCCCGCGTGTGTGTGTAAATATATATGTGCACTATACACACATATATACATACACACACACACACACACACAATGAAGGTGAAAGTCGCTCAGCTGTGTCAGACTCTTTGCAGCCCCATGGACTGTATAGTCCGTGGAATTCTCCAGGCAAGAATACTGGAGTGGGTAGTCATTCCCTTTTCCAGAAGATCTTCCCAACCCAGAGATCAAACCCAGGTCTCCCACATTGCAGGTGGATTCTTTACTAGCTGAGTCACAAAGGAAGCCCAAGAATACTGGAGTGGGTAGCCTATCCCTTCTCCAGCAGATTTTCCCAACCCAGGAATTGAACCGGGGTCTCCTGCATTGCAGGTGGATTCTTTACCAACTGAGCTATCAGGGACCTATTTATTCAAAGAGGATCATAATCCTTTTAAAGATTATGATCCTCTTTGAATAGATAAGAGACATGAAACACTTAGCCTAATGTCAAACAGTAATATAGCAGAACTGGAATTTCAAACTTAAGCCACTGTGATGCCAAAGTCCAAGATTCTCCTAACATAGCACGCTGTCTCCTTAAGATACAAAATATTCAACCATTCCCTGACAGGAAACCTTAATTGAAAGTGGTAAGCAGCATCTAGGTATCCTGATTCTACCCTTAGTTTGCAAATATAAAATCAGAAGTTCAGAGGATTTCCTGGTTTAATTTTTACAAATAATGAATATCCAGTCTCCACTTGAGCACTTCCAGTGGCCAGGAGATTTTTCTTTCCGTATTCATGCATCCGTGTCTACCTTGGTTCCCATACTTCTATGTTTATTCATAAACCAATATCTCTACTTATGACCTTATATGTGTGAATGTACAATTGTATTCCACATCTAATTATGACTTGAGAATCTTTGCTCTGCTAGAGACTGCAGTGCCTATCATTTATTTTATAATTTATTCATCACAATAAGCCAATAATATAGGCCCTATTTTTACCCGTAATTTGCTGAAGAAGAACATGAACTTATGAAACTAAATAACTTGTCCAAGTCACATAACTAAGAGTAATACATCAAAGTAGTGCAACACCTCCCAGGTTCAAACCTTTTCCTAACATGACAGTAATCCATAGCCTGCATTATGCAGTGAGAGCGTGATCCGGAGAAGAAATGCAGCCATAATCTTCAATTTGAAGTTGGCTATGTAAGCTTATGTTCTTATTTCCTGCTGCCAAAATTTTATAGAGTATAGCACCGAAGAGCAATGAAAAAGTGGTGCAGATAAATCCCAGCTTTCACCATCATCTGTGTACACGCTGTACCACTGGAGACCTCTATCATGTCTCACACCATACATAAGATCAGCGGTTGTCAAACTATGGCCCACAGCCAAAACTTGTTCACTTTCTGATTTTTAAATAAAGTTTTATTGGAACACATCTACAATTTTTAATTTACATATTGTTATGGCTGTTTCCTCACTATGAGGGCAGAATTATGGTGTCTTCAGAGACTGTGTAGTTCACAAAGCCTAAAATGTTACTCTCTGATCCTTTAAAGAAAGTTTGTCAGCTCCTGCATTAAAACTTTTGCATAATTCCTTCATTTTACCTATATAGAATGTATACAGAGGGAATGATAGGCTATCATAGGGTGGCCACGTGCACTACGCGAGAAGCTGCAAAGTAACAGCCAAAATAATTTGGCAATTTTGAGTTGGAGAACCGAGACAAAGAAATGTTATCCAAACTGTATTTTAGTTCAAGCCCTCTACTGCTAACACAGCAGTTCTAAAATGGCTTCTCTAATCCTCACTGAAGCACCAGAAGATGTTAACTTTATTCACTTATCATGACTCTGCCCTTAAAGCAGTAAGTCTCAATCTTAGATTCACCTGAGGAGATTAACAAAAAACATACACATAGTTGGTTGCACCATGGATAGAAATCCCAGACCTACTAAGTCAAAAATGCTTGGAACAGAAAAAAGACATTTGTATTTTCAAAATGTTTTATCAAGCAACTAGTATCTGATATCATTGCTGGGCAACAACTGCAAATAAATCTACTTCATCTTTCTGTGGAGCTTCCCAGGTGACTTAGCGGTAAAGCACCCTCCTGCCAATGCAGGAGCTGCCAGAGATGCTCGTTCAATCCCTGGATAGGGAAGATCTCCTGGAGGAGAAAGTGGCAACCCTTTCCAGTATTCTTGCCTGGGAAATCCCATCTACAGAGGATCGTGGTGAGCTACAGTCCATGGGGTCACAAAAAGTCAGACATGACTTGAGAGACTGAGCATGCACACATCTTTCTGTAGGCACTTGAGGATAATTATAATTCCATGACTTTGCATATCATCTATATGTCAAATATTTTACCTTAACCTTGCTCTGAGCTACAGTCACTTTTTTTTTTTAAATCACTCTTTACTTGGTATTTCTAGGTGATATCTCAAACTTCATCTGCCCCAATATGAAATGTTGATTTTTCCACTAAAGTCCTCTTCATCACAGTTAATGGCACCACCTATTCATTTGCTGAAGCCTAAATTCTAAAATAGTTCCATGATTTTTTTCCCACCAATCTCTCATTGGTAAGTTCAAAATAAATCATTTTTCTTTTCAGTTGGAATTTTTAACTCCTCTCATTCATAATTTTTTTCTCTCCATGGCAATTATGGCGATATTTCTAAAAATATGTCAAGCCACTTTCCTGCCTAATGCCCTCCAATGATGTTCTGCTTCATCAAAAACAAAAAACAAAACAGTGCAACCTTCTTCCTGTGTCCTAAAAATTGTACATGTGCTGGCTATTGCCAGAATCCATCTTTATCACTTTTCTTCTCTGTTCTCACGACAGCCTCATGAGTCTTCTTTCTTTTCCTTGAACACTAACCTCATTCATTTCTCAGGTACTTTGTATTTGCTATTTCTTGAGCTTGGACACTTTTTAATGTCTAGCTTCTTCTTATCAGGGAAGATACAGCTCAGAGAAGCCATTCCTGACTACCTTATCTAAAGAAACCAAGTTAAAGCACTGGATCACTTTTATTGAATCATCTTATTCTATTTTTCACATAACTCATCTATATGAAATTATCATGTTTGCTGATTATCCATTGTCCTGCCAAAGAATACAAAATCCTCAGGAATAAACCAAATGCCTAGAATGTAATGCACAGTGGTTGGGTACTTATTAAAGTACTGTTTTTCTGTTTAATTTTTTTAAAGCTAACTCCTCCTATTCTTTCAAATACTTAGTATACAATGATAGCAGTGTGAGTTCATTAACTATAATCTATTCCATGGTCACAAACAATCTATTCTATTTACCTTGCCCTATATTTGCTCTGAACAGACGCTGGTCTTAACCTTTCTTTGAAAGCGTCCTATGCATTTTTACAATATTTGTGTACATAGTAAGTATTGAATAAATGTTGATGAATGGAGTATATAATGGGCTTTTGGCTCCATACATCAAGACTTTCTTGAAGGACAGATAATTACTTCTACTTTATATCTGACATTTTAATATAACTGGCTGTGGTCATTATCCTTTGGAATTGCATTCTAGTCAATTCTTACAAAAAAAGAAGTAAATAAGGCACAATTACCTTGTGAGCAATCCACAATTGGATTTGCATTTAAAAATTGCTGAGTGAGCATGCCTGCTTGATGGTCAAATGAAACTAATCTCTTGTAACTCAAGGTCTTATCTATTTGGAGATGCACGGGTAGGAGGGTTAAGGAAGACTGAAGGATTCCTGAATGATAAAAGTCATCTCTCTCATTATTTATGTTTATGGAGTGTTTGCATTGATCTTCCACTGAACTACCGAAGGGGAATATAAAGGTGGTTAAGATACTGTCCCTGTTCCTGAGAAGCTCTCCATCTCTAGTTTACATGGTCACATCCCTGTCCAGCCTGCACACTACTTCTTGGAAACATCCCACATCGCTGATGATGGAAAGGGTCAGGTGTTCACATTGATAATAGCTTATTCCCTCTTCTGGGCACTGCTGTTGGTCTATGGGTAGATACTGTGAGTCAGTTTCATAAAGATTTGAATCAAAGGAACAAACTCTAAGGGAGTTGGCCTTTGAATTGTGTAAATGGTAGAATACAGATGTCCATGAATTCCTTTTGCTTTGGTCCTTGGGAGGGTCTCAATCCTGACCTGAGCACTATTTATTCTTTTTTTTTTAAATTTCAACGTGGCCTTAAGATAATTTGAATAGGCTTGTTTCTTGCAGCAAAATTTCCATTAAAAAGTTATGTAGCTAAGAACTATAGACCAAAATCTATACTTTAGCATGACTGGTACAATGATAAAGTTTGGTCAGTTTACTAGGTACAAAGAGAGGGTGCCTTCAATTTGGCCTAAGAAGGTCAGAGAAATCTTACAGGAGATAACACCTAAACTGAATTATGGAGAATAATAATTAACTTGGAGGAAAATGGTGGAGGAAAAAAAGGAAAGTTTTGCAGCCTGAAAAAATCCAGGGGTCCAAAACAGCAGGTATATTTTGGGAAATGCAAGTTTAGTGTAATGAGCTCAAAATACAAGGTAATGAAGCATCAAGGAAGTTATCTGGAAAAGTAGGTAAAAGCAAGACCATGGAATGTCTTTAATAAGATTTGTTAGCTGAAAAAATGGACAATGTGAGAGTTTTTATTTAAGTCTTACTCGGAGCAAAAGGAGGACTATGGCCTTGGAGACAGCATTTTAGATAGCTCTGGGAAATTCCTCCAAAGAGGTAGAAGGTGAAAGGATTAGTCCTCAGTTGTGTCCGACTCTTTGAGACCCCATTGATTGTAGCCTACCAGGCTTCTCTGCCCATGGAATTCTCCAGGCAAGAATACTGGTATGGGTAGCCATTCTCTTCTCCAGGGGATCTTCCCGATTCAGGGATTGAACACAGGTCTCCGATTGCAAGTGGATCCTTTACAGTCTGAGCCACCAGGGAAACCCCCAAAGAGGTAGAAGGAAAGGTCAAGACATATGATTATAGTGAAGGGGGATAGTTACAGCCAAGCACACATTTTTGCAGAAAGTTCCTGCTAGTCACGAGGAGCAGGTATCTCCATTAATGATTTCAGTGCTTTCCTAGATATGAGGAGATACAGGAATTTGGGCTCATAAAATCATTTTCTGAAAATATCTGGCTGCCTGAAAGCCTGTTCTGCCAGTTTCCCCCAAAACAGAGTGTCTCATTCCTGATCTTCACCCTGAACTCCTTTCCAGGTATGTTGAAGGTCAGCAACTAGGATGGCTAATGACCTAATCCTTCTAATGGCAGGTGACAATTTTTAGTTAACAGATGCTAAGTAGTTTGAGTTTTGCCTTGTAGGCTCATAATCTGCTGAATGACCATATTTGATCCTTTCTATGGGGAGATCATGAATAAATCCTCAGGGACCCTCTAATTATTCTATAGCTCCTTTTTCAGGGGCAGCCCCAGGAAAGCTTTTGAAAAGAAACACAGAGCATGTGGAAAGGAGCCAATACTCAAAATCAGTAGTCCAGAGTTTGAGCCTCTGCTCAACTGCTTCCTATCTGAGCAATATGGAAGAAGGAATTTAATTCAATTGAAACTGTTTCCTTATCTAGATATAAAATGGAAGTTACAAAATATCTACCTCCCAGAATTGTAGTTTACATCCAATACATGTGTTCTTGAAAGTGAAATGTGTTAGTCCATCAGTCGTGTCTGACTCTTTGTGACCCCATGGACTGTAGCCTGCCAGGCTCTTCTGTTCATGAAATTCTCCAGGCAAGAATACTGGAGTGGGTAGCCATTCCCTTCTCCAGGGGATTTTCCCAGCCCAGGGATCAAACCTGGGTCTCCTGCTTTGCAGGCAGATCTATGACAGTCTGAGCCACCAGGGAAGCCCACATGTGTTCTTGTTGTTGTTGTTCAGTTGCTCAGTTGTGTCTGATTCATTGCACCCCCATGGACTGTAGCACGCCAAGCTTCCCTGTCCTTCAACATCTCTCAGAAATTGCTCAGACTCATGTCCATTGAGTTGGTGATGTCATCCAACCATCTCATCCTCTGTCATCCCCTCTCCTTATGCCTTCAATCTTTCCCAGCATCAGGGTCTTTTCTAATGAGTGGGCTCTTTGCATCAGTGGCCAAAGTATTGGAGTTTCAGCTTCAACATCAGTCCTTCCAATGAATATTCAGAATTGATTTCCTTCAGGATAGACTTGTTGGATCTCCTTGTAGTCCAAGGGACTCTCAAGAGTCTTCTCCAATACCACAGTTCAAAAGCATCAGTTCTTTGGTGCTCAGCCTTCTTTACGGTCCAACTATCACGTCCATGCATGACTGCTTTAAAAACCATAGCTTTGACTAGATGGACATTTGTCAGCAAAACAATGTCTCTGCTTTTTAATATGCTTTCTAGGTTTATCATATATTTTCTTCCAAGGAGCAAACATCTTTTAATTTTATGGCTGCAGTTACCATCTGCAGTGATTTTGGAGCCCAAGAAAATAAAGTCTTCAATGTTTCCATTGTTTCCCCATGTATTTGGCATGAAGTGATGGGACCGGATGCTGTGATCTTAGTGTTTTGAATGTTGAGTTCTAAGCAAGCTTTTTCACTCTCCTCTTTCACTTTCATCAAGAGGCTCTTTAGTTCCTCTTTGCTTTCTGCCATAAGAGTGGTGTCATCTCCATACCTGAGGTTATTGCTATTTCTCCCTGCAATCTTGATCCCAGCTTGTGCTTCTTCCAGTCCAGCGTTTCTCATGATGTACTCTGCATATAAGTTAAATAAGCAGGGTGACAGTATACAGCCTTGATGTACTTCTTTCCCTATTTGGAACCAGTCTGTTGTTCCATGTCTGGTTCTAACTTTTGCTTCTTTATCTGCATACAGGTTTTTCAGGAGGCAATCAAGGTGATCTGGTATTCCCATCTCTTGAAGAATTTTCCACAGTTTTTTGTGGGGAAAAAAAAAACTGCCTCACAGTCAAAGGCTTCAGCATAGTCAATGAAGAAGAAGTAGATGTGTTTCTGGAATTCTGTTGCTTTTTCAATGATCCAACGAAAGTTGGCAATTTGATCTCTGGTTCCTCTGCCTTTTCTAAGTCCAGCTTGTACATCTGGAAGCTTGTACATCATGTGCTCTTAATGCCCTGCTCTAGGGTAGTTTCTGACCTTACTCTTTCACAGGCAGCATCTCAATGAATGACAACCATATACTGAAGTAAATATTATTGTCTTATTTGAAATGGGGACACTGAAGCTCAGGGAGGTAAAGTTGTCTAGTTTCACACAACCAGTCATAGAGGTGCTAATATCCAAAATCACATTTTAATAGAGTGGAAACCTATGGGACCTTCTCAAGGCAGACCCCTCGCCCATATCATCTGCTTTAGCTTCTCCTCTAAGTACTTAGAAAATAGTATCTGATGCACATTTCCTGAATTGTTTTACAGATGCTAAACCCCCTCAAATGGAAGAAATTAAGTACTTTTAAAAATTTAACTTTTATTTTATATTGGAGCATGGCTGATTTACAATATTGTGTGAGTTTCAGGTATACAGCAAAATGGTTCAATTATATATATGTATATCCATTTTCTTTCAGATTCTTTTCCCACATAAGTTATATATTATGGTTGCTGAATTGCATGGTGATTCCATTTTTATTTATTTATTCTTTTAACTTTTTACATTGTATTGGGGTGCCTGGGCTTCCCAAGTGGCTCAGGGGTAAAGAATCTGCCTGCCAATGCAGGGTATGTCCTGAGATACAGGTTCAATACCTGGGTCAGAAAGATCCCCTGGAGGAGGAAATGGCAACCCACTCCACTCTTCTTGTCTGGATAATCCTATGGACAGAGCAACCTGACAGGGTACAATCCACAAGGCTGTAAAGTCAGACACAACTAAGCAACTGAGCATGCAAGGATATCTGAGTAACAATGTTGTGATAATTTCAGATGCACAGCAAAGTGATTCAGTCACACATATACATGTAGCAGTTCCCGCCACCCGCCACCCCCGCCAAACTTCCCTCCCACCCAGGCTGCCATATAACACTGAGCAGAATTCCCTATACTATACAGTAGGTCCTTGCTGGTTATCCATTTTAAATATAGCAGTGTGTACACATCAATCCCAAACTCTCCAACTATCTCCTTCTCCCTTTTCCCTACCCTGGCCCCGTAACCATGAGTTCTCTAAGTCTGTGAGTCTGTTTTGTAAACAAATTCATTTGTATCATGTCTTTTAAAATTCTGCGTATAAGGGATATTATTAACATATGCATTTCTATTTCTCTGTCTGACTTAGTATGCTAATATCTAGGTCCAACCACGTGCTGCAAATGGCATTATTTCATTCTTTTAAATGACTGAGAAATATTCCATTGTATGTATATATTACATCTTCCTTATCCATCTCTTTGTCGATTGACATTTAGGTTGCTTCCATGTCTTGGCTGTGGTAAATAGTACTTCAATGAATACTGAGGTGCAAGTATCCTTTCAGACCATATTTTTCTCTGGATATATGCCCAGGAGTGGGATTCAGAATTCTCACTCATGTGGGAGAACTTCTGTGAGGTCATAATTTTCTAGTGTGTGGGTCACCCAACTGGCAGGTATGGGGTTTGATTATATCATAGAAACACTCCTCCCAGCATCCCCTTGTGGCTTCTTCTTTGTCTTTGAATGTAGAATAACTTTCTGATAGGTTTCAATCTTTTTTGTCAATGATTATTCGGCTGTTAGTTGTGATTTTGATGTCTTTGTGAGAGCAGGTGAGCTCAAGTCCTACTCTATCATCTTGTCTCCTCCCGTAACCCAGAAATTAATGATTTGATGACCATGAGCATGTTACCTGCAGATCTCTGGTGCCCAAGGATTGATCATGTCAGCCCCTGTGACACCACTCTGTTATCTCACCATCAACCAACCAGAGAATTGTGCATTAATTGATTATGTACTCTTGGATGCCACTCATTTACCTGGCCTTTAAAAATGTTTTGCTGAAACCCATTGGGGAGCTCAGACTTTTTGAGTATTAGCTGTCATGGACTCCTCATACAAGACCCCACAACAACTGCCACACTTTCATTTACCACAATCTAGTGTTAGTAGTTTGAGCATTCTTCAGCATTGCCTTTCTTAGGGATTGGAATGAAAACTGACCTTTTCCATTTCTGTGGCCATCAAAGGTCCGTCTGGTCAAGGCTATGGTTTTTCCAGTGGTCATGTATGTATGTGAGAGTTGGACTGTGAAGAAAGCTGAGCGCCGAAAAATTGATGCTTTTGAACTGTGGTGTTGGAGAAGACTCTTGAGAGTCCCTTGGACTGCAAGGAGATCCAACCAGTCCATCCTAAAGGAGATCAGTCCTGGGTGTTCATTGGAAGGACTGATGCTGAAGCTGAAACTCCAGTACTTTGGCCACATCATGCAAAGAGTTGACTCATTGGAAAAGACCCTGATGCTGGGAGGGATTGGGGGCAGGAGGAGAAGGGGACAACAGAGGATGAGATGGCCGGATGGCATCACCGATTTGATGGGCATGAGTTTGAATAAACTCTGGGAGTTGGTGATAGACAGGGAGGCCTGGCGTGCTGCGATTCATGGGGTTGTAAAGAGTCGGACACAACTGAGCGACTGAACTGAACTGAGTGTTAGTAGATTGACTTCACTGTGAGCAGGGGAGGGGACCCAAATGTACTTTAGTAACAGTACATGTTGGACTTTAAATCCAGCCCTTTCCCCCCAAAACACTAAATTGTAAAAATAACAATGTTTTAAGAAAAAAAGTTTTGCACATAATAATCATCACCTTTTTCAGTGGGTGAAGTCAGTATTTGCTGAGCTCCCATCTCCTTTTTTGAGACAGATTCTGTCACTCAAGTGCCCTGACTCTCCTTGGGCTTTCTTCTTGTTATATGCAAAATGGGCTTCCCATTTGCGTGGCTTGGTGGTAAAGAATCCATCTGAAATACAGGAGATCAACTGCCATGCTGGAGACCCAGGTTCGATCCCTGGGTTTGGAAGATCTCCTGGAGAAGGAAATGGCAACCCACTCCAGTATTCTTGCCTGGAAAATCTCATGCACTGAGGAGCTTGGTGGGCTACAGTGCATGGGGTCACAAGAGTTGTACATGACTTAGTGACTAAACCACCAACCACCATAGGCAAAAGACCTTCATATAACTTGGCCTTTCACCTAGGCTGTCCACTAAGGCATCACCTGATTGCAAGGTCATCACTGACTGCCTGTCCAAAATGATTTTTTTCTGATATTCTATTCTGTACAGGCTTGCTAGGAACCTAAAAATTCTTGTGATTAATTGATTTATTCCAAAACATAGAAAACTTTTTTTTAATTGTCCCTCCATTTCAACAGAGGTTCCTTGAAGACTTAGTTCCTTAATCCACTATGTTTTAAAACTGTTTTCAGGAACATTGATGTGAAGAGATGGTCCATTAAAAAAGAGTTCATGAGAATCACCATATTGATTAACATCTTGGGTGTTACCTTATTTCTCATGCTCATGAGCTTTATTTTTTTAATGAGGCAAGAATTGTCCTATTGATGTTAATGATGTAATTAATGAGAAAGTAAGTATTTTTTAAAAAACTATGATAGCCATGTAGCTCCATACAAATAGAAGTTATGATTCTGATGAAAATTAATGTTAGGTACTATACAATGTTAGCAATCCTTAATATTATTGCTATTAATAATATATCAAATTAAAAGCAAATATGAACTAAAGTAAGGAGAGACTTTATTCAAAAACAATATTATAGTAAGAAAAGTGAGACTATTGCAATAGAGAGAATTCTTTGACTATAAGATCTGAAAGCATCTTAATCAGAAAAGGGATTTTCTTTTAGAAGAAGAGGTAAAAACCATTAAAATCAGCTGATTCTCAGAAATTTTTCAAGAAGAATGTGTTCAAGTTCTATGCTCACTAGTGGGCCGAAGTTCAGAGATCTGGGAGAAGTAGAAAACCCTGAGCAAAACTTGGTCAAGTGAAGTTTTGGGCATGTTGGCCAAACTCGTCAGCAGAAAGAGACAGTTCAGCTAATCAGAAATGAGACAAAGATGGGAATTTGGAAGTCTAGGTCTGGTCTTGTTGTAGGCAAACAAGGTGTCATACATGAGTCATCTATAAGTCACAAAGAGAATGGTGGTTCTTTGCAGTAAGCCATTTGGGGGGACATAAAAGGAGATGAAGAGAATTTCTTAATTATTGTTGTTTTCCAGGAGCACAAGGCTTAAATAAATTTCAACACTGCCAGACATCATCTTTATCATTGCTTTTCTTGTGTATAGTTAGTCATTCAAAATATACTAACTTTAGGCAAGTTGCCTAGTCTTTCAGACCTTCAGTTTTCTTATCAGTAAAATGGGAATAATTATAGTAACAACTAATTTGCCAGATTTCTGTGAAGTTTACTGACAAGTGCCTAACAGCTATAAATATTGTATATATGTTGTTTTGTTTGTTTGTTTCATTTTTGTTACTAGTGGTTCCATGGACTCTGCTTCCTTCTTTTCATCTTTTCCTTTGCCCCCTCTGCCCCTCCCCCTTCTTCTCTTTTTCTTCTTCTGCTTTAATAAGGGTAAATCTCACCTCATGCAGCAAAGGGGAAGGCAGAAGGCATTTGTAGAATGAATTTTAGGTGCCTGATAAAGGGCAACTCATTACTCACAATAAAATCCCAAGCTGTGTATTTAGTGTCCTCATATAAGGATCGAGGAAACTGAGGCTCAGCAAAGTTTGCCTAAGTTCATACAGTTCATAGGTGATGGAAAGAGATAATACAGGTGTGAGGTGGCTGACTTGACTCTTTCTCATCAGGTCTCATGGAACATGAAATGCTCATGCACATGAAACAGCCCAATTTTATACCAGGGATATGGAAAAGAGATGGAGAAAAAGATACCTCAGCTGTATGAAAGTGAAAAGTGAAAGTGAAGTCGCTCAGTTGTGTCTAGCTCTTTGCTACCCCGTGGACTGTGTCCATGGGATTTTCCAGGCAAGAGTATTGGAGTGGGTTGCCATTCCTTCTCCAGGGGATCTTCCCTACCCAGGGATTGAACCTGGGTCTCCCGCATCATAGGCAGATGCTTTACCATCTAAGCTACCAGGGAAGTCTCAGCTGTACAGGCATGTGAATAATTGCTTTTCTTTGTGATGGAATCAATGAGCTTTCTCTTCTGTATAATTATCTTTGAAAAAGGCAGAGAAAAAGTTAAAGGGGGAGAGAGAGAGCTAGAGAAAGGAAGAGAGAGAGAGAGAGAGAAAGAGTGAACTCCAACCCATCAAGCCCATATTGCACATTGGCTGCCAGCAATGTTTCTTTTAAAAATAAAATAAAAATGTTCAGTTGTAGATTTTTTCCCTTTTGGAGAGATGCAGGAATTGCAAAGAGAGTGCCAGACAGCACTAGCATATGCTTATTTTTCTAGCTCAATGTGGGCAGCCTTTCTTAAACATTTTGTATAAATATATTTATTCTCCCACTGAGACCTTGCCTGCCAGGTTCAGAAACAACTGAGTAAGCAGATGCGTTATAAATCGAGGAAAGAAAAGAAAGGATTGCCATGGAAATGCTGATGGCCCCTTTATTCTAGCTGAGTACATTGCCCTGGTATAATAAATTACTGGTTGATGCATTGATGATAAATCTATAGTGGTTTTCATATTCAAAGTAAAAGATATTTCACTCTGTCTTTGCTGGAGATGTAGTCAGAAAGCAAGGAAATGTTGACATCCGGTGGGCAGGATTGAAAAAAAAAACACACACACACAGACCCTTTGGTGTACAACCCACATTTGCAAGCTGTCTGCGTTTCTTGTATTGGCCTCAGCTTTGACAAATGTAAAAAAGTCACTAATATTTTGACACTCTCCCTGCCCAAGTCTGATACCAGCTGGCTGTGAAGCCACATACTCATTGTTCTGCTGGATTTTAAAGACTGGGTCCCAGCCAAAGGACTGGACTGGATCCATTCATTCATTTTCAAGATTGAAGTTGCAGCTTAACTGTAATGACCATTTCTCAACTCAATCTGGAAACCTCTTCCAAACCCAACAGATGCCTGAGAGGCAAATGTGCATTTGGATTAGAAACCATCCTCTCAGATAAAGAAACAAACGGTGATCTTTGATTCTGGAAAGAATTATTTGCTTTGAGAGCAATTAATGCTCTGTATATTGATTATGTCTTATTTTATAAAATGCTCATGCTTTTGGAACCTTAGTAAAAATCCCTATCTTACCATTTTAAATTAAATGAATATTGAAATGCAGAGAAATTATGACCCCAATTATGAAAAAAAATATGCCCAGAGGAAAACTGAAAGAAAACACCCAAAATGTCAAAAACATTAACAGTGGCAAGGGAGGCATGTTTAAGGTTATGGTGAGTTTTTCCTTTCTACTTTTATATGGTTTTCTTTTCTATAATAAGTTTTAAGTTTATAATTGAAGAAAGAAAATAAACTATTCATTCTTTTGAAAACATGCTGTTTCTTTTACTGTATTTTCAGCTCCAGTGACCATATTGTTCTAGTAATCATAAGCAACTATTGCTAAAGTGTGCTACAGCCATGGAAAATAAAACCACTCTATAATCTACAATAAAATATCTTTGCTTTCTACTTCTAAAAAATGCTCCCCTGCTGTGTGTTCCTGCTGTCCCATTTTTCCAGTCACTTAATAATTGGAGACATTAACCCTGATCACTTGCAAATTTTCCATTTAAATTTATTTTCAGGTAAGCAGATGCTTGGGAAAACTGTCATCACAGGGCTGTAGGAGAAAGGGAGTTATAACTTGATCCTGAAATCATTTGAGGGGACTATTTTCAAGCCATGATGAGACACCTATATGCTTTAGTATTGGAGTAATCTTTGATAAATAATTCGTATTAACACTTTAATATAAATCAATTTCTTGTGTCCTTCTATGTGCCAGATTCTGTATGAAGGACTTGTATGTGCTATTTCATGTCACCATCAGACAACTTTATGAACTATATACCTTCATCATATACACTTCAGTTGAGGAAACTGATACCTAAAGTTGAAAAATTTGAATCTGTTGATATATCAGTTTGATCTATCAGGTCATCCATAGGGTTGCAAAGAGTCAGACACAACTGAGCGACTGAGCACCCAAGCATTGTTTACCCTTAAGTTATGGAGTTTTATGTCAGAAAGACTTTGCTTTTGATCTCAGTTCCTTGACTTAGAAGCTGGTGACTCTAATCAATCACTGTGCCTCTTTAAGGCCCAATTTCTCTGTCAGTAAAATGGGGATGATAAAAAAATTCGAAGACATAGGGCAACTGCAAAGATTAAAGTAATGTCATCAGCATCTATTGGAGAAAAGTCCTCTCATTCCAGCGCATCCCTTCCAAATAAAATCTGCTGAAAATGAACATAGAGATAGGCTTCTTTGGAAATGTTTCTTTATCCTGCCTGTTAAAATTTGACAGTATTTCTCCACAGCCTGTAGCCATATTCATCTCTTTGGCTCAGGCTGCACTGATTAAAAAATGGATTGCCAGCAGTCATCTGTGATTGTGTACCATGGAAGGGCTGCTCTTCTCTTCCTCCACCCAATTGTCCCATGCACTATTCATGAGTTCTACAATATTCCAAACTTTAATTTCCACAGATTAATTCTCACTAATTATTCACCATATGAACCTTTGCAGGAGAATTCCAGTGAATGCTCTTCCATCCTGAGGCAGGGAAGGCAATGTCGAATCGTTTTCTGATTTCAAGTGGAAAACAAACTAATTATGTGGAAATATGATAATAGATTGCGCTGCAGGGACCAGTCCTCTGCAGGCTTCAAAATGTTTGCTTATGATCGGCCCTTCGTGTTATTTCTTCCAGGAGGATCTGCCCTTTCATAATGCATCAACATTATTGACTGGCCTGTGATTCCTTACTTGGAGTTAAGATAATATGCATAATTGTATATTACTTCCGTCTGGTGGAAACAAACAAGATGTTCGGGTGCTAATGATCAAGCAGTGACTGCTGGGAAAAATAGCATGAGTCAAGCCCCAAAACCAACAAAGAGCAGCTTTTTTCTTTGGCATCTATCACCAGCTTTTTTAGACCCAGCTCTCTATGCCACTTGGCCACAGGTATTGTTCTTTTCTGTCAGCCCAAACTTAGGAGGTTGCTGGGGTTAGTCATATATACTCCAAATCTGTAAAATTATAAAAGATCCATAGGTTGTGAATTTTAATGTGCACTTGTATTTGTTCAGGTCATTTCTTCTACTTGAAATGTCTTCCTTCTTCTCTCTGGCAGCAAGTTTCTTGTCCTTCAAAATCCAGCTCAAACGCTACTTTCCTACTCAATGTGCTTTGTTCTCTAAGCAAACAAATACCAGATGAACACAATAGGTATTATGCAAATTCATTCTCATATCTTTGCTTAACAATTTTTGACTTTATGGTTTGCTAGTTCTACTCTAGGCATTCAGGATAGAGTAACTAAATAAGAAAACAAATCATACTCCTTTTCTTCAATTATTTAATGTTCTTCTTCTCTGTAGTAATTAATATTCCTATTTATCAGTTATTTATTCTGCCTTGTCATGCACCTGATGAACACCGTCATAGCTTACTTATATCTATAACCCCTTGACCAAGTACGTAGTAAGTGCTAAATAAATGTCCATTATACTTGAAGTTTCAGGAGAGTGGATCATGCAAACTGATGAATTACATCAGAGATGCAAATGCTTGCCAGCTCCAGGTGATTTGTAGTGGCTGCATGAAGTGCTGAGAAAAGAATTTTTGAGTCTGCTTATGCTTAGTGGAAAAGTTTTCTGTGATTGATTAGTCATGTCTGCAGTGGGAGACCAGCAAACCATATATCATGTATTTGCGTTCTCATAGTAGAGGTTTAACCTTGGGCATCTTCAAGACAATCAATGTAAGTATATGTTTAGTGAGTGAAATTGATGAATATCAGTGTTAAACTGGTTATGATCCACCAAGGGGATTTCAGCATTGTGATTTTGAACATTAAACCCTTGAAACAAAACATTTTGATTTACTTTTTATGGAAATCATGTGTGTGTGCTAAGTTGCTTCTGTCATGTCTTACTCTGTGCGACCCTATGGACTATATATAGCCTGCCAGGCTCCTCTGTCCGTGGGATTCTCCAGGCAAGAACACTGGAGTGGGAAAAAAAAGAATACTGGAGTGGGTTATTATGTCCTCCTCTAGGGAATTTTCCTGACCTAGGGACCAAACCCATGTCTCTTAAGTCTCTGCATTGACAGGTGGGTTCTTTGCCACTAGCACCACCTGGGAAGCCCATAACATCTGCCATTATTGGGCTAGGCACTTTCCTTATACTATGTCATCTCATTTGTCACAGCAACACTGTTTATTAGGTCATTAAAAAATATTTATTTATTTGGCTCCATCAGGTTTTACTTGTGGTGTGTGGGCTCCAGAGTACACAGGTTCAGTAGTTGCGGCATGTGGTCTCAGTTGCTCCACGGAATGTGGGATCTTAGTTCTCTGACCAGGGATTGAACTTGCATCCCCTGCATTGGAAAGTGGATTCCTAACCACTGGACCACCAGGGAAGTCCCTTATTAAGTCATTTTAATCCCGTGTGGTGCAGTGATAAAGAATTCACCTGCCAATGTGGGAGATACAGGTTTGATCCCTGGGTTGGGAAGATTCCCCGGAGAAGGAAATGGCTACCTACTCCAGTATTATTGCCTGAAAAATTTTATGGACAGAGGAGCATGGTGGACAACAGTCCATGGGTTGGAAATAATTGGACATGACTGAGTGACTAAGCAGCTTTATACAGTAATCCCATTTTACAGATTTAGAAACTGAAGCTCAGAAGCTTAACCTGGATGAAAAGATTGTGAATATAAAATCTAAAATTCAAGTTTGGTTTGTTCTTATTTGAAAGTTCATGTTTTTTTCCATCATCCTCAATACAAATTGCCATTTAGTTCTAGTCTAAAGCATTTTGTTTTACTCTCCTGAGAAAGGAGCCGCTTTTACCTAGTGGGTAATGAGTCAACTATATGTGAAGTGAAAGTCGCTCAGTTGTGTCCAACTCTTGGCAGCCCCATGGACTGTAGCCTGCTAGGCTCCTCTGTCCATGGAATTCTCCAGGCCAGAATGCTAAAGTAGTTAGCTGTTCCCTTCTCCAGGGGATCTTCCCAACCCAGGGATTGAACCCAGATCTCCTGCATTGCAGGTGGATTCTTTACTATTTGGGCCACTATATATGAGGAATTCCAATGATTGTGATCTTTGTGGATAATAGAGGAGCAGGGACCTCATGTAAGAGTGTGAGTGCAGACAGATTGAAGAATAGAAGTGGCTTAAATGGTAAGAGGTTGAAAATGTTGAAAATGAAAGACAACTCCTTTTCTTGAGTGTCTTGCTTGCCAGGCATTGTGTTTCATGCTGAATGATTTTCTTGAACACTCTTTATGGTGAGCATTACTAGTGCCATTTCTAAAAATAAGGGAATATAGGCTCAGAAAAATTGACTAACTATATTAATGACCAGAGAGATATTATTTATTTTGCTCTTCAAGTACTGTATCCATAATTCAATATTGAGTTTTCTGTCTAGCAGAAATCAGACTCTAAAGAAACAAGTAAATACATAGAAATATATTTTTGTAATGGTTAGTAAAAAAGTAAACCGGATTTCAAGTCCAAATCTGTTCACATCTAAAGCCTGCACTATTTCTATTATGTCAGGCTGCCCTTGAGAAGTTTAAAATGTGCTTGTGACTTTGAAGCCAGTTCCATTTTTCAAGGATAACTTCTTACACAGTTGCCTCAATGCAGCTGGTCCTTTGGAAAAAAATGTTTATAAGAAGGCTTGGCAGGTTTCTTGGACATTAAATATCTCTTACAAAATAATATTTTGATGGATTACATGTAAATGAATCAGAAACATATGGCTTCCATTCCCTTTAGAGTGCACACACAAAATGATTTTATGTGTTTGGCAAAATGGATTTTCCTGAATGCCGCCTTCATGTACCCCTCCCTTTCCATTCCTCAGTGCATTATGTCCAAGAAGACTGAGAGATCTTCTAAGAATCCCACAAAAACCTTGGTCCTTCCTTCTCTGCTTCTGACTCCACACTCATACGTAGTTCATTATTCCCTTTTATTTCCTAGAGCAGTCGTGGTGGTGGTGGGTTAGTTGCTAAGTCATATCCAACTCTTGCTGCTGCAAGGACTATAGCCCACCAGGCTCCTCTATGAATGGAATTTCCCAGGCCAGAATACTGGAGTGGGTTACCATTTCCTTTTCCAGGGGATCTTCCTGACTCAGGGATCAAACCCACATCTCCTGCATTGAAGGCTGTCTCCTGCATTGCAGGTGGATTCTTTACTGACTGAGCCACAAGGGAAGCGGTAGCTGCTACTTAGTGTGACAAGCTAGTAGCTTACTTAGGCCTTCCCTAGAAGATGAGACTATCATCACAATAGACACCTGTTGAGCTGTTTTTGGAATGCTGAACACTCCACTCAGTCATTGCAAATAAAGAGACTCCTCCTCATGTACAGTGTTAAGTCATGTGAGTTTTATATTATTAACGTGTACATATTTTGAGTTTTGTGCCTTGGGGCATTTCATCCGAAAATCTGCTGGACTGTGCAGTATCAGATATTTATTTTGAACAGATTGAGGCTATTACATTGTCTGTGGAGTATAAAATGCACCCATCATGATTTCATGTCAAAGGTTGTAACCCCAACATACACACTAGTGAAGCTGCAAAACAGACTGATGACCAACTGGACCACAAAGAAAGTCAGGAGGGCCCATTAGGCTTAGGAAGATATTTTTATATCCATTTTCAAAAGCCAGTGTGTAAACTATATTGGTTGATATTAATATTTGTCTTAGATTTGTTGAAAAAGGGAGATATCTACAGTAGGTGATGTAATATAAAAGGGTTATTGTAACATGCTAAAGCTTATGAGTTGGAAAAAACAGGCCAGTGTGGAAAATATGATCCTATTAAATTGCAAAAGTGGTAACTTCAAAAGAAATTAAGGTGTACAGGTTTCACCAAAGTCTATAGATGTCACAAACTCACATGCCTCAGGGACAAAGGTCACTGAGTGAACACAGGAAAGAGTCAGTCAGCTTTGTTGGAGGCTGTGAGAAGCAGGATTGAGCACAATCCCCCTGTAGCATATTCAGATGCATAATTTTAAAAGCACTCTTGCAGTAGATATATCTTTGAATCATAGAAATAGATATATCCTTACCTGATTTTTAACCTCTGTGACCAGTCACTTCTGGGCAAATCTATTTCTCTTACGCGTGCAAGAACTCCTTCTTATCACTCTCATTTACTTCCTCCTACCTATCTTGATCTACAAATAGGATGACTGGATCAGCAGGCCAGAGTTTGCTTGCAGAAACTTTTACTCTTGAGAAAATTTGCCAATAGTGAAGTTCTGCCAGATTCACTTTCTACCCCTTCCCCTATCCTTACCTTCTCTTCTCTCATGCAATTTCTGTATTCGGGAAAGGAATCTGATTCTATTTGAAGCAAAAAAGGGAGTTTAGGTTGAAAGCAAGATAGTACCAGAGTTGTTTTCAGATTGCATGGACAAGGTTAGATTACCACAGAGAGCAAGATGAAAGGTCAGTAATAACAGGTGGAGAAAAGAGGAGGATACCATTGAATGAAGTAAATTTAATGTAAAGGATGTAATTTTAACAGTTTGCTTAGGTAGTTTTCAATTTATTATAGCCCCACATCAGGTCAATTGGCCCATATTCTCTGTAGCATTCATCTGGAAAAGCGCCACATCCTCTCTCACAGATTGTCTCAATAAGAAGTAATAATAGTAGGCTGTAATGGCTGGGGTCATTGGCTTTAGAGTCAGACATCTGTGTTTGAATCCTGGATCCTCAAATTTTCCTAAGATCACATAGCTTGTTACATCAGAATATGTTACTTGGTATTAATTAAAAATATTTATGGAATGCTTATTTTGTATATTTTAGATTTTACAATGCAATTTTACATCCTTTGTTTCATGTATCCTAAAATGCTTTTATATGGTAGGAGGGGAAAAAATAAAAAAATGCCATTGTTCCCAAATGAGAGCTATGAACCCAGAGGCTCATAGACTTTATTTGACTTGCTTAGGGCTACAAAGCCACTAAGTAGTGGAGTCGAGACTAACAGTTCCTATCTCCTAATTTTTCAACTGAATTTTCTCCCTACACTGTACTTTACCAAAAGGCTGGATTTGAAATGTTTATGCCTTATTGTTAGTTGCTTAGCCGTGTCTGACCCTTTGCAACCCCATGGACTGTAGCCCGCCAGGCTCCTCTGTCCATGGAATTCTCCAGGCAAGAACTGGAGTGGGTAATCATTCCCTTCTCCAGGGGATCTTCCTGACCCAGGAAATGAACCTGGGTCTCCTGCATTACAGGTGGATTCTTTACCATCTGAGCTAGCCAGGAAATGTTATGAGTCTGCTTAAGTCCAGTAAAATGAAGGTGAATCAAACGATGACATATGAGATAGTGAAAATCATTTTTATATGCAAAATGGTTAACATTTTTTTATAAGACAGAAGGGTACCATGACAACACTTTCAAGAGAGCTTCACTGAATTCATGTAGAATCAGTGATACAAAAGCAAGCTTAGTTAGGCATATCATGATTTACTCCCACTTGGAATGAACTAAGCACATAGCAGTAAAACAACCCTCTGACTAAGCAGGAAATCAACTTAGGATTATATACTAAGGGCATGTTATGGACTGAATGTTTGTGTCTCCTAAGGATTCATGTGTTGAGGTTCTAACCCCTAATGTGGTACTATTTGGAGGTAGAGCCTTTGGGGGGATAATTAAGTTTCAATAAGATCGTGAGGGTGATGCTCTCATGATGAGGTTAGTGCCTTTATTAGGAGAGGAAGAGACACAGAGCTTCTTTGCAACATGTGGGGATACAAGGAGAAGGCAGCCATCTGCCAGTCAGAAAGAGGGTCTTCACCAAGATCTGAATCTGTCAGGACCTTGATCTTGGACTTCTCAGTCTCATAAATCTATGAAAACTATATCTCTGTGGCTTAAGCCACCTGATTTATTGTATTCTGTTATAGCATCTTCATCTAAGACAGGCACCTGTCTTAGAATACAAGATCCTTCTGGACTTCAAATCCAGAACATTTCATCAGAGAAGCCAATCTAGAAAATAATTTTAAAAGAAGTTTACAGTTAAAATATATTGAAATTCAGAACTTAATAGACAGTTTTAACAGTGGCCTGGACAAAAAAGGAGAGAGAATAAATGACTGGAAGAAAAATTGTTAGAAAAGATCAGAAACAGAGAGAAAAAAGTGGAAATGTAGAGAAGCACATAAAGGAATATAAAACATAGAGAAAGGGTCTCACATACGCATATTTAGAAACATAGTTGGATACAGAGAGAAGATAGAGGAAAAGGATTATTTGAAGAACTCTGGGCTAAGAGTTGTCCAAAATTTATAAAAGGCATTAAGCCACAAAACTGAAGAAATCTATAAACCTCAAGAAGTGTCAATACAAACAATTTTTCAGTTTCATGAATACTTCACAGCAAACTGATGAAACTCCAAAGACAAAGAAAATCTTGAAAGAAGTTAGATGAAAAGATTCATATTATTTTTAAAAGAGCACTAAGACTGATGGCTGACTTAAAAAAAAAAAAAAGCTATTGAGGATTAACTAAGGTATACTACATCACACATATTTAAAGTATAATTAGATCATTTTTGACATACGTGTATACTAGTGAAGCCACCACCACCAATAAAGATTCTAAACATTTCTGTCACTTAGAACAGTTCTTGTATCCATTTGTAATCTAGTCTTCCATCTTCCCCATCCCTAGGCAACAACTCATTTGTTTTCTGTCACTACACATTAGTTTAGATGGTCTACAACTTTTTACACAGATGGAATAATATAATGTACACTCTTTTGTCTGTCTTCTTTTACACAGCATAGAAGTTCTGAGATTCATTCATGTTGTTTTATGCCTAAGATGTATAAATAGTTAATTCCTTTTTATTGCTAAGAATGTTTTACTGCTTGGTTAGTCCACAGATTGTTTACCCATTCACCTGTTGTGGAACATTTGGGCTATTTTCAGCTTTTGCCTATTGCAAGTAATGCTGCTATGAAAATTTGTGAAAAATTCTGTGTAGACATATGTTTTGATTTTCTTGAGCAAATATCTAGTTATAGAATGGTTGGATTTTATGATATATACTTATATACATATGATACACATATATATATATATATTTTAAAAATCTGTCAAGCTATTTTCTAAGGTGGTGGTACCATTTTGTATTTTCAACAGCAGTGAGACAGAGTTCCAGCTTTTCTAAATTCTCACCAACACTTGGTAAGTTTTTAAAAAAAATTCCAGTGATATTAATGGATTTGCGATATATTTTATTATGGTTTTAATTTGAATAGCATGTGGCATCTTCCAGGATCAGGGATTGAACCCCTGTCTCTTGCATTGGCAGTTGGAGTTTTTACCACTGCAGAAAGTTTTGAAATCAGATAGTTTAAATCTGTCTATTTTGTTCCTTGTTTTCAAAGTTGTTTTGGCTGCTTTAGATCCTCTGCTATTTTATTTCCACATAAATATTACAATCAACTTTTTTTGATTTCCACAAAAGAAGCCTGCTTGCATTTTGATTAGAATTGTGTTGAGTATCAGTTCAGTTGTTCAGTCGTGTCTGACTCTTTGTGACCGACCCCGTGGTCTGCAGCACACAGGCTTCCCTGTCCATCACCAACTCCCAGAGCTTGCTCAAACTCATGTCCATAGAGTTGGTGATGCTACTGAAGCATCTTATGTGTTAGTATACAGATCAATTTAGTGAGAAGTGACTGACAGAAGCTAGAAGATTATGGGGTGAACTCTTTATAAAGTTAAGAGAAAATAATTGCCAGTGTTCATTTATAATCACAATGAAAATATTCTTCTAAAATAAAGAAGGAAATTGAGATATTTTTGAGTAAACTTATTGAGATTAATAATAAACTTATTATTCATTGCCAGTAGGTCTATCAAAAGAAAATATTGAAGTGGGCTATTCTTACTAAAGGAAAATGGTCCAAAATGGAAGTATGATAATGCAAAATGGATTAGAAAGTAATGGAAAGGGTAAATGTGCATGGTGTAACTAAATTAATATAGATTTTATGAAACAGTTTTTTTTTTCTTTTTTTTAAATTTTTTATTAGTTGGAGGCTAATTACTTCACAACATTTCAGTGGGTTTTGTCATACATTGATATAAATCAGCCATAGATTTACACGTATTCCCCATCCCGATCCCCCCCTCCCACCTCCCTCTCCACCCGATTCTTCTGGGTCTTCCCAGTGCACCAGGCCCGAGCACTTGTCTCATGCATCCCACCTGGGCTGGGGATCTGTTTCACCATAGATAGTATACATGCTGTTATTTTGAAATATCCCACCCGCACATTCTCCCACATAGTTCAATAGTCTGTTCTGTATTTCTGTGTCTCTTTTTCTGTTTTGCATATAGGGTTATCGTTACCATCTTTCTAAATTCCATATATATGCGTTAGTATGCTGTAATGTTCTTTATCTTTCTGGCTTACTTCACTCTGTATAAGGGGCTCCAGTTTCATCCATCTCATTAGGACTGGTTCAAATGAATTCTTTTTAATGGCTGAGTAATATTCCATGGTGTATATGTACCACAGCTTCCTTATCCATTCATCTGCTGATGGGCATCTAGGTTGCTTCCATGTCCTGGCTATTATAAACAGTGCTGCAATGAACATTGGGGTGCATGTGTCTCTTTCAGATCTGGTTTCCTCAGTGTGTATGCCCAGAAGTGGGATTGCTGGGTCATATGGCAGTTCTATTTCCAGTTTTTAAAGAAATCTCCACACTGTTTTCCATAGTGGCTGTACTAGTTTGCATTCCCACCAACAGTGTAAGAGGGTTCCCTTTTCTCCACACCCTCTCCAGCATTTATTGCTTGTAGACTTTTGGATAGCAGCCATCCTGACTGGTGTGTAATGGTACCTCATTGTGGTTTTGATTTGCATTTCTCTAATAATGAGTGATGTTGAGCATATTTTCATGTGTTTGTTAGCCATCTGTATGTCTTCTTTGGAGAAATGTCTGTTTAGTTCTTTGGCCCATTTTTGAATTGGGTCATTTGCTTTTCTGGAATTGAGCTTCAGGAGTTGCTTGTATATTTTTGAGATTAATCCTTTGTCTGTTTCTTCATTTGCTATTATTTTCTCCCAATCTGAGGGCTGTCTTTTCACCTTACTTATAGTTTCCTTTGTAGTGCAAAAGCTTTTAAGTTTCATTAGGTCCCATTTGTTTAGTTTTGCTTTTATTTCCAATATTCTGGGAGGTGGGTCATAGAGGATCTTGCTGTGATTTATGTCGGAGAGTGTTTTGCCTATGTTCTCCTCTAGGAGTTTTATAGTTTCTGGTCTTACATTTAGATCTTTAATCCATTTTGAGTTTATTTTTGTGTATGGTGTTAGAAAGTGTTCTAGTTTCATTCTTTTACAAGTGGTTGACCAGTTTTCCCAGCACCACTTGTTAAAGAGGTTGTCTTTTTTCCATTGTATATCCTTGCCTCCTTTGTCAAAGATAAGGTGTCCATAGGTTCATGGATTTATCTCTGGGCTTTCTATTCTGTTCCATTGATCTATATTTCTGTCTTTGTGCCAGTACCATACTGTCTTGATGACTGTGGCTTTGTAGTAGAGTCTGAAGTCAGGCAGGTTGATTCCTCCAGTTCCATTCTTCTTTCTCTGGATTACTTTGGCTATTTGAGGTTTTTTGTATTTCCATACAAATTGTGAAATTATTTGTTCTAGTTCTGTGAAAAATACCATTGGTAGCTTGATAGGGATTGCATTGAATCTATAGATTGCTTTGGGTAGAATAGCCATTTTGACAATATTGATTCTTCCAATCCATGAACACGGTATGTTTCTCCATCTGTTTGTGTCCTCTTTGATTTCTTTCATCAGTGTTTTATAGTTTTCTATGTATAGGTCTTTTGTTTCTTTAGGTAGATATACTGCTAAGTATTTTATTCTTTTTGTTGCAATGGTGAATGGTATTGTTTCCTTAATTTCTCTTTCTGTTTTTTCATTGTTAGTATATAGGAAGGCAAGGGATTTCTGTGTGTTAATTTTATATCCTGCAACTTTACTATATTCATTGATTAGCTCTAGTAATCTTCTGGTAGAGTCTTTAGGGTTTTCTATGTAGAGGATCATGTCATCTGCAAACAGTGAGAGTTTCACTTCTTCTTTTCCTATCTGGATTCCTTTTACTTCTTTTTCTGCTCTGATTGCTGTGGCCAAAACTTCCAACACTATGTTGAATAGTAGTGGTGAGAGTGGGCACCCTTGTCTTGTTCCTGATTTCAGGGGAAATGCTTTCAATTTTTCACCATTGAGGGTGATGCTTGCTGTGGGTTTGTCATATATAGCTTTTATTATGTTGAGGTATGTTCCTTCTATTCCTGCTTTCTGGAGAGTTTTAATCATAAATGAGTGTTGAATTTTGTCAAAGGCTTTCTCTGCATCTATTGAGATAATCATATGGTTTTTATCTTTCAATTTGTTAATGTGGTGTATTACATTGATTGATTTGCGGATATTAAAGAATCCTTGCATTCCTGGGATAAAGCCCACTTGGTCGTGGTGTATGATTTTTTTAATATGTTGTTGGATTCTGTTTGCTAGAATTTTGTTAAGGATTTTTGCATCTATGTTCATCAGTGATATTGGTCTGTAGTTTTCTTTTTTTGTGGCATCTTTGTCAGGTTTTGGAATAAGGGTGATGGTGGCCTCATAGAATGAGTTTGGAAGCTTACCTTCATCTGCAATTTTCTGGAAGAGTTTGAGTAAGATAGGTGTTAGCTCTTCCCTAAATTTTTGGTAGAATTCAGCTGTGAAGCCATCTGGTCCTGGGCTTTTGTTTGCTGGAAGATTTCTGATTACAGTTTCGATTTCCTTGCTTGTGATGGGTCTGTTAAGATCTTCTATTTCTTCCTGGTTCAGTTTTGGAAGGTTATACTTTTCTAAGAATTTGTCCATTTCATCCAAGTTGTCCATTTTATTGGCATAGAGCTGCTGGTAGTAGTCTCTTATGATCCTTTGTATTTCAGTGTTGTCTGTTGTGATCTCTCCATTTTCATTTCTAATTTTGTTAATTTGGTTCTTCTCTCTTTGCTTCTTAATGAGTCTTGCTAATGGTTTGTCAATTTTGTTTATTTTTTCAAAAAACCAGCTTTTAGCTTTGTTGATTTTTGCTATGGTCTCTTTAGTTTCTTTTGCATTTATTTCTGCCCTGATTTTTAAGATTTCTTTCCTTCTGCTAACCCTGGGGTTCTTCATTTCTTCCTTCTCTAATTGCTTTAGGTGTAGAGTTAGGTTATTTATTTGGTTTTTTTCTTGTTTCTTGATATAAGCCTGTAATGCTATGAACCTTCCCCTAAGCACTGCTTTTACAGTGTCCCATAGGTTTTGGGTTGTTGTGTTTTCATTTTCATTCATTTCTATACATATTTTGATTTCTTTTTTGATTTCTTCTATGATTTGTTGGTTATTCAGAAGCGTGTTATTTAGCCTCCATATGTTTGAATTTTTAACAATTTTTTTCCTGTAATTGAGATCTAATCTTACTGCACTGTGGTCAGAAAAGATGACTGGAATGATTTCAATTTTTTTGAATTTTCCAAGACCAGATTTATGGCCCAGGATGTGATCTATTCTGGAGAAGGTTCCGTGTGCACTTGAGAAAAAGGTGAAGTTGCTTGTTTTGGGGTGAAATGTCCTATAGATATCAATTAGGTCTAGCTGGTCCATTGTGTCATCTAAGGTTTGTGTTTCCTTGTTAATTTTCTGTTTAGTTGATCTATCCATAGTTGTGAGTGGGGTATTAAAGTCTCCCACTATTATTGTGTTACTATTAATTTCCTCTTTCATACTCGTTAGTGTTTGCCGTACATATTGCGGTGCTCCTATGTTGGGTGCATATATATTTATAATTGTTATATCTTCTTCTTGGATTGATCCTTTGATCATTATGTAGTGTCCTTTTTTGTCTCTTTTCACATCCTTTATTTGAAAGTCTATTTTATCTGATATGAGTATTGCGACTCCTGCTTTCTTTTGGTCTCCGTTTGCATAAAATATTTTTTTCCAGCCCTTCACTTTCAGTCTGTGTGTGTCTCTTGTTTTGAGGTGGGTCTCTTGTAGACAGCATATATAGGGGTCTTGTTTTTGTATCCATTCAGCCAATCTTTGTCTTTTGGTTGGGGCATTCAACCCATTTACATTTAAGGTAATTATTGATAGGTGTGGTCCCGTTGCCATTTACTTTGTTGTTTTGGGTTCACGTTTATACAGCCTTTCTGCATTTCCTGTCTAGAGAAGATCCTTTAGCATTTGTTGGAGAGCTGGTTTGGTGGTGCTGAATTCTCTCAGCTTTTGCTTATCTGTAAAGCTTTTAAATTCTCCTTCATATCTGAATGAGATCTTTGCTGGATACAGTAATCTAGGTTGTAGGTTATTCTCTTTCATTACTTTCAGTACGTCCTGCCATTCCCTTCTGGCCTGGAGGGTTTCTATTGATAGATCAGCTGTTATCCTTATGGGAATCCCTTTGTGTGTTATTTGTTGTTTTTCCCTTGCTGCTTTTAATATTTGTTCTTTGTGTTTGATCTTTGTTAATTTGATTAATATGTGTCTTGGGGTGTTTCGCCTTGGGTTTATCCTGTTTGGGACTCTCTGGGTTTCTTGGATTTGGGTGGCTATTTCCTTCCCCATTTTAGGGAAGTTTTCAGCTATTATCTCCTCGAGTATTTTCTCATGGCCTTTCTTTTTGTCTTCTTCTTCTGGAACTCCTATGATTCGAATGTTGGGGCGTTTCACAGTGTCCCAGAGGTCCCTGAGGTTGTCCTCATTTCTTTTGATCCTTTTTTCTTTTTTCCTCTCTGCTTCATTTATTTCCACCATTTTATCTTCTACCTCACTTATCCTATCTTCTGCCTCCGTTATTCTACTCTTGGTTCCCTCCAAAGTGTTTTTGATCTCATTCATTGCATTACTCATTTTTAATTGAGTCTTTTTTATTTCTTCTAGGTCTTTATTGAACATTTCTTGTATCTTTTCAATTTTTGTTTCCAGGCTATTTATCTGTAACTCCATTTTGTTTTCAAGATTTTGGATCATTTTTATTATCATTATTCTAAATTCTTTTTCAGGTAGATTCCCTATCTCCTCCTCTTTTGTTTGACTTGGTGGGCATTTTTCATGTTCCTTTACCTGTTGGGTATTTCTCTGCCTTTTCATCTTGTTTAGATTGCTGTGTCTGGGCTTTCTGTATTCTGGAGGTCTGTGGTTCCTTTTTATTGTGGAAGATTTACCCAGTGGGTGGGGTTAGACGATTGGCTTGTCAAGGTTTCCTGGTTAGGGAAGCTTGCGTCAGTGTTCTGGTGCGTGGAACTTGATTTCTTCTCTTTGGAGAGCAATGGAGTGCCCAGTAATGATTTTTGAGATGGGTCTATGTGTTAGGTGTGACCTTGGGCAGCCTGTATGTTGATGTTCCTGCGTTGCTGGAGAATTTGCGTGGTACGTCTTGCTCTATAACTTATTGGCTCTTGGGTGGTGGTTGGTTTCAGTGTAGGTATGGAGGCTTTTGGACGGTCACTTATTACTTAAAGTTCCATATAATCAGGAGTTTTCTGGTGTTCTCAGGTTTTGGGCTTAAGTCTCCTGCCTCTGGATTTCAGTTTTATTCTTCCTGTAGTCTCAGGACTTCTCCAGCTATACAGCACTGATAAGAAAACTTCTAGGTTAATGGTGAAAAGATTCTCCCCTGTTAGGCATACCCAGAGAGGATCACAGAGTTACATGAAGAAGAGGAGAGGGAGGAGGGAGATAGAGATGAGCAGGAGGAGAAAAAGGGGGACTCAAGAGGAGAGAGACAGATCTACGCAGCTGTCTGTTCCCAGAGTGTTCTCCGTAGCCCAGTCACCTACAAAGATTCACAGAATTGGATTGGGAAGAGAAGGGGAAAGGAGGAAATAGAGGTGTTCTGAGGTAGAAAACAGAGAGTCAAGATTGGGAGAGAATAATCTTCGGTTTAAAAATAGGGCTGCTCTTCTTTTTTTTTTTTTTTTGTAAGGTAATAGTGTATTGAAAATGAAAATTAAGGAGTAGTAGAGAAGTACTAGAGGACTTTAAAAGAAATAAGAGGAAAAGAAAAATAGAAAATAGAAGAGAAAAAGGAAAGAAAAAGAAAAAAAAAGAAGATAAAAGAAAAAAAATAAAAAAAAAATTTTTTTCCCCTAATTAAAAAAATCATAAAAATCTATGAAAATGAAAGTTAAGGAGTAATGGGGGAGTAATAGGGGATTTTAAAGGAAAATAAAAGAGAAAAAATAAAAAAGAAAAAAAAGAAAAAAAAGGAAAAAAAAAGAGAAAAAAGTAAAATTATATCTAGGAGTTTCTCTAGAGCTGTTGCGGTCAGTGTGGGTTCGGGTCAGTTTCAGATAGCTCCTCGTTCCAGCTTACACTTCTCGGTATCTACAGGCCCCTTACAGTGTAGTCGGTGTTTTCTAGAGGGATTTTAATCTGTTGCACCAGTCCCTTCTGAAGCAGTTCCCTTTGTTTATTCGACTTCTGTTTGCCGGTCTCTTCAGAGCCTCATTTCCGCCCTGACACAGGCGGGCGGAGGTGGACTCTTACTCAGGTAGCTAGTTCCGTCGCTCTGCGGGGAGGGGCTGACGCTGCGGGGAGGGGCTGACGCTGCGGGGAGGGGCTGGCGCCGCTGGGACGGGCTTGCGCCGCGGGGACGGGCTGGCGCTGCCGGGAGGGGCTGACGCCGCTTTCTCCGTCTGCGCTGCTCAGGCTCCCGGCTGTTCTATATGAAGCGTGCCCCGCGCTGCGCGAGGTTCCAGCCCTCGGGTGTTCCACAAAAGCGCGGAGCGAAAAGCTGCACCTGCTCTCTGTGCCTTCCCCGTCAGAGCGGTCCAGGCAGCCAGGGGCTTGGTGGGCGCACTCTCCCCAGGTGTGGCGCGCCCCCTCCCTTCCGCGGACCCAGTCTCAGTTTCCGCTGGCGCCAGTCGGGTGCGCGCGCCTTCCGCCCTCCGCGTCCCCAGCCCCCACCTGCGCCGGTCGGGTGCCTGCGCCCTGTGTCTCGCCGCGACCTTCCCCTCCCCTCTGCCTCCTGCCTCCGGCGGGGCTGCGAGCTCTTCTCTGGACTTTCTCGGTCTGTTTGTTCTGCGAACGGCCGGCAGTGTGTTCGGGCGGGTTAATGTACTCTCTCTCTTTTGGTCTCCCACAGTTCAAGCTGGCACCTCACAGAAGCTCCCTCCGATTGTCCTCAGGGCACTCAGGCCCAGACCCTACCCCAAGCAATGCCGCCCAAGACTCCCTTCCCAGGACGAATCTCCGTCCTCAGCTCTTTTGTCTCACTTTTTATCTTTTATATTTTGTCCTACCTCCTTTCGAAGACAATGGGCTGCTTTTCTGGGCACCTGATGACCTCAGCTAGCGATCAGAAGTTGTTCTGTGAAGTTTGCTCTGCGTTCAGTTATTCTTTCGATGAATTTGTAGGAGAGAAAGTGGTCTCCCCGTCCTACTCCTCCGCCATCTTGGTTCCTCCCCCGAAACAGTTTTTTTTTTATTGTTCAATTCCTTTTTTTAATTTTTAATTTATTTTTTATTGAAAGATAATTGCTTTCCAGAATTTTGTTGTGTTCTGTCAAACCTCAACATGAATCAGCCATAGGTATATATATATCCCCTCCCTTTTGAACCTCCCTCCCATCTCCCTCCCCAGCCCCACCCCTCTAGGTTGATACAGAGCCCCTGTTTGAGTTTTCTGAACCATACAGCAAATTCCCATTGGCTATCTATTTTACATATGGTAATATAAGTTTCCATGTTACTCTTTTCATACATCTCACCCTCTCTTCCCCTCTCCCCATGTCCGTAAGTCTATTCTCTATGTCTGTTTCTCCTCTGCTGCCCTGTAAATAAGTTATTCAGTACCTTTCTTCTAGGTTCCACATATATGTGTTCAGTTCAGTTCAGTTCAGCCGCTCAGTCCTGTCCGACTCTTTGCGACCCGGTGAATCACAGCACGCCAGTCCTCTCTGTCCATCACCAACTGAATACGATATTTATCTTTGTCTTTCTGACTCACTTACTCTGTATAATAGGTTCTAGGTTCACCCACCTCATTAGAACTGACTCAAATGTGTTCCTTTTTACGGCTGAGTAATATTCCACTGTGTATATGTACCACAACTTCTTTATCCATTCATCTCTTGATGGACATCTAGGTGGTTTCCATGTTCTAGCCATTGTAAATAGTGCTGCAATGAACAATGGGATACATGTGTCTTTTTCGATTTTGGTTTCCTCAGGATATATGCCTAGGAGAGGGATTGCAAGGTCGTATGGTGGTTTTATCCTAGTTTTTTAAGGAACCTCCACAATGTCTTCCATAGTGGCTGTTATCAATTTACATTGCCAACAACAGTGCAAGAGTGTTCCCTTTTCTCCACACCCTATCCATCATTTACCATTTGTAGACTTTTTGATGATGGACATTCTGACAGGTTAGAGGTTATATTTCATTGTAGTTTTGATTTGCATTTCTCAAATAATGAGTGACGTTGAGCATCTTTTCATGTATTTGTTAGCCATCTGTATGTCTTCCTTGGAGAAATGTCTGCTTAGGTCTTTTATCCACATTTTAATTGGGTTGTTTGTTTTTCTGGCATTGAGTTGTATGAGCTGCTTATATATTTTGGAAATTAATCCTTTGCCAGTTCTTTCATTTGCTATTATTTCCTCCAATTCTGAGGGTTGTATTTTCACCTTGCTTATAGCCTCCTTTGCTGTGCAGAAGCTTTTAAGTTTAATAAGGTCCCAATTGTTTACTTTTGTTTTTATTTCCATTACTCTAGGAGGTGGGTCATGGAGGATCTTGCTTTGATTTTGTTATCAGGTGTTCTGCCTATGTTTTCCTCTAAGAGTTTTATATTTTCTGGTCTTACATTTAGGTCTCTAATCCATTTTGAGTTTATCTTTGTGTATTGTGTTAGGAAGTGTTCTAATTTCATGCTTTTACATGTAGCTGTCCAGTTTTCACAGCACCAATTATTGAAGAGACTGTCTTTGTCCTATTGTATATTCTTGCCTCCTTTGTCAAAAATGTTACCCATAGGTGCATGGGTTTATTTCTGGGCTTTCTGTCTTGCTCCATTGGTTTATATTTCTGTTTTTGTGCCAGTACCATACTCTCTTGATGACTGTAGCTTTGTAGTATAATCTGAAGTCAGGAAAGTTGATTCCTCCAGCTCCGTTCTTCATTCTCAGGGCTGCTTTGGCTATTTGGGGTCTTTTGTGTTTCCATATGAATTGTGAAATTTTTTGTTCTAGTTCTGTGAAAAATACCATTGGTATTTGATAGGGATTGTATTAAATCTGTAGATTGCATTTGGTGGTATAGTCGTTTTCACAAAATTGATTCTTTCTATCCAGGAATATGGAATATCTCTCCATCTGTTTATGTCATCTTTGATTTCTTCCATTATTGTCTTATAGTTTTCTGTGTACAGTTCTTTTGTCTCCTTAGGTAAGTTTATTCCTAGATATTTAATTCTTTTTGTTGCAGTGGTGAATGGAATTGATTCCTTAATTGCTCTTTCTGATTTTTCATGGTTAGTATATTGAAATGCAAGTGAATTCTGTGTATTGGTTTTGCATCCTGCAACTTTGTTAAATACATTGATTAGCTCTAGTAATTTTCTGATACTATGTTTAGGATTTTCTATGTACAGTATCATGTCATCTGCAAACAGTGAGAGCTTTACTTCTTTTCTGATCTGGATTCCTTTTATTTCTTTTTCTTCTCTGATTGCTGTAGATAGGACTTCCAAAGCTATGCTGAGTAATAGTGGTAAAAGTGGACACCCTTGTCTCATTCCTGATCTTAGGGGAAATACTTTCAGAAATTCACCATTGAGAATAATGTTTGCTGTAGGCTTATCACATATGGCCTTTACTATGTTGAGGTAGTTTCCTTCTATGCCCATTTTTTGAAGAGTTTTAATCATAAATGGGTGCTGAATTTTGTCAAAGGCTTTTACTGCGTCTATTGAGATGATCATATGATTTTTATCTTTCAATTTGTTAATATGGTGTATTACAGTGATTAATTTGCACATATTGAAGAATCCTTGAATTATAGGAATAAATCCAACTTGATCATGGTGTATGAACTTTTTGATGTTTTGCTGAGTTCTTTTTGCTAAAATTTTGGTGAGGATTTTTGCATCTATGTTCATCAGTGTTTTTGGCCTATAGTTTTCTTTTTTTGTGTTGCCTTTGTCTGGTTTTGGTATCAGGGTGATGGTGGCCTCGTAGAATGTGTTTGAAAGTGTTCCTTCCTCTGCAATTTTTTGAAAAGGTTTTGGAAGGATAGGCATTAACTCTTCTCTACATGTTTTATAGAATTCTCCTGTGAAGCCATCTGGTCCTGGGCTTTTGTTTTTGGGGAGTTTTGATCATAGCTTCAATTTCAGTGCTTGTAACTGGGTTGTTCATAATATCTAATTCTTCCTGGTTCAGACTTGGAAGGTGGAACTTTTATAAGAATCTGTCCATTTCTTCCAGGTTATCTATTTTATTGCCATATAGTTGTTCATAATAGTCTCTTATAATCCTTTGTATTTCTGCATTGTCCATTGTAACCTCTCCTTTTTCACCTCTAATTTTGTTGATTTGATTCATCTCTCTTTTTTCTTGATGAGTCTGGCTAAGGGTTTGTCAATTTTGTTTATCTTCCCAAAGAACCAGCTTTTAGTTTTATTAATCTTTACTAATTTTTCTTTCATTTCTTTTTCATTTATTTCTGCTCAGATCTTTATGATTTCTTTCCTTCTACTAATCTTGGGGTTTTCTTGTTCTTCTTTTTCCAGTTGCTTTAGGTGTAAAGTTAGGTTGTCTATTCAATGTTTGTCTTGCTTCTTGAGGTAGGATTGTATTGCTATAAACTTCCCTCTTAGAACTGCTTTTGGTGCATCCCATAGGTTTTGAGTTATCATGTTTTCATTGTCATTTGTTTCTAGGAATTTTTTGATTTCCCTTTTGATTTCTTCAAAAACCTGTTGGTTATTTAGAAATGTGTTGTTTAATCTCCATATGTTTGTGTTTCTTACAGTTTTTTTTTCTTGTAATTGATATCTAGTCTCATAGCATTGTGGTTTAAGAAGATGCTTGATACAATTTTCAATTTTCTTAAGTTTGCTGAGGTTTGATTTGTGACCCAAGATGTGGTTTATCCTGAAAAATGTTCCATGTGCACTTGAGAAGAAGGTATATTCTTCTGCATTTGGATGGAATGTCTTGAAGATATCAATGAGATCCATCTCATCTGATATACCATTTAATACTTGTGTTTCCTTATTAATTTTCTGTTTTGTTGATCTGTCCATTGATGTGAATGGGGTGTTAAATTCTCCTATTACTATTGTGTTATTGTCAATTTCTCTTTTTATGTCTCTTAGTATTTGTCTTATGTATTGAGGTGCTCCTATGTTGAGTGCATAGATATTTATAACAGTTACGTCTTACTCTTGGATTGATCCCTTGATCATTATGTAGTGTCCTTCTTTATCTCTTGTAATCTTCTTTATTTTAAGGTCTATTTCATCTGATATGAGGATTGCTACTCCAGCTTTCTTTTGCTTCCCATTTGCATGGAATATAATTTTCCATCCTCTCACTTTCAGTCTACATGTACCTTTAGATATGAAGTGGGGTTTCTTGTGATAGCATATATATGGGTCTTGTTTTTGTATCCATTCAGCCATTCTGTTTTTTTTTTTGGTTGGAGCATTTAATCCATGCACATTTAAAATAATTATTGAAAAAAAATTATTGAAATACATGTTCCTATTGCCATTTTCTTAATTGTTTGGGATTGATTTTGTAGATCCTTTTTTTCTGTTGTCTTTCTTGACTATGTAAGTCCCTTTAACATTTAACATTTGTTGTAAAGCTGGTTTGGTGATACTGAATTCTCTTAACTTTTGCTTGTCTGAAAAGCTTTTTATTTCTCCATCATTTTTGAATGAGACCCTTTCCGGGTACAGTCATCTTGGTTGTAGATTTTTCCCTTTCAGTACTTTAAATATATCTTGCCATTCCCTTCTGGCCTGCAGAGTTTCTGCTGAAAGATCAGCTGTTAAGTGCATGGGGTTTCCCTTGTATGTTACTTGTTGCTTCTTCCTTGCTGCTTTTCATGCTCTTTCTTTGTGTTTAGTCTTTTTAAGTTTGTTTAGTATGTGTCTTGGCGTGTTTCTCCTTGGGTTTATCCTGTATGGGACTCTTTGTGCCTCTTGGATTTGATTGACTATTTCCTCTTCCTTGTTGGGGAAATTTTTAACTATAATCTCTTCAAAATTTTTCTCATACCCTTATTTTCTCTTCTTCTTCTGGGACAACTATAACTCAAATGTTGGTGTGTTTGTTATTGTCCCAGAGGCCTCTGAGACCATCCTCCATTCTTTTCATTTTTTTGACTTTATTCTGCTCTTCAGAAGTTATTTCTACCATTTTATCTTCCAGCTCACTGGTTCGTTCTTCTGCTTCAGATATTCTGCTATTGATTCCTTCTAGAGTATTTTTAATTTCAGTAATTGTGTTGTTTATCTCTGTGTGTTTATTCTGTAATTCTTCTAGATCTTTGTTAATTGATTCTTGCATTTTCTCCATTTTGTTTTCAAGGTTTTTGATCATCTTTACTGTCATCATTCTGAATTCTTTTTCAGGTAGTTTGCCTATTTCCGCATTTATTTGGACTTCTGTGTTTCTAGTTTGTTCCTTCATTTGAGTAGTATTTCTCTGCTTTTTCATTTTTTTTTTAACTTATTGTGTTTGACATCTTCTTTTCCCAGATTTCAAGGTTGAATTCTTTCTTCCTTTTGGTTTCTGCCCTCCTAAGGTTGGTCCAGTGGTTCATGTAAGCTTCATATAGGGTGAGATTTATGCTGAGTTTTTGTTTGTTTGTTTGTTATTCCTCTGATAGGCAAGGCTGAGTGAGGTGGTAATCCTCTCTGCTGATGATTTGGCTTGTATTTTTGTTTTGTTTGTTGTTTAGATGAGGCATCCTGCACAGGGTGCTACTGGTGGTTGGGTGATGCTGGGTCTTGTATTCAGGTGGTGTCCTTTTTGTGAGTTCTCACTTTATTTGATACTACTCCTTAGGGTTAGTTCTCTGGTAGTCTAGGGTCTTGGAGTCAGTGCTCCCACTCCAAAGGCTCAAGGCTTGATCTATAGTCAGGAATGAAGATTCCACAAGTGGTTTGTTATGGCATTAAGTGAGATTAAAACAAATATCCAAAAATGAGAAACCAAAGATGAACCCCAGACAAATGGCAGTTACAAAATCAGGCAAATAATAATTAAAATAATGGAACACACACATATACACCTATGAGCAAAGTCAATACAGTCCAACAAAAATAAAGTACAGTAGATTGACCTGGTGAACAAAGGAATTCAAAAATGTTATTTACCAGTTAAGAACAAAACTAACTAAAACACATCTTGAAAACAAAACTAAAACAAGGTGCCAGGTGGGGAATAAAGCAATGAAAACAAAACTAGCAAATATGTTGAGAGAAAAGGAAAGAAAGAAAAGAAAGAATAGGTATGCAAAGTTAAATAAAGGTAGATAAAGAAGATTTATATACATTAAAGATTAACTACAAGGGGATAAGAACAGTAGGCAAAGCAAACAAAGGAATAAATGTAGAAAAAATAATAATAGGTTTAAAAATTTTTTTAAAAGAGAGGGAGAAAAAAAGAAAACTCCACAGAACTGGAAAAGCCAAACATAGAGGCAGAGGTTTATAATAACAATAAAAAAAAATGTGACTGAGAAAAAAAACAGTTCAAAAGCTTAATTAGATTTCATAATGCCATAAAAATGACAACTACAACAGAGCAGGGGAAAAAAGGGAAAAGGAAAAAAATCCAAAAGAATCTACAGAACAAGTTAAAAACATAAGAATAATAAATGTTTTTTCTTGATTCACTGCTGTCAGAGTCCTTTCCCTCGCTGGGAGTCACAGTCCACCTCACCTCCCTAGGATGCCCTCCAACACTGTGCTGATCTCTGACCTGCTGTGGGGGCAGCTCAGATTCTAATCTGGTCCTACTCCCATGTGTTCTTGCCTCCAATGTCCACAGCAATCAGAACTAGTGCATTTTCTTTTGTGGGAGCTCTCAATGGCCTTTTATATATTCCATAGACAGAGTCTGGCTAGTTGATCATGTGGATTTAATCTGCAGCTTGTACAGCTGGTGGGAAGGTTTTGGGTCTTCTTCCTTAGCCACACTGCCCCTGGGTTTCAGCTGTGGTTTTATTTCCACCTCTGCATGTGGGTCGTCCACCGGGGTTTGCTCCTGAGGCTGCCCTGGAGGGCTTGGGTTTGCCCCTGAGAGGGCCAGGTGTGGAGGTGGTGCAGCTGCTTGGGTTGCAGGGGTTCTGGCAGCACCAGGTACTAGGGGAGTCCTAGGGCAGCAGGAAATACAGTGCTCTAGAAGGGTATGGCAACCAGTATTGGCCAATATGCTCCAGTATTCTTACCTGGAGAAGCCCCCTCCCTGACAGAGAAGCCTGACAGGCCACAGTCTACAGGGTTGCAAAGAATCAGACACTACCGAAGTGACCCTTGCGTGCGTAGACGCAAGACTTTTTTTTTGCCTGTGGTAGTTCTGCCCCAGGGAGAGTTGAGCGTGAAGGTGATGCAGCTGCTTGGCTTGCGGGGACCCTGGTGGCACCAAGTGTGCAGAGACATGGACTGTCTCTGCTGCAGGACTTATGCCCTATCAGAGACTTTTTTCAAGACTCTTGTAGCTAGGGATCAGAAGGCCTCTTTGGCCAGTCTTTCTCCATAGCTCTGCCCATTCAGGCACTTAGAGGGCTCCCTTGCCTGGGGTCCTCCTCTGTTGTTTGGACAGTCAGGCACATAGAGGGGCCCCCTGGCTGGGATCCTACTCTGTAGATTGGCACATCAGGCACTTAAAGGGGCACCGGGGGGCGGGGGGGCTCCTCCTCTGTAGTTCAGTGCCTCAGGCATTTGATGGGCCAGCCTCTCAACTGTTCAGCTGCTGATGCTGGCATGTGGGGAGAGGGAGGCTGTGGTGATGGCTCCACCCACTATATGTGACTCAGCAGTATCCCCTTGCTTCCCTGGCTGCCAGGCTTTCCCCCACAGGCATTTCCCACCACAATATCCTCCTTCACATCCCCTCAATCTGTCTCTCCACAGTCAATAGCAGCCCTCGCCCTGGGATTGCTCCACAATCCCTAAACTCCAGCTCCCAGCTGCTGCACCTTCCAGGGGACCTGCATCCCTGTCCAGGGTATGTAGGGCTGCGGCAAGGACTGTCTGATTCTCATCCCATTTAGGCTGCCACAGATCAGCTATTTCACTCTCATCCCTAAATGTTTCTCCTCTGACTCAGACAATTGCCCCGATGTGGGGATCAGACCCCTGTTTCAGTTCCCCTGCCGGCTGAGGCAGGTCCAGTCCTACTAACACTCCTGTTTTTCCCCCTAGTTCCTTCATCCTACCAAGTTTTGCGTGGTTCTGTATATTCTTTTCCCCTGGTCAGGTACTCCTGTCCACTCTCAGCTGGTGTTCTGTGTGCACTTCTGTGTCTGAAGGTGTATTCCTGATGTATCCATGGAGAGAGATGTATTCCACGTCCACCTACTCCTCCACCATCTTGTTCTCCTAAAACAGTTTTAACTACTTATTATTTTAACATATATGTAGAATTAAGGTTTATAACAATGGTAACACAAAATAGTGCACCATCATGGTTTATTCATGTTATTTACTATCTCTGAAACTTGATTTAAAAAAATGCTAGTGTCATGGGGATTTTATGAAGGTTTTGTGTGACAAATGTGTATGAAAGTGCTTAGCAAAGCACTTCACACATAACTGGGACTCAGTATGTATAAGTTCATTCATTAGAGTCTAGATCTAGTTTTATATTTACCAGTTGTTAGATGATTTTTACCAGTAATTTCATTTTTAAACAAGTGAATATTTAGTGTATATTATTTATACTCTGGATATTTTATTAAATGTTTCATTGTTCGTAAACACTCTGTTAAATAAACAATATTATCATAAAAAAACAAGCAAAAAAAGAGGATAATAAAAGCAAATTGAATTTAAGGCAGGAGGTATGCCCCCCTCCCAGGGTAAAATTGAGATTCATTCCCTGTGTACTGATACTCCAAGACTAGAAGAGCAGGACAATAGAGAGAGAAGGAGGAGTCTCTCTGGTGGCTCAGACAGTAATGAATCTGTCTACAATAGAGGAGACCCAGGTTTCATCCCTGGGTTGGGAAGATCCTCTGGAGAAGGGAATGGCAATCCACTCCAATAGCGCCTGGAAAATTTCATGGACAGACGAACCTGATGGTTTAGAGTCCATGGACTTTCAAAGAGTCGGACATGATTGAGCAACTAACACATACACACAGAGAAGGTAGGGCTCTGCCCAGATATAATATAAGAGACCACATATTTCTCATTCTCTAGGTCAGGAGACCTCCTTGACAACATGCAGAAGGGTTCCTTGGAGGTCAAAGGGGAGTGATGTCAATTGATGCTCATTACCTGTAGGTCCCTCCGGGGGAATCCATCTTGGCTAAGTGTTGGAAGTGCACACATGGGAGGATTCTGAGATATACCAAATATGGTATCTGAACCAGGCAAGTCAAACGATTGGCTAAAGGAAACCCAGAAAAAAATGCCCCATATAAATAATAAACTGCCATGAGGGTGTGACTCAGCGACTCTCTCTCTACCTGTCTTTCTATACACATATATTGTACTTTTTCCCTCCTAAGAAATACATATTCACTACTTTCCATCTTTGTGAGAATTATTTTTCTGAAAAGCTGGAGGGCAAGGGCCTTGTCACTGGCCACTGGTCTAGTGGCTAGGATTTGATGCTCTCACTATTGCTACCTTACCTCAGTCTCTGGCCAGGAACTGAAGTCCTGTTTCAAGTCACTGCAGGTCAAGGCCACCCAAGATCAAGTTCAAGTGCTCTAAATTTCTTGAATTGCCAAAGTGGTGAAAATACTAATTTATAAAAGAATTATAACTGAGGATATATGTTGTAATCTGTAAAATAACTATAAAGAAAAAAATTTTAAGGCATACTTAAATATATATATATATAAAAGGATACATCATTTATCCTAAGAAGACAGTATAAAGAAAAAAAGACAAAAAACACAAAGGATAAAGAGAAAACAAATCGGAGGATAGTAGATTTTAATCCAAATATATCCCCAAGCACATTATCACATTCAGTTCAGTTCAGTTCAGTTGCTCAGTCGTGTCTGACACTTTGCAACCCCATGAACCGCAGCACGCCAGGCCTCCCTGTCCATCACCAGCTCCCAGAGTTTACCCAAACTCATGTCTATTGAGTCTGTGATGCCATCTAACCATCTCATCCTCTGTCGTCCCCTTCCCCTCCTGCCTTCAATCTTTCCCAACAGCAGGGTCTTTTCAAATGAGTCAGCTCTTCACATCAGGTGGCCAAAATACTGGAGTTTCAGCTTCAGCATCAGTCCTTCCAATGAACACCCAGGACTGATCTCCTTTAGGATGGACTGGTTGGATCTCCTTGCAGTCCAAGGGGCTCTCAAGAGTCTTCTCCAACACCACAGTTCAAAGGCATCAATTTTTCTGCACTCAGCTTTCTTTATAGTCCAACTCTCACATTATCACATTAAATGTAATCAAAATAATCCAATAAAAACTGAAAATATATCAAGCTGGGTATTCAACTATAGGCTATTTATAAAAGATGCATCTTAAATATAAGAGCTTGGAAAATCTTGAGTAAAAAGTATGGAAGACAATGTACCAAGTAAATATTTATTATAAGAATGTTAGTATAGCTGTACATATCAGGCAAAGTTAGGTTGCCAGATAACAAGTATTGATAAACAGTTTTTTTGTAGCTATGCAGCCATGGAATTAAAAGATGCTTGCTCCTTGGAAGAAAAGCTGTGACAAACCTAGACAGCATATTGAAAAGCAGAGACATCACTTTGCTGACAGAGGTCTGTCTAGTCGGAGCTATGGTTTTTATTTTTCTAGTAGTCATGTATGGATATGAGAGTTGGACCATAAAGAAAGCTGAGCACCGAAGAATACTTTCGAACTGTGGGGTTGGAGAAGACTCTTGAGAGTCCCTTGGACTGCAAGGAGATCAAACCAGTCAATCCTAAACGAAATCAGTCCTGAATATTCATTGGAATGACTGATGCTGAAGCTGAAACTCCAATACTTTAGCCACCTGATGGGAAGAACTGATTCACTGGAAAAGAACCTGATGCTGGGAAAGATAGAAGGCAGGAGGAGAAGGGAATGACAGAAGATGAGATGAATGGATGGCATCACCAACATGATGGACATGAGTTTGAGCAAGCTCTGCGAGTTGGTAATGGACAGGGAAGCCTGGTGTGCTGCAGTCCAAGGGGTTGCAAAGAATCGGACATGACTGAGCCACTGAACTGAACTGATGCTAAAAGTATTGTAATACATCAACAGTGTACTGGTGGGTAAAACCACCAATAAGATATCACAGTTCTAAATTTGTGTACATCTCATAACATAGCTTCAAAAACATGCAACAGAAACTAACAGAAATAAGTGGATAAACAGTCTGATCCATAATTATGTGATGGATAACATATGAGTCCATGCTCATACTGCTCATCACATGACAGACGAACAAATCGAGAGACGTGTTGTTGAAGCAAGGAATAGCGACTTTATTCAGAAAGCAGTGAATCGAGATGGTCCACTAGTGTCCCAAAGTACCATCTTGCCTGGTTTGGATGCTAGTTTTTGGTTGTTGTTTTTTCTAAACAAAAAGGGGAGGTGAGGAGGTAAGATAGTAAAAAGGCAATAAGATTTTGCAAGTATTTTCTCCTTCTGGCCAGACTCCAGAATGTGTTAATTTTTCCTGTCCTGTAGCCATTCAAAAGTGGGTCTGGTCAGGATATTTTCTGTTAGTTAATGAAAGGTATTTTAGCTTATCAGGGTTCCTAGGATAGGCCATTATGTATAGTTTAAGCTATAGGCAACATTACTTTAGTGATTAACTTGTAGCAAAGGCAGTAGACTACAAAGTTTAAAGTACAAGAAACAGATGAAATATGGAGTCAGATTTGTTTTTACCATTACAAATACAGTGGAATATTTTTAAATAAACACTTCTTATAAATAGAAAGCTTCCCCTGTAGCTCATTCAGTAAAGAATGTGCTTGCAGTGCAGGAGACCCAGGTTCTATCCCTGGGTTGGAAAGATCCCCTCGGGGAGGGCATGGCAATCCACTCCAGTATTCTTGCCTGGAGAATCCCATGGACAGAGGAGCCTGGCAGGCTACAGTCCATGGGGTTGCAAGAGTCAGACACGACTGAGCGACTAAACCACCACCACCATAAATAATAGAAGAAGCAAATAAAAATCAGCAGGTATATATGATAAATAAACAATACAGTAATGAATATTACCTAAATGACTTATACAGTACACTGAGTGGAGTCCATGCCTTCAGCAAGAAACATTTCCAGTGATTGCAGCCCAGAAGCCCTTCACAGTTGATCAGCCAGTGTTGACAAGAGAAGTTTACTTGGTAGTTGTATGTTTTCTCCCTTGTGGGAGGCTGATGGTAACACTGCTATATCTGTGTTCTGTGAGGAATGAAGAAACATTCCCTTAAGCCTCTATGGCAGTTTGTAGATGAATACAAACAATCTCTGTGAAATCACTTAATGGTAACAAAATAATAGAAAATATTAATGCTAAGCTTCATGTTTCAGTTGAAACAACAGTGTTAACTAAAGGGTGTATGATGCCAAGATCATGGACTTGGTGGCCAGACACACTCAGTTCAAGTTCCAAAACTACCACAGACCAACTGGAATATCAAATTAACTATTTAACCTTTCTGAGACTTTGTTTCTTCATCATGAAATAGAGACAATAATAGCTATAATGATTACCTGTAGATGGACAGGCTGATCAGAAAAGTCTGAGCTCTAGAATGTGCTAGACCAGCCTAATAAAGATAGTTGGTGAGAGCAAAGACAAACATGGTACTTTTGCAGATTTTAAAGATCCAATGCCCTGAGATCAGCAATCTGATAGTTTCAGTCAGTGCGTTGCAGATGTGGCAAAAGCAGAAAACTTGAATATATTTGTAGTTATGGTCAACTAAAAAAGATGCATAATGTGAGAGTTGCGAGTTAAGTATTATTGAGGGCCAAATGAAGACTACAGTGTGGGAGATAGCATCTCAGCTCTGAGAAACTGTTCAAAAGTGGAGCAGGGAAGGCCAATATATATGATTTTGATGAAGGAGAAGTTCAATGCAATCAGGTGCTAATTTTACAAAAGGTTTTCTGCTAGTCTTGAGTTGATGTCACCATGAAGGGATTGAGTGTTTTCCTAGATGTGAAGAGTTGCAAGGACTGGGATCATGAAATTAATTTCTGAAAGTATCTAACTATCTAAAGACCTGTTCCACCAGTTTCCGTGGAGCACACCCTAAACTCCCTTCAGGGTATGTCGAAGGTCAACAGCTGCAGTAGCATAGGGTTTAGTCTTTGTAGAGGCAGATGGCAAATACCTTTGGAAAGCATCAGTTTGTAGCAAAGGACTGGGAAGCCTGGCATGCTGCAGCCCTTGGGGTAACAAAGAGTCAGACATGACTTAGCAACTGAACAGCAACAATAGTTGTAGTTGACATTACTTAAAATTTTCCACAACCTGACAAGAAATGAAGAGAAAAATTCTGGACCAGATTCTAAAATCCTTATCAAAGATGAGTTCTCTGTAAGTCAGCAGATGATGATAAGGTGCGGTTTGAATGTTTTGAAAGTGTTAATCACTTAGTTGTGTCTGACTCTTTGTGACCCTATAGACTGAAGCCTGCCAGGCTCCTCTGTCCATAGGAGTCTCCAGGCAAGAATAGTGGAGTGAGTTGCTATGCTTTTCTCAGGGATCTTCCAAGCCAGGGATCGAACCCAGGTCTCCTGAATTCCAGGCAAATTCTTTACCATCTGAGCCACGAGATTAATATGGATGTTGAAATTTTTTAGATGTACAACATGAAAGTTGCGAGTTAAATTTTATCTGGGGCAAAATGAGAACTGCAGCCCAGGAGACAGCATTTCAGATAGTTCTGAGAAACTGCTCTGAGGACTTGAGGGGGGATCTATGATATATAGGAGTTTTGCAACAAAGGGCAGGTAGTCAGAATATCAAGTTAAGCCTCTGCTTTGCAATGCAGGGGATGCAGTTTCAATCCCTGGTAGGGGAGCTAGACACCACATGCTGGGCAGCCAAAAAAAAAAAAAAAAAAATTGCTATTAATTAAAGAAAACCAGATATCCCTATTAAGGAATTTAGTACTTTTCTATGTTTGGCATGACAGTTGTCAGGTCTCACTGAAATCGTTCCTTTGATATGCATCTCACCTATCTGGAGCCAGTATCCTGTGTTTCCTCAGGGCTTACCATGGGGAGTGGCCCCAGGGAGTGGCTGCAGTCTGATGGTGACTTGATGGCAGGTATTCTTTTCCTTCCTGAGTTATCTCAGGGCTCAGGTGGAAGGCTGAAATTGCTGTTGACTGTGACATCCTTGTTTACTGGTATGTCAGGAAATATTCCGTTTCTCATGGACATTAAATTTCCTTTATAGGCAAAGATCTCTCACAGCTCTCTGCATTGACATATACTAGTCACTCTGTTGAGAATTCTTTGTCCTTCTCTAGTTGATTAACTCCTACTGTTCTTTAAACATATCTAGACCCATAGCTACCAGGTGAGTAGTGGTGCTGTTGCTGGGAAAAGCCAACTCTGATTCCACTTTGGAACTGTTTCTTTGACTTGCTTTTTGCTGCTTTTGTTGTTACAATCATGCATAATGTCCTCCCTCAGAGAATCCTGCCCCTCTGCTTGATTGTTAAACTAAAATGCCTTTGTTCAGAACCCTGTCCACCTAAAGATGACAGGAAGGAAGAAATTAACACATCCCTTATCTGAGGTTTGCCATTCTAGGAGATATTTGCAAGGTTAATGGCCTTTTAATTTTGTTTCCTCACTTGCCCCCATCTCTGATCTATAAAAGAACCTGACATCAGGACCCCAGTTAAGATGGTTATTTTGAGACTTCAGTCTGCCATCTCCTAGGTCAGCTGGCTCTCCAAAGAAAATCATATTCTTTGATGTGGGCAAGGCAGCACTGAGCAGTGGTGTGAAGTGAAATCTTAATTCCCTTCTCAGGAATTGAACCTGGATAACCTGGATGAGAACCAGGAATCCTAGCCACCAGACTAGCAAGGCCTAGAGGTAGAAGCTATTTTTTCCCTCTATCTTTGTCCCTAGTGAAAAATGTATTTATTATGGGGGAAGAAACTGTAAATGTAGGTACAAAGTTTATTATTAGAGATGTATCACAACAAGTGGGAGAGCATACAGAGAAATGGTTTGTTTAGTTAAGATAGAAGCAAGGCAGAGATGCACACCCAGAGAGAAAGGGTGTGGGCATCCCCTTAGTGAGGAGGAGGAGCTCAGTAAAGAGACAGTTAAATCATTTATATAGGTCGCTTCTTCTGGGTCTTTGTCTTCCTTCAGGTCAACTATCTGGTTCCTTTTTCCACACCTGACTTACCCTGGGACCCCTGGGTGTGCATGCATCCCTCAGCCAAGATGGACCTTCAAGTGAAGGCTTCTGGGAAGAGCAAGACTCATTATGGCCTGGCATTTTCCCCTGACTTTTGACCCACAAGGAACCTTTTTGCACATCTGTAGTGTCTTCCTTGTCCCAAAAAAGGGGGTGCAGAGATCCCCAAAATACTCAAAAAGGATTTTGCCCCTCTTTGTCCTTGCTATGATTATTATGTGACTATGGTGGCACTAGCGGTAAAGAATCTGCTGGCCAGTGCAGGAGATGTAAGAGACATGGGTCCAATCCCTGGGTCAGGAAGATCCCCTGGAGGAGGAAATGGCAACCCACTCCAGTATTCTTGCTTGGAAAATTCCATGACCAGAGGAGCCTAGTGGTCTACAGTCCATGGAGTTACAGAGTCAGATATGACTGAAGCAACTTAGCAACTTACATGCACATTGCCATAACTATTACCTTGTGTTTACAAGAAGCATAGACTGGTAATTTATCCTGTTTCTATTACTTCCATTTTGGAGGGCAAACAGGAAGCTGACTGTAAATTCCTCCACTGAAGCCCACCTATCTCTTGTCTCAGGAAATGCTTTAAGTATCCAACCTGAAACCCACTTCTTCATGTCCCATGAAATGTAAACAGGAGGTCAGTTGTAAATGTCTTTCTGGAGCCCATCTATCTTCTACATCAGCCTCAGAACCTTGTCTCTGTTTCATTGGCTTGTTCAGTAGCGCAAGCTTGAACTTGGTAGCTGTACTATATGTAAAGCACATTACATATGGTTTCCTGGGTGTGCTAGCTAGGACTCTTGGTTGCAAATAATAGAAATCCAAGCCAAACTTTCTTAAACAAAACAGCTTCTAATGGCTTGTGATACAAGGATGTTTGTTGTCATGGACCTGACTCTCAGGGTCTCTGCCTTTAGTCTCATTCTAGCCCTACCAAAAAGCTTCAGGTTATAAAGCACTGCCACCACAACGACCCTGAAGAAAGGGCTCTCCCCCTCACCCATTCCAGCAGAAGTTCTAGGGCCAGTGTGGGCCATGTGGACATCACTCACTCAGTCTTTATGGGATAGGGAAAGATAGATAGTACTCTATGTGGGCAGACCTGGGTCCTGGATTAGCCCTGGGAACCAGGGGTGATGTTATACTTCATGGTTATTTTTTGGCCATGTTTCCCCACTGTACTGACAGCTTCAAAAGGGTTCAGTGCATCTAGAGAGCTCACAGGACTGTGCAGAGGCAACAGAAAGCCTTAGATTGGAGTTAGATGCCTTTCTTAGTCAGGATTGAGAATCTGTCAGTTACCAGCTTTGTCAATCTCAGCTAATCACTTTTTCTGAGCCTGTTTCCTCATCTCTAAAAGAGGAATATTAATAGATAATAATAGTGCCTACCTCATAGGTGGTAGTGAGTACTAAATGAAATAATATATACATAGTGCTTGGGATAGCGCCTGGGACATTTTTATTTTAAATATAGCCCACCAGGCTCCTTTGTCCATATCCATGGAATTCTCCAGGCAAGAATACTGGAGTGAGTAGCCATTCCCTTCTCCAGGGATCTTCTTGACCCAGGGTTCGAACCCACGGCTCCCACATCTCCTGCACTGGCAGGCAAATTCTTCACCACGCGTGCCACCAGGGAAGCACTACATTACTATATATATATATATGATTGGCCAAAAAGTTCATTCGGATCTTATGGACAACCCTGAATGAACTTTTTGGCCAACCCCATATACATACATATATATATATATGTATGTATACATTTAATATTATTAGCACACTATTCTTGGAATTTAGCTTAATTCCTGGCACATGGTACATGCTTGCATGTGTGTGTGCTAAGTTGCTTCAGTCATGTCCAATTCTTTGTGATCCTGTGAACCGTACCTGTCAGGCTCCTCTGTCCATGGGATTTTCCAGGCAAGAATACTAGAGTGGGTTTCCATGTACTCCTCCAAGGGATCTTCCCATCCTGGGGATTGACCCGTGTCTCTTATGTCTCCTGCATTGGCAGGCAGATTTTTTACCACTAGGGCCACCTAGGAAGCCCAGTACATGTTTATATCCTTTTAATAAAAATATACCATTTGCTCTTCCTAACAATCCTATGAATTTAATATTGTGATCCCCATTTTAAAGATGAATAAAAGCGAGGCATAAAGAAGTTAAGTAACTTGTTCAAGATTATATGGCTACTCATTTAAACCAGGATTGATCATAGGTCTGTCAGACTATAGAATCTGGGCTCATAAGCACCTTATTAATCAGCTTTAAGGAATGAGCTTCACTGATCTCTTCTGGAAGAATTTCCTTCATGTTGGCATCTGCCATGGAGAGAGAGATTCCCTCCTCTGAGTTTCCTCTCTTTGCCTGTCTGTGTACCTAAGGGCAGGGTCTGTGTACCTAAAGGCAGGGTCTGTGTCTTGTTCATCTGAATCTCTAGTTTCTACCACATTGTTAATTAATTAAGTTAATTGTCACTTAAATGAATGTTAAGCATGTTAAGCTTATGTTAAGCAATGTTAAGCATTCTTATATGGAAGAATTCTGGGATTTTGAAAAAGTATCTAAACTCTCCTCTTTTCTAAGGGAGAGAGCGTGTGGGAGATGTTTACTTTGGGGAGGAGAACTATGAAGGAGGTAGTGTCTCACACACATTTGCTCACAGCAAAGGTGGTGCATGCAGTGCAACTGGCAAAGGGATCAGTTGATCTTAGACCTTAGAGATTCCAATACCACATTCCTCACTTTATAAAAAAGGATGCTGAAGCACAGAGGATGGCTTGGCTCCAGTCACACAGGTCTACGGAAAGCCAAAGAGAGAACCCAATCTTCTGAGCCCCCATTGAAGATTCTTTCTATTATCTCATATGATAAACAATTTGGGGAAGTAGAACAGCCCAGGGGAAATAAGAAAAGAGCCACTTGCTACTAGCCATATGGAAAAGGTTCAAAAATGAAAATACACTAAACATTTAGCAAATGAGGAAAAATACTCTAACAACTACAGTAGGTAAAGAGACAGGGAAAAATTTATTAGCTTAATATATTATGAGGCTGAGGTCAACCTGGTGCTGGGTCTGGCTTTGGAAATTCTCAGTTGCTTTTGAGTAGAATAGATTACTTTGCTATTCTGAAATGAGTACAGGCAGATAACAAATCATTGTGAACTGCACCCAAATACTACAGATCCCAAGACTCCCTTTACACTTTCCCTTGGAGAAGAGGCTAGACGCTAAGTGCAGACCCACACTGGCCCTGCCTGGTGCCATGAAAAGAACACAGATGCTGGGTCTCACTTGACTTTCCCATTCTTTAGGCCCATGGCACTGGGCAGCCTACTTATTCTCTCTAAGCCTGAATTTCCTCACTTATAAATAGCGGCTGCTAATTTTTAAGTAAGAGGCTGATAAGGCTTAAAAGAGATAGACTATGTAAAATTCCTGGGACAGAGTATTCATTCAGCAAATGGCAATTACGGTTATTACTTCAAAGACGATGGTGCCCATACACAGATGGTGAACCCATTTAGCATAGAAGCAAACCAGCAAATGAGACAAAAGAAAATTGGCGTCATTCAACATTTTCTATAATTCCTTTTCTTTTTCTACTTTAGGTTCTATTTTGTAGGAGGAGGAGGAAGCAGAATTGTGTTATGGTGATCCTATTTAGGAAAATTATTTTCTGTGTCTGATATATGGAGGGGTCTCTGGAGGTCAGAGTGAGATTAAGAGTTTGCAGAGGAAATTGATATCTTTTTTGATAAGCTAAAAAATGAAGTGTTAATTAGTCTATGCTAATTTATTTCCCATTTGATTTTCTAAAAAGATGAACGTGGCATGTTAGAAGCAGTGAGTACACTTAAAGTTAAAAATGAGGGTAAAGAAAGACTATGAATAGCAGAAACAGAAAAAAAAAAGCACAGTATTCTGGGCCACTTTGTTCATGGTGAAACAACCAAATATATTTCATTAGCCTCTGAAGGCACACTAGAATAGTTGATATTCATACAGATTTTCTTAAATCATCAATGAAAGCATCTACTTGTCTACATACTGAAAGGACAAGAGATAAATATTTCATGAAAAATTGATGGAAGAGAGAACAAGTTATGCATCTGTGAGAGGTAACCTGGTCCACCCCTAGGCGTTGGGACATGGAGACCTGAGCTTCCACTTTCATAGGTGCTATAACTTCTCAGAAATCACAATCCTCTCCTATTACTCACTGAATTGTGTTACTCCCAAATTCATATGTTGAAGCCCTAACCCCTAAACGTGACTGCATTTTGGAGACAGGCCTTTAAGGAGGTGATGAAGGTTAATGAGATTATAAGAGATTAATAAGATTAATTAATTAAAAGAGATTAATGAGATTATAAGAGATATAATGAGATTATAATCCTATCCTAATTGGATAGGATTGGTGTCTATAAAAATGGAAGAGATTCCAGAGACCCCGCTCTGTCTCTCTATAATGCATAGAGGAAAGGCCACTGCAGAATATAGTGACAGGCAGTCTGCAATCCAGGAAGAGTTCTCCCCAGAAACCAACACTGCTGGCACCTTGATCTTGGACTTCCAGTGTCCAAATCTGTGGGCAATGCATTTCTGTCATCCACACCACCCAGTCTGTGTATTAATCAAGCAGATTAATACAAGTCCATTAATGAATATTAGCAAGCAATACACGTGATAATCATTGTGTTTTATTACTATTAATACTAACAGCCAATTCTTCCCACCAGTGTGCTGTATGTGGATTGAAAAAGAATGCCTCTAAGGTACAAAACTTTCTTTGCTTTACATTCTGACTCAAGAGGAAGTTTGTGCAAACACACAGTGGAATTCAGAAAATTCAACAGCTCTAAATGAAGTGCTCCCTTGAGGGATGGAAGCAGCAAAGAGATTAGAATAAAACAAAACGCTTTCCACCCAGGGAGGGTTTTTTGCCTTTGTAAAATGTGTTTACTCCAGCTGCCCTCTTCTGTATATTTTTACCTTCACTTTGGAAGTCTTTTAAAATGAAACAATTTTCCTCCAACATGGATAAAAATGAACCTAAGGTAGAATATTATTCCCTCACTGGAAGAGTAAATTATTTTTCCTTCTGCATATTATTAAAGTAAGTCTAATATGTCCCTGCCAGTAAGATGTCCCTGCTAATCTTTCGGGTGCACTTAAATGTCACCTCTTCTGTGAAGTCTCCTCTGACCCCATTTCTCTCAAGTTAGTTAATGATCCCTCCTCCCTCTATGGCTGCTATATGTCACAGTCTGACCCGGGACAGCCACTTCTTGCTAGATTATGTGATCTTCAAAGTCAAGGGCAGTTATCTTTAATTCTGAACTCATCCTCCTTCCATAGCAAATGGAGAGGGGCCATGGTCCATACTTAGAAGAATTTCAATATTTAAGTTTGAAGAAGTCACACCTAGTCCTATTAAAATACACAAAAACTCACAAAGAGACTGAATATTTCCATTTGAAATTCTGATCTTTGGACCTAATCAGAGTTTACCAAATGACTAAGGAACAGTAAGGGGTTTCCCTGGTGGCTCAGTCGTAAAGAATCCACCTGCCAATGCAGGAGACCTATGTTTGATCCCTGAATTGGGAAGATCCCCTGGAGAAAGAAATCCCATGGACAGAGGAGCCTGGCAGGTTGCAGTCCATGGGATCACAAAAGAACTGGACATGACTGAGTGACTAAACAACAAGGAACATTAAGAATGAAGCATGTAAAAATCAGAAGCTAACACCATTTTTGGTCAGTCTCATCATGAGCATTTAAACCCTGATGGATGACCCCCACCCAAATCCCATCTCTGGCAGCCATTTAAACCAGGTGATGGGGAGTTGATGTGCCTGTGACAATCACTTCCAGTCCTTTGACTTGGCCCCTCCCTCCTAGCACCATGCAGATTACACTGGCATAGGATCCAACTTTCCTCCCTATCCTTGCCTCTTGAGCACAATGACTGACTTGGCCTTCCTGGTTTTGATTAATAGCACTAATGTTTCCTGGGCTTCCCACGTAGCTCAGTGGTAATTTATCTGCTTGCTGACACAGGATACCTGCGTTCAATCCTTGGGTTGGGAAGATCCCCTGGAGGAGGAAATGGCAACCAATTCTAGTACTCTTGCCTGGAAAATTCCATGGACAGAGGAGACTGGTGGGTGGGCTTTAATTTATGGAGTCACAAACAGTCGGGCAGGACTGAGCACGCACACACACTGATGTTTCCTACTTCAGTCTTTCAGGGATTTAGACCTCGGCCTTGTGCCTTGCATGCCAGAAAAGTGGTTTCAAAGTGTCATTCCTGGGCCAGAGGCAACAGCATCACCTGGTCATATGTTAGAAATACAAATTTTACAGCCCTACCCTAGAACTGCTGACTCAGAAACTCTGGGGATGGGGAGGTCATGTCCTGCAATCTGAGTTTCAACAAACTTCCAGGTAATTTTTACAATGCTGAAATTTGAAAAGAACCACTAGAGACAGTTCATCTAATTTCTTTAAGTCCTCATCTCTTAAATCTTTGGGTATGAATTTCATTCTGCAAGTGATCTTTGTGACTTAATAAGTCCTAACATCCACTAAGTGTACATGGAAGGTGCTAAATAAACAGTGGCATCTAAACCTAGTAGTCCCGTGCTAGAGCTATGGCTCCAAGTAACCGCAGCTTTACTTCACAGGGCCTTCTATCCACATGGGCTTTCCTGCACCTGTTTCACAAGACAGCGACACTCCTATCCACACTGCGGCAAACTCTCCATCACCTGGTGCATATGCTGCTCTGAGTCTCATCACACCTTGGTGAAGAAACACATGAGCCCATATGTCAACCGAGGTGTTTATATTCTTATACACAGAAAGGGGAAATATGTTTCACAATGCGAGTTTGCATACTTTGGAGCAGATTTTTTAAGAAAGAAAAAAAGGAAGGGAGAGATAGAAACTTTGGCTGAAGCTAGTTGAAGATTTGTTCCTTTGTTTTTACCACCCAGCCTTGATAAGAGTCTCTGTGCTTGCTGGGAGGAGTCTGTGCTGAGGTGTGGGTCCCTGGATGACCCAACAAGGATGGAGTGTGCTGGTTGAGGCAATCAGGGGAAGAGTCAATGGGTTAGAGGTTAAGAACTCTCAGAATCCAGGCAGGGAAAGCAAAACTAAGAGATACAAAAGCCCGCAAACTAAAGGGCAGGAGCTGGAAGCTGGGAGGATATAGGAGACATGTCATCAATAGTTTTGGAGTTTGCTGGACCATGCTTTACTTGATTTTTATGTATATAATGGACATGGCTTGGTGTTAGGAACAATGAAGAAATGTTTGTTTAGCTAATTGTGATGCAATAATAATGGTAATCATAACAGTGATAGTAGTGATACTATATGATATAATAAACTGATGTGATTTTTTATTCCTTTTTTATTATTAATTGGAGCATAACTGCTTTACATTGTTGTGTTGGTTTCTGCTGTATAATAATCGGCTGTAGATTACACATATTGGCTTGAATCGGCTGTAAATATACATACATCCCCTCCCTCTTGAGCCTCTCTCCTATCCCTCTCCCTTTGTTTTCGTGTGTGCATATATTTAATCTTGTGACATTTTCCCATCCATGCTCAGAAAACAAGAAGCAAATATTGCTGCAAAGGTGGGTTGTCACTGGAGTAAACAATAATGATAATAATAAAATTATTATTTTTATTAAAAAAAAAACCAGCTTAGGTATAACAGAGAGAAGTTTGGGAGAAGATGAGGCCAGGAAGAATTCACCCCAACCCTCCTACCATATCCTGTGCATCTTAAGTGGCTTCCGTCATATTTGATTCTTTGTGACCTTATGGACTGTAGCTAACCAGCCTCCATGGTCTATCCAGACTTCCCTGGTGGCTTAGATGGTAAAGAGTCTGCCTATAATGTGGGAGACCAAGGTTCAGTACGTGGGTCAGGAAGATCCCCTGGAGAAGGGAATGGCAACCCACTCCAGTATTCTTGCCTGGGAAATCTCATGAACAGAGGACCCTGGCGGGCTATAGTCCATGGGGTCACAAAGAGTCAGACACCACTGAGCGACTAACACTTACTTACTTACTTACTCCTCTGTCCAAGAGATTCTCCAGGCAAGAATACTGGAGTGGGTTGCCCTGTCCTCCTCCAAGGGATATTCCTGACCCAGGGATTCAACCAGATGTCTTACATCTCCTGCATTGGCAGGCATGTTCTTTACCTTTAGTGCACCTGGGAAGCATGATATCCTAGACCCCAGGAAACAAATTCACTAGACACATAAAATTCTCCAACTATGGAAGAGAAAGCAGTTGAAGGATGTAGAACACAAAAGTTAGTCACCATAGAAGGCTACCTGCTCTGCTCAAGCTATGATTAGAAACAGAAACCCTAGAACTCTCGGGCAGACATAGACATCTAAAAGTAGAAGGTGCCCATGCTCACTTCCTGCCCATAATTCTGAAAGGAGATTCACAAATGGCCCCCTCAGATCCAAATCATAGGAACCGTATGGTATAGAATTATGCCAAGTTTGGTGCTAGATTATCTAAATATTTTCTAAAAACAATGTTGTATTAGAATTTATTAAAGAGAAAAAAAATGACATTTAAATAATACCTTCAAGATGGAACAGCAAGTACTTGTGAGAGATGGCAAACAAATTCAGCCAAGTAGCAGATAGAGAAAATGGTGTTTGGCAAATGCCAGAGTTCTGCTTCCATGATAGCTTATATGAATGTGGATAAAATATTCAATCTTTCTTCAAGAGAAGTATGGACATTTACTTTGGCTATTTCATAGGGTCCTGGAGAGGATCAGCAAAATGGGGTATTTAGATTTCATGTTGCATGGGGTGCTCTGAGATTCTTGGATCTGTAGTTTGATGTAATTTTTTTCTGTGAAATTTTTGGCCTTAATTTTTTCAAATATTCTTTCTGCATCATTATCTCTTTCTTTTCATTCTGAGACTCCAATTACACATATGCTGGACTGTTTGAATTGTCACAGTTTTTGAATGCTCTGTTCTGTTTTTCTGCTTGTTTGTGTGCATTTTATTTGCTGGGTTTTCACTTTTTTCTCTTTGTGTCTTAATTTGAGTAATTTCTAATTCAAATTCATGGATTCTTTCCTTGGCTGTGTCAAATTTGGTGATGAGTCTGACAAGGGAACTCTTCATCTCCAGTGCAATCCTTTTTATATCTTCTATTGCCATTTGACTCTTAGGATTTCCATCTGTTTGCTGAAATTTCCTGCTAATGTTCATATTTTTCACTGAATTCTTTATGTATTAACCATAGTTAAAATCCAACACTTCAGTTCTTTCTGATTTTGATACTGTGAAATGTTTCTTTTTCTCTTGACAACGTGTTGTTTTCTCTGTGTTTATAATTTTTTATTGAATACCAGTCATCTCATGCAGAGTTAGAGAAACTTGAGTAAATGTTTACTTACTCAAAAAAATGGGCACATATCTTGTTAGGACAATAATTTCGGGGTTTGAAAAAATCTAGTTAGTAGTTAAGTGGGGCTTGGGTTCTGTTGTTGCTATCATTACCCTTAAGCGCTCACAAGATTTCCTTTAAAAATGCCTCATACTCAGGGTGGCAACTGTGTCGCTGAAGGGTTTTTCTCAGTGTACATACTTTGCCCTCATTGCTCATTTTCCTTGAGACACATACTACATAGTGGGGATCTTTATCATGCCCTTTCACCTTCCTCAGTGGTATACATTTGTTGCTTGCTATTTGGTGTGTGTAAAGCTGGTGGAGAAAGGGCAGATGGGTTTCTGGTCTAGCCCATAGAAGCTTTGTGCCTGGGCCTCCCTTTCCTTTCTGCATGTGCCAGAAAGGGACTGCTCCTCAGTCTGAGTATAATAGTGTAAACCACATAAAGTGGATCAGAGCCGGGGTTGACTCATGATGAACAGGTAATGTGAGTGAGGGCTACAGCTTTGTCATTGCAAGCCAATAAGACTTCAGGGCCTTCTATTACTAAGTAATAATTTAGACTGAAGTGACTAATATAACTCCAGAACACTATATTTTTCCATTTAGAGGATTATAAGTATTTGTAGCTAATCACAGACTTTAAAAAAATGTTCGTTTATTTTTGACTGTGCTGGGTCTTCATCGCTGTACTGGGGCTTTCTCTAGTTGCGGTGAGTAGAGTCTGCTCTCTAGTTGTGGTGCACTGGCTCATCATTGTGGTGGCTTCTCTTGTTGCGGACCACAGGCTCTAGGTGCTTGGGCTTCAGTAGTTGCAGCCTGTGGCCTCAGTAGTTGTGACTCATAGGATTAGTTGCTTCTCGGCACATGAAATCTTCCCAGACCAGGGATCAAACCCGTGTCCCCTGCATTGGCAGACAGCTTGTCATCCATTGTCCCAATCAAAGACTTATACAGTTCATGGAAATAGTATATTTGGTTACCCAAGTATTCTGATTACTAGAAAAGCTGACCTCTTTAGAGTCTCTGTTTAAATAGTATAGGCTGAAAATGGAGTAGGAGTATCACAGTGGGACTAAATTTTAAGTTAAAATATATGCTTGATTTTTTAACTTCATTTCTTCTGTTCATAAAACAAGGGAGTTGAGCTAAAATCTGCTTCAAAGTTTGCAAACTTTGGACTAAATTTAGTAATTTCAACCTGTGGGACGTGGAATGCTGAGTGGATTTGTAAGGGTTCTTCATGTGCAAATAATCCTGGACCTTATTTGTAAATGACTAACTAATGTCTTTTCTATAATGTTATGAATTGAATTGCTTTCCCCCTCAAGAGACATGTTGAAGTTCTAACCCCTAGTGCCTCAGAATGTGGTCTTAGTTGGAAACAGGGCCTTTACAGAAAGAATCTAGTTAAAATGAGACTGGGCTCTAATCCAATATGACTGCTGTCCTTACAAAAAGGGAATATGTGGACACAGATACAGTCACAGAGGGAAGATGATGTAAAGACACACAGGGAGAGAGAGACATGTGACTGGAGTGATGCATCTTCAAGCCAGGGAACTGCCAAGAATCCCACACTCTGCTTGGTTTCTCCTTGCATTTATAGTAAAATGCAAGGGGAGAGAGAAAAATTGAAGAAGGAATTCTGTTTTAAGACTGCAGCATAGAAGTTCCGACAGAATTCCCAGCTGGTTGTTCCACACTGTGGACTTCAAACTCATGGCATCAACTCTTACCTGAATTCCCAGCCTGCTGATACACATAAGTATGTAACTCCTATCACTTCTTGGTCTTTTGGCTAAGATCAAGTGTCCTATGTGATGCCTTTCAGATCTATGTAAATGCTATAGTAATTAATATAAACAAATTCTTGTTAGAATGTTATAGTTGCTTTTTGTCCCCATGCAAGCACTGAACCCCATGGTCATGGGCTCACTCCTGTACTCCTTTCACTGTGAAGTGGGTCCTTGCTCAGATGATATGTGGTCCCCATGCTTGAAATGGTATTCCATGCTTGAGAATCAGACTTTCCATAAGTCCCTGAATTGCAGTGCTGGTTGGAGCTTAGTAAAGAAAGTCAACCCATAGAATTGACGTCTGTCTCTGTGAGGATGGGTGCTGGTTCATCTAGGATGCAAGGAGTCTAATTTAGTCAGTTTTCTATGATGTGGTTGCTTGGGTGTGACATTCAGAGCCAACAGAATCTAGATCAGCCTTGGTAAAGGGGCTTCATGCTGTTTGGCTTACATGTGGCCTCTATTTCTGCCTCTGTGACTATTCCATTCATGTGTCCATCATACCAGTTCTTGGGTGGCTGATTAAAAAGACTGGATTATGTCAGCTCACTGCATGTCTACTTTGTTTTCAATGCCTCTTCCATGGTGGTTGTTTCTGGTTTGCATCACTAGATGATACAAAACTTTTTATACCATGTGTGGTCTCTCATGTATGTCCATTCATATGCCTCTATCCCAGACCTCCCTAACTCTAATTTTTGAGGCCTTTCCATTAAGGTTCCTATAATCTGGTCAGGTGGTTAATCATTGCCCAGAGAGCTGTATATAATCTCACTTAGGACCACTTTTTTCCCCACAAAATGTCCATGAATAGTTTCACTATTTATAGCTCAGAGTGAAGAGTTTCCCTTTCTGCTATCTTTCAAGTTCACCCCTGAATTTCACTAAAATGCAACTGCACATTTCCCCCAGAAGACCCCTTGTTCATCAAGTTCCATTTTGGTGTCTGCTTCTCAGAGAACCTAAACTGAAAACAATATGGTACCAAGAGTGGCTTGAGAAGATAGAGGTTTGGGGATGGGCTCACTTGGTGACGAGCTGGCAAGGAGGAAGACTTCTTGACTGGAATGTGGAGGACAGACAGTTCTGGTCACAAGGTTGCGCCATGATTTCACTAGTGTGGACCTGGAAAGACACCCTAGTGGAAAAGAACACCCGGGTCACAGTGGGCCTGGCATCTGGTATTTAAATACTGTCACCTAAAGTGATAGGGAGTCCATCATGCCCTTGGTTATGAAGGAGCCCAGTTCTGAGACCACTGTCCTAGTGTCAGCACTGGCCTGCAGAGGGCGCCACCACTGCACTTCTTGGTGACGCTGATGCCCTCTTGCTAGTACCTTCTTTATGCCTTGAAGAATGGCAACAAGTCCAGGCTGTGGTGCAAGAAATCCTGTAGCTTGTGCAGATTCAATGAAGTTGTAATTGTCAGTGGTAGGAAACAATGTAGTATAGAGTTTATGGTAAACCCTGTTGGAAAATTCACAGCACAGCCTCCAGGTTTTGGAGCAAGGTCGTGCCATCTGCAATAGAAAATTATACGCCTTTTGAGAAAGTTCCTTGTGTGTAACTGGGTTCTAGTAGAAACAGAAGTCTTGCTCACGAGGGAGCAAAAGAACATACACCTGGCACTACCCATTGGACTGAATTATGTCAGAACCATCAATTTTAAGTCAGATGCTGTCAGGGATAATCCATTGTAAGGTGAAAATGGTACATTCAGGATTGATCTTAATTGTGTGAATGATGAAGGGAAGGGAATAGAAGTAGGTAGAATGAGCCTTTGGACCACTATGCAAATAGATATCTGGAAGCTACGAGGTAAGAAGGGAAAAGAAGGAGGATAAATAGGAAGAGCCTCAAACTATAGAGCAATTCTGAGAAAATGTTGGCCAGGCTGATGGGAACTCTAAGCAATGCTTGCTAGAGACATCTCATGTCAAGTGAGATGACCTGGCTCTAGCATCCCCGCTGTAGTTGGTCTTTGGTTGGGATAAGCCCAGTGAAAGTCTTGCCTCAGTGTGAACACTGTGCTGGATCTAAGGTGGGTTGGCTGCAGCTGCAGTTAATCGTATTTCTTAGAGAAAGTTCTTTTGAATGGAGATTTAACTGGTGTTCCTCTATTGCTACCATATCTACTAAACTATAGAACTTGATTTTCTCTTCTTTTTCTTTCTCTAAGTTTCAGTACTCCCTCCTCCTGCAGAGTTCTAACGTATGCTATTCCCTTTGCTTGGGAAACTCTTCACTGCCCCGTCACTCAAATGAATTCAGAATACAGCTCAAATATCACTTCTCCAGGGAGGCTTTCTTTGTACCTTCAGAGAAATTGAATTCCTCATGACATTATTTCATACCTTGCTTTACATTTTATCCATGATATTTATCAACATTTGTAATTACATTCACAACATGATTTTTTTAAATGTCCTTACTAGGCTGTAAGTTCTGTAAAGGCATAGACTTTTCTATTCTGTATCCCTAATGCCTATCACCGTGCTTGACATATAGAATGCTTTCAAGGTGTGTTGAATGAGTAAATTAATGACTCAGTTGTCATCATTAATTTCAACCATCTTTTTTTTTAATAACCGAGAAATTCTGAGAGCCTTAGGTTCATAAATCTGGATATAAATTATCATCTTTCTATGTATAGATGGAAGTACAGAACATTTCAATAAATTGATGCCAGGAAGTTGTAGTTTGTGAAATATAAAAAAAAAATGGCTCTTTTTCTTGAACATAAAGTTTAACAATGAGAAATATATTTATTTTTGGAGAACTTTGCATATTTGGCTTCCTAGTTTTTAAGACCTTACAAAGGCATATTTAATTTAAAAATTCTAATAGTAAAAGCAATGTGATCCATTATAATTTAGTCACTCCTTATTATGTGGCATATACTGTACTGTCTCCTGTATATATTATTTCACTAAATATTCTCAACATGACATATTAAGTATGATAATTATCCTCATTTTGCAGATGAAGAAATTAGCATTTAGTGAAGTCACATATTTGCTTAAGATGTCAGTCATGGCATGCTGTGGATCTAGGTTTAGATCTATCACAGCAGTCTGACTCCAATGACTATGACGTTATTCACAATCCTATAACTGCTGAAAATTTTAATTTCTTACTCAAAAATTGAATTTTTCACTTTTATCTGGGGGGAGGTTATTAAAAGAATAGGAACATTTAACTATTACCTAATTTGATCCTTAATTCAAATCAGGTTTGAGTCTCAGATTCTCCTAAGCAGGTCAAAATCTCCCTTATGAGTACTAGACATTCCCTCCTCCAGCCTCTTACCCATTTCTCCACCTGGATATCTTTCTTATTTATTCCTCAATCACAGGATGTCCAAGGTCAAACAATGTTTGAATTCCATATCACTCTATTTCCTTTGTTCTCTTTTTCAGTGATGTTGGTTCTATAGTGGTGAACACAGATGCCTTTATTGATTCACCTTTTTAATGAATGCTATCACCATATACCCAGGCATCCAGGTTTGAAATCTCAAAACTACTCATTTCTTTCCCAAACAGTTCTTAATATGAGCTTCTAGAGGGTGAAAATATTATTCAGTGATCTCTCTCAGTGTATCCTATAAAGCATCTTGCATGGAATAAGTGCTGAAGAAGTAAAGGTAGAATATCTTCTTCTAGGCCCCAGGTATCCACTGGAAATAAAACAGGGTTAAACGCAACATAGTTCTCCAGTGAGGATTGTTAACTGCAGTGCATTTTACTTTGGTCAATGGATGTGTCAGTCAATTATTTGAAAGTATTATTAAAAAATGTTTGTGTCTGGATGTATAGTGCCATGTTTTTAGGAAAGGGCACAAGCTTCGAGTTAAAGAATCACTCCTCCTTGGAATTTTGCAATGTGGAGACCTTATCTTTGAAAGCAATTTCAGTGAATAGTAGAGAAAAAATCAGATTTCAGACTGTTAAATGAGTGGGAACTGAGAAAATGAGAACAGAGAGAAGTAGCCTCAAAAGATAAGGAAAAAATTAAGATAGATATAAATCAAATGAATGTTATGTTTCAGGATGAGAGAGACTGGAATTGGAGGGGGACTAAAAGAGCTATATTCATTAGACATTTACTATATTCTGATCACTGAATCATGTACCTTACATAAATCATGTATTAGTTTTTGATCAAATCAGATCTTGAAAATGATGAATTTGGGGGAGAGGACTAAGGAAACAAATGGACCAGAGGGTTTGGCCTTGTGTAGCATGAGGGATTCCTCATTCCCTGAGACTTAAAAGAGAGAAGAAAAGAGAGGTTATGAATGAAGATGAGGGGAAGCAGAGGCTAAGTTGATTCATATAGATGATCTCAATTTTCAGTATGAAATATCAGACCTTGAACATTCAGTTCAGTTCATTCTCTCTTTGCGACCCCATGAACCGCAGCATGCCAGGCCTCCCTGTCCATCACCAACTCCCGCAGTCCACCCAAACCCATGTCCATTGAGTCGGTGATGCCATCCAACCATCTTATCCCCTGTTGTCCCCTTCTCCTTCTGCCCCCAATCCCTCCCAGCATCAGGGTCTTTTCCAATGAGTCAGCTCTTTGTATCAGGTGGCCAAAGTATTGGAGTTTCAGCTTCAAAATCAATCCTACCAATGAACACCCAGGTTTGATCTCCTTTAGGATGGACTGGTTGGGATCTCCTTACAGTCCAAGGGACACTCAAGAGTCTTCTCAAACACGACAGTTCAAAAGCATCAATTCTTTGGCACTCAGCTTTCTTTATTGTGCAACTCTCACATCCATACCTGACCACTGGAAAAACCATAGCCTTGACTTGATGGACCTTTGTTGACAAAGTAATGTCGCTGCTTTTTAATATGCTGTCTAAGTTGGTCATAACTTTCCTTCCAAGGAGTAAGTATCTTTGAATTTCATGGCTGCAATCATCATCTGCAGTGATTTTGGAGCCCAGAAAAATAAAGTCAGCCGCTGTTTCCACTGTTTCCCCACCTATTTGCCATGAAGTGATGGGATCAGATGCCATGATCTTAGTTTTCTGAATGTTGAGTTTTAGGACAACGTTTTCACTCTCCTCTTTCACTTTCATCAAGAGATTCTCAAGGTCTTCTTCACTTTCTGCCATAAGGGTGGTGTCATCTGCATATCTGAGGTTATTGATATTTTTCCCAGCAATCTTGATTCCAGCTTGTGCTTCCTCCAGCCCAGCATTTCTCATGATGTACTCCGCATATAAGTTAAATAAGCAAGGTGACAATATACAGTCTTGACATACTCCTTTCCCAATTTGGAACCAGTCTGTTGTTCCATGTCCAGTTCTGACTGTTGCTTCCTGACCTGCATACAGATTTCTCAAGGGGCATGTCAGGTGGTCTGGTATTCACATCTCTTGAAGAATTTTCTATAGTTTATTGTGATCCACACAGTCAAAGGCTTTGGCATAGTCAATAAAGCAGAAATAGATGTTTTTCTGGAACTCTATTGCTTTTTCGATGATCCAGCAGATGTTAGCAATTTGATCTCTGATTCTTCTGCCTTTTCTAAAACCAGCTTGAGCATCTGGAAGTTCACGGTTCATGTATTGCTGAAGCCTGGCTTGGAGAATTTTGAGCATTACTTTACTAGTGTGTGAGATGAGTGCAATTGTGGGGTAGTTTGATCATTCTTTGGCCTTGCCTTTCTTTGGGATTGGAATGAAAACTGACCTTTTCCAGTCCTATGGCCACTGCCGAGTTTTCCAGATTTGCTGTCATATTGAGTGCAGCATTTTCACAGCGTTAGTGAATGGTAAATTTGAATGTCAAAAAATATCAATAACCTCAGATACGCAGATGACACCACCCTTATGGCAGAAAGTGAAGAAGAACTAAAGAGCCTCTTGATAAAAGTGAAAGAGGAGAGTTAAAAAGTTGGCTTAAAACTCAACATTCGAAAAATGAACATCATGGCATCTGGTCCCATCACTTCATGGCAAATAGATGGGGAAACAATGGAAACAGTGAGAGACTATTTTCTTGGGCTAAAAATCACTGCAGATGGTGGTTGCAGCCATGAAATTAAAAGACACTTGCTCCTTGGAAGAAAAGCTATGACCAACCTAGACAGCATATTAAAAAGCAGAGACAAGACTTTGCCGATGAAGATCCATCTAGTCAAAGCCATGGTTTTTCCAGTAGTCATGTATGGATGTGAGAGTTGAAACATAAAGAAAGTTGAGTGCTGAAGAATTGATGCTTTTAAACTGTGTTGTTGGAGAAGACTCTTGAGAGTCCCTAGAACTGCAAGGAGATAAAATCAGTCAATCCTAAAGGAAATCAGTTGAAGCTGCAACTCCAATATTTTGGCCACCTGATGAGAAGAACTGACTCATTGGAAAAGACCCTGATGTTGGGAAAGATTGAAGGCAGGAGGAGAAGGGGACAACAGAGGATGAGATGGTTGGATGCCATCATTGACTCAATGGACATGAGTTTGAACAAGCTCTGGGAGTTGTTGATGGACAGGGAAGCCTGGTGTGCTGCAGTCCATGGGGTTGCAAAGAGTCGGACATGACTGAGCAACTGAACTGAACTGAAATTTGAATACAGGACTTGAGGAAATTGGGAAGAATTTGAAAGCTACTGAGAGGCTTTTGTTCTTTAATCTGTAAGTAAGTAAGTAAGTGTTAGTTACACTTTGCATCCCCATGGACTGCAGCCCACCAGGCTCCTCTGTCTGTGAGATTTTCCAGTCAAGGATACGGGAGTGTGTTGCCATTTCCTTCTCCAGGGGATCTTCCCAACCCAGGGATAGAACCCAGGTCTCCTGCACTGCAGGCAGATTCTTTACCAATTGAGCTACAAGGGAAGCCCGTTCTTTAATTAATAAATAATTGTTAAACACTGATCATGTAGGTACCGAGATTACATGGTGTGTATTCTCTAGGAAGTTTTCACGTTTAATACCTTATAAATTTCTGGAGGGTATGGAGCATGTTATAATCATTTACATATTTCCCCAAAATGCATAGCCTAATACTTTGAGCACAGTAAGTAAACGTTAAGGTTTTAGATCAACTGAATTATAACAAACAAACAGAAAAACTATTTTACATAAAGCCCGAGACTCTTGGGCCATGGATTGACTTGGTTGGAGTTCTTTACAACCGAACAATAGAGGTCTGCCAGTTGAGGATATAGCTTGCAATATTTAGTAACTGAAAATACATTTGGAATGGGTTTTCTCAACCTCAGCACTTGGATAACTCTTTGGGGAGCTGCATTGTATACTGTAGGAAGTTTAGTGGTATTTCTAAATTCTGCTGTCTAGATTCTGGTAGCATCCCTCAACTCCCACCTAGTCCTGATAAAAATATCTCCAGACATTGTCAATGCCTTTTGGGAGGCACAATAGCTCCAGATTGAGAACCCCTGATTTAGAGTTTCAATGATTATTTATATAAAAATAATTCTGCATTCAGTTCAGTTCACTTTAGTTCAGTCACTCAGTTGTGTCCAACACTTTGCGACCCCATGAACCGCAGCATGCCAGGCCTTCCTGTCCATTACCAACTCCTGGAGTTTACCCAGACTCAAGTCCTTTGAGTTGGTGATGCCATCCAACCATCTCATCCTCTGTCGTATGCTTCTCCTCCTGCCCTCAATCTTTCCCAGCATCAGGGTCTTTTCCAATTAGTCAGCTCTTCACATCAGATGGCCAAAGTATTAGAGTTTCAGCTTCAGCATCAGTCCTTCCAATGGACACTCAGGACTGACGTCCTTTAGGATTGATTGGTTGGATTTCCTTGCAGTTCAAGGGACTCTCAAGAGTCTTTGCCAACACCACAGTTCAAAAGCATCAATTCGTGGCGCTCAGATTTTCCAACTCTCATATCCATACATGACTACTAGAAAAACCATAGCTTCGACTTGATGGATCTTTGTTGGCAAAGTAATGTCTCTGCTTTTTAATATACTGTCTAAGTTGGTCATAACTTTCCTCCCAAGGAGTAAGCATCTTTGAATTTCATGGCTGCAATCACCATCTGCAGTGATTTTGGAGACTCCGAAAATTAAGTCAGCCACTGTTTCCACTGTTTCCCCACCTATTTGTCATGAAGTGATGAGACCAGATGCCATGATCTTAGTTTTCTGAATGTTTAGCTTTAAGCCAACTTTTTCACTCTCCTCTTTCACTTTCATTAAGAGGCTCTTTATCATTTTTTTTAAGAGGCTCTTTAATTCTTCTTCACTTTCTGCCATAAGGGTGGTATCATCTGCATATCTGAGGTTATTGATATTTCTCCCAGCAATCTTGATTCCAGCTTGTGCTTCCTCCAGCCCAGCATTTATCATGATGTACTCTGCATATAAGTTAAATAAGCAGGGTGACAATACACAGCCTTGATGTACTCCTTTTCCTATTTGGAACCAGTCTGTTGTTCCATGTCCAGTTCTAACTGTTGCTTCCTGACCTGCATACAGGTTTCTCAAGAGGCAGGTCAGGCGGTCTGGTATTCCCATCTCTTTCCGAATTTTCCATAGTTTATTGTAATCCACATAGTCAAAGGCTTTGGCATAGTCAATAAAGCAGAAATAGATGTTTTTCTGGAACTCTTTTTCGATGACCCAGCAGATGTTGGCAATTTGATCTCTGGTTGCTCTGCCTTTTCTAAAAGCTTGAGCATCTAGAAGTTCATGGTTCATGTATTGCTGAAGCCTGGTTTGGAGAATTTTGAGCATTACTTTACTAGTGTGTGAGATGAGTGCAATTGTGTGGTAGTTTGAGCATTCTTTGGGATTGCCTTTCTTTGGGATTGGAATGAAAACTGACCTTTTCCAGTCCTGTGGCCACTGCCGAGTTTTCCAGATTTGCTGGCATATTGAGTGCAGCACTTTCACAGCATCATCTTTCAGGATTTGAAATAGCTCAACTGGAATTCCATTACCTATACTAGCTTTGTTTGTAGTGATGCTTCCTAAGGCCCACTTGCCTTCACATTCCATGACGTTTGGCTCTAAGTTAGTGATCACACCATCATGATTATCTGGGTTGTGAAGATCTTTTTTGTACAGTTCTTCTGTGTATTCTTGCCACCTCTTCTTAATATCATCTGCTTCTGTTAGGTCCATACTATTTCTGTCCTTTATTGAGTCAGTCTTTGCATGAAATGTTCCCTTGGTATCTCTAATTTTTTTTTTTTGAAGAGATCTCTAGTCCTCCCTATTCTATTGTTTTACTCCATTTCTTTGCACTGATCACTGAGGAAGGCTTTCTTATCTCTCCTTGCTATTCTTTGGAACTCTGCATTCGAATGGGTGTATCTTTCCTTTTCTCCTTTGCTTTTTGCTTCTCTTTTTTTCACAGCTATTTATAAGTCCTCCTCAGACAACCATTTTGCCTTTTTGCACTTCTTTTCCATGGGGATGGTCTTGATCCCCGTCTCCTGTACAATGTCGTGAACCTCTGTCCATAGTTCACGCACTCTATCAGATTTAGTCCCTTAAATCTATTTGTCATTTTCACTGTATAATTGTAAGGGATTTGATTTGGGTCATACCTGAATGGTCTAGTGGTTTTCCCTACTTTCTTCAATTTAAGTCTGAATTTGGCAATAAGGAATTCTAGATCTGAGCCACAGTTGGCTCCTGGTCTTGTTTTTGCCGACTGTATAGAGCTTCTCCATCTTTGGCTGCAAAGAATATAATCAGTCTGATTTCAGAGTTGGCCATCTGGTGATGTCCATGTGCAGAGTCTTCTCTTGTGTTGTTGGAACATCTAAATTGATAAAATCCAATTATTAAATAGTGATTACCAAGTCTTAGTTGCTCCCTCTTAGTCTACTGACTGGTGTTTGGTCAATTTCCATTTCTCCAGCAAGAAGTGAGGGAACCTTCAGATGATGCTTTTTCTCTCCAATTAGCAGCTCTAAATGGGAGATTCCCCATGTTTCTTTGATCTTTCCCTTCCTTTGTTTAGAATTACAGAGAGTGGGTTGTCCTTACCACTGGTACTTTCTAGTGATTGGACCTATGTTCATAGCCTACACAGTGAATTGGGTCAAATAATGTTGGATTTGGAACCAAAGGTCTAAGGTTTAAAACCAAATTAATTATATAATTTTGGTATCACTTATTTTGTTCTTTCATTCTTACAGAATTATTCTGACAATGATATATGAAGGGTAGAACTTTGTAAGCTATGACACTGTGAAAAATTGAGAATTAAAACTTCTCACCCTGGTGCTTATGTTAAAGATGATCCCTCATTTGAAGATAATGGATGAGGGTGACTATTTACAGAGAAGATTAAAATATTTGACATTTTTTAATGTGTTGGGGATGACAGAAAGTGAGAGATGTTGCTGAATTTTCTAGGGTTAGTGAATGTGATTGTGAGGGAGTGATGGTGTCATATACTGAAGTAAGGATCATTGAAAAGGAGATTTTAAAAAATGAAGATGTAATTCATATAACATAAAATTCGCCCTCTTAAACTGTACAAATCAGTGGTTTTTACTATATTCACAATTGTGCAACTATCATTTTAAAACATTTCCATCACCCCAAGGATGCCTCATACCCCATTAGAAACCATTTCCCATCCCCTTCAACCCCACTCCCTGGAAAAATATTTCTGTCTTTATGGATTTGAATATTTTGCAAATTTCATATAAATTATATCATACAATTTGTGTCTGACTTCTTTTGCTTATTATGATGTTTTAAAAGTTCCTCTGTTCTGTACCATGTTCAGGACTTCATCCATTTTTAAGCTTAATAATATTCTATTGTACAGATACACTACATTTTGTTTACCATCAGTTGGTGGTTACTAGGATTGTTTCTGCTTTTTGGCTATCCAGAATAATCCTCCTATGAATATTTGCATACACATTTTTGTGCAGACGTTTGTTTTCATTATTTCAAGTGACTACCTAGGAGCTTAACTGCAAGATCATATGGCATCTCCATTTTCAAAATTTTAGGAACAGCCAAACTATTTTCCAAAGTGGCACGAAAGAGATAATTGAAGAAAAAATTTGAGAGTTAATTTGATTTTGTAAATGTTGAATTTGAAGTGTTTGCAAGACATACAGAAGGCTATTTTGGGGAGAGTGACAATTATATGTGTCTTAGACTTAGTAGAAAAGTATGAGTTATAGATGCAGATTTTGTAGAACTAAGATAGGAGAAAGCAAGAACTCATCCAAGGAAAGCATTTTGAGAGAAAATAGTAGGAAAACAGAGACATGGGCATAAGGAAGAAATTGGCCTACATCTCTAAGGCCAATTTAGGTAAGTATGAGCGAACTGTATGAGGGAGGACAAGAAAAGGGGAGATGAATTAGGACTTGGCAGGTAATCGCTCAGGGTTTTCTTCAGATAGTGAGAAGATCTGCACATGGGAACAATTTCCCTGGCAGAGATGGGCACAGAAAGCAGAGAATGGAACCCTGATATAAGATCTTAAATCTTGAGGGATAAGGAGGAGTCTCCTAAGCCAAGGAGTGTGGGGAAGACTTTCCAAGCATAAGAAACAGTGTGTGTACAGGCACAGTTGTTCAAAGTATCTGATGAGTTCAAGTTAAGTAAACAGCATTCATTTGGTGGTTATTTTATGTGGGCACTGTACTAAGTGCTTCAGTGCTTCATCAGATGAACTCATTTACACCTTTTGACAACTTTCAATCTAGAGATAAGGAAGTAGACTCAATGGCATTATATAATGAGCCAGGGTTACATAGCTGGAAAATGGTAGGGCCCCGCTCTGAACTGGTAATTTTATTCCAGAGATGTACTCTTACATGTACGGTAACTTATCTACCTTCTCGTAGGTACCAGGTATTAAGTTACTCGTATTCTTCATCAATGTTTCACTCCTGGTAGCTGATTGTCTTCACATGGTGCTTTGATGGCTCTTTGGTATGCTATTCATCCTTCTTCATTCTAGAATAGAGATTCTGAAATGTCAGATTCATTTGGGAAGTACCCCTTAAGTGATTATGCTCCACTCATTCTGGTTGGATAGTTTCACCAACTCAAAGGACAAAGGACATGAATTTGAGCAGACTCTGGGAGATAGTGAAGGACAGGGAAGCTTGGCGTGCTGCAGTCCATGGGGTTGCAAAGAGTCAGACATGACCTAAGGACTGAACAACAACAGCATTCTGGCTACTGTAATAGATCTGTCATAAATTAATCATTACTGAGAATTCTCAGATCCTCAAATTCAAAGATAGTCCTTCCTAACTTGCCAAGCTTAGTTGCTGAAATAGTAGAAAATATTAAAGAATGGTTATTCTGGCTATACTGGACCTTATTTATCCTAAAGTATGTGTGTGTGTGTTTCTTTCATGCTTATTGAGTATCATTCATATACTAGGTGCTTTCACTGAAATTACTTATTTACTTTTCAAAATATCTTTGTGATATGTGACAGGCTATTCTGTTTTGACATAAGAAAAAATTTAAAATCAGAAAACTTAAATAACTTCATCCAGTTCATGGGACTGATAAGAATAGAAAATTAAGCCCAGAGATTCAAAATTCAAGTCCAGGGCCCTTTCCAGTATCCCAGACAATCTATCCTAGGAAAACATTTGATTAAAAAGATTAATCCATCACTAGCTTTCCATTAGTATATTCTTCATTTTCATGATGTGCCAAGACTTGTGTAAGGCTACCTATGAGAAAGTTCCAAGCTACTCACTGGTTACACTTCATGATGGGACTTGTGTGTTTGGAAAGAAATTTTAAGTTTGAATTCTTCCTTCTCTAATATGCAAATGTGAGCATCATGTGGTCTGAGACTACATCTGTTGAAGGATCATGGACCTTCCTGGCAGAGGAAAACAAACCCCAACAGTTGGAGCTGCAAGCCATCTGTCTTTAGCTATTTCACATTTTGTCAAAAATCATCAGCATACTTAGAAAATAGCAGTGACCAACTAATATTACTAAAATTTAAAGTATGATTAGATGGAACCCCCAAACTCTTAATTCAGAAATAAGATATGTGTCTTTTGATATTTTGGAAGAACACGAAGAATTATGGAAGATAATCATATTGAAAAGCTATTACAGAATATTTGACAGTTTGCTGGAAGAAAATAGATTTGTATACAAATAGTTTACAGATACAGAGTCTTAATTTCTTACACTAGAAATGTAATTTAATTAGAGACCATTTCTCTGAATTCCTTTGTCTTATAGGTGAGAAAAATGTAACCAAGAGAGTTTAAATTGTTTGTCTGAGATAATAAAGCACTGAAAGAAGATGGCACCTAAATCTCATAATGTGAAAAGAGAGAGTCATATAATTATTATTATTATTATCATTACTAATACAAATAGCTCCAATTTATTTAATGTGATTTTAAGGACTTTACATATATTAACTTAGCACACCAAATCAAGGTGGTAAATGTTATTATTGCCATTTTACAGAGGAAGACTAAGGGCTATGATAATTAAGCAATTTGCAACATGGACTCTATACAGATAAATAGAATGCTATAAATAAATAAACAAATAAATAAATAATGAAGAAGTAAAAGCTCTTCCTTGGATTAGAGGGCCACCTCATAAATGAGGAAGGAATGATGAAATCAGAAAAATCACCATTTAGCAAGCATATTATTCATTGATGAAGGTACATGATAGTACAAGTGGGTGAAACAGTAGACATTAAGATATATTCCTAGACAACAAAGTTTTGTCTGGTAAGATGCTTATGATTACAGATGACAAAATAACAATATTTTTACAGTGAAGAAACCTAGCACATACCAACTGAGCCAGTGATCAAGTGTAATATCTATATGAATAGGATGAATAATATCCTGTTCCTCCTGACCTTGTGCACCGAGAATGACATAGCATCATGTCTGGGGTATTCCTGTCAAAAATGCATAACCTGAAACATGTATAATCATGTGAAAACTCAAAAATTAGGGACATTGTAAAATATATCTGACTTGTTTTTTTCAAAAATGTCAGTGTTGTGAAAGACAAAAGCAGAACAAAACATGTGACCCAGGATTTTCTTTTGATATAAAGGACAATTTAGGAATAAGTGGAAAAATATGAATGCTATCTGAAAGTTAAATAATAGATTTAGATCAATGTTAAATTTTTTGATTTTTTATTTATACTATGGTATGTAACAGAATGTCTTTGTTTGTAGAAAATACACACTGATTTATGAATGGTTATTTTGTTTGTAACTTACTTTCAAATTGTTCAGAAAAAGTGTGTGTATGCGTGTGTATGAATGATAAAACAAGTGTGGAAACATGTTAACATCCAAAGACTCTGGCAGAAGGCCCTAGGGAATTCTTTGTCCTCTTCTTTGTACCATTTGTGTTACTGTATTATTTGTACTATTTAAGGAAACAATATACTTTCCTAAAATCTAAGATCACATCCACACCAGTGACGATAACCACTTACATTCCCACTGACAGCCTAGGAGGGCTCCATTTTCTCCATATCCTCTCCAGCATTTATTGTTGGTAGATTATTTTTTTATAGATTTTTTTTATGATGGCAATTCTGACCAGTGTGAGATGATACTACATTATAGTTTTAATTTTTTTATTGTTCAGTTTCTCAGTCATGTATGACTCTTTGCAACCCCATGGACTGCAGCATTCCAGGCTTCCCTGTACTTCACCATCTCCCAGAGTTTGCTCAGTCTCATGTCCATTGAGTCAATGATGCCATATAATCATCTTATCCTCTGTGGCCCCATTTTCCTCCTGCCCTCAATTTTTCCCAGCATCAGGGTCTTTTCCAATGAGTCAGCTATTCACATCATGGCATTTCTCTAATAATTAGTGATAGTGAGCATCTTTCATGGTTAAACATCTATATGTCTTCTTTGGAGAAATGTCTATTTAGATTGTAAAAAATTAAAATTATGTCAAAAAGAAGTTACGAGAAAAAGAAATTTGCAACACATCACAGCCTCAGGTCTGGGACACAGCCATGCCTGCCACGGTTCAAAGTCTCTCCTGCCTCAAGCATCAGAGGGTGCGTTAAGCACTCATGGATGCTGTGTATTGTCTCATCTTGACAGAGGGGCTCTTACCTCACCCACGAATCCTCTAAATTTTACTGTGAGGCAAAGAGTTCTACTTACCTAGGTTTATGTCTCTCATATAATTTCACTAACAATGACCCTTAACTTTATCAGACAGTGCAGTTCTGATGTGAAATCTGGAACCTATTAATTACCCTGTGTCAATCTCAGTTTCCTCACCTGAAAGAGGGTATGATAATATATATCAAGGCAAAAACCACTATAATAATAATAAAAAAAAAATCCCAGAGAGGCAAATGTATGCACACTTCTGTCACAGCCTAAAAAAAAAAAAAAAAAAAAGAACTGTTGTGAGGGTTAAATGTAATCATGATGAGAATATACTTATATTTTGAAAAAACATGATAGTCTTTGAAAACTATTTTAATTGTGCTTTCATTTTCCCTTGGGTGTCTACTATTATAAGTAGAAGAGACAGAGTGGGTCTAGGGAATAGACTGAGTGATGACCAATTTTCCCAAAGGTTAAATTATACCAAACTGCCTTCTCTAGCTTCCTGGTTCTGTAAGGAAAGTGTTATGTACTCTGTGGCAAACGATGTAGGAGAGACATGAGATTGAGTTCACGTAGAGCAAAGGAACTACATGGGATCAGAGGCTGCCTCTTTTCTAAAAGCTCTTTATGCTTATATTGCATGTTTGCAGGATGTAAGAAGAGATCAAGAATCTGTTCTCTCACAGTATTTTTGAGTCAAGAAATGTCAAGAATATCTTAAATGGCAACAGGCTTATCATTGAAAAAGGAACATTGTGTTTGGAATTTGAGACTGTCAAAAACCATTATAAAATACATGTTGCACAGTGAAATAAAATGAAAAATGAAGAGTATATCAGGGAACATCCTTAAAGGTCATGTATACCAACCTCCTGGTGAAGGAAATGGCAATCCACTCCAGTATTCCCGCCTGGAAAATCCCAAGGAGAGATGAGCCTGTGGGCTATAGTCCATGGGGTCACAAAGAATTGGACACAACTAAGCACACAACTAGGCTCACAAATAGCAACTGATATGTTTTAGACTTGAGAAAGGCAGATGCATAGAGGGAAAATAACGCGCTATGGTTGCAGAGTTATTTAGTGAATAATAGGATGAGATTTGTTCTCTTGACATTTAGACATATTAAAAAGGAGAGACATTACTTTGCCAACAAAGGTCCATCTAGTCAAGGCTATGGTTTTTCCAGTAGTCATGTATGGATGTCAGAGTTGGACTATGAACAAAGCTGAGCACTGAAGAATTGATGCTTTTGAACTGTGGTGTTAGAGAAGACTCTTGAGAATCCCTTGGACTGCAAGGAGATCCAACCAGTCCATCCTAAAAGAAATCAGTCTGAATATTCATTGGAAGGACTGATGTTGAAGCTGAAACTCCAATCCTTTGGCCACCTGATGTGAAGAACTGACTCATTGGAAAAGACCCTGATGCTGGGAAAGATTGAAGACGGGAGGAGAAGGGGACAACAGAGGATGAGATGGTTAGATAGCATCACTGACTCAATAGACATGAGTTTGAGAAAACTCCAGGAGTTGGTGATGGACAGGGAGGCCTGGCATGCTGCAGTCCATGGGGTCGCAAAGAGTTGGACACAACTGAGTGACTGAACTGACTGAACTGATTGACTGACATTTAAACAATGGAATCACAGAAAGGTGGTTTTGTGTTCCTTTGTGTCTTGGTGAGTTTCTCTAAACTGCTGAAAGTGAGTGGAGGAATTTCTACTTTTTGTATCTCTAGTATGGTGGACTAGATATACAGAGTAAACCCCCACTTAAAAATTTAAAAAACCTAGTAAATAAAATGTAAAAGAAAACTTGAATGCACCACTGAAGTAGCAAGAAAACAAGAATTCCTCAGGGGTAAAAAGAAGTTAAAGCAGGAATCCAGGATATTAAGCTAGTAAGATTTTAAGATAAAAATACAAGGAAATTACACAAGATGCTGTGTTATTCATTAATGCTGATCTTTGAATTTTTCTAATTCTCTCACTTCTTGGTACATCATAAGATCATACTTTCTGGATCGCCATGTAAACAATTCTGCAGAGTGACTTGTGAGGAGAAATGACATGTGTCTCTTCTGGGCTGAGCATTTAATTCTCAATGAGACCCTCCAACACCCTCTTTCTTTTTTCTAGGATGATTGGCAATATTCTAAATACTGTCTTTTTTGTCTATCTAGGTTTTGGAGTAAAACTGATAAGTAACAGATGGAGTCAACTCTTATGAAACATATGGTGGAAGTGAAAAGAAACACAAATCAAAACCATAAAGCCTTGTTTTGAAAGCATTAGGATTTCACTTTGTTTCTGCAGCATGTTCTAGCCTACCCCAATGCAGAAATAATAGAGTTAATAATATCAGTGGCAATAAAAATAATACTAGCAGACATTATGGCAACTGTTAACACGTGCCAGGCACTTTCTAGGCGCTTTCTGCTGTGCTATGCTCAGGTGCTCCATCGTGTCCGACCCTTTGCGACCCCATGGACTTAGCCCACCAGTGCTTTACATACGTCAGTTAGTCTTCTCAATAACTATATGAAGTAGATATTATTATTATTCTCACTTTATTTATAAGGAAAGTGAGACCATAAAGTTTAAATCTTTGCTTGAAGTCACAAAGTAAATGATGAAATTGATACTTCTTGCAGTAAAAAGGGAAATTATCCCTATTAAGAAAGTCTAGTGTGCAAGGGCACGTACAGATATCGGTACTTACGTTGTTGTTCAGCCACTAAGTTGTGTCTGACTCTTTGTGACCCCATGGACTGTAGCACACCAGACTCCTCTGTCCTCCACTATCTCCCAGAGTTTGCTCAGATTCATGTTTATTGAGTCAGTGATGCCATTCAACCATCTCATTCTCTGTCGTCCCCTTCCCTTTTTTCTGTCAATCTTTCCCAGCATCAGGGTCTTTTCCAGTGAGTTGGTTCTTCGCATCAGGTGGCGAAAGTACTGGAGCTTCAGCTTCAGCATCAGTCCTCCCAATGAACATTCAGGGTTGATTACCTTTCGGATTGACTAGTTGGATCTCCTTGCAGTCCAAGGGACTCTCAAGAGTCTTCTCTAGCACCACAGTTCAAAAGCATCAATTCTTTGGCAATCAGCCTTCTTTATGGTCACATTCTCACATCTGTATATGACTACTGGAAAAACCATGGCTTTGACTAGACAGCCTGTTGTTGGCAAAGTGATGTCGCTGCTTTTTAATATGCTGTTTAGGTTTGTCATAGCTTTCCTTCTGAGGAATAAGCATCCATATGAGGATATATCTAAATAAAGAATGATTAAATAAAGGTACAAAATAATTATTGGGAGGTTATAAAAACAAAATGAAACTAAAATATCAGACAAAGAATAGAAAACTGGATGTTTGCCAATGTTTAAAAGTAGGAAAAATATACAAATATTTTTAAACTTTGTACTATATCCAGTAAAACATTTCTAGAGTAACCACTATGAAGTTAGCTGCCAAGTGTATACTTTCCAAATTTGAGAATGTTAAAAAAAAAGAATAAAGTCTCAATGTAAAGGGAGACAAAATGGGGAAAAATGAAAAAAGTAGAAAAATAAATAAAAATTAGGTGGTAGAAATCGGAATCTTATTAGTGATTGTGGTTTTATTTAAGGGGACTTAGCACACCATTTACAATACAAAAATTTTAATCTCTGCTATTCTTGATGTCAGAATTAAAGTTAGTAGAAGAAAAAAGAATTACATATTATTTCTATATATGTTAAAGCCCTAACTATCAGCAAAAATAAATCAGTAATCTGAAAATATATAATATATCATGGATAGTTAAATTTTTTCAGACTGTTAGGTTTAATATAAAACAAATTAAGATAAAGTTATTATATTAGCATATAATTCAAAAGGGAAACATGGATGTTATTCTCAATGGATATCAAAAAAGCATTCACTAAATTTCAGTATTCATGAATGACAAAAACTAGGATGAGAAGGAACATTTAATAGAAAAATATTGAAATATATATAAAACAAAAATGCTTATCGTAACTACTTCCTCTCCATGATTTCCTGGAAGTCCAGGACAAGAGAAAGACATAAGTGCATAAACATATAAAAGGAAAACACAGTTTTGCCATCATTATTCATACATCCACTCCTGCACTTCAACAGGGAATATTGCAATGGGAATTTCTCCAAACAAGAACACTGGAGTGGGTAGCCATTCTCTTCTCCAGGGAATTTCCCTGACCCAGGGATTGAACCTGAGTCTCCTGCATTTCAGGCATATTCTTTACCATCTGAGCCACCAGGGAAGCCCCAGTCAGAAATAATATCATCTTAAAGAATTCCATTACATTTCTGTGCATTATCAACAAGAGTCAGAAAATTTAACATTAAAATGATGTCATTAAAAATCATTTATTTATTTATGACTGTGTTAGTTCTGTGTACAGGCCTTCTCCAGTTGCTGCTAGTAGGGGTTACTCTCTAGTCACAACAAGCAAGCTTCTCATTGTGGTGGTTTCTCTTTGCAGAGCATGGGCTTTAGGCACGTGGGCTCTAGGCACGTAGGAGGCTTCGTTGTCCTGCAGCATGTGGGATCTTCCTGGAGCAGGGATGGAAGCTCTGTCCTCTGCATTGCAGGCAGATTCTTTACCACTGAGCCACCAGAGAAGCCCGAAAATTATATCATTTATAATAACAATAAAATATTTGCTTTCTATACACACACCCATATGTATAGATAGATAAGATGAAATCTAAGATTTTCAAGATTTAGGGGAAAAATTGTAAAACAATTTAAAAGCATTCAAGAAGATCTAAACTAAAGGGAAGGTATACCATGCTTATGTATTAAAAAAATCTCAAAAGTTTAAAATTATCAAGTTTACTCAAATTTACCTACTCCTGTGAAACTTTTACCAAGGCTTTTGTGCAACTTGAAAAATTGATTCGAAAATTCTAAATTGATTATAAGTTTTTATGAAGGAGGAAAAGCTAAGAAAAGCCTATCCATATCTGAGGAGGGAGAAAAACAGAAAGTGAGGGACCTACTAGGTATCAAAATTCTTACATAAAGTGCTAATAATTAAAAGTGTAGTTTTCATCTTTTTGTTGTTGTTTAGTTGCTAAGTGGTGTCTGATTCTGTGACCCCATGGATGGCAGCATGCCAGGATCCTCTGTCCTCCACTATCTTCTGGAGTTTCCTCAAATTCATGTCCATTGAGTCAGTGATGCTGTCTAACCATCTCATTTGCTGATGCCCCCTTCTCCTCCAGCCCTCAATATTTCCCAGCATCAGGGTCTTTTCTGATGAGCTGGCACTTCATATCAGGTGGCCCAAGTATTGGAGCTTCAGCATCAGTCCTTCCAATGAATATTCAGGGTTGATAACCTCTAGGATTGGCTGGTTTAATCTCCTTGCAGTCCAGGGGACTCTCAAGTCTTCTCCAATACCACAGTTTGAAAGTTTTTGTTTGAAAGCACGCAAATAAATCAATGAAATTTGAAAAGAAATTACAGAACTTAACTCACAAACATATAAAAACTTGATATATCACAAAATGTGCAGTGCAAACCATTGTGTAAAGAAGAGATTATTTAATTAGTGATACTGTATGAAACAGCATCTATATTAGAAAAAATTAAATTTGACTTGTATCTTTCTATATGCAAAAATCAATCCCATTTAGATTAAATACTTAAATTCGAAGAAGTACCATCATATTTTAGAAGGTAATGTAAAAGAACATCTATGTGACCTTGGGGCAAGGGATGCTTTTAAAAACAAGACACAAAAACACTATCATAAAAACAAAATTATATAAAATGTATAAAATCATTTAACCATTTTTTAAAATATACTCTTTGTAAAATATACTCTTTGCTAAAAAAGGAAAATTTTCATCAGCTAATGTCAAGTTTTGTTAAATAAAATGACTCATACCTCTGTTGGTAGGTATTTACCCTTTATAAACTATTTGGAAAGCAATTTAGAATTTAGAATTCGCTCCTAAAATCAGACTTTACAAAGAAGCAATTCATCTCTTGAATTTATGCATTAGAGAAATTCTTACACAAGTGCATGAAGAGTCAAGTCCAAACACATTCATTAGTGTGTAATGGGCAAGAGAGGAAAAAACAAAACAAATAAAACAAAGCAACAACAACAAAAGCCACCAAAGGAGAAACAACTCCATTGGCAAGGGGTGGATAAATAAATTATAGTTTACCAGTGCAATGAGTTAATACACAGCAGTGAACAATTGAATCAATAAGAGGTACATGCATATTGAATGGCAGAACTCATATAATATAATTCCATTTACACAAAATATGAAAAACACACTATTTAAGAATGTATAAATAATTTGTAAAAACTATCAAGGAAGGAACAGGAATATCATACAGTTCAGGATAATAATCTTTATTAGGGAATAGCATAGAGAATGAGATCAGAGAGAAGCATAGGAATTATCAAGTCATTGTGTAATTGCATACCGCATTGTGGTAACGTGTGTGTGTTTTAAGTTAGATGATGGTTATGTGGACGTTTATTTTTTAACTTACACTTTTGTTATAAATATTCAGATTGGAACAGTTGTGTTGAAATTTACCCAAATCTTCTGTTTGTGTTTCTTTTTACCAAAAACCTGAGCAAGATTTTGTCATGTTAAAAAGTCATGCTAAAAAATATTTCTCATTTAGTATTTATTCAGGATATCATGATCTGCTTTAGATTCAGCAAATGTTTCTTTTAGTCAAAGTTATCTATCTTTGGTATCTTAAAAAGAATAAATTTCCTTTCCCAGAGAATTGAAAGTGATTTGCTATAACCACATTGGAAATGGAATCTGAAATTGTCAGGGCCTCCAGCATGGCCTGTTTGGTGGAATTTCTCCTCATTCTCATTGGTTCATCCTCACTCAACTCTGAGTCACATCAGCTCTTCTGCTAGCAGTACCATCACCAACCCTGTCCTTTACCAGAGTCAATGGTGAGTCATTGATTGCAAGACCCCCAAATGAATGGGTTTGCAACCAGATGAAATGAATTTGTGGCTTTTCCTTTCCATTTACTACCTAGTGACTTGATCAAAATTTATGTAAGGTGGAGTAGAATAGTGACAAGATGTAAAGTCAGAGATCAGCAAGAGAAGAGAACCTAATACACATTTATTAGATTCTTATACTGGGCACAGTGGTAGACAAAATAATGACTCCCCAGAGATGTCCATGTGTTGATCCATGAAGCCTGGGAAGAGTTATCTTATACAGCAAAAGGGACTTTGCAAATGTGACTAGTGATCTTGAGATGGGAAGAGTACCATATATGATCAGGTGGGCCTAATGTAATCACAAGCATCCTTATAAGAGGGAGGTAGGTGTTGGTGTTGGGGGGGAAGTGTGATGGTGGAGGGAGAAGCCAGAGTGAGGCCATTGTTGAAAGGTCTCCATGAGCCAAGGAATGAACAGCTTTAGAAGCTGGTGAAAGTAAGAGGTGGATTTCCTCCCAGAGCCACCAGAAGGAATGCTGCCCTGTTGACTCCTTCATTTTAGCCAAATTAGAATCACTTTTAAACTTCTAATCTAGAGCATGGCAAGGTAACAAATTTGTGTTTTTTTAAACCACTGTTTGTGATAATGTGTTGTAATTAATAGGAAACACCACCTGTAATGGTCTCTGAAAATCCCTGTAGTCTTCATCATTTGCCCAACTATTGCTGTAGTGACCAGTAATGACTAGCTTTGAGGAGCTGTAACCAGATGGGCTTCACCCCTCATATATCTTACTGAAGGTGTCTCTGATGCCTCCGGGAACTCCCTGACAAAGATATACAACCTGGAAATGAGTGACCTAGCGTTGCTCTCGCCTGGGGTGGGTGGAGGAGCGGAAAGGGAAAGGTTGCTGATGAGTAAATCCTTTCCTCTTTTTTCTTTTGGTAAAGAAAATGACAAAAGGTAACCTCTTAAAAAATGACAGCAATATGTAAAATATTTGTAAAAAAATAAGATGGAGTCTCATATAAAGCATAGTAATTTAAACCATATAAAAATGGGTTAGAGAAGAGAGAGAATGTCTCTACATTTAATTTTTGATACTGTAATTGGACACATTTTTTTCAAAAGGAGAAACACATTCTACTCAAATGTTAAGAAATATCAAGTGTTGTTTAGTTGCTAAGTAGTGTATGACTCTTTGCCACCCCATAGTTTGCAGTGCACCAAGCTTCCTTCCCTGTTCTTCACTATTTTGTGTTGTGTGCTCAAACTCATGTCCGTTGAGTTGGTGATGCCATCCAACAATTAAGCATAATAGTTCCAATAAAAATGTTCTTAAAATAAAACCAAAAAGTTCTACGATTCATTTCATAAGACTCCAGGGAAATGTTAGGCACCAGTCATCTGCACTAGTGACCAACTCGATAACATTCTTGTTCTGGTTTTCCCTTCTTCCCTGTACCCCTCCCTGAACCCTTACCCATGCTCTAGGAGATCAATTCCAGAATAAACCGCATGCATGCCTCAGAGTTTGATCTCAGGGGTCCAAGATTAAGACAGAGCTATACACTGTGTGGATTGCTCTGCCTGCATCTTCTCATTTAATTAAAATTATCCATCCAGTATGATATACACTCCTATCCCCATGGTTTTATTAACTCAGATTAATAATTCACAGAAGGCCATTCAATTAAAATAACAATGGATAGAACTTGGATTCATCTGGTAGCAAAACCTGCATGTTTTCTGATCTATTACTCAAATTCTCAAATGCTATTGGGAGAGATTAAATGAAATCATAAGCGTAAGAATCTTGATGTAGTTAGTTCTCAAAAAAAGGGCTTCAATCTGCAGAATTCATTTCCTGTCTTCAGGAAAGAAAAATATTCCACACCCCGTTTCACCCTCAAAGAAACATGGAAAAATTCAGCTGACACTCCAAATGTTAAGTTTTGTGATGCTTAGACTATTTAGTTCTTACAAAAAAGAAACTTTGAAGAATTTATATCAGTCAAAAGTACTGTAGGGGGAGAATAGAAATCAGTCCATCACATTATGCCCCAAACGCAGAAGAGCAGCCAAATCTGATTGCCCTGCACATTTAAGTGCAGTGAAATTCTGGGAATTGGGATCATCTGTCACTTCAGACTTGTCATATTTTGCTGAAATAAAACATATAGTCTAATTTGCAAAGTTCTTTTGTGGAAAGAGTCTTAAAAATGTATGTAACCTCTGTCCCAGTAATTCCATTAGGAATTTATCCAACCTGAAATCTGAAATGTGGAAAAAGATCTACATGTTGGATGCTTATGGCAACATTCTTTAAAACTACAAAAATTGGAAGCAACCAAGCTCTGCAAAACAGACTGATGGTTAAGCAGTATACTACATCCATGCTATGAGATGTAGCAATTCAATATTCAAAGTATATTTACATGGGAAATTATTCATGGTATAGTATTTGGATAAACAAGGAATGAATTATATTGTGTTTTTAAAATGACTATCTCCATATTTTTATGAGCCTGCAGGATAAGACAGTAAAATTTTAATTATTTTTCTTTAATTGTTGGGGCTATGGGTAATCTTATTTTTCTTAAAACTTTTTGGTCTTCTCTGTTTTTATAAAGACCTCTAACTTGTAACAACAAAAATTTTTATGAGTTTTGTTCTCTTTTATGAAGAACAAAATTATGATTCAGCAACATTTCTTCAAGAATCCTAAAAAAAAATGTTATTAAACTGTTTGATACAAACGGTCTGCCTGTTTCAAAGAGAATGGAAGGGAAGAGAGGTAATATAATCAGATCTTTGTTGTTTAGTTACTAAGTTGTGCTGACTCTTTTGCAAACCAATGGACCATAGCCTGTCAAGCTCCTCTGTCCATGGGGTTTCCTAGGCAAGAATATCAGAGTGGGCTGCCATTTCCTTCTCCAGTGGATTTTCCCCTCCCAGGAATTGAACCCATGTCTCCCACCATTGGTGGGAAGATTCTTTACCACACTGAGCCAGCAGGGAAGCCCCATACTCATGTCTAGTGCTGGGCATAATCAAGAAGATATAGGCCATGGCCTCTATCAGGTTTTTTTGGTTGTTGTTCTTGAATTCCTTGACCCCCCTCCACCTTGTAGCCACAGGAAAATTTCCATTAGGCAAGTCTATCCATTATATTCTCCTGAAAAACTCATTTGATGCTATTGTCACCAGGATAAAGTCATTGCTTGTTTTAGATAATTCTTTCTCAGTTGAAAATATCAGACAATTTCAGTAAGTGTAATAAAAAAAGAATAATTGACTGCTTTATATTCCTGAGAATAAAACTGGGAAGCTAATAGAACTGAAGAAAAATCTATAAGAGATAAGTTGTCAGGTAATGGAGTTGGGACTTCAATGCAAAGTTAAGTTTATGTGAGTTTTGTATTCCTACTGGCTCACCTTTGTGTGTGTGTGTGTGTGTGTGTGTGTATGTGTGTGTGTGTAGGCTTTATTTTCTTACTCAAATGTTCTCCATGTTGTAGGGCACATGATTGCTCTAGCCCCAGCTTAGAAACTTTAACAGAAAGGGCTTCTTTATATTAGCATCTATACCTTGTAGGAGGATTTCATTGTACCTATTCATATTGAATGCCCATACTTAGGACAATCCCTGTGTCCAAGGGACTAGAGTATTGTGGCTGAACTTGGGTCACATAGTTTCTTCCCACCAGTGGCAAGAGTGGAAGCCACATGCAAAGAGAAGGGGGAAGTGCTGGGAGATACAAGGTACAAATTAAGGTATACTATATATATATATATATATGTATATATATATATATAAAGTCCTTTATGAATAAACCCTTTGTCTACTTCTCAGTTCTTATCTGCTGTCATACTTTTTGTGCCATATAAAACTACAGGCATTCTAAAATATTTCATGCTAGTTTACAATCTGTGCTTTTGTAAAAGATTTCTTCAATCTGGAAATGCCATGAATTATCCATGTTTCTCCACTAGAAAATATTTGTTCTTTTAGTCTCACTTCTTCTAAGAAAATTTTCTTGACTCCCAGTAGATATTAATTTATTTTGAATATACTTTGATTGTAGCTGCATTCTGCTTCCTACTTAACACTGGAAGCCCCTTGACAGTGTGGGGAGAGGAGGTTTGTAATATAATTTTATGTTTATAGCCCCAACACCAAGCAAGGCTCTCAGTATATTGATACAATGAGCATTTTAAAATGTGTTGAGAAATCACTAGTTTTCTAAAAGGATCCATGATAGGAAAAGGAATGAATTTAATAAACTAAATGTATTCACATATACAATAAATTATTGGATCACATTACATATAAAAGTCAACTTCAGAATGATTGAAAACTTAAATTTTATTTTTTATTTATTTATTTATTTTTTTTATTAGTTGGAGGCTAATTACTTCACAACATTTCAGTGGGTTTTGTCATACATTGATATGAATCAGCCATAGATTTACACGTATTCCCCATCCCGATCCCCCCTCCCACCTCCCTCTCCACCCGATTCCTCTGGGTCTTCCCAGTGCACCAGGCCCGAGCACTTGTCTCATGCATCCCACCTGGGCTGGTGATCTGTTTCACCATAGATAGTATACATGCTGTTCTTTTGAAATATCCCACCCTCACATTCTCCCACATAGTTCAATAGTCTGTTCTGTATTTCTGTGTCTCTTTTTCTGTTTTGCATATAGGGTTATCATTACCATCTTTCTAAATTCCATATATATGTGTTAGTATGCTGTAATGTTCTTTATCTTTCTGGCTTACTTCACTCTGTATAAGGGGCTCCAGTTTCATCCATCTCATTAGGACTGGTTCAAATGAATTCTTTTTAATGGCTGAGTAATATTCCATGGTGTATATGTACCACAGCTTCCTTATCCATTCATCTGCTGATGGGCATCTAGGTTGCTTCCATGTCCTGGCTATTATAAACAGTGCTGCGATGAACATTGGGGTGCATGTGTCTCTTTCAGATCTGGTTTCCTCAGTGCGTATGCCCAGAAGTGGGATTGCTGGGTCATATGGCAGTTCTATTTCCAGTTTTTTAAGAAATCTCCACACTGTTTTCCATAGCGGCTGTACTAGTTTGCATTCCCACCAACAGTGTAAGAGGGTTCCCTTTTTTCCACACCCTCTCCAGCATTTATTGCTTGTAGACTTTTGGATAGCAGCCATCCTGACTGGCGTGTAATGGTACCTCATTGTGGTTTTGATTTGCATTTCTCTGATAATGAGTGATGTTGAGCATCTTTTCATGTGTTTGTTAGCCATCTGTATGTCTTCTTTGGAGAAATGTAAAATTCTTGTAAAAGAATGAAACTAGAACACTTTCTAACACCATACACAAAAATAAACTCAAAATGGATTAAAGATCTAAATGTAAGACCAGAAACTATAAAACTCCTAGAGGAGAACATAGGCAAAACACTCCGACATAAATCACAGCAAGATCCTCTATGACCCACCTCCCAGAATATTGGAAATAAAAGCAAAACTAAACAAATGGGACCTAATGAAACTTAAAAGCTTTTGCACTACAAAGGAAACTATAAGTAAGGTGAAAAGACAGCCCTCAGATTGGGAGAAAATAATAGCAAATGAAGAAACAGACAAAGGATTAATCTCAAAAATATACAAGCAACTCCTGCAGCTCAATTCCAGAAAAATAAATGACCCAATCAAAAAATGGGCCAAAGAACTAAAGAAAACTTAAATTTTAAAAGCAAAGTTAAAATTTACTGGAAATACAGACCATGATACCTTTCTGACCATGGGGAAAGATAAGATTGAGATTTTTAAAAAGAAAATCCATAAAAGACTGATAAATTTGACCATGAAATTTCAGAAGTGTTCATCAGAAGATATTTCATAGTATTTAATATCCTAGAAGGAGTATCCCAGAAGGAGAACCTAAGATTGAGACTTTTGTTTGAATAGTATATTGAGGACATGCTGTCAGGAGTCACCTTCAGGGAAATGAGAAAAATATAGGCAGAAGGGGCTGAGAAACAATGTGATTTCAGTTGGAGTTTAGCTTCAGCCTAATTTCACAGGAAGCTCTGGAACATGAATTGTTCCATAGAATATGTTTTGTCTTGAGGTAAGGGGACCAGCCTCTTATATCTGTATATTAGTCAGTTATTGGCTATAAGCTGATTTCCAGGATTTGTGTAAGGAAGACCCATTGGCCACATATAATTCCTTTGAGAAAGATGCAGTTGTAAACTACTAGCAGTTAACATTCATTCACGAGCAGCAACTACTAGGAAAGTCAAAAGGCAACATACAAACTAGGTGAAGATACTTAACTTAGACCTGACATAGGCTTTGGGTGCATAGACCTGACAGGATTTTTATTGCAAATAAAGAAGTTCTACCAAAAAGCTTCTTTGTGATACAAATTCTATGGACAGAATTCCATGGACAAAGGAGTCTGGCAGGCTCCATAGGGTCACAGAGAGTTGGATACAACTGAAGCGACTTAGCACGCATACATGCACCAAAAAAATACATATGGTCAATGTATAAAGATAGTCTCAGACTCATTAGCAAGTGAGGAAATGCAAATTGACACCATGAGATATCATTTTACAATTACCTGACAACTGCAGAAAAGGTAGATCATCAGGATTTCATACCTTGTTGGTGGGTTTGTAAATTTTTATTATATTATAAAAGCAACTTGGCATTTTCCTGTAAAATTAAATATTTACATAACTTACAACCCAGCAATTCTCTCAGGTATATACTCAAAAGAATGTTGAAAATTTCATGACAGCATTATTCATAGTAGCAAAAACAAAAAACTGAACATGACCCAAATTTCTGTGACTAGAATGATAGTTTAATTACAGTATATTCATAAAATGAACTATTATTCAGTACTCAAAATAAGGAACTGCAACTATGCAAAACAGTGGATAAATATAGTAATGTTAAATAAAGAAAATAAAATTTCAAAAAACTACATAAATGGGATAATTTTAGTATAAAGTTCAAAAATAAAAAGTGAAAAAAAACTATAGAGAAAGAAAATATTCAAATTAAAAATGCTTTAAGGCTGGACAGTAAACCAAGAGTTGGTGAGGTAGGGAAGAAAAAGTCTATAGATGTAGATCGTTAATGAGAATGTTTTAGTTGTAGGAATGAATGGTGAATTTATAAGTATTAGTCATATTAAAAAATTAACATATGCATACACCCAAAAAATCAGGGACATGCAGGAACTAGTGACGACTGTGATAAACCAAGGGAGGGATATGATTAATCCAATTTTGTATATCTTGAAAGTGAAGTTGCTCAGTCGTGTCCGACTCTTTGCGACCCCATGGACTCATGGAGTCCACCAGGCTCCTGCATCCATGGGATTCTCCAGGCAAGAATACTGGAGTGTGTTGCCATTTCCTTCTCCAGGGGATCTTCCCGACCCAGGGATTGAACCCAGGTCTCCCACATTGCAGGCAGAACCCAGGTCTCCCGCATTGCAGGCAGACGCTTTAACCTCTGAGCCACCAGGGAAACCTTTGTATATCTTAGGTATACTTAAATAAAAGGAAAACTCCAAGGAACACATTATAAGCATGTGGCTCTAAAACAGGTCTTCTAGGTGGTGCTTGTAGTAAAGAAATTGCCTGCCAATACAGGAGATGCAAGAGATGTGGGTTTTTCTTTTTAAAAATCTCAATCTTATCTTTCCCCATGGTCAGAAGATCCCCTGGAGTATGAAATGGCAACCCACTCCAGTATTCCTGCTTGTAAAAATTCCATAGACAGAGGAGCCTGGCAGGCTACACTCCATCAGGTTACAAAGAGTCAGACAGGACTGAGAGAATGAGCAAGCATTCAGGGCTCTAAAAATTCTACTTAATTGAAGACAGCATATTAGAATTGAAATCACAAAAAGAGAGTTGATTTTTTTTTGTTTCTCATTTATTTCACATGCAGTACTGGCTAAGACTTCTCTGAGTCTGTCTTCTCCCCTTCCTTATCTAAAAAATGGAATTAAACATAGCTGTCCTTACAGTCTTGTGTGGTTATCTTGAGATTCAGGAGAGACCTTTTATGTGATCTGTGTAAATTATAGACAGACGCAGACATATATACATGTGTGTATATATGTATGATTGAAATGTATGATTGAAAAAGCAATTATCACATAACAAAAAGTATTTACTGAAAGTGTGCTAGGCATGGAGCTAGGCACAGTCCAGCTATAGAGATGCACATGTAGCTGGTAACTATAGTGAAAATTAATACATGTTTGAACAGGGATATGATCAAGGTGTTGTTGAGTCATAGAAGCATGAATAAGAGAGTAAATCAGCGATGACTTCACAGAAGATAAAATTGTGTTGCATCTTGAAGGATGAATAATGTATCAAAAAAGAAGACATTCCAGGTAACTTGAATAGCACATGACTTTGATGAGTTTAGAATATGTAGGGTTTTTAAAGTCACAGGAGCAGAAAAAGGCTGTAATCAAAGTGAGATTCAGCTGTTGAAAAAGTAGGGACCCAAGCTTAAATGAGAGTAAGGAAATTTATTATCTATCTCATGACTTTTTAAAAAAAGAACACATTGCAACTAATTTATCCTAAGCCAAATCTTTCCCCAAATATTCAAGAAGTCCTTTCCTAGAGAATAAGTGAATTACTGAAATATAATGTGCTTTATGACTCTAAGGAGCTATGAAATCCATTCATAATTAACTTTTTTAAAGAGAAAAATATTTCATGAGTCATATGTTTACCATTTGCCTTCCCACTGTGGGATCATTTCCTTAATATAGAGGGGAATAAAGTTTAGAGCTCTATCAACTCCACCAAATTCATCAAAATTTACCTTTGATTTTTAAGAAATATACTAATTTTTTTTCTCACTCCAAATTCCTGACCAAACTTAAGCTAGCCCTAGGTCTCTATTTATTGAATTATTTGAGGAAAACCACAGAGGCCACTTCATTTGGAGACCTTTCACTCATGAGCTTCAAATGTCCCCCAACCAACAGCAACCAAAAGGTTATCTTGCTTCTTACTATTGTATAAATAGAGCCTTTCAATGTCTCATTTCATTGTAATAGTGTTGCAATGGAGGACTATTTTATTGTATAATAGAATCCTACATTTGGGATGCTTTATTACTTTAAAAGATGAAGTATCTCTCCATTGTGTTAAAGAAAAGGTGAGCGATAGCATTCAAAGTGGTAGTCATCAACTTTTTAATTTTCTGTTTTTCTCTATTTGCTAGAGATTGCTATTTCTTCTAGATTCAGATGGCCTCATCTTGGCAGGGAAAGTAAAAACTTCTGGAAAATCACAATACATCATAAGACTATCAGGGTCTTTTAGCAAATCTAGGGCTTCATTTGGTATACTGAAAGACCAACGAGACTCAGATGATAGATTGATAAATAGATTGATATTTTTCCTTCTAAATTTTGCCATTACCTGTGATTTCTTTCTTGTTCATACTCATCTTACTTTGAATGCATTTTGTGGGTTATATCATCTATTCTCCTAATTATCCACTGTAAGCTAATTATTTTCAAATTTTTACCTTGCCCCAACATTCAGAAAACTAAGATCATGGCGTCTGGTCCCATCACTTCATGGCAAATAGATGGGAAAACAGTGGAAGCAGTGTCAGACTTTATTTTTGGGGCTCCAAAATCACTGCAGATGGTGATTGAAGCCATAAAATTAAAAGCCTCTTACTCCTTGGAAGGAAAGTTATGACCAACCTAGATAGCATATTAAAAAGCAGAGACATTACTTTGCCAACAAAGGTCCATCTAGTCAAGGCTATAGTTTTTCCAGTAGTCATGTATGGATGTGAGAGTTGGACTGTGAAGAAAGCTGAGCGCCGAAGAATTGATGCTTTTGAACTGTGGTGTTGGAGAAGACTCTTGAGAGTCCCTTGGACTGCAAGAAGATCCAACCATTCCATCCTAAAGGAGATTAGTCCTGGGTGTTCATTGGAAGGACTGAAGCTGAAGCTGAAACTCCAATACTTTAGCCACCTCATGGGAAGAGTTGACTCATTGGAAAAGACCCTAGTGCTGGGAAGGATTGGGGGCAGGAGGAGAAGGGGACGACAGAGGATGAGATGGCTGGATGGCATCACTGACTCAATGGACATGGGTTTGGGTGGACTCCAGAAGTTGGTGATGGACAGGGAGGCCTGGTGTGCTGTGATTCATGGGGTCACAAAGTGTTGGACATGACTGAGTGACTGAACTGAACTGAACTGAAATCTTTCCTCTTAGCTCCAAATCCACATATCCAAATTTTTATATCAATTTGAAAGTCCCCAAACCTTACCACTTTCAGAATAAAATTCATCATTCCTATCCTTCTTCTCCCAACTTGCTCTTCAACCTGTATTCTAATGTTTACTTAACCACCTCCAAACAAGAAAGCTGGTCCTCCTTGACCCTCTCCTGCCATGGACCAATTTCCAAGTCTTAGAGGTGGTTGGCCATAGAGATTTAAAAATTACATTCTTTTGTATTTACTCCCCACTATGACTTCCTTAGTTCTAACCTTTATAATTCCATGTCCCCATTACTGCTGTGCCATCTCAAATAATTTCCTGCTTCTATCCTTCCCCTTTTCAGGTTTACGTTTCACAGACCTACAGGAATCTAAAGGGAAAGCATAAATATGGCTCTCAGCTATTTAAAACTTTTCAATAGTTCCATATTGCTTTTAGGAAAAATAAACCATTCAGTTTAGGATGGCATATATAGGGTATCATGGTCTAGCTGATTATCTCTTCAGGCCTACATCTTGTTACGTCTTCATTTTCTGAGATCTAGGCACACTAGATTACTGGCAATTCTCTGAACCTGCTGAACTCTAGTGCCTCAGTCACTGTAAGTGTTCCTTTTGCCTGAAATATCTTTCCTCCTTGATCCATTCATGATATCCCACCCCTTTCTTTAAGAGGTAGCTCAAGCTTCATTTCAGGCTTCCCTGGTGGCTCAGATGATAAAGAATCTGCCTGCAATGCAGGAGATGCAGATATGATCCCTGAGTTGGGAAGATCCCCTGGAGAAGGGAATGGCTACTCCCTCTAGTATTCTTGCCTGGAGAATTCCATGGACAGAGGAGCCTGGTGAGCCACAGTCCATGGGGTCACACAAAGTCAGACACGACTGAGCAACTAACAAGCTGCATCTCATTTGAAATGCTTTCAACTTACTCCTGGAATTAACAATTTCCTCCTTGTCTGTATCCAGTGTTTTTGTACTCTACTATAGATAGCATTCATCACATGAATGACTTCTCATTTATTTATGTGCCTCATTTAACTATGGGCATTTTAAGAACAGAAGCCTTGTCTTCTTATATCTCCTGTTCTTAGCACCCCTATTGGTACCTAACCCAGAACAGGAGTCTAGTGAATATTGGTTCTGTAGTTATAAGAATTTCTTGAAGAAACAAAAAGATAGCCATAAAAACTGTAATTTTCTATCTTCCTGTCCTCATTTCAGTTGAAAGGTTGAATTCTTCCAAGGATAATTGTGAAAATGCCCACATTCTCTATGAAAAACTCTACCTTTCACTGACAGAGGTACTGTCTGGCTCTATGACCACAAGACATTGATACAAGAGAGCAATAGTCCAGCACCAATACTGGTTGAAAGGTTCAGTCAGGTATTTACCTCTGAATTCACCACTTGCCTAAGGTCACAACACTAGGAATCGAAGGAGCTGAGATTCAAATCCAGTCCAGTCTGAGCTGGCCCAAGCACACACAGCTCTTTCATCCAATTTCTATTCCATCTTGACTTAAATGCTGGGTCTGCACTTTTCCCCCCCTACAATCATTGCGTCTCTATTACTAATCTCTCTTGATCAAACACAAGCATATGGATCTTGGTCAAAACAAGCAATAATTTACAGCCTAAACTACTTAATAAAGAAATCTTTCAAAGAAGCAACAAAGTATGCAAAAAAAAAATAGCTTTGCTAAAACATACATTAAATTTGCATTGCCAAATGGCACATTTATCCATTTAGTCTAAAACATATGCATTCAGGTTATTTCACTACTTTTTCCAAGAAGGGGGATGGTGGTGGGGTATGGCAGAGTACTTATTTTACATTTGCATAACTAAGTACAAATATCCAGATGATTCTTCCCACAACAAAAGAATGATATACTTCAAATTTAATTAAAATACCTACCACTTATAAAATAGAAAAGCTCTATTACTTTTTAAAAACATCCATTTGTTGAGGGTTATTTTAAAAAATTGGAGTGTGTGTGTTTAGTTGTTGAGTCATGTCCTGCCCCTTGGACTGTAGCCCACCATGCTCCTCTGTGCTTGGGATTTCCCAGGCAAGAATACTGGAGTGGGTGGTCACTTCCTTCCCCAGGGGATCTTTGCAACCCAGGAATAGAACCTATATCTACTGTGTCTCCTGCATTGCAGACAGATTCTTTGCCTACTGAACCATCAGGGAATAATTGCTTTAAACCACTGTGTCAGTTTCTGCTGTTCAGCAAAGTGAATCAGCCATATCTATACATATCAGTTCAGTCAGTTCAGTTGCTCAGTCATGTCCAACTCTTTGTGACCCCAGGAATTGCACGCCAAGCTTCCCTCTCCATCACCATCTCCCAGAGCTTGCTCAAACTCATGTCCATCAAGTCGGTGATGCCCTCCAACCATCTCATCCTTTGTCATCCCCTTCTCCTCTTGCCTTCAATCTTTCCCAGCATCAGGGTCTTTCCCAATGAGTCAGTTCTTTGCATCAGGTGGCCAAAGTATTGGAGCTTCAGCTTTATCAGCAGTCCTTCCAATGATTATTCAGGACAGATTTCCTTTAGGATTGACTGGTTTGATCTCCTTGCAGTCCAAGGGACTTACAAGGGTTTTCTCCAACCCCACAGTTCAAGAACATCAATTCTTTGGCATGAATTGACTGTATGGATGTGAGAGTTGGACCATAAAGACAGCTGAGCACCAAAGTATTGGTCTATACATATAGCCCCTCTCTTTTGAATCTCCTTTCCATTTAGGTCACTACAGAGCACCAAGTAGAGTCCCCTATGCTATACAGTAGGTTCTCATTAGTTTCCTATTTTATATTTTAAGTGAAAGTTGCTCAGTTGTGTCCGACTTTTTGTGACCCCATGGACTATATAGTCCATGGAATTTTCCAGGCTAGAATACTAGAGTGGGTAGCCTTTCCTTTCTCCAGGGGATCGTCCCAACCCAGAAATCAAACTGGGGTCTCCTGCATTGCAGGTGGATTCTTTTCCAGCTGAGTTACCAGGGAAACCCATTTTACACATAGCAGTGTACATATGTCAACTCAATTTCTCAGTTCATCCCACCTTCCCTTTCTCGCTTGGTACCCATATATTTGTTCTCTACGTCAGTGTCTCTATTTCTGCTTTGTAAATAAGTTCATCTTTACTATTTTTCTAGATTCCACATATTTGTGTAAACAGATGATGTCTTTCTCTTTCTGACTTATTTCATTCTGTATGACAATCTCTGAGTTCAGTTCAGTCTCTCAGTCATGTCTGACTCTTTGTGACCCCATGGACTGCAGCGTGTCAGGCCTCCCTGTCCATCACCAACTCCCAGAGTTTACTCAAACTCATGCCCATTGAGTCAGTGATGTCATCCAACCATCTCATCTTCTGTTGTCCCCTTCTCTTGCCTTCAATCTTTCCCAACATCAGGGTCTTTTCAAATGAGTCAGTTCTTCACATCAGGTGGCAGTCTCTAGATGCATCCATGTCCCTGCAACTGACACTATTTCATTCCTTTTATGGCTGAGTAATTTTCCATTGTGTGTGTGTGTGTGTATATATATATATCACAACTTCTTTATCCATTCCTCAGTTGGTGCACATTTAGGTTGCTCCTATGTCCTAGCTATTGTAACTAGTGCTCAGTGAACATTGGGGTGCATGTACCTTTTTGAATTATGGTTTTATTTGGGTATATTTCCAGGAGTGGGGTTTCTGGGTCATATGATAGTTCTATTTTCAGTTTTTTAAGGACCCTCTGTACTGCTCTCCATAGTAACTGTATCAATTTACATTCCCACCAACAGTGGAAGAGGAATTTCTTCTCTCCACACCCTCTCAAACATTTTCTTGTTTATAGATTTTTTGATGATGGCCATTCTGACTGAAGTAGGGTGATATCTCCTTGTAGTTTTGATTTCCTTTCTCTAACAACTAGCAATGTTGAGCACCTCTTCATGTGCTTTTTGACTATCTGTATGTCTTTGGAGAAATGTATATTTAGGTCTTCTGTTCATGTGTTGATTGGGTTTGTTTGTTTCTTTGATATTGAGTTGCATGAGTTGTTTGTATATTTTGGAGATTAAATCCTTTGTCAGTCACTTTGGAAATATTTTCTCCCATTCTGAGGATGATTTTTTTCATCTTGTTTATGGTTTCCTTTGCTATGCAAAAGCGTTTAATTTTAATTAGGTACAATTTGTTTATTTTTGTTTTTATTTTCATTACTCTAGGAAGTCCCTGGAGAAGGAAATGGCAACCCACTCCAGTATTCTTGCCTGGAAAATCCCATGGGCAGAGGAGCCTGGTGGGCTGCAATCCACGGGGTCACAAAGAGTCAGCCACGACTTAGTGACTGAACAACAATTCTAGAAGTAGATAAAAAAACATCTTGTTGCAATTTATGTCAAAGAGTATTCTGCTTGTGTTTTCCTCTAAGAGTTTTATAGTGTCTGGCCTTATATTTAAGTCTTTGATCCATTTTGAGATTATTCTTGTGTATGGTGTTAAGGAGTGTTCCAATAACATTCTTTTACATGTAGCTGTTCAGTTTTCCCAGCACCACTTACTGAAGAGATTGTCTTTTCTCTATTGTTTATTATTTCCTCCTTTGTCATAGATTAGGTGACCATGCAATGGCAACCCACTCCAGTACTCTTGCCTGGAAAATCCCATGGAGGGAGCAGCCTGGTAGGCTGCAGTCCACGGGGGTCGTTAAGAATCAGACACGAATGAGTGACTTCACTTTCACTTTTCACCTTCATGCATTGGAGAAGGAAATGGCAACCCACTCCAGGGTTCTTGCCTGTAGAATCCCAGGGACGGGGGAGCCTGGTGGGCTGCCGTCTATGGGGTCGCACAGAGTCGGACATGACTGAAGTGACTTAGTAGCAGCAGCAGCAGCAGGTGACCATGGGTACATGGGTTTTCCTCTGGGCTCTCTACCCTGTTCCATTGATCTATACTTCTATTTTTGTGCCAGTTCTATACTGTCTTGATTACTGTAGCTTCGTAGTATAGTCTGAAGTCAGGGAACCTGATTCCTCCAGCTGCATTTTTCTTTCTCAGTGTTGAAGTTTTAAACAACCACAAATAAAACTCAGTCAAAGTAATTTATAGCAAATGAATTTATGAAAGATAATAATAATAGTCATAATAACAACAGAAAAGTCTTAATAGCAATAGTAACAATATCAATAGAACTATTTGCCAAGTTTATTTTTAAGTACATTCATATATGTTAATTTATTTATTCCTCACAATTATTCTTTGTGGTAGATACAATTATCTCCATCTTACAGATAATGTTTTAAATAAGACATTATTTAAGGTAATCCCTGAGATGCAGAGATTGTTACTTGCCTATAGTCACATAATATTAAGTGATGGAGCTAGAATTCAATTTCTGGAGATCTGGTTTCATAATTTATGTTTCTAACCACTACAATATAATGCCTAAATGAATGATAAATACAGATGCCACATTATAAAACACATGTATATGTGTATGAATGTACTCAATTCTCAGATCATAATTAACATAAATGTGTATATTACAGAGATGATGTGTGTATCTATGTATACATATATATTTATATACATACACCATACATATGGACATACTCTCACATGTGTTATACAGATATACATAAAGAAATGGAGACATACATATTTATATATACATACAAACATGAAAATATGCATTATGTGATAAATATAAAGTATAACTTCAGCAATAGTTTTAGTAACTTTTCCTACAAAAATATGACTGGACCTCCTAAATCTAACAATATGAAAAGGAGAAAAAAGTTTCCCTCACAATTATATTTAGCAAATGTTTTCCAAGAAATATTGTTTAATCACTTCAGGGAAGCAGAACTTTCTAAGGCTGCAGCCAAGTTAAACTTTTGAAAATTGTTTTTGTAATGTTTACTCAGTGAGATCATATTTTCATTGCCCTGATGAAATACAGGTGCAAAATCTAAATACACCAGCCCCCATAGTGCAGTTTCCTGCTGAGTTCCTTCCTTACATGGCTGAAATCCTTCCACCTCTTTTTCTTCTACCTCTGTCCTTCATCCCGAAATTTATTGTACTCAAGTGATTCTAATAATATCCTCTGAAAGGAAAAACAGAAAGAAAATACTACTTACTGAATGCCTGATATGTGTCAGTAACTTTAACAAACATTATTTTATTTCACAGACTCAATGACCTTATGTGGTGTACATGAGTTTTACAGAAGGAGAAACAAGGGTCCAGAGAAGTTAAGCACCATACACAAGAAAACAAGGCTACTAATTGGTAGAGCCAAAAACTTGTGGTGTTACTTTGAAGCCATAGCAAAAAGAAAGAATTATAGAATACAATTGTTAGGAGGTACCTTATTCCATTGTAATTGTCTGTTTACTATATGCTCCTGGAGGGAGATGAATAATCTTTTCATATTTGAATCTCCAGCCGTGTGCACCATGCTATCACGAATGTTAGCATGTGTGCTTAGTATGTACTAGACGTAGTGGATGCCTGCATGTGCGCTTAGTCGCTTAGATGTGTCCAACTTTTTTCGACCACATGAACTCTAGCCTGCCAGGCTCCTCTGTCCTTGGGATTCTTCAGGCAAGAATACTGGAGTGGGTTTCCATATACTCCTCCAGGGGCTCTTTCCAACCCAGGGATTGAACCAGCATCTCCTGCATTAGCAGGCAGATTCTTTACCACTGTATCACCTGGGAAGCCTATGTACTGTATAGCTCTTTGTATTTTAAAGCTGATTTAAAATATCAGTTTTTTTATAATTGTTCAGTTGCTCAGTCAGGTCTGACTCTTTGTGACCCCATGGAGATATATATAGATATATCTATATCTATACATCTATATATATGTATATATTCAGGGGCTAACATGTGTCAAACATTTTGCTATCTTGGCCATGCATTTTCTTTCCTTTAATGGACTCTAGCACAGCCTTCTAACATTGCATTTGAGGAAATGGAGTACAGAAGGTAGTTTATCCAGTTATTCGGGATTAGTTCTCTTCGCATGCCACAGGAAACAATTCTTAATGAAGAATTGGTCAGATTGGTTTAGATGATTTTAACTTAGATTTGAACCAAGCAGAAGAAAAAACTCTCGATTCTTTTCCCATCTAAATTGCCAGTGCCATTCACAGACCAGATGGAAAGAATGTTTACTCCTAATAGCTCTAGGAGGTTAAGGCATCATTTTTGTTTCTATAAGCAGGGCAGCAGCACCCTCAACCTGGAACCCATGCCTCTATGCTAAGGGCCAGAGCTGCCAACCATGAACCAAAAGGGTAACAGCCTCTGCTGGGAATTCAGACCCACATATCCCTCCATGAAGAAAATCTTTTTTGCTCCTTAATTCAATCACATACCCAACTGGCAATCTTGCATATCAAAATGGGAATCCTGGGAGGCTGTTGGAATATGCAGATCAACAGAAGCTAATTAGCATTAACTTGCAGCCATCCTGAACTGATTGGCAGCACAGCTGTAGGGACCCAACAAAACATGCTGAGTGCATGTTTGTCAGGCCACCTGCCACTTGGTCGAATCCAAAGTAGTGCAAACCACCGTGCCGTAATATCTCGGTGACCTTAGTTTGGGCGAAGTAGGGAACGGACATATTTGGATCATGCAGTGATTAGTACTGCCTTCACCTGACACGCATTCAACAATAGGCTTCGTGGCAGTACCTTGCTCCTTTGACACGTTGATGTCTTAATTGAGATTGACAGCTTCTTCCTGAGGCTACTATTCTCCACGAAGTTTGCATTCTTACTCAGGATCACTACAGTCACTGAGACTAGTATGATTTCATTTCCAGCCTCCGGGAGCCTGGCTCTTATTTCTTAAATCAAGGGTACATTTTAGGAATAAACACAAAAAAACATTAGGGCAGGTACGGGGAGGGTGGGAGCCAGAGATCTGGCTGGGTGACCTTATGCACATTACCTAACATCTTAAATCTCAGATTTCTCATCTGAGTTGGGGAACCTCCTGGAACTATTGTGAGTGTTGAGTGAGGTAAAGTGTGAAAAGCTCTAACACAAAGTGGGGGCTCAATATGTGGCAGCCACTGTTCTTTTTATAATATAGTAATTAACACACACACACACACACCAGATAGCAAAGGGTCTGACCGTTTAGATTCAGTTTTTATGATATGCCAAAGGAAACTATAATAATATTTATGAATCAAAACACTATCACTTCCATTTGAGAAATTTGCAAAGTAGATAATAAAGTTTCATTTTATTTTTTCCAAGTCTCCACTTTATATGTATAAGGAAAAGGAGCTTTAATAATGAGGACAATCGCTAACATTTATTGAAAAATAACTGTATTATATGCATCCTCTCTAATCCCCATAAACCCAGGAGATGAGAACTACTAACAGCTCAAATTTAAGATGAAAATACTGAGGCCTGGGGACTTGCCCAAGGTCAACTTTGAATCCAGTAGATTTTGTCTTTCTGCAGATTTTAGATGATCCAGATAATAGTTTTATTTTGCACTTGGGTTGTGCTCAATCCTTATTAGGAAATTGAGCTCCCTATTCAGAAAGTCTGCAAGGAGAAATTGAATACTCCCTTCGCTGTATGCAGCTAATGCAAGGTTTAGGGGGATTGTTAGGTTTCAGCTTGGTGGTTTCTAAGCTCCATTCCAAATCTGAAAGACTCTAATCAGCATATTTATTTTTACTATAATTGAGTGAAAAGTTCTCTAAAGTTTCCTGCAGTTCTAGTAGATAAGACAGGTGAAGTAATAACAGCTTCAGTTTTAACACAGTTTTAATAGTGGTGAACCTTGGAGATCAGGATTGAGGGGTCTGAACTCTGGAATAATTACTCTTTTGGGGATCTGAAGTTCCATTGATCTATGTCACACAGATGTTCTGAGATATTGTGGGCTTTGCTTTAGTTGGATTTTCAGTTGTTTTGAAAGTTCCATTGATTCCTGCCAATGATGCATTAGTGAGCCTTTTGCAGTTGCCTGCTAGAGTAAGTTCACTGTGCCAGGAATCCCCTTAGTCACTTCCCCTGCATCCCTCACTACCACTGCTGGTAACCCCTGCTACTTTTACACACTGCTTGTGGAATATTTTAAAAGAATATTACACTTGGAATGGGTACAAACCAAGTCTGAGATGGCCAAATAGGTTTCAGATAGGATCTTGGCTCTGATCTATTAGTAATAGCAGTTAGAACGCCAGATGATGATGGCTTTGAAGCCCCATTCTTGCTCACCAGGAAAGGATGATGTGATGAGTGAAAATGAGATCAATGAGCAATGAACAAGTAAATGTCACTTCTCCTCTAAGTTCTTCTTAACTATTGAGTGCTTTTTTATAGTAGGTTCAGATTGGAGAGCAGCAGGCAGAGAGAACATGAGGGCAATCTATCAGGAAGGGAAAAAAAGAGAGTCATGAAGATAAATGGAGTAAACTGAGCTGGGGTGTTCCTTATTGGCATTAACAAATAAGGAAGCAAAAAGAAAGCAACTAACATTCAAAAGCATCTGAGAACAATACTGATGATCTGCCTTTACTGGAGGGTATACTGTAATCCTTGTCTGGGAGCTGAGGGAAAGGAGTTTCCATCACAGTAAGCATGTGGGGAGAAGGGGAGGGTTGTGGCTCAAATGCCACAGACTCTAGCTGATCTTACCAACGTTTAGTAGATGTTCTCCCATAGACTGTAGCCCACCAGGCTCCTCTGCCCATTGGATTCTCCAGGCAAGTATACTTGAGTGAGTTGCCATTCTCTTTTCCAGCCTAAGTGCTAGCTGATCTTAGCAATATTTAGTAGATGTTCTAGCACATACTATCACAGTCAATCATTTGACCTAACAAAGAAACTGCAGACTGAGAATTTGACCAGATAACAGAACTAGCACATGATGGTGACAAGTAGAGCCCAGTCCTCATATAGATGTTTATGTTTATGTTCTTTTCCCTACACAATTCCACTCTTAGCCTAGAATGCAAAGATGTTCAGTTAAAGAAGCATATTGGAAGACTTCAATGTGATACTGCTACTGCTGCTGCTAAGTCGCTTCAGTCCTGTCCGACTCTGTGCGACCCCATAGAGGGCAGCCCACCAGGCTCTGCCGTCCCTGGGATTCTCCAGGCAAGAACACTGGAGTGGGTTGCCATTTCCTTCTCCAATGAAAGAAAGTAAAAAGTGAAAGTGAAGTCGCTCAGTCGTGTCCGACTCTTTGCGACCCCATGGCCTGCAGCTTACCAGGCTCCTCCGTCCATTGGGTTTTCCAGGCAAGAGTACTGGAGTGGGGTGACATTGCCTTCTCCTCAATGTGATACAGAGGGTTCTAATTCTCTCTGCTATCTGTGACACTGGACAAGTCACTTGTCCTAACAATATTAAAGCTACATTTTGTTGAGTCAGGGCATGCAGTAAGCATGCAGCATAATTGCTTGTTTAATTCTTACACTGCTCTATGAAGAAGATGTGACTAACTGCTTTTACAGGGGAGGTTAAATCATTTTTTCAGGAAATATCTGGTGAATATCTGGGGTACAAATCCAAGTCTCCAAGCCCCAGCTCTTAACAAATCTGTCATGCTGCTGCTGCTGCTAAGTCGCTTCAGTCGTGTCTGACTCTGTGAGACTGCATAGACAGCAGACCACCAGGCTCCCCTGTCCCTGGGATTCTTCAGGCAAGAACCCTGGAGTGGGTTGCCATTTCCTTCTCCAATGCACGAAAGTGAAAAGTGAAAGTGAAGTCGCTCAGTCGTGTCCCACTCTTAGTGACCCCATGGACTGAAGCCTGCCAGGCTGCTCCCTCCATGGGATTTTCCAGGCAAGAGTACTGGAGTGGGGTGCCAGTGCCTTCTCCAATCTATCATGGGAAGGTCAATTATAAAATTATTGTTTCCAGAGTAAATGAATACTTTGGTGAAATTACTGCTATGAGAAGTGAATTGAAAAGGGGGAAGTAGGGATTTGAGACTCTGATGAGAGGGTATTATATTGGTAAGAGAATGGATAGCAGTTGGTAGAGGAGGTAAACTGTGTAATGTATCCAAAGTGCCCATATATAGTATACAATCTCCAACTCTGGGTTCTATCTTTATCTTCCCCTCTACCCTATACCCATGGAATTTTTTAGTAAATATTTAAAATTTTAAATTGTACAATTGCTTTATAATGTATTTATTTCTGCCACACAACAACACAAACCAGCCATATATATACATATATATAAGCCTTTCTCCTCTACCCCTATCCTACCCCCTAGGTCCTCACAGAGGGCCAGGCTGGACTCCTTGCAGTGTTATATACCAACTTTCCACTATGTATTTTTCACATGATAGTGTACATATGTCAAAGCCACTTTCTCAGTTAGTCCCACTCTCACCTCCCCCTGCTGTGTCCAGAATTTAATTCTCTACTAGGTTCATCAGTATCATTTTCCTAGATTCCATATATATATGTGTTAATATATAATACTTGTTTTTCTCTTTCTGACTTACTTCACTCTGTATAAGAGGCTCTAAGTTCATCTATCTCACTACAACTGACTCAAATTCATTTATTTTTTTGGCTGAATAATATTCCATTGCATATATGGACCACATATTCTTTTTCCATTCATCTGTCGATGAACATCTAGATGGCTTCCAGGTCCTGACTATTGTAAATATTGCTACAGTGAAGACCGGGGTGCTTGTGTCTTTTAAAATTGTGATTTTCTTAGTATATATCCAGTGGTGGGATTGCTGGGTCATATGGTAGATTTATTTCTGGATTTTAAAAATCTCCGTACTGTTCTCCATGATGGCTATATCAGTTTACATTCCTACCAACAGTGCATGAGGGTTCCCTTTACTCCACATCCTCTCCAGCATTTATTGTTTGTAGATTTTTTGATGATGGCCATTCTGGCTGGTTTGATGTGATATCTGTTTGTAGTCTTGACTTGTATTTCTCTCATAATGAGTGATGTACCCAAGGAATTTTGTTCTGCAGGGAAATATCAACTGTACACTCCATCTTAATTCTCTGATGAAGCCTTCCTATCTTGTCAGCTAGGGCTGCTATAACAAAATACTAAACTAGGTAGTTTATCCACAGTTAGCTACCTGACCTTATAAGGGTACTAATCCTATTCATGTGGACTATACTCTCAGGATTTAATTCCATTCTGAAAGCCCCACTTCCAAACACTATCCCATTCAGATTAGAGCTTTAGCATATAAAACATTAGGTCCATAGTCTCTGTAGGGACTTTGGGTAAACTAGACTCTGCCCATTGCCTAAGTGTGTGCATGGGGAAATACCAGTAAGAAGAATTTCAGATTAAAGTGATCAGGGTTACTGGTTTAACAGGAAGCTACCATGGCATCCACTGAAAGGAGCCTGAGAAGTATCTAAACATAAACTGAGATAGCAAGAAATCCTGAAACCTTGTTTTATACAGGAAAAACAGCACTCAGGAGGGACTCAGGGAATTCTCAAGTCTTATTAGGTGTCAGTATAATTTTTGTGGGCCAAATCTTAGGTTTTTGGAATGGTTTATCAGTGGACAAGAAAAGGAAAAAGCAAAAACAAAAACCAAAAACACAAATCCAGCCTGGTAATGGAGAGGTGACGGATGAAAGACAGGAAGCTAACCAAGGGGCCTTCACTGTGACACCAGCTCTGCACCCATTCTCTCTGTGGTTAACCAGACCTTCTCAGGTGCTGTGGACTGAATTGTGTCCTTCCAATATTCACATTTGGAAGCTCTAAGCCCCAGTGTGACAATTACTGGAGATACGATCTTTAGGAAATAATTAAGATTAAATGAAGGTGGGATCCTTCTCTGATAGGACTGTGGCTTCGTAAGAAGTGGAAGAGATCTCTCTCTCTCCACCATGTGAGGGTACAGAAGGAAGGCAGCCATTTGCAAGCCAAGAAGATAGGCTCCAACCATGTTGACACCCTGATCTCAAGTTTTTACCTTCCAGAATTGTGAGAAAAGTTTCTGTTAAGCCACATAGTCCGTGGAATTTTGTTATAACAGCCTGAGGTAGAATGCCTGGAATATTATGTAATATACCTGGAGTATTCTATGGGGCTGCTTATTAGGATGTAGCCCAGCCTACTGGGTCTGTGAGAATACTATGTAGCACAGGGCATGCTGGGAGAACAAAGCTCCAGGGTGATGGACTCAGAGAAGTCATGGCTCAGTGCTAAATTTCAGAAAAAATAATAGCCATCAGTTATTGAGCACCAAGTGCCAAGTGACTGACCTATTTAGATCTGCCATTTAGATCTCATCAGAACCCTGGGATATAATGTAATTACCTACATGGCAGGGAAGATGTAACCAAAGTTCCAAGGAGAGGCATAACCCCTCGAGGTCATGTATTTAGAAACTAAGTTTCTGTCTGAAACATTGGATTCTATTGCAAACAGTTCTCTTTGGTTACTGTCCTCAGGTTAAAGGGTAAAGACCATTGAGCCTGTGTCATAAACTGAAGTTAATAAAATGTGGTCCCTACTCTTGAGGAATTTTTAATCACGTGTTTGTATGTTGGGGGCAGTCTTGAGTTAAAAGTACTAAGGATAAGTGGTCAACCATGCAGAGAATAAGAAGTATCTTTACTTCTTGTCATGATGTCCATGACAGGACCCTGAAATTCCGCAGGTCACCTCATAGAGACCACCAGAGTCATGGCCAGGAAGACCTTCCCAGTTTGTCAGAAATTCTTCAAGTTTCCAAGTCTGGTTTTGATTTTCTGAAGTTCTGATTTCCAGCTCTGATTTCTCCTAAAATATACCTCATCTTGATCCCCATTATCAATGGCTTCCTAATACTTGCCTATCATGCTTTCTCCCCAGCTTGTCTGTTATGAATAATTTTGCTCTTCATGTACAAGGTTGGGTGGACATATGTTTTCATTTCTCTCGCATAGATGCCAAGCAAAGGAATCACTGGGTCATATGTAAATCTATGTTTAACACTTAAAGAAACTGCCAAACCATTTTCTGAAGTGGCTGTATCTTTTAACATTCTAATTTCCAATTTTTCTGTATTCACATCAACATTTGTTTTTGCTTTCTGATTGTAGCTGTTCTAGTGAGCATGGAATGATATCTCATTATAGTTTTAATTTGTATTTCCCTAATGCCAAATTATATTAGACATTTTTTCATGATCTGGTTGCATATTCATATGTCTTCTTAGTCAAAATCCCTGTTTAATTTTTTTTGCGCATTTTTAAACTGACTTACTCATTGTCTTATTATTGAAGTATAAGAGCTGTTTTATTCTGGATACCAGTCTCATTAGATGTATGATTTACAAATATTTTCTCCTAATTTGTGACTTGTCTTTTACTTTCTTGATGTTTTCTGAAGTGAAAATGTTTTAAATTTTGATAAAGTCCAGTTTATTATTTTTACCTTGGATCCCTTGGGTTTTCTTTTTTTTTCCTAAAGAGGAAGGATTTGGGTCTCATATTTGTTTCCAATAAAAATTTTAGAAAATTTAAAGTAAAACATTTTGGAGAACTTGGGCTACTGGAAATTTTTCTTTGGTAGGCTTCAGTGAGCACATTCAAATAAGTTCTAATATACAGAATCTCAAGCTTCATCTGCAGATTGTAATTATGTTGCATCCATGTCCTTCTTTATTGGCATATTTAAAAAGTCATTTTGGGGGGGTATTATTTCAGAACTTCTAAATGACCACCCCACATGGTCCCTTCATTACCCTCTCTTCTTGGTACTCTTATGGGCTCATAAGAATATTCCATATATCTCCTTGTCAATTGCCCTGCAATTGGACAGATATAACTGCTTTGATTACAGTTTGATCCCGTTGTCAAACTCCAATGCAGGGCTTGTTTTGCTGACTGCCAAGGCTCTGTTTTGTGTTTTATGATTGAATGTAGAGGGTGGAACAGTTTTGTCTCTGATACTGCTGAGTTCTTATTTTTCTTATGAAGATGAATTTAAGATTTTGGGAGTGAAACCATGATTATGACATTTTGTTTTATTGACTTGTTTATTCTATTGGTAAATCAAGAGTATGTTTTATGGGATTTAAAAGCTAAACACATACCAAAATTGAACATCAGGTTGCTGCAGTCGCAGTGATAAATTTTAAAGTTCTTTCCTCTGCTAAGAACATTTTGAGGTTGTCCCAGGAGATATTTTCGGATTCCACAGACCCAGATAGTATGTGAGCCAGGCCATGGGGGCACATCTTATTTGAACATTAAATCCTGAGCACCTAGCATAATGCCAAGCATATGCTGGTGCTTAAATAGAAAATGATTTTTTCCCCATATCGATCCTTTTGTTTTCCTTCTGTTTGCTTTTTACTTCACAGCTCAGAATTCTCTAAATATCTCTGAGCTTTTTGGGTTTACATGGGAAAAGGACAACTATTGCTAGATTTTATTAATGATCTGATGGTCTCCTTCTTCTCACAGGATGGTTTGAGAGTTCCTAGGATATTGAAAAGACTGAAGGTCCCTTTCTGGTTATGATACTGCAACCACATGGTCAGGAGCTAAATATTCTTTTGTTGACTCCTTATTTTAGAGGTGCCTCTAAGGTTGAATGCCAGAGAGCTAAGCTGACTGGACATTTAAAATGTGCTCAAATATGAGTATTACAAGATGTCCTCTTGTTTAATCATTCAATAAATAAATAAAGAACAACTATCATGTGCCACTCCTTGTGATGGAAACTGGAGTTCAAAAGATGAAGATAGCCTCTGTCCTCAAGAAGCTTACAATGCAATTGGGCAGGGGAAACACAACGGACTCTGACACATTGTGCTGAAGGCTACGTTACAGGAATGAATAATGTGCTCTGGGAAGCAGAGGAGGGAGTGAAAAATGTTGCCTGGGGGTTGGGGAAGTGTGCCTGTTTTGTTGGTGTGCATACTCTTTCGTCACTGGAAGCCCTGAGGACAATTTTTACACATACCCATTTGGCAAGATAATATTTGTAAAATATTTTACTGTCCTCAGCCCATAAGTGAAATGATTCATATGGCATAGCAGGACATGAAGCATCGGTCTAACACTGGATTAATACTTTCTAAGTATTTATAGGCATCACTGTAAATAACCTAGATTCTAATTACTTTGTGACAATGGATGCAAAGTGAAACTTACTTGACAAGCAACTGATTCGTCTGACCAAGGATATCTTCTCCCTAATTTGCTAGTGTTAAGAAAAGCCTTTCTTTTCTTCCTTCCCTTATGTCTCCCCTCTCCCTCACTTCTAGTATTTTTTTTTTTTTTTGAGCACTTGCCATGTGTTTCTGAGCATACAAAGATGACTAAAACAGTCTAGCAGGGGAGACAAAGAAATAAACAAATCAACTTTATTCACTAGGACACATTTTGTAATGGAAGAGTGTACAATATGCTGGGGATGCTTCAAGACACAGTAATTCTATCTGCCTCAGGGGAATCCAGCAAGACTTCCCATAGGAGGTGATATTTGAACAGGGTCATGACAAGCACATTGTCTATTTGTTATATAAGGTCTTAACTTATGACCTAATTAGTGTCTGGACAACTGTAGTGACCTTTGCAATTATGAGCTGTGTCTTTGTAAAACTAATGCACAAGTTATAAACTAAAATTTAATTCTGGAAACAAAATATTTAAATATCAGAACTATTTCATTAATGTTCTTTTGAAGCATTCATTTAATGAAAGCTGAATTGGCTGAAGCTTGTTGAAAATAAATTTGATGAAACAGGGATTAACATTCTTTGAGTTTGATGTTCTTTGAAGTATAGAGGGTACTAAATGTTTTTGAAATGTAATTCTAATAGAAGGGTGGTTTCCACAGCAATAACATAAGTCATGCTATCTGCTCAGGTCTGCCTCCAAGGGGTGCTGTTCTGAAAGAAAGGCTGTGATACAAATTTTCTCCTGTGAGTTGGACAGTATGGTAGTCTTGATAATTTCTAAGATGCTCTCATGTCTGTCTCTTGTATATGTGTGTATATACATATACACATGTACATCTGGATACATGCATATGTATATCTACATACACAAACATATATGTGTGTAAATACATTTTAAAATTTTTATAAATATTGTTGTTGTTAAGTTGTTAAGTCATGTCTGACTCTTTTTATGACCCCATGAACTATATAGCCCTTGAGGCTCCTCTGTCCATGGGATTTCCAAGGCAAGAATACTGGAATGGGTTGCCACTTCCTTCTCCATGGGATCTTTCCAACCCCGGGATCAAACCTGTGTGTCCTACATTGGCAGGAGGATCTTTTACCACTAAGTCACCAGGAAAGCCCTTTTATAAATATATTTAAATATAGAAAAGTATACATAAATTATGGACAAGGAAGTGGCAACCCACTCCAGTATTCTTGCCTGGGAAATCCCATGGACAGAGGAGCCTGGTGGGCTGTAGTCCATGGGATTACAAAGAGTTGGACATGGTAGAGAGACTGAACAAATACAATAACATACATGTAGTAAGTGTATATAACTTATTCGGTTATCAAAACTGAATATACCCATGTAATAAACCTGCAGATGATAAGTAGGATACCAAAACACCACCATAAAATTCCTCTTATGCCATTTCTAATTTTTCCTCCCATGAAGTTAACAACTATCCTGATTTTGAATAGCATTGATTAGATTTGCATGTGAGTGTGCGTGTGTATAAGCTTTAATTAGCTCAATATTTTTGTACTTTCAATGCTTTAAAGTTTGATATATGCATCTTTATTTTCCTTCAAACTATGTTTTAACATTATACCTTTCCATTATAGTATCAAAACTTTATAACAGTATACTTTCATTTTTTCCTTCCATCTTTTTTTCTATGGCTAGAATTTTCATATGCACATGTGTTTTAGATTTCCAAATACATCGCTATTATTTTTCTTTAAACAATTATCTTTGATACTTATTCAATTATTTTATTACTAATTAACAATTATCTTGTGAAGAAAATTAAAAATGAGAAAAATATCTTTGGGATTTATTTTATATTTATCCTTTCTAGCTATCTGTATTTCTTTGTACAGATTCAAATTTTCATCTTATATGAGCTTTCTTCAGCTTGAAGACTTACAATATTTTTTGTTGTGTAGTTATGCTGGTGATGAATCCTTTCAGCTTTAGATTTTCTGAAATCATGAAGGCCTACCTTGTTTTATTCTGCTTTGCTTTATTGTGCTTCCCAGATGTTGTTCTTTATTAATTTAAGGATTGTGACAACCCTGTGTTGAGGAAGTCTATCACTACTAGTGTTTCACAGCATATGCTTACTTTATGTCTGTGTCGCATTTTGGTAGTTTTCACAATATTTCAAACTTTTTCATTATTTGTTGTAGTGATCTATGATCACTGATCTTTGAGGTTACTATACAACTTGCCAAAGGCTAAGATGATGGTTAGAAATTTTTAGGAACAAAGTATTTTTAAATTATGATATGTACATAGTTTTTCTAACTTTTAAAAAATTTTATTGACATATAGTTGACTTATAATATTAATTCCAGATGTACAACATAATGATTCGTATTTTTATAAGTTATACTCCATTTAAAGCTATAGTATATTCTTGTTGTATGTTTACTTTATACCTAGTAGTTTGTGTCTCTCTTTTTTTCCTTCTTTTTTAAAAAAATTTATTTATTTTTATTGAAGAATAATTGCTTTACATAATTTTGCTATTTTCTGTCAAACCTCAACATGAATCAGCCACAGGTTTACATATATCCCCTCCCTTTTGAACCTCCCTCCCATCCCACCCCTCTTGGTTGATACAGAGCCCCTGTTTGAGTTTCCTGAGCCAGACAGCAAATTCCCATTGGCTATCTATTTTAAATATGGTAATGTAAGTTTCCATGTTACTCTTTCCGTACATCTCAATCTCTCCTCCCCTCTCCCCATGTCCATAAGTCTATTCTCTATGTCTGTTTCTTTACTGTTGCCCTGTAAATAAATTCTTCAGTACCATTTTTCTAGATTCTGTATATGTGTGTTAGAATGCAATATTTATCTTTCTCTTTCTGACTTACTGTATAATAGGTTCTAGGTTCATCCACCTCATAGAACCGACTCAAATGTGTTCCTTTTTATGACTGACTAATATTCCATTGTGTGTATATACCACTACTTCTTTATCCATTCATCTGACTATGGACATCTAGGTTGTTTCCATGATCAGCTATTGTAAATGGTGCTTCAATGAGCAATGGGATACATTTGTCTCTTTCAGTTTTCGTTTCCTCAGGGTATATGCCTAGGTGTGGTATTGTTGGGTCATATGGTGGCTTTCTGCCTAGTATTTTAAGGAATCTCTGTACCATCTTCCATAGTGGCTATATCAATTTACATTCCCACCAACAGTGCAAGAGTGTTCCCTTTTCACCACACCCTCTCCAGCATTTATTGTCTGTAGACTTTTTAATGAGAGCTATTCTGACCAGTGTGATGTGATATCTCATTGTAGTTTTGATTTGCATTTTTCTAATAATGAGAAATATTGAGCACCTTTTCATGTGTTTGTTAGCCATCTGTATGTCTTGTTTAGAGAAGTGTCTGTTTACATCTTTTTCCCACTTTTGATTGGGTTGTTTGTTTTTTCTGGTATTGAGTTATATGAGCTGCTTGTATATTTTGGAAAATAATCCTTTGCTAGTTGTTCATTCAGGTATGACCTAAATCAAATCCTTTATGATTATACAGTGGAAGTGAGAAAGTGGAAGTGATTTAAGGGACTAGATCTGGTAGAGTGCTTGATGAACTATGCACAGAAGTTCATGACATTATATAGGAGACAGGGATCAAGACCATCCCCAAGAAAAAGAAATGCAAAAAAGCAAAATGGCTGTCTGAGGAGGCCTTACAATTAGCTGTGAAAAGAAGAGAAGCAAAAAGCAAAGGAGAAAAGGAAAGATATATCCATTTGAATGCAGAGTTCCAAAGAATAGCAAGGAAAGATAAAAAAGACTTCTTCAGTGATCAATGCAAAGAAATAGAGGAAAACAACAGAATGGGAAAGACTAGAGATCTCTTCAAGAAAATTAGAGATACCAAGGGAACATTTCATGCAAAGATGGTCTCAATAAAGGACAGAAATGTTATGGACCTAAGAGAAGCAGAAGATAATAAGAAGAGGTGGCAAGAAAACACAGCACTGTACAAAAATATCTTCACAGCCCAGATAATTGATGGTGTGATCACTAACTTAGAGCCAGACATCCTGGAATGTGAAGTCAGGTGGGCCTCAGGAAGCATCACTATGAATAAAGCTAGTGGAGATGATGGAATTCCAGTTGAGCTATTTCAAATCCTGAAAGATGATGCTGTGAAAGTGTGGCACTCAATATGCCAGCAAATTTGGAAAACTCAGCAGTGGCCACAGGACTGGAAAAGGTCAGTTTTCATTCCAATGCCAAAGAAAGGCAATGCCAAAGAATGCTCAAACTACTGCACAGTTGCACTCTTCTCACACATTAGTAAAGTAATGCTCAAAACTCTCCAAGCCAGGCTTCAGCAATACATGAACCATGAACTTCCAGATGTTCAAGCTGGTTGTAGAAAAGGCAGAGGAACCAGAGATCAAGTTGCCAACATCCACTGGATCATCAAAAAAAGCAAGAGAGTTCCAGAACAACATCTATTTCTGCTTTATTGACTATGCCAAAGCCTTTGACTGTGGATCACAATAAACTGTGGAAAATTCTGAAAGAGATGGGAATACTAGACCACCTGACCTGACTCTTGAGAAATCTGTATTCATGTCGGGAAGCAACAGTTAGAACTGGACATGGAACAACAGACTGGTTCCAAATAGGAAAAGGAGTATGTCAAGGCTGTGTATTGTCACCCTGCTTATTTAACTTATATGCAGAGTACATCATGAGAAACGCTGAGCTGGATGAAACACAAGGTGGAATCAAGATTTCCGGGAGAAATTTTAGTAACCTCAAATATACAGATGACATCACCTGGATGGCAGAAAGTGAAGAAGAACTAAAGAGCCTCTTGATGAAAGTGAAAGAGGAGAGTGAAAAAGTTGACTTAAAACTCATCACTTGGAAAACTAAGATCGTGGCATCCAGTCCCATCACTTCATGGCAAATAGATGGGGAAACAGTGGCTACCTTTATTTTTCTGGGCTCCAAAATCACTGCAGATGGTGACTGCAGCCATGGAATTAAAAGATGCTTACTCCTTGGAAGGAAAGTTATGACCAACCTAGACAGCATATTACAAAGCAGAGATATTACTTTGTCAACAAAGGTCCATCAAGTCAAGGCTATGGTTTTTCCAGTGGTCAGGTATGGATGTGAGCATTGGACTATAAAGAAAGTTGAGCACAAAAGAATTGATGCTTTTGAACTGTGATGTTGGAGAAGACTCTTGAGAGTCCCTTGGACTGCAAGGAGATCCAACCAGTCCATCCTAAGAGAGATCAATCCTGGGTGTTCATTGGGAAGACTGATGTTGAAGCTGAAACTCCAATACTTTGGCCACCTGATGCGAAAAGCAGACTCATTTGAAAAGACCCTGATGCTGGGAAAGATTGAGGGCAGGAGGAGAAGGGGATGATGGAGAATGAGATGGATGGATGGCGTCACCAACTCAATGAACATGAGTTTGGGTAAACTCCAGGAGTTGGTGATGGACAGGGGGGTCTGGTGTGTTGTGGTTCATGGTGTTGCAAAGTGTTGGTCGTGACTGAGCGACTGAACTGAACTGAACTGAACTGAGTTGTTTCATTTGCTATTATTTTCTCCAATTCTGAGGGTTGTCTTTTCACCTTGCTTATAGTTTCTTTTGCTCTGCAAAAGCTTTTAAGTTTAATCAGGTCCCACTTTTTTACTTTTGCTTTTATTTCCATTACTCTAGGAAGTAAGTCGTAGAGTATCTGGCTTTGATTTATGTCATTGAGTGTTCTGCCTATGTATTCCTCTAAGAGTTTTATAGTTTCTCATCTTACATGTAGGTCTTTAATCCATTTTGAGTTTATCTTTGTGTATGGTGTTAGGAAGTGTTCTAATTTCATTCTTTCACATGCGGCTGGCCAATTTTCCCAGCACCATTTATTGAAGAGTCTTTCTTTGCCCCATTGTATGTTCTTGCCTCTTTTGTCAAAAAGAAGCTACCCATAGGTGCATGGGTTTATTTCTGGGCTTTCTATCTTGTTCCATTGGTCTATATATCTGTTTTTGCACCAGTACCATACTCTCTTGATGACTGTAGCTTGGTAGCATAACCTGAAGTCAGCAAGCTTGATTCCTCCAACTGCATTCTTTATTCTCAAGGCTGCTTTGGCTATTAGGGGTCTTTTGTGTTTCCATATTGGAGAAGGCAATGGCACCCCACTCCAGTACTTTTGCCTGGAAAATCCCATGGATGGAGGAGCCTGGTAGTTTGCAGTCCATGGGGTCACTAAGAGTCGGACACGACTGAGTGACTTCACTTTCACCTTTCACTTTCATGCATTGGAGAAGGAAATGGCAACCCACTTCAGTGTTCTTGCCTGGAGAATCCTAGGGATGGGGGAGCCTGGTGGGCTGCTGTCTATGGGGTCGCACAGAGTCGTACACGACTGAAGCGACTTAGCAGCAGCAGTGTTTCCATATGAATTGTGAAATTTTTTGTTTCAGTTCTGTGAAAACTGTCATTGGTAATTTGATAGGGATTGCATTAAATCTGTAGACTGCATTTGGTGGTATAGTCATTTTCACAGAATTAATTCTTTCTGCTGAGGAACATGGGATATCTCTCCATCTGTTTATGTCATCTTTGATTTCTTTCATTAGTGTTTTATAATTTTCTGTGTACAGTTCTTTCATCTCCTTCAGTTCAGTTCAGTTCAGTTGTTCAGTAGTGTCCAACTCTTTGCGACCCAATGAATCGCAGCACGCCAGGCCTCCCTGTCCATCACCAACTCCCAGAGTCTACTCAAACTCATGTCCATGGAGTCGGTGATGCCATCCAGACATCTCATCCTCTGTCATCCCCTTCTCCTCCTGGCCCCAATCCCTCCCAGCATCAGGGTCTTTTCCAATGAGTCAACTCTTCACATAAGGTGGCCAAAGTATTGGAGTTTCAGCTTCAGCATCGGTCCTTCCAATGAAAACCTGGGACTGATCTTTAGGATGCAATGACTGGATCTTCTTGCAGTCCAAGGGACTCTCAAGAGTTTTCTTCAACACCACACTTCAAAAGCATCAATTCTTTGGCGCTCAGCTTTCTTCACAGTCCAACTCTCACATCCATACATGACTACTGGAAAAACCATAACATTGACTAGATGGACCTTTGTTGGCTAAGTAATGTCTCTGCTTTTTAATATGCTAAGTTGGTCATAACTTTCCTTCCAAGGAGTAAGTGTCTTTTAATTTCATGGCTGCAGTCACCATCTGCAGTGATTTTGGAGCCCCCCAAAAATAAAGTCTGATACTGTTTCCACTGTTTCCCTATCTATTTCCCATGAAGTGATGGGACCAGATGCCATGATCTTAGTTTTCTGAATGATGAGTTTTAAGTCAACTTTTTCACTCTCCTCTTTCACTTTCATCAAGAGGCTTTTTAGTTCCTCTTCACTTTCTGCCATCAGGGTGGTGTCATCTGCATATCTGAGGTTATTGATATTTCTCCCGGCAATCTTGATTCCAGCCTGTGTTTCTTCCAGCCCAGCGTTTCTCATGATGTACTCTGGATAGACGTTAAATAAGCAGGGTGACAATATACAGCCTTGACATACTCCTTTTCCTATTTGGAACCAGTCTGTTGCTCCATGTCCAGTTTCGTCTCCTTAGGTAAGTTTATTCCTAGATATTTAATTCTTTTTGTTGCAGAGATGAATGGGATTAATGCCTTAATTGCTCTGATTTTTCATTGGTTATATAGAAATGCAAGTGACTTCTGTGTATTGATTTTGTGTCCTGCGACTTTGCTAAATTCACTGATTAGCTCTAGTAATTTTCTGATACTATGTTTAGGGTTTTCTATGTACAGTATCATGTCATTTGCAAACACTGAGAGCTTTACTTCTTTTTTAATCTGGATTCCTTTTATTTCTTTTTCTTCCCTGATTGCTGTAGCTAGGACTTTCAGAAATATGTTGAATGATAGTGGCAAAAGCAGACACCCTTGTCTCATTCCTGATCTTAGGGGGGATACTTTCAGTTTTTCACCATTGAAGATAATGTTTGCTGTAGGCTTCTCATATATGGCCATTAGTATGTTGAGGTAGGTTCCTTCTATGTCCATTTTTTGAAGACTTTTAATCATAAATAGGTGCTGAATTTTGTCAAAGTCTTTTTCTGCATCTATTCAGATGATCCTATGTTTTTTGATCTTTCAACTTGTTAATATGGTGTACCACATTGATTGATTTGTGTATACTGAGGAATATCTGCATCCCTGGAATAAACCCAACTTGATCATGGTGTATAAGCTTTTTGGTGTGTTGCTGAATTCTGTTTGCTAAAATTTTGTTGAGGATTTTTGCATTTATGTTCATCAATGATATTAGTGTGCAGTGTTCGTTTTTTTGTGTTTTCTCTATCTGGTTTTGGTATTAGGGTAGAATGCATTTGGAAGTGTTCCTTTGACTACAATTTTTTGAAAGAGTTTTAGAAGGATAGGCATTATCTCTTCTCTAAATGTTTGATAGGATTCTCCCGTGAAGCCATCTGGTCCTAGGCTTTTGTTACTGAGAGAGTTTTGATCACAGCTTAAATTTCATTGCTTGTAATTGGTTGTTCATAATTTCTGTTTCTTCCTGGTTCAGTCTTGGAAGAGGGAACTTTTCTAAGAATCTGTCCATTTCTTCCAGGTTACCTATTTTTTGCCATATAGTTGTTTGTAATCGTCTTTTATAATCCTTTGTACTTCTGCATTGTCTGTTGTAACCTCTCCTTTTTCATTTCTAATTTTGTTGATTTGATTCTTCTCTCTTTTTTCTTGATAAATCTGGCTAAGGGTTTATCAAATTTGTTTATCTTCTCAAAAAGCCAGCTTTTAGTTTTATTAATCTTTACTATTATTTCTTTTATTTCTTTTTCATTTATTTCTGCTCAGATCTTTATGATTTCTTTCCTTCTACTAATCTTGGGGTTTTTTTCTTCTTCTTTTTCCAGTTCCTTTAGGTGTAAAATTAGGTTGTCTATTCAATGTTTGTCTTGCTTCTTGAGGTAGGATTGTATTGCTATAAACTTCCCTCTTAGAACTGCTTGTGGTGCATCCCATAGGTTTTGAGTTGTCTGTTCTCATTGTCATTTGTTCCTAGAAATTTTTTGAGTTTTCTTATGATATCTTTAGTAACCTGTTGGTTATTTAGAAGCATGTTGTTTACTCTCCATGTGTTTGTGTTTCTTACAGTTTTTTTCTTGTAGTTAATATCTAGTCTCCTAGCATTGTGGTCGGAGAAAATGCTTGATACAATTTCAGTTTTCTTAAATTTACAGAGGTTTTATTTGTGACCCAAGATGTGGTCTATCCTGGAGAATGTTCCATGTGCACTTGAGAAGAAGATATCTTCTTCTGCATTTGAATGGAATGTCCTGAAGATATCAGTGAGATCCATCTCATCTTATGTATCATTTAATACTTGTGTTTCCTTATTAATTTTCTGTTGTGATGATCTGTCCATTGGTGTGAGTGGGTTGTTTAAGTCTCCTGCTAGTATTGTGTTACTGTCGATTTCTCCTTTTATGTTTGTTAGTGTTTGTCTTATGTATTGAGGTGCTCCTATGTTGGGTGCATATATATTTACAATTGTTATGTCTTCCTCTTGGATTGATCCTTTGATCACTATGTAGTGTCCTGCCTTATCTCTTGTAATATTCTTTATTTTAAGGTCTGTTTTGTCTGATATGAGGGTTGCTACTCCAGCTTTCTTTTGCTTCCCATTTGCATGGAATATATTTTTCCATCCTCTCATTTTCAATCTGTATGAGGTCTGAAGTGGTCTTCTTGTAGACAACATATATATGGGTCTTGTTTTTGTATCCATTCAGCCATTCTGTGTCTTTTGGTTGGAGCACTTACCATTTACATTTAAAGTAATTATTGATATATATGTTCCTATTGCCATTTTCTAATTGTTTGGAGTTGAGTTTGTAGATTTTTTTTTTTCCTGTTGTATTTCTTGACTATTTAAGTCCATTTAACATTTGTTGTAAGGCTGGTTTGGTGGTACTGAATTTTCTTAACTTTTGCTTGTCTGAAAAGCTTTTTATTTCTCCATCAATTTTGAACGTGATCCTTGCTGGGTACAGTAGTCTCGATTGTAGATTTTTCCCTTTCAGTACTTTAAATATATCCTGCCAGTCCCTTCTGACTTGCAGAGTTTCTGCTGAAAGATCAGCTGTTAGGTGTATGGGGTTTCCCTTGTATGTTATTTGTTGCTTCTCCCTTGCTGCTTTTAATATTTTTCTTTGTGTTTAGTCTTTGTTAGTTTGATTAGTATGTGTGTTGGCAAAACCTAGTAGTTCATGTCTCTTAATCTCATACCTATATTTTGCACATTTCAACTTCACTCTCCTCACTTCCCTATCTGTATTTTTCTGTTATATACATTTGTTGCTTTTATTTATATATCCATATATAAGTGATGACATAACTGTTATTTTATGCCTGACATGTCACTAAACATAATATTTCTAGGTCCAGAATTTCATACATTTTCATGGCTGAGTAATTTTCCTGTGCGTGTGTGTGTGTATCATACCTTATCTATTCATCTGTGGATAGACACTTAGGTTGCTTCCAATGAAATTAGGGTGTATGTATCTTTTCAAGTTAGTATATTTAGTTTTGTTTGTTTGCTTACTTGTTTTTGGATATATACCTGGTAGTGAAATTTCTGGTTCATACAGTTCTGTTTTTTGTTTTTCTCTTTGAGGAAACTCTATACTGTTTTTCATAATGGCTGCACAAGTTTATGATCCCACAGGGCATGATGGTGCCCTTTTCTTCACATCATCACCAACATTAGTTATTTTTAGACTTTTTGATGACAGCCATTCTGTTAGGTGTGAAGTGATATCTCGTGGTTTTGATTTGCGTTTCTGATTAGTAATTTTGAGCATATTTTTTATGTGCTTGTTGGCCATCTGTATATCTCTGGAAAAATGTCTGTTCAAATCTTCCACCCATATTTTAATTGGGTTGTTTGGTTTCTATATATTGAGTTTTGTGAGGTATTTACATATTTTGGATATTAACCCATTATTGGTCATATTATTGGCAACTATTTTCTCTCATTCTGTAGATTGTAATTTCATTTTTGTCAATGATTTCTGTTCCTGTGCAAAAGCTTTTAAGTTTTATTAGGTCTTATTTGTTTAAGTTTGTTTATATTTTCCTTGCCTGAAAAGACAGAGTAAAAAAATTGCTACAATTTATGTCAAAGAGTGTTCTGCCTATGTTCTCTTCTAGGAACTTTGTGATTTCAGCTTACATTTAGGCCTTTAATACACTTTGAGTTTGTTTGTATATGATGTGAAGAAATGATGTGATCTCATTCACTTACGTGTAGCTGTCCAGTTTTCCAAGTCGGAATTATTGAAGACACTGTTTTTTCTCCATAAACTATTCTTGCCTCCTTTGTCATAGATTAATTGACTGTAAGTGCCTAAGTTTATTTCTGGGCTCTCTGTTCAGTTCCATTGATCAATATGTCTGTTTTTGTGTCAGTACTACAGCTTTGTAATATAGGCTGAGGCAGGGATTGTGATACCAACAGCTTTGTTATTTGTTTCTCAAGATTGCTGTGGCAATTCTGGGTCTTTTGTGGTTCCATATAAATTTTAAAATTATTTGTTCTTTGTCTTCTTATAAAGTTTTAGATTTCCACCATTGGGTATGATGTTTGCTATGGGTTTGTCATAAATGACCTTCATTATGTTGAGATATGTTCCCTCTCTACGCAATTTGAGAGGTTTTAATTATGAATGGATACTGAATTTTGTCAAATGTTTTTATGGCATCTATTGCTATGATCATGTGCTTTTATCCTTTGTTTTGTTAATATAGTGCATCACATCATTTTCTGAATATTGAACCACCTTTGCTCCCTGGTGTGAAACTTTAATAATCCCTGGAATAAATCCTACTTGCTCATGGTGTATCATACCTTTTGGGTATATTGTTGAATTGGTTTGCTAACATTTTGGGAAGGATTTTTGCATCTATTTCCATCAGAAGTATTGGACTGCAATTTTCCATTTTTTGTATTGTCTTTGTTTGGTATCAAGATAATAGTTGCTTTGTAGATAACTTTGAGAGTTTTCCCTACTCTTCAATTTTCTGCAGTAGTTTAAGAAGGATGCCGCTGCTGTTAAGTCGCTTCAGTCGTGTCCGACTCTGTGTGACCCCATAGACAGCAGCTCACTAGGCTCCCCCATCCCTGGGATTCTCCAGGCAAGAACACTGGATATTAGCTTTTCTGTATTGTTTGGAAGAATTCCCTTGTGAAGCCATCTGGGTCTGAAATTTTTTTCTGGGAGTTTTTATTTTTAATTGCAAATTCAATTTCACTAGTAGTGATAGATTTTGTTCAGATTGTCTATTTCTTCCTGATTTTAGAAAGTTATATGTTGCAAGAAATTTGTCCATTTCTTCTAAGTTGCCCAATTTGTTGACATATTACTTTTTGTAGTGTTTTCCTGATTTTTTTTTTTTTTGGTATCTTTGTGGTATTGATGGATATTTCTCCTCTTTCATTTCTATTTGGGCTTTCAGGACCACTCTTCTTATTGATGAGACTGACTACAGATTTTTAATTTTGTTTATCATTTCAAAATCTTTATTTCCTTGATCTTTTCTATTGTTTTTTCCTTGGTCTCTATTTTATTTCCTCTGTTCTTTATTATTTCTTTCCTTAAGCTGACTTTAGGCATTGTCTTTCTTTTAATAATTCATTTATGTGGAAGGTTAGGTTGTTTAAATTGAAATTTTTACTATTTCTTGAGATAAATCTGTATCACTATAAACTTTCCTTTTAGAATTGCTTTTATTATACTCTGTAAGATTTTGGAAGTTGTGCTTGCATTTTCATTTGTGTCAAGTATTTTATGATAATCCTCTTAAATTTTTCATTGACCCACTGGTTTTTAAATACCATATCGTTTAGTCATCAAATGTTTGTGCTTTTCCCCTTTTCTTCCTGTAACTGATTTCTAATTTCATGCTATGTGTTCAGAAGAAATGCTTGATATTATTTCTATCCTCTTAAATTTGTTGAGACTTTTGTGCCCTAGCATGTGATTTCTACTGGAGGATTTTCAGTAAGCACTTGAAAAGAATGTCTATTCTGCTGTTTTTGACAGAATGTCCTGTAGATATAAAGTCCAACTGGTGTATGGTGGCGTTTAAGACCACTGCTACCTTACTGATCTCCCATGTGGATGATCTGTCCATTGATGTAAATGATGGGTTAAAATTCCCTACTATTATTGTGTTGTCAATTTCTCCCTGTATGTCAGTTTATATTTCTTTTACATATTTAGGTGCCTCTGTATTGAGCACATATGTATATTAACAAGTGTATTATCCTTTTTTTGTGTGGATTACTTTATATTTTGTCTTTTGACTTTTTAAAAGCTATTTATTGGAGTATGATTGATAATGCTGTGTTTCAGATATACAGCAAAGTGAATCAACTATATATATACAAATGAATACAGTTTTTAAAGATTCTATCCCCATAGAGGCTATTACACAGTATTGAGTAGAATTTCCTCTTCTTATGCAGGTTCTTATTACTTATCTATTTTATATAAAGTAGTGTTAATCCAACCTCCTAATTTATCCATCCTTCAACTTATCCCTGATAACTGTAAATTTTTCTACACCAGTATCTCTGCTTCTGTTTTGTAAATAAGTTCATTTGTACTTTTTTCTTTTTAGAGTCTACGTATAAGTGATATCACATGATACTTCTCTTTCTGTTTCTGACTTACTTCACTCAGTATGAATTGCCCATTCATGTTGCTACAAATGATATAATTTTGTTCATTTTTTATGGCTGAATAGTATACATTGTCTACATATATACATATATATAGTGTGTATATATATATATAGTATGTATGTATATTGTATGTATATATATACAACATGTATACATATTGTGTGTATATATATATAAAACATCTTTGTCCATTCCTCTGTTGATGGACATTTAGGTTGCTCCTATGTCCTGGCTATTGAGAGTCCCTTGGACTGCAAGATCACACCAGTCAATCCTAAAGGAAATCGGTCCTGAATGTTCATTGGAAGGACTGATGCTGAGGCTGAAGCTCCAATACTTTGGCCACCTGATGTGAAGAACTGACTCATTGGAAAAGACCGTGATGCTGGGAAAGATTGAAGGCAGGAAGAGAAGGGGATGACAGAGGATGAGATGGTTGGATGGCATCACCAACTCAATGGACATGAGTTTGAGCAAGCTCTGGGAGTTGGTGATGGATAGGGAGGCCTGGTGTGCTGCAGTCCATGGGGTTGTAAAAAGTCAGACACAACTGAGTGACTGAACTGAACATTGGGGTGCATGTATCTTTTTGAATTATTGCTTCCTCTGGGTATATGCCCAGGAATGGGGTTGCTGGTTCATATGGTAGTTTTATACTTAGTTTTTAAAGGAACCTCCATGCTGTTCTTCATAGTAGCTGTAAATTTACATTCCTATCACCAGTGTAGGAAGGTTCCCTTTACTCCACACCCTCTCCGGAATTTATTATGTATAGATTTCTTTGATGATGGCCATTCTGATTGATGTGAGGTCATACCTCATTGTAGAATGTCACTCTTGCCAATATTATTCAACATAGTTTTGGAAGTCCTAGCCATGGCAATCAAAGAAGAAAAAGAAACAAAAGGAATCCAAATCGGAAAACAAGAAATGAAACCATTACTGTTTGCAATAAATATGATACTATACATGGGAAATCTTAAAGGTGTTACCAGAAAGCTACTAGAGATGATCAATGAATTTGGTAAAGTTACAGGATAAAAAATTAATACACATAAATCCCTTGCATTCCTACACACTAACAAGGAGAGATAAGAAATAGAAATTAATGAAACAATCCCATTTAGCTTTGCAACAAAAAGAAGAAAATACCTAGGAATAAATCTGCCTAAGGAGGTAAAAGATCTATACACAGAAAATTATAAGATACTAATGAAAAAAATCAAAGGTGACCAAAATGATGGAGAAATATACCATGTTCTTAGATTGGAAGAATCAATATTGTGGGAATGACTACCTCCCAAAGTAATCTACAGATTTAATGCAATCCCAATCAAATCACCCATGAAATTTTTCACAGAATTAGAACAATTTTTTTAAAAAAATATGTATGGAAACACAAAAGACCCTGAAGAGCTAAAGTGATCTTGAGAAAGAAAAATAGAACTTCCTGCTCCATGATTTCAGACTATACTTGTAGTTTGATTTTTTCCCTCTGGTATGCTTGTATTTCATTCTTTTTAGTTTTATAGGGATTGCACTGAATCTGTAGATTGCTTTGGTGGTAGTCATTTTCACACTATTGATTCTTCCCATCCAAGAACGTGATATATTTCTTCATCTGTTTGTGTCATCTTTGATTTCTTAGAATCTTATGATTTTCTGAATACAGGTGAGTACAATTCTTTTGACCCATAGTAAGTTGACCTGCAACTATATTCATTCATTTTACGCAGATGCTTAAGTTCAAATACATTCTATAGGATCTATGTTTTTTACTCCCTCCACACTTTTGTCTTTTAAAAATTATTATTTTCTAACTTTTAAAAAGTTTATTGATTTTTATTAGTTTTGGCTGCACTGGGTTTATGTTGCTGTGCTTGGGGTTTCTCTAGTTGTGGTGAGGAGGGGCTAATTTCTGATTGCAGTGAACAAATTTCTCATTGCAGTGGCTTCTCTTGCTGTGGAACATGGACTCAAGGGAACACAGGCTTCAGTCGTTCTGGTATGTGGGCTCAGCAGTTGTGGTTTTGGGCTCTTGAGCATGAGACTCAGTTGTTGTGGTACATGGGCTTAGTTGCCTCATGTCATGTGGAATCCTTCCTGACTAGGAATGAAACCTTTGTCCCCTGCATTGGCAGGTTGATTCTTAACCACTGGACCACCAGGGAAGTCCAGCACAGTTTGTCTTTTGATGTCATATTTTACATCTTCATGTATATCCTTTTAATGATTGTTAGTTATAGTTGACTTTACTATTTTGTCTTTTAATCTCCATACTAGTTTATTTAAGTGGTTGATCCACAACCTTAATTTATATTTGCTTTTACTAGTGGGATTTTTCTAACAATATATCCTTCTTGTTATAGCTTTTTGTTTTCTACTAGGGAAGACCCTTTAATATTTCTTCTAACATTGGTTTAGTACTGATGAGTTTTTTTTTTTTTTTTAAGGTTTTGCTTATATGAGAAGTCTTTATCTGTCTTTCAGTTCTAACTGATAGTCTTGCTGATAAAGTGTCCTAGGTTGCAGGTGTTTTCCTTTCAGCAGTTTAAGAATATCCTGCTACTCTCTTCTGGCTTGTAAATTTTGTGCAGAAGAATCAGCTGATAGCCCTAAGTGAGTTTCCTTGTATCAGACTTTTTCTCTTGCTGCCTTTAGAATTTTCTTTACCTTTCACATTTGACATTTTAATTATATGTCTTATTGTGGGTCTGTTTTGGTTCATCTTATTTAGGATCCCCTGTGCTTCCTGTACCTGAATATCTGTTTTCTTCTTCAAGCTTGAGAATTTCTCAGCCATAATTTCATTAAGTATATTTTTGACACACTCCTCTCTCTTTTCTTTCTGAGACCCCATCATGTGAATGTAGGTCATCCCAATGACCCACTAAATGTTTAATTTTTTCAATTGTTTTCCTTTTTGCTCTTCTTACTGAGTGTTTTCCATTGTTCTAACTTGGAGAATATTTAAGTATTCTTCTGGATCACCTAGTCCAACACTCATTCCTTCTAGTGTGTTTCTCATTTTAGTTATTCTTCACTTTATACTGGTACATTTTTACATTTTCTAGTTCCTTGTTAATATTCTCATTGTGTTCACCTATTTTTCTCCTTAATTCAGTTAGCATTCCTTTGCTAATGTTTAAGTTCTTAATCTCATAAGTTGTTTATTTCTGTTTTATTAATTGTTTTTTTCAGGACTTTCTTTTGCTGTTTCAATTGAGATAAATGCCTCTTGTCTTCCCATTTTGCTTATCTTTCTCTGCCTCAATGAAATTAGGCCAAACACCTATGGCAATTCTGAAGAGGGGAGTGGAGATTCTCATGTGGGAGCATCCCTATACAGTCTATGTGTACCCAGTGGCTTTGGTGGGGAGTAGAATTTGACATAAACACAAGTCACATCTTCCCTCAGGTTGTGCAGAAATTGACATATTGGTAGGAGTTGAGGCTGAAGATGGAGAGGCTTGGGCTGGAGCCAAATGTGAGACAGGGAATCCCTATGCACAGTTGTCAGGGAAAATGCCAGTTCTCAAGAAGCTAGAGTATAACTCCTGAGAGTTGAGTCTGAGCTGATGCCCTTTCCTTTGCGTGTGTGCTATGGCCCCATCCAGAGCTGTTACCCTAACCCCAGAGGAAAGCAGCACTGGAGTAAGAAAGGCTGGCATGCTCACTCAGCAAGTGTTGGGGCCCACCTATGGGTGGGCCGCTGTCAGTGATCCAGACTACTGCTGATATACCACCTACCACCTGTTTCATTACCAGTGATGATGCTCCTACCCTGCTTAGGCACCACTTCAGGTTTGAGCCATCTTAGCATCTCACAGCTGAGATCTTTTCCTCCTTCATGACAGCCCTCACTGTAGTGTGAATCTGTGACATGATGTAAGGACTGGACTGCTCATATTTCTCAGGCTGGGGAAAGAGCCGGGGGTTCTGCAGGAAACTGGTTAGCCACTTGTGCATTCTCAATTGACTCTCTTTGCCCTATTTCAGGGGCAAGTGAGCATTTGTGTGTCCCTCATGAATGGAATCCAGGCTTACCATAGCCCTTCTGTTAGTCCCGCTGGCCTTCTAACTAGCCTAGGGGGCTTCTCTTTCCATTGTTGGACCCCGGGGCTGGGGCGTCCAATATGAAGCTTTAATTGTTGACTCCCCGGGGACAGTCTCCACTCATGTAATCTCCGTTTTCCTCTCAAGTGCTCTCCTAGGGACATAAGTCCCAACTTGATTACTTCTTTCCCTTCCTACCCAATTCTCCGTGGTTCTTTGTTATAGCCTTGGTTGTACAGGACTCTGCCAGTCTCCAGCTAGTTTTCAGTGAGAATTATAAATGTATTTTTGACATGTTCATGGTGGGGGGATTGAGTTTCATGTCATCCTACTGTATGGTCTTGATCTGATTCTGTACATTGTTTTTTAAACATAATTCTATTGCACACTTAATAGTGTAAAAATAACTTCTACATGCACAGAAAAACCAAAAAAGTTTCTATGACTCACTTTATTGAGATATTCACCTTATCAAGGTGATTGGTAACTGAACCCACACATCTCCTAAGTATGTCTATATTTATTTTGCTTTTGTATTTGAAAGATAATTTTCCTGGCTATAGAATTTTAAGTTAATAGTTTAAAAAATTTCATTATGGCAGTTTATTGTTCCATGGCCTGTGGCTTCCGTTATTTCTAATGCAAAGTCAGTATTAATTTTTATCTCTGTTCTTCTTTATGCAATGTTTTTTCCCTCAAGCTTATTTTAAGGTTTTCTTCTTACTGGTATGGAACAATTTGATTATTATATGCCTGTTATGGTTTTATTTGCATTTATTCTTCTTAGGGTTTGTTTAACTTCTTGGAGCTATGGTTTTATGTATTATTAAATTTGGAAATATTTTGGCCATTATCCCTTAATTTTTTCTGCCTCCTCTACCCTAAACACCAAATATATGTGTGTTAGGCCAATTTATCTTGTCCCACAGGTTACAGCTGCTTTGATAATTTCTTTTAAATTTGTGTGTCTGTGCCTGTGAATGTGTGCCTCATTTTGCATAGTTGCTGTTTTTCTGGCTTCAAATTTTCTTTTTTTTTTTTTCTGCAAAGTCTGATTTGATGTCAAAACCATCCAATGTTTTCTTCATTTTCACTTCAGAATTTTCATTTACTCTTTTTTTATAATGTTACTTTGTTCTTTATGTTAATGGTACCTTTTAAGTCTTTGAATATGTTTGTAAAAACTGTTTTAGAGCCTAAAGTGATGCTATCATCTTTATCATTTCTGTATCTCTTTCTATAAATTAACTTTGTTCTTACCTAAGAGTTCCGTTTCTTTGCTTTCTGGCATATCAAAAAGATTGGTTTGGATATCTGACACCATGATTTTTCTATTTTTGAGTGTTTTGATTTTGTTGTCTTTTTTAAAAGAATATCCCAATTTGTTCCAACATACAGGAATTTTCCTTGCAGATTATCTTAATCTCTTTGAAGCTTGTTTTTAAACTTGCTTAATGTAGGTTTTGAGTTGCCTTTACTTAGCTATCCTCCTAACATGTGAACTTTAACGGTCCCTACTGAGTATGATATTTTTGTGCATAGATTCCTATTGTCATGTACTCTGCCTCACAAATGTCAACTGCTTATGCCTTCTTGAAATCCAATCTTTGTGTCCTCAGTTTAGATATATTGCCATGCTCTGCTTGGGTTCCTTGCCTCTAAATGAGTCTAAAAAGTGCTTAGAGGTAAAAATACAAGTTAAACATAGGTCAACACTCTCTTAGCAAGTACAGTCTATGCTATTAATTGCCCAACATCCAAAACCAGTTGTTTCATATTTTTTCCAGTTTTATTTTTTGCAGTTTTGTGGCAGAGTTGGCCCAGTACCAGTTATACAATCAACTTTTTTCTTTTTTTGTAACTAAATCTTAAGTGCTGTTATAGATTGTCAAAAAAAAATATATATATAGTACATACTATAATATACCACCTAAGGGTTTATTGCCTTTTCTTCTTTGTTTCGAATATAACATTTTCACTTGAGTTTGGCATCACAGACTTGATTGAATCAGTAACTGCTGAAAACGACACCCTGTGGGAGGAGGCAGTTGAAGATGGTGGCAAAGTATAATCCTGAACTCACCTCCTCCCATAGTCACAGAAAATATACATTTATATATGGAACAATTTGCTTTGAAAAGAACCTGAGAAGAACTGAATAGCTACTCCCCAGTGAAGGATAAAAGGGTCATATTGAGGCAGGTGGGGGAGGCAGAGACATGGTCCTGCCAAAAATACCCTTCCCTGCATGATGATCCATGATCAAAAAGGATCTCAGAAATGTGGGATTTCTCGTGAGTGGTGAGGGCTGTGTGCCTCACATCAGGCACTTCAAATTTTGGAATCTGCACTGCAGATGAACTCCTGAGATGTTTGGTTTAAACAAATGGGCGTTATATCCAGGAGAACCATAGGTCTGTAGGGAATGGAAATTGAGTTCTTAAAGGATTCACAAACAAACTTACTTACCACAGGACCCAATACAAAGGCACCAGTTTGAAAAGAGTCTAGAGGATAAGTGAAGGAATTTAATTTCAAATCCTGAAGTATCTGCCAGAGGCGCAGAAGCTTGTTGACACTCTTCCTGTTAACAGAGGTGCTTGTGGGTGCCATTTTTACATTCTCCCTTTATTTCTTTAGTGGTGGTGTATGTTCTGAATGAATAAACAAGATAAAACCCCAGAAGAAAAACCTTAGTGAAAAAACTTAATGAAACTTTATTACTCATAGACAAGTAATTCACCTGATAGTTCGAAGTAAGGTCCTAAAAAAATCAACTGAAGATGAACAATATAAAAAAATGTAACTTTACACCTTAAGAAACTAGAAAAAAAAAAACTGTAACAAAAGGAGCCCAAAGTTAGTATCAATAGAAGGAAAGAAATAATGAATACCATAGCAAAAACAAATAAACAGTAAAAATAAAATAGAAAAAAAAATCAATGACACTAAGAGCTGGTTCTTTGAAAAGATAAAAAAAAAATGGCAAACTTTTATCTAGACTCACTAAGAGGGCTCAAAATGAGAAATGTATGAAGTTACAGCTGATGCCAAAGAAATAAAAAGGATCAAAGAAACTATCATGAACAACATGTACCAACAAACTGGATAAACTAGAAGAAATGAATAAATTCCTAGAAACATTAAAATCTTCCAAGACTAAATCAGAAAGAAATAGAAAACCTGAGTAGACTGATTGCTAGTAAGGAGATTAAAAACAAAACAACAAAAGTCAAAGACTAGGCAGCTTTACAAGTGAATTGTACCAAATATTCAAAGAAGATTTAATACCAAACCTTCTCAGACTTTCAAAAAACTGAAGAGGTGTGAACACTCTCAAACTCATTTTATAAGGCCAGCATTACCCTGATACCAAAAACTAGATAAGAACATTCCAAATTAAGAACATTATAGGCTTGATGAAATTAGATGCATGAATTCTTAAAAAAATATTAGCAAACCAAACTCAACAATACATTAAAAGGATCATACACCATGATCAAGTGAGGTTTATTCCAGAATGCCAGTATAGTTCAATACCTGTAAATCAGCCAGCATGATTGTCACATTAACAAAATAAAGGACATAGGTCATTTGATTATCTCAATAGATGCAGAAACAAAATTCAACTTCCATTTATGATAAAAACTCTCAACAAAGAGGGTACAGAGTGAATGTATTCCAACATAATAAAGACATGCAGTTAAAGAGCAAAAAAACAAATACCTCAATTAAAAAATGGACATGTCAGAATGGCCATTATCAAAAGGACAAGAAATTACAATAGTTGGGTGAAAATGTGTAGAAAAAACAACCTTCTGCAATGTTGGTGTAAATGTAAATTGGTATAGCACACCACTATGAGAAACAGTATCAGTAGAGTTCAGTTCAGTCGCTCAGTCATGTCAGACTCTTTGCGACCCCACAAATTGCAGCACGCCAGGCCCCCCTGTCCATCACCAACTCCCAGAGTTTACTCAATCTCATGTCCATCGAGTTGGTGATGCCATCCAGCCATCTCATCCTCTGTCATCCCCTTCTCCTCCTGCCCCCAATCCCTCCCAGCATCAGGGTCTTTTCCAATGAGTCAACTCTTTCCATCAGGTGGCCAAAATAATGAAGTTTCAGCTTCAGCCTCAGTCCTTCCAATGAACACCCAGGACTGATCTCCTTTAGGATGGACTGCTTGGATCTCCTTGCAGTCCAAGGGACTTTCAAGAGTCTTCTCCAACATCACAGTTCAAAAGCATCAATTCTTCGGCACTCAGCTTTCTTCACAGTCCAACTCTCACATCCATACATGACCACTGGAAAAACCATAGCCTTAACTAGATGGACCTTTGTTGGCAAAGTAATGTCTCTGCTTTTTAATATGCTATCTAGGTTGGTCATAACTTTCCTTCCAAGGAGTAAGTGTCTTTTAATTTCATGGCTGCAATCACCATCTGCAGTGATTTGGAGCCCCCAAAAATGAAGTCAGACACTCCTTCCACTGTTTCCCCATCTGTTTTCCATGAAGTGATGGGACCAGATGCCATGATCTTAGTTTTCTGAATGTTGAGCTTTAAGCCAACTTTTTCACTCTCCTCTTTCACTTTCATCAAGAGGCTTTTTAGTTCCTCTTCACTTTCTGCCATAAGGGTGGTGTCATCTGCATATCTGAGGTTATTGATACTTCTCCCAAGAAACAGTATAGAGGCTCCTCAAAAAAATTAAAAATGGAACTACTTTATGATCCAGCAATTTTATTGCTGGGTATGCATCTGGAGAAAATGAAAATGCTTATCTAAAAAGATATATGCCACACCATGTTCACTGTTACATGATTTATAATATCCAAGATATACAGTATACATATATACAAAGGAATACTACTCAGCCATAACAAGAATGAAATCTTACCATTTGGGACAACAAAATGGACCCTGAGGATATAATGTCAAGTGAAATAAGTCACTCAAAGAAAGACAAATATTGTATGATTTCACTTACAAGTGTGATCTAAAAAACAAAACAAAAAAATGAATAAACTTAAACTCATGTAGAAAACAAATTAATGGCTGCCAGGAGGATGGAGATTAGGGAATGGGCAAAATGGGTGGAGAAGATCAAGAGGTAAAAAGTTTCAGCTAAAAAAAAAGGAGATGCAATGTGCCAACATCTGCTGGAACGTTGAAAAAGCAAGAGAGTTCCCTAAAAACATCTATTTCTGCTTTATTGACTATGCCAAAATTTTGACTGTGTGGATCACAATAAACCGTGGAAAATTCTGAAAGAGATGGGAATACCAGACCACCTGACCTGCCTCTTGAGAAACCTGTATGCAGGTCAGGAAGCAACAGTTAGAAGTGGAGATGGAACAGCAGACTGGTTCCAAATAGGAAAAGGAGTACATCGAGGCTGTATATTGTCACCCTGCTTATTTAACTTATATGCAGAGCATGTCATGGGAAATGCTGGGCTGGAGGAACCCCAGGCTGGAATCAAAATTGCCAGGAGAAATATCAATAACCTCAGATATGCACATGACACCACCCTTATAGGAGAAAGTAAAGAAGAACTAAAGAGCCTCTTGATGAAAGTGAAAGAGGAGACTGAAAAATTTGGATTAAAGCTCAACATTCAGAAAACTAAGATCATGGCATCCTGTCCCATCACTTCATGGCAAATAGATGGGAAAGAGAGAACACAGTGACTGACTCTTTTTCTAGGCTCCAAAATCATGGCGGATGGTGATTGCAGCCTTGAAACTAAAAGACACTTGCTCCTTGGAAGGAAAGTTATGACCAACCTAGACAGAATATTAAAGAGCAGAGACATTACTTAGCCAACAAAGGTCCATCTAGTCAAGGCTATGGTTTTTCCAGTGGTCATATATGGATGTGAGAGTTGGACTGTAAAGAAAGCTGAGAGCCAAAGAATTGATGCTTTTGAACTGTGGTGTTGGAGAAGACTCTTGAGAATCCCTTGGACTGCAAGGAGATCCAAGCAGTCCATCCTAAAGGAAATCAGTCCTGGGTGTTCATTGGTAGGATTGATTTGAAGCTGAAACTCCAATACTTTGGCCACCTGATGTGAAGAGCTGATTCATTTGAAAAGACCCTGATGCTGTGAAAGATTGAGGTCAGGAGGAGAAGGGAACAACAGAGGATGAGATGGTTGGATGGCATCACTGACTTGATGGACATGGGTTTGGGTGGACTCCGGTATTTGGTGATGGACAGGGAGGCCTTGTGTGCTGCAGTTCATGGGGTCGCAAAGAGTCAGACATGACTGAGCAGCTGAACTGACCTGAACTGAATGTACAGCGTGGTGATAATAATCAATAGCATTGTATTATATGTTGGAAAGTTTTAAGTAAATATTGAAAGTTTTCATCAAAAGAAAAGTGATAGCAACTGTGTCTGGTGAAAAATGGTAACTAAACTTATTGTGATCATTTCACAATGTATAAATTTGTCAAATAATTATATCTTACATCAAAACAAATATAGTTTTGTATGTCAATTATACTTCAATTGAAAAAACTGTCCTTTTGTTTAAAACTTCATTTCTCTTACAGGTTTAAAGCTTACTTATTTTTGCTTAAAATACATATAGTTCAATTTATCTTACCAACCACTGGGAGTTTGGAATTCGACACGTAGTACAAAATCAGAATATGTACATTTTGCTTATTGATATGCTATAATTTGAGGGAATCTGAAACGTTTTGTCAAAATTCAGCTTAAAGTTTATCTTAAAGTTATTTTTTATTTTCTACTATTATTTGCTATTTTTTTCTACTATTTTACATAACTGAAATCATACAATAAGCACCTTTTAGTGGATGGCTTATTTGACTTAGTATTATGTTTGTGTGATTCATCCATATGTTTGCATGTAGTAGAAGCTTGTTAATTCATTAAAATTTTATAGCATTCAATTATGTAAATATACCACAATTCTTTTTCTTTTTTTTTCTATGCCACTTTAGATGAACGGCCTATAGCCTTTAACTAATTATCAGAAAAGGAAAGAAAACATTTAGTTTTACTGAACCAGGTGTAAAGTGAACATTTACTGAGCTAGGTGTAAAGTGATTTCTTCACAGTATGGCCGATAGTCATGCATAATTGCTAACTACCAGGCATTGTCCTAAAGTACCTTACACATGTTAACTCACTTAGTAATGCTGTCTTATAAGTGATGATATTATCATTATCCCAATTTCCAGGTTGAGCTACTGAGGCAAGATTAAATTCCTGGGCCAAGCACACACACAAAAAATTGCATGACCTGGGATTTTGGTGGAACAGTTTGGCTTTAGAGGACATGATATTAATTTTGCCATATTGCCTCTTTATAAACAAGCCATTTATTTAATCATTATTCAATATTAGATGCTATTTCAATTTTATAGCTTAATAAATATGCATATAGAGAGTTAGCTTGTCCAGTTTCACTAAAATGCCTGATTCATATTTTTATATATTCTATTTCCAAGTCTTTATTCTTTCACTTTTTATTTTAAAATCTAATTCACAAGGAATTTCAAAGACGGAACAGAGATGCACTCTTTGCCTAGTCTCCTCAATGTTAATATTTTAACTAAGGATCTCTCAAAACCAGAAAATTGATGATGGTGTGGTCCACAAACCAACCCTGATTTTACAATGGCTTCCTAATATTCGAAACTTTCTGACACACACAAGTGAGGCAATTGGTTTGTTTTCCATAGATGAGGGGAAAATTGGTTAAAAAGAACTAGAAGAGTCCTGTGATTCTATAAATCAAACCCTCAGACATTAAAAAAAAATGTCTGGGCAGCGGTACGATATACGTTAATGATGGAAATTGCTAGCAAAATAGTTCTAATACAATAATATACTAAACCTCATTTCCATAGAAGGAAATGAGTCAAATTGTGAATCTGTAAGAATACAGACTTAAGTCAACTTCAGTGCCTGAAAGTGATATCTCTGTGAGAAATTATAGACTGAAATACCACTTTCTGAAAAACATTGCAAGAGTATTGCTTGTCCAGGCTTCCTCAGGAAATTGATAACTAGCCTCTCTCTCAAAGTTTTCCATTCACTCTATGATAGAAACTTTTGCTCTGCAGCATTACAACTCTAAAAATCTTTTCATGGAATTTACTGGAAACTTAGATTCACTGCTCAGAAATGAATGTGAAACCACTTAGCCTATAAGGCAAGAGAGACCTGTATTTGCTCTCGTTGGGCCATAAAGCAATCTTACCTCAGGTACTCCAATAACTACAGCTGCATGAGAATGAGAATTGTGATGTGTTCACAAAAATAAATCTTTGTAGCTTTTCCCAAGGTGGAAGACTGAGACCAGTCCCTCATTCCTTTTAAATTTGAAAACCAAATTCTTGCCTCTATTTAATCCAGAGCCTATGTTGTTCTGGCCCAGTCCATCCATTTATTTATTTTTATATTTATAGACCACCTTTCCTCCACAGCAACATCTCTGTCAGAGTGGCTCCTAGAGGAACCATTGATCACAGGGAGGTTGCAGAGCCCACAGGGTAAGCATGATATCAAATACTCTTTCATATTAGAAACAGAAATGACTTCCCAGGATCTTTACTGCAGAGATACTTGCTTCACTTTCAGGGGGATGGTTAACATAAAAATTTCTAAAATTTTGGAAGAGGTGAAATCCTCTAGGTTCTCTATTTCAATGTATCTACAGCCCAAAACAATAATGCCTTCACTACCAATTTGTTACAATCTGCTAACAAATTAAAGTAGGTGAAGTTTCTTATTTGCCAGTTTAAGATAGGAGAAAAAATAGAAATGTCTCTGGTTCCTCAGAATTGACCTTTGGCAGATTTGCAGACATTTTGATTTGTAGATATATTTCTCAGTTTTTCTGAGTTGTATGGTACCTCCTTTCCTTGTGCATGCTCAGTCATGTCTTACTCTTTGCCACCCTGTTGTCTGTAGCCCAGCAGGCTTCTCTGTCCATGGAATTCTCCAGGCAAGAATACTGGTGTGGGTTGCCATTTCCGACTCCAGGGGATCTTCCTGACCCAGGGATTGAACCTGCTCCTTTTCTCAGCACACTTTAAAAAATGCCTCAGGCAAAGTTTAAAACTTTGAGAACACACTGCAGATTATTTTTGTGTTTGGGAGTGCAGGTTCTCTGACCCATGTGGTGACAGATGGTATTTGCATAGAGCTGCAGGTGTTCCCACTTCCCCACTCCTGCCTTAACAACACATTACCATGTTTCTTTGTCATGGATAAACATAGAAGTGCTTTAAAATATTGCTGGAAGAGGTTGAAAGAACAGGTGAAAACATATTATTAGTGAAGGAGCATTAAGCCAAGAGTCAGGAAACTTGACTTTTAGCCTAAGTCCATCACAACATGCTGTGTGACTTTGGATAATTCATATGCTACTTCTGGCCCTTAGTTTCCTAGTCTATACAATAAAGTGGAAACCCTAGATCATTTCTTTGGTCATTTCCCCATCCAGCCTTTTAAGAAACTCAAGTCAGATTCTTGGAAATCCTGGTAAAATTTGTGTCACTAAATTTTAATATTTTATTTATAAATGAAGTGTACTTCATTTCAGTCAACATTCAAAAATACTTTTTGCATATATGTATACCTTTTGATATATGTATATGTATATATATACACACACACATATATATATAGTATATCTACTACAGGCCAGGTGCCATGCTGGGTGACTCAAGCATAAGAATAAAAAAGAGGACCCTCAGTGAAAGAGAGTTTATACTCTAGCGAGACAGACAGAAATTAAATGAAAAAGTAAATACAAGCTTACATAATTACAACTATGATAAAAGTTATGCGAGAAAAAACACAGGTTTTTTTTGTTATTGAAAGCTTATTTTACCATTTGGCTATCTAGACCAAGTGTGTGCTTTGTTGAATTTGGTTTAAAATTCTCATATATTTATTTCCAAGGAGTATATTATTTTTCACATGTTTGTTTTAGGAAGAGTCAGAACACAAGGTTGCAATTTATGAAGCTTCTTCATAGCATTATTTATATCCTGAAACAGTACATGCAAGAATAAATTTTGTCATAATTGCTGTTCTTGTTTTAGCTAATTCATGTCCTAGTCATGTCACTAAGTCACATCCAATTCTTTTGTAACCCTGCTAGGCTCCTCTGTCCATGGGATTTCCCAGGCAAGAATACTGGAGTGGGTTACCATTTCCTTCTCCAGGGGATCTTCCCAACCCACACTGAACCCGGGTCTCCTGCAACAGCAGGTGGTTTCTTTCCCATTGAACCACCAGAGAAGCCCACATCATAATTAGAGCCACCTAAAACTATGTTGGGTCTCTTTAAGGCAAAACATGGAATATCAACAGTTTTCTGGCTTGTCTTGGTGACTTTAGTTCCAGACTAGCTTTTTAAAGATGTTAGTATAGTGAAAATATTGGACAATAGAGATAACATTTTTTACCAGAGCAAAGGGCAGATTTGCTTAGAGTCTCAGAAGACAGGCATGATTACTGCCCAGCATAATAAAGGTAACATTCCTTCATACCCTGAAGAAAGGGGAGGCACATTTAATACTCATTTAAAAGATTTGAGTATCCTAGGCTCAGGACTCCTCTTCTGTGATACAATCCACTCTGTTAATACAAATGTGCAGATAATATTTAGCCCTTTTCTTGTCACACTGTGGGAACTGGAGCTTGGGGAACAATGCAAAAATTGCCAATATTCTGATTGGTTTCTGATATCACTATGAATAATGAACTGTCCTTTGTCTTATGTCTTCTAATAAGAGCCATGAGTTTGTGGCAGGTTAACTTGGTAGTTTGCAATAAGTTAAAATTTTAGACCCTTTAAAGCTTTTTATAATAGCTAATGGAGAGGTAGGAAGAAGAGTTTTTTTTTTTTTTTTTTTTGGCCACACTGCACAGCTGGTGAGATCTTAGTTCCCTGACTAGAGATGGAAACTGTGCCCCCTGCAATGGAAGTACAGAGTCCTAACCACTGGACCATCAGGGAATTCCCAGAACAAGTGTTCATGTTTGCTCTTTGTTCAGGATGGCAAATTCTAAAGCACATACATATATATTATTTGAGTCTTGCCTGAAACAAATAACTGTGACTTGGGAGAGTTTATGTTCCTTGTTTTAAAAAGAATCTTTTTGCAGAAAGGATTGCCTCTCTATTTCATAGTAACAACAATAATAATTCACATGCATTGTCTGTTTATTTCATAATAATCATAATTAACATGCATATCCTTGGTTGATTAGGTATTACTTCCCTAGTGCATACATCACTTGTTTTAATACTCAGAAAAACCAGTGAGGTAGGACACAGCAAGGCCTGTCATTTTGACAACCATGCCTTCTGTTTCTTTTTGTTCTTACTTTAGGCTTTTTGGTCATTCCGCTCATCCACATAGTCACTCTAGTTCTCACCTTATCCATGTACAAAGCTGTGGCCCTTGGTGGTCTCAGAGTAATCTAGGACTCAGGATGAAATTCTGTGAACTCCGCCCCCTCGGCCATACACACACAGCTTGTGGCATCTGTGGAGGGACACGCCTCCTCCTGTCAGCACACAGGAAGACCTGTAACTCCTGGCCAGGATATACATTATTTAACTTTGTCTTTAATGACCTCAGGCCAAAACATAAATCCACACCATCCTAGATAAACCAGAGTCACTCTTTCTCAGGACTCACTCATTAACTTGTGGTTACAGTAGAGTGAAGTATTGTTCTGAAGTCAAGTATTTTTTGGGGGGGTCAGTTTTCTTGGTTTTGAATATATTACTATTAATAAGGGTTTCTAGTATATACCAGTGGCCACAAACTGGCTTAGGTGCCATACATAATCTCAATGAGCCTTCATAATAACCAACAAAAAAACCAAAACTAAGTTTCACAAAGATTAAGAAGATTTCGGTATAGGACAAACAACAGAATATAGTCATTAAAACTTTGGTTCTGGAGTCAGGTTAAGTATGGATTAAAATTCTGACTCTGCTTTCTGCTAGCTTTGACTCCATTGCTAAACCTTAATTTCCTATGTGCATAAGGAGAATAATAATAGTACTTACTATAAGGATATTGTAAGGATTTAATAGGAATGCTCCCACGTGCTTTGAATGAAGTCTAGTGAATCATAACTGCTCCTGAAATATCTGCTCTTATTGATATTAATTACAATTTAAGGTGAAAAGTGAATGAGTTGTAGTCCATGGCTTGAACTTGGGATAGGATTACCAGAAAAAATATAGGACACACAGTTAGACCCTGAATTTCAAGTAACAAATGGATAATTATTTTAGTATAGGTAAATTCCACATATTGCTTGGGAAATCCTTATGCTAAAAAATTATTCACTTTTTGACACTAAAATTTAACTGGACATGTTACAGTTTTCCTAAATTTGATAATCTTATCCTTAAGTTTAACTAGTTCTAAAAAACCCACTTATACAGCATTAAAGAAAACTTGGTTATTTCTATTTCCTGTGTTTCTTATTATTATTAAGAGTCACTGGAAAATAGTTGTGAAAAGGGAGAGATGAAGAAATTCAGTTACATAATATTATTGTTATCATCCCTGACAGAATGTAAGAAAAGAGAAATTAATGATTTAAAAAGTGTCAGGTGCTAACTTTTTCGTGGGGGAAGCCTTCCTTGAGTTCTCTGTGTTAGGTTATTCACCGAAGATTATCTCACCAACTCCTTACAGACTTGTTCTTAGTATGTTTGTTTGACCCTTTGCGACCCCTTGGACTGTAGCCTGTCAGTCTCCTCTGTCCATGGGATTCTCCAGGCAAGAATACTGGAATGGGTGGCCACGCCCTCCCCCAGGGGATCTTCCCAACGGAGGGATCAAACCAGGTCTCTCACATTGCAGGTGGATTCTTTACTGTCTGATCTACCAGAGAAGTCCCATTTATCAAATTAACTTTGATCTTTCTTTGGGGTAGGAGTTATCTTGTTTATATATTCACAAAACATGAAATTATATGTATAACTTCTAAGTACTTAATAATTTCTATTTAATCCCTGGTGGCTCAGTGGTAAAGAATCATCCTGCCAATGCAGGAGACACAGGTTTGATGCCTGGGTCAGGAAGATCCCTTGGAGAAGGAAATGGCAACACTTCAGTATTCTTGCTTGGGAGGAGGGCATGGCAACCCATTCCAGTATTCTTGCTTGGGAAATCCCATGGACAGAGGAGCCTGGTGGGCTACAGTCCATGGGGTCACAAAGAATCAGATACAACTTAACAACTAAACAACAACAAAATTGAATAAACAGATTTGCACAATTCAATTAGCCATGGTGTTCTTGAACATTATGACTGACTAAGTGAAAGAATACTGTTCAAATATCAAATGGAAGGAAATGAGTTTTTCCTGTAGGATGGGCCAAAGAGTGACCACTGTAGATTTGATGCAATATGTCCAAATGAAAAGTATGTCTTTTGAAAGTACTTTCTATTCTTTAAGATTATGATTTAATAAGTTCCAATTTTTCTTCTGGCAACAATTTTTTTTACTGACTTACAATGCAAAGATTTTACAGAGGTTAGAAATAACATTGAAAAGAAAAAGACAAAATCAGCTTGTCTACATTGTTACCCTGCCTCCTGAAGCTATAGCAATGTGGATGTTTCTGTTGAGCTGGAAGACTTCTTGTTGCAGTGGATGATGTGGTGAGGAAATACTGATAATCATGATTCATTTCAGGGTTGCTTAAGTTACACATCATTGAAAGTGTGGAAGACAGAACTACTTTCTTCCTATGTTCCACAAATTAGGAATTCCTGTGTAGTTCAGGAGTAAAGTATTTATTATATGGTCTGGAAATCTTTCAAAAATAAATATCCTTTTAAAAGTCATCTTATATCATAGAATCTCATAATTGAAAGAGACTTGAAGTACTATATGCTTAATAAACACACTTTAAATGAAAATTCCTTTTATATGATCCTTGTCTATTTTTTCTCTCAGGTACAGGGAGCTCACTACTGCACCATGTATATATACAAGAGGTTTAGTTGCACTAAAATTCAATCTTCCTTTGGGCTAAAATCCAATTTTACTAATAAGGTAAATGTTAAGATAATTTATTCACTTGTTTTTCTCAATATGTGAATCATAGTCATTTTCTGAGCTGTGGATAGGCACTGGGAAACAAAACAGGAAAGTTATGGTCTTTGCTCTCATAGTTCATATAGTTTAATGGAAACATATATGTGAAAGCAAATAATACAAAGATTGATTCAATGGTGGTACATACAAAGTGTAGTGAGCACTTAGAAGAAGGGGTTCCTACATTAATCTTGGGGGTTAGAGAAGACACTGTGAGTTAGGAAATGTTTAATTGATATTTAAAGCATAAGTTGCATTGGAGTCAGGGAAACAGCATGTACAGAAGTAAAGATATTGAAATGATCACTCTGTGTTCTGGAGCACAGACTATGTGCCTGTTGGAGGTGGGGTAAGTGGTGTTAAAAGTGGAGAGTTGCAGGCATGGTGAAACATATAATAAGTATAGGCAGAATATCCAAATGAGTTTATTTTTCACACTGTAGGAGGCACTAGAAAGTGTTAAGCAAGAGAAGTAACATGATCATATTTTTATGTGAAAGAGATGCTTTTGGCAACACCCTATAAGAAACATTAGTGTTAGACAAGAGCAAATAGCAAAGTGAGAAGTTTACTGCAGTTGTCCAGACCAGATTAGAAATAAAGTAAAAAGAGGAAGAGGGAGTAGCTTGAGCATTTATTGATAAGTATTTAGAATATCTCTTTGGAATTGATAATATTATTGGTAAATAATTGTTTTTGAAGGAAAAGGGAAATAAATGACTGTCATACAAATATAAGTTCTGTGACTTAGACCCTTATTACTCATGGACCAACCATATTGGCATAATCAGGAAACTTTTAAAAATGCAAATTCTTAGGCCTCTCTCCGGACCTACTCAATCAGAATTTGCATTTTAACTGGATCCCCAAGTGATGTTTTTGCCTTTTAGCATTTGAGAAGTACTAACTGAAGCAGACTGTACAAGAATGCCATGCATTGAAACACAAAACCCCAGAGGAAAACATAGTGGGCTCCTTTGGCAGTTGGGTGATTCAGAGGAGGAGAGGAGAGGGAGTAAATTTAGTTTAGGCATATTGAAGTTTGATTTGTCTGTGGAAGATCCAGTTTAAAGAGTCATTATCTGAAGGATTCTAGAGCTAAGAGTAGATGCTATTTCAGAAACCATCAGAGAATAGGAAATCTTAAAATTATGGGATTAGAGGAGATTGCCCAAGAATGTAGGCAGCTAGAAACCAATTACTTTGTGATATTGATTTTAGATTCCTAATCTTTGGAAGGGGCTTCCCAGATGGCTCTGTGGTAAAGAATTTGCCTTTAGGAAATGGCTACCCACTCAGTATGCTTGCCTGGAGAATCCCTATGGACAGAGGACCCTGGTGGGTTACAGTCCATGGGATCACAAAGAGTCGGACACAGCTGAGCCACTAGAAGATTTTCAAGTCAGTTTCCTTAATTTCAATCATTTGAGAACACATCAGAGGTAGCTAGTTCCCAAAGATAGCCTCAAACAATCTTCCCCTCCTCATATGTGCATGCTTCTCCTCATATAAAAAGGTGGGGCTTATTGATCTTCTCCTTGAAATCAGATTGTCCTTGAGACTTGTTTTGACAAAGAGAAGCAATCAGAAGGGACATCTAAGGACTTTGTAACCCAGGCCTTAGGAGGATGAACATCTCCTACTTCCTTTCTTTCTAAGTCCAAACAACACAGAGAGGCTATGTAGAAGAGAATGGAGGCATTCCTAAAAATTATTTTAAATGAAGATTTCAGTGTTGTATCACTGACTATAGATCAATAATTCATTCCCTCATTCAATTGTGCTCCTTATCAAAGCATGATGGCTGTTCATCCTCTTAGTTGAATCTAGTCTTCCAGTGTCTTCTCCCTCTGTGAACTTCTTCCTGATCCATGACTTTTTGGTTGTGTTCATACTAGACTGTGCTCTCTTCTCCATCTCTGTGGCATATACTTTCACTCATTTACATGGTTTCCCAGGCTTTATTGTTATTTTTTCTTCTCACTCTATTCTCCTGCAGTAATTGCACTTACCTTTCAAAGTTTGTGTCAAATACTACCTCCCTGGGTTCAGACGTTTTCTATACCACTACTCAGAGCTAATGACCCACTCTTTTTGAATCTAGTGTCTTTTTAGCCATTTTTTACCAATTAAGCATTTGCATGAACTGTGTTACATAGTTCAATCACTGTGTCTCTCTTTTTTAAATAGTTAAATATGTGTATTTGTTAAATCTGAGTGGTTGTTATATAACTATTACAGTATTTTCTGTACTTCACAATTGAGATGTTTTGTAATAAAACATTTAAAAATATTTATGAAACATTTTATTTAATTTTTTATTGAAGTAAAATTGATTTACAATGTCTTAGTTTCAGGTATACAGCATAGTTATTTTATATTTTTGTAGATTATATTCCTTTTAAGTTTATTATTAAATATTGCCTGTATACCCTGTGCGATATATGACATCTTGTATCTTTTTTTATAGCTAGTAGGTTGCACCTCTTAATCCCTTTCCCCTGTCTTGTAGCTCTCCTTCCTTTCCCCACTGGTAACCACTAGTGAGTTCTCCATATCTATGAGTCTGTTTTAGATTTGTTGTATTCATTTATTTTCCAGATTCCACATATAAAATATACAGTATTTGTCTTTCTCTGTCTGACTTATCTCACTAAACATAATAACCTCCAGGTCCATCCATGTCACTGCAAATGTCAGAATTTCATTCTTTATATGGCTAAGTAATATTCTATTACACACATACAAACATATATACACTCTGTCTTCTTTATTCATTCATCTGTTGGTGGACACTAAGCGGTTTCCATATCTTGACTGTTATAAACAATGTAAACAATGCTGCTTTGAACATTGAGGTGCATGTATATTTTTCAATTAATGCTTTCATTTTCTTCAGATGTATACTTAGGAATGAAATTGCTGGATCATGTGATAATTTGATTTCTAATTTAAGGAACCTCTGTGCTAATTTCAATAGTGGCTGTACCAACTTTTAATCCGACTGTCAGTGAACTGATGTAGAACTATTCCCTACCCCCTCACAAACATTTCTAACTTGTTTTATTTTTGATGATAAGCATTCTGACAGGTGTGTGATGATACTCAGTGTGGTTTTGATTTGCATTTCCCTGACAATTAGTGATAATGAACATCTTTTCATTTACCTGTCAGAAAAACTTTGGAAAAATGTCTATTTAGATCTTTTGCCCTTTTTTTAAATAGCTTTTTTTTTGATGTTGAGCTTATGAAATGTTTATACATTTTGGATATTAACCCCTCATCAGACATATCATTTACAAATATCTTTTTCCATTCAACAGATTGTCTTTTCCTTTTTTTTTGTTTTCTTTTTTTTTTCATTTATTTTTATTAATTGGAGGCTAATCACTTTACAATACCGCAGTGGGTCTTGTCATACATTGACATGAATCAGCCATGGATTTACAAGTATTCCCCATCCCGATCCCCCCTCCCACCTCCCTCTCTACCCAATCCCTCTGGGTCTTCCCAGTGCACCAGGCCCGAGCACTTGTCTCATGAATCCAATTGCCTTTTCATTTTGTTGATGGTTCCTTCACTGTGCAAAGCTTTTAAGTTTACTAGGTCCCATTTGTTTATTTTTTAAAATATCATTTATTCACGGCTGTGCTGGGTCTTTGTTGCTGTGTGGGCATTTTCTCTCGTTGCAGTGAGTGGGGGCTACTCTCTAGTTGTGATGTGCAGAGTTCTTATTGCTGTGACTTCTCTTTTGCAGAGCACAGGTTTTAGGCATGCAGACTTCAGTGGTTGGCATGCGGGTTCAGTAGTTGTGGCTCCTGGCCTTTAGAGCACAGGCTCAGTAGCTGTGATGCAGAGGCTTTGTTGCTCCCTAGCATGTGGGATCTTCCCAGATCAGGGATCGAACCTGTGTCTCTGGCATTGGTAGGTGGATTGTTTACTACTGAGCTACCAAGGAAGCCCCCATTCGTTTATTTTTCTATTTCCCTTGTATGAAAAGATGGATGCAAAAACATGTTGCTATAATTTCTGTGAAAGAGTGGACTGCCAATGTTTTCTTCTAGGATTTTTATGGTTTCTGGTCTTATATTTAGGCCTTGAATAAATTTTGAGTTGATATTTATATATGGTGTGAGAAAATGTTATAATTTCATCCTTCTACATGCAGTTGTCCAGTTTTCACAGCATCACTTCTTGAATAGTCTTTTATCAATTGTATAGTTTTACTTCCTTTGTCATAGACTAAATGGCTATATGTGCACTGGTTTATTTATGGGATTTATTTATTTATGGGTCTACTTATTTTGTTCCATTGATCTATTTGTCTTTTGTGTGTGTGTGTGTGTGTGCTGTAAAATACTGTTTTGATTACTGTAGCTTTGTAGTGTAGTGTGAAATCAGAAAGTATAAAATCTCCAGCTTTTTTTTTTCCCCTCAAGATTGATGTGGCTATTTGGGGTCTTTTGTGGTTCCGTATAAACTTTAGGATTATTTGTTCTAGCTCTGTAAAAAAATGTCATGGGTATTTTTTAAAGGAGTGCATTAAATTGGTAGATTGATTGGGGGTACTGTGAATATTTTAACAATATTCTTCCAGTCCATGAACACAGGATATCTTTCCATTCATTTGCATCTTCAATTTCCTTCATCAACGTCTCATGGTTTTCACACTAGAGGTCTTTCACCTCCTTGGTTGTTTTTTCTTAGGTATTTTATTCTTTTTTATGATTGCAAATGGGATTATTTCCTCAATTTCTCTTTCTGATACTTCATTATTAGTGTATCAAAAAGCAACAGATTCCTGTATGTTAATTTCATATCCTGTAGCTTCACTAAATTCATTTATTAGTTCTAATAGTTTTCTGATGAAAACTTTAATATTTTATATACATAGAATCATGTCTTCTGAAAATAGAGTTTACTTATTACCTTCTATTTGATGCATTTAATTTCTTTTTCTTGCCTGATTGGTGTGACTAGGACTTGCAATACTATTTTAAATATAAATAGTGAGACTGGGTATCCTCAATTTGTCCCTTGCTCCTGATTTCAGAGGAAAAACTTTTAGTTTTTCATCATAAAGTGTGATATTAGCTATGGGTTTGTCATAAAGGGGCTTTATTATTTTAGATGTTTTCTGTCTATACCAGCATTGTTGAATATTTTTATCATGAATGGGTGTTGAAAGAGAGTGAAAAGTGAACCAACTCTTTGTGACCAACTCTTTGTGACCCATGGACTGTAGTTAGCCAGGCTCCTCCATCCGTGGGATTTTCCAGGCAAGAATACTGGAATGGGTTGCCATTTCCTTCTCCAGGGGCTCTTCCTGACCCAGGGATTGAACCTGGGTCTCCTGCATTACAGACAGACTCTTTACTGTCTGAGCCACCAGGGAATACCCTTTCTGCATCAATTGTGGTTTTTTTCTTTCTTTTTGTTAATGTGGTGAATCACACTGATTGATTTGCTGATATTGAACCATCCTGGCATCCCTGGGACAAATCCCAGTTGGTTGTGGTGTATGATCCTTTTTACATATTGTTGCATTCATTTTGCTAACATTTTAGCAAGCATTCATTTTAGCAAAACATTCATTTTGCTAACATTGAGAATTTTTGCATCTATATCCATCAGGAATATTGATGTATAATTTTCTTTTTTTGTAGTGTCTATCTGGTTTTGGTATCATCAGAGTAACTGTGGCCTCATAGAAGGAATTTGGGGGTGTTTGCTCTTCTTCACATTTTCTGAATAGTTTGAACTCATCTTTATATGTTTGGTAGAATTCTACTGTGAAACTCTATGGTCCTGGATTTTGGAATTTTTTGACTACTGATTCAATTTCGGTACTAGTAAGAAGTCTGTTCATATTATCTATGTATTCCTGATTCAGTTTTTGCAAGATAGTACATTTATGGGAATTAATAAATTTCTTCTAGAGTTTTCAATTTGTTGAAAATGAAAGTGAAAGTTGCTCAGTTGTGTCCAACTCTTTGTGACAGTCCATGGAATTCTCCAGGCCAGAATACTGGAGTGGGTAGCCTTTCCTTTCTCCAGGGGATCTTCCCAATCCAGGGATAGAATCTAGGTCTCTGGCATTGCAGATGGATTCTTTACCAGCTGAGCCACAAGGGAAGTCCAAATAACTATTCATAGGATTCTCTTATGAACATTTGAACATATTTTCTGAACATATTCTCTTAATAACACTACAGAGTATTCTCTGTAATATTGATTGCAATTTCTCCTCTTTCATTTCTTACTTTGTCTTTTTTTTTTCTTAATCAACCTGGCTCTTGGTTTAGCAATTTTGTTTATCTTTTTAAATAATCAACTCTTGATTTTACTGATCTTTTCTATTGCTTTCTGCCTCTGTTTTATTTATCTTCTCTCTGCTTTTTGTTATTTCCTCTTTTTGCTGACTTTGAGTTTGGTTTCTTTGTCTCTTTCTAATTCCTTTAGATGATAGGTTATGTTGTTAATTTAGATTTTTCTTGTTTTGTGAGGTATGTCTGTATTGCTATAAATCTCTCTTTTTTTAATAACCACTTTTGCTGCATCACATAGATTTTGGGAATATGTTTTTATTTTCACTGGTCTCAAGGTAGTTTATGATTTTCTCTTTGATTTCTTCAGTGACCAACTAGGTTTTTAGATAGGATGTTTTTCTTCTTCACTGATTGGTACTTTTACTGTTTTTCTTCCTGTAATTGATTTCTAGTGTTTTGTAGTTGGAAAAGTTGCTTCATATAATTTGTATCTTTTAAAATTTGTTGAGATTTGTTTTGTGGCCTTGCGTGTAATCTATCCTAGAAAACATTCCATGCACCCCTGAGAAGAATGTCTATTTTGCTCCTTTTTATTGGAATGTTCTCTAGATATTCATGAACTCCTACTAGTCAAATATGTCATTTAAGAACACTGTTTCCTTATTAATTTTCTGTCTGGATGATCTGTCCACTGAAGTAAGTGTGGTGTTAAAATCACCTATTATTATTAATATTACTGTCAATTTTTCCTTTTATGTCTGTTAATATATGGTCTATATGTTCAGGTGCTCCTATATTAGGTGCAAAAATATAATGAGTGTTATATCCTCTGCTTGGATTCAATGCTTTATCAGTATATAATGTCCTTCTTTGTCTTTAATTGTCTTTAATTGTATACCTTGTTTTAATGTCTACTTTTCTCTGATGTAAGTATGGGATACTAGCTTCTTTTCCTTTCCATCTGCATAAAATATCTTTTATTTATCTCCCCATTTTCTGTCTCTGTGTGTCTTCAGCTGTAAAGTGAGTCTCTATTGTAGGGAACATATAGGTGGGTCTTTTTAAAAAATCTAATCAACTACCCTATGCCTTTTGACTAGTGCATTTAGTCCACTGACATTTAAAATTACTATATCGGTAGGCCAGTACTTATTGTCATTTTGTTAATTGTTTAGTGTTTTTTTTTTCCTCTGCTTTCTTCTTTTAGTTTATTCCATTTGGTTTGATGATATTCTTTACTATTATGTTTGTGTTCCTTTGTCTTTAGTTTTTATAGATCTATTATAGGTTTTTCAATTTGTGGTTACTATGGAGTTCATAATTGCAGACCTATAACTATACCTACAGAATGAAACTGATAGTTATTTAAGTTCAAACACATTCTAAAAACTCTATACTTTTTATTCCTTCCCATCCTTTTTATGTTTTTGATATTATATTTTACATCTCCATGTATCTGTTTATTATAGTTGTAATTGATTTTATAATTTTTGTCTTTTAACCTTTGTAGTAACTTATTTAGATTTTGACCCCCTCACAGCCTTTACTATTTATCTTTGCCAGTGGGATTTTTCCCTTCCTATAATTTCTTATTATAATCTTTTCATTTTCATTTAAAGAAGACCCTTAACATTTCTTGTTAGGTCAGTTTAGTACTGATAAACTCTTAGTTTTTGTTTGAGATGTCTCTCTCTCTCTCTCTCTTTCAATGTGAATGTTAACTTTGCTGGGTTACTTTGGCCACCTGATTTGAAAAACTGACTCATTGGAAAAGACCCTAATTCTGGGAAAGATTGAAGGCAGGAGGAGAAGGGGAGGACAGAGGATGAGTTGGTTGGGTGGCATCACCAACTCGATGGACATGAGTTTGAGCAAGTTCTGGGAGTTGGTAATGGATAGGGAAGCCCGGCATGCTGCAGTCCATGGGGTCATGAAGAGTTGGACACAACTGAGTGAACTAAACCGAACTTAGCTGGGTAGGGCATAATAGTTCAGATGATAGCCTAATGGAGCTTCCCTTCTATGTGACTGTTTTTCTCTTGCAGATTTTAAAATTCTTTAACTTTTTTCATTTTTATTATGATATGTCTTAGTGTGTATCTCTTTGGGTTCATCTTCTGTGGGACTCTCTTTGCTTATTGCACCTGGATATCTGTTTCCTTCTTCAGATTTGGGAAGTTTTAAGCCATAATTTCATCAATATATTTTGTACCATTTTCGCTCTCTCTTCTCATTCTGAGACCTCTCTTGTGTGAATGTTAGCATACTTGGTACTGTTTCAGAGGTCCCTTAGACTATTATTTTGTAAAATTTGTTTCTCTTTCTGCTGTTCTGATTTGGTGATTTCCATTATCCTTTCTTCCAGATCACTTACATTTTCTTTTGTCTCACCTAACTGCTGTTAATTCCTCTAGTGTGTTTTTCATTTCAATTATCATATTTTTAGCTCTGACTGGTTCTTTTTGTATTTTCTGTGCTTAGTCACTCAGTCGTGTCCAACTCTTTGTGACCCCATGGACTGTAGCCTGCCAGGCTCCACTGTCAATGGGGATTCTCCAGGCAAGAATACTGGAATGTGTTGCCATGACCTCCTCCAGGGTATCTTCCCAACCCAGTGATCAAACCCAGGTCTCCCGCATTGCAGGTGAATTCTTTACCATCCGAGTCACATAGTTCTTTGTTAAAATTCTGACTGTGTTCATCTATTCTTTTCCCAGTTAGCATTCTTGTTACTATTGCTTTGAATTCTTTATTGGGTAAGTTATTTATTTCTGTTTCATTAGGATTTTTTTCAGGTCTTTTCCTTGTCCTTTCATTTGATACATATTTCTCTGTCTTATTTTTTTTTTAAACTTTCTCTGCCTCTATGAAATTAGGTGAAATAATTACCTGTCTTGGCTTTGAGAATGTGTCCTTGTATGGGAATGTCCCTATGCAACTTGCATGTACCCAGTGGCTTTGGTGGGAGAACTAGATATGAAGTGAGCATCAGCTGTATCTTTTGCCAAGGTGTGCTAGCAGTCATTGACTTGGTGGGAGGTAAGACTGGCGTTGCTATGGCTAGAGCCAGAATCAGGTGCTGACTAGGGCTTGTCCTATACTCACTGGCCATCCCTGACCTATTGAGGATGGGGTTGGTGCCCAGAAGTCTGGAATAGGAGCCCTGAGGGATTTGGGTTTCTCTGGGTGTGATGTTAGTCTCACGTTGGCTTGGAGAATGACTGGATCCTAAAGTTCTGTGATTATTTCAACCCCCCTCAATGCCCCACACTCACTCTGCGTTCATGCCTTGGTTAAATCCTGAGTGGAGCAGAAGGGGCTGCTGCCACACCAATGAGCTTGCCCCATCTCCTCCCAAATGTGCACACTCCTGAAATGGTGTTTTTCACCCTGGAGTTATCTTTGCTCCATCCAAGTGATGTCTAGGGACATGTGAACTGGCAATGGCTGCCTCCACCCTGATCAGAGGGAGGACTGGGGTCCAAGTCAGCTCTGTTCTCTCCAGGTGTATGCACTCCCAATGACAGTCTCTCCCTTGGTGGGGAGCAGCGCTGGAGCAAGAGAGCCTAGAGCAAGAGCCTGGTATGGGCTGGGGGGCACTGAGTGATCGGATAGGCCAGGCACTTTTCAGTCTGTTGCTACCTGACTGTGGCTGTGAATAAGTAATTCTGAGTGTCAATTCTTCACAGGCTTTGGAATCCAGTTTCTTACAGCCCTATGGTAAGCCCCACTCATTCTTAAACCATTAAGGGGGTTTGTCTTCCTAGTGTCAGATATCAGGGCTTGGGTACCTAATATGACTTGAGCCCCTCACTGCCAGGGAGGATCCCCTAGCCCATGATATCCTCCTCCTCTTCTGTGTTCCCCACTAGGGGTGTAGACACTGACAAGATAACTTCGCCCTTCCTACCAGACTCGGTGTGTATCTTTCTTTACAGCCTTGCTTATAGAAGAGCTGTTCTTCTAGCCCCCGGGTTGTTTCAGTGAGAGTTTCTCTATATGTAGTTGTAATTTTACTGTTTGTGAGGGGAGGGGAGCCCAGAGTCCTTATACTCTGCCACCTCTGTTCAGACATGGTGTGCCTCTATCCACAAAACAACACCCACCAACAAAACACAAAACCTAGAGTCAGTGTTACTCTTTCCATTTCATAGATGAAAAAATTGAGACCCAGGGGATTATGTAACTTTCCTGAGGTTAACGATAGAATAGGAAATGGCAACCCACTCCAGTATTCTTGCCTGGAAAATTCCATGGACAGAGGGGCCTGGTAGGCTATGTCCATGGGGTCACAAAGAGTCAGACATGACTGAGCCCCTGAGCACACACAAGATGATGGAATTGTTAAACTGCAGAGCTAGAAATCTACTCCAGGCTAATCTGACTCTGCTGGCTAAAACACCACATTACCTTGTCTTTTTCTATGGGGCACAGTTTACTCTTATTTGTAGCTTTATTAAGCATTGAAAATCTGTCTCCTAATACATTTTAAGCTGACAGAGTGCACAGGCACTCCCACGATCCCTGTATTTAGCAAGGCTCTCACTTCTTTGCTAAGTGATTTGCTAAATTGATATAGTTTAACTCAGGTTAGTGAGTTTTACCATTTTAAAGAACTTTCTATATGGATACTTTAAGGTGTCAAAGGTGAGAGAAGAATTGCATCCTAGTATTCCCTGCCTTAAAACTTAAAATAAATCTAGAAAGGGAAGATAGATGTTACCACCACTCTACTAGCATAAATGGAGTTTTTAAAAATGTGCTCAAACAAAGCTCCTTTTTCCAGCTAATCACTTCCTGTGCAAGCATCTATCTCAAATGTTTTCTATTCCTTCCATGTTAATGGGGACCAAGGTTCCCAAAGTTGATATACATTGTGACAGCAGGTGTACCTAAGAAAGGAGGGAACAAGAGCACTTACTGCATGGTGAAGTCTAATAATAGACCATTTATTCACCTGGCGCTCACTGCATTAACATTCAAGATGAGCTCATTGTTTTGGCAATCAGCATGCTGCTATTCCTAAGGAAAAATATAAATCACAGTCTCCTTCCATTTCACATCCCCATGTTCCCCATCCTCATGCATGTTCTTCCTCTATCCCAGTGTTAAGTACTAGTGATGACAGTTTTGCTAATGTGGGGATTACAATGTAAACTACCAAAGGCAAGAGTTCATTTTTGAAAACAGGAATACCTCAAGGTTCTCTGCTGTTTTTACCTCATGCCCCAGGTTCTACCCACCACAACAAAAAGATGATGTAAGTTCCAGATATTCTCCTTAAGGAAAATATCCACCAACAATATTTTATATCACTTCAATGGAACGGTTTATGAGCCTTTAGGGGTTTAAGGACTTCCCATTTGTTATTATATTCTTAGGGGGGTTAAAAAAACTTCTTTGCATGGCATAAGAGCCCCTTCCTCCTGCTCAGTCTATGCCCTAACCATTTATCCTGAGTCTTTTCTGGCCATGTCTCATCCTTCACTTCACAACCTAGCAATTTCTGAGCTTCTTTATAGTTTGTGGAACTTTGAGGCCTCTCATGCTTCCATGAATTTTCATATTCTGAGCTCTCCAGGGTTTGCTTGCAGTGCATGCTTATCAGTCGAACCTTAAGGTCTAGTTCAAGCAATAATTCCTTTGAAATTCTTTCCCACATTCTGGGCCAATCTAGGCTTTTCTTTCTGCATGTGAAAATGAAAGTCACTCAGTTGTGTCCTACTCTTTGCGACCCCATGGACTATACAGTCCACAGAATTCTCTAGGCCAGAATACTGGAGTGGGTAGCCTTTCCCTTCTCCAGGGAATATTCAAAACTCAGGGATTGAACCCAGGTCTCCTGCATTGTGGGTGGATTCTTTACCAGCTGAGCCACAAGGGGATCCCAAGAATAGTGGATGGGGTAGCCTATCCCTTCTCCAGCAGAACTTCCTGACCTAGGAATTGAACCTCGTGTCTTCTGCATTGCAGGTAGATTCTTTACCAACTGATCTTCTGCATATTCTCATCAAATCTCATAGAAATGACCATCACATTGAACTCTATGTCCTCACTTACTACTGCTTAAGGGCAGAAACCTTTTTGTATATTTATATATTCCTATAGTCTAATATGTAAAGAAACTCACCAGATTTTCTGTCCAATGAGTGGCTGGAATGTTGCTCTTTTTTCAGTAGCTTTGTGGGTTCTGCCTTCACGTCACCTGGGTTGATACCCCAGCTCTACCACTAATGAGTTGTGTAATATTGGGTAGGTCACATGTCCTTGCAGCTTCCCATGACTCTCTCTCCAACCAACTCAACATCTTTTATGTCTTACTGAAGATACAAATTCCGGGGAGAAAGCTCTGAATTGGCTGAATATAAGTCACCTGGCACCTGCTGCATTATCTGGGAAAGGAATGAAAAATCTACTGAGAGGCAGCCATTTCTTGAAGGACCACACAACCTGAGGGATTCTGTAAAAGGGAGATAAGAAGGCAAATAGGGGTGATGTCAGGATCTGGGAGGGGGAGAATAAGTTATTGATTAGTGGCTACAGAGTTTCAGTTTTGCAAGATGGAAGAATTCTGAAGCTAGATGGTGGTGATGGTTACACATCACTGTGAATGTAGATAACGCCTCTTAACTGTGCGCTTAAAATGCTTAAGATGATAGGTTTTGTGTTATGTGTACTTCATTACAATTTTAAAAGTTTTTAATATAATCAAGTAAAAAACAAAAGTATACAATTAGGAAAGAGGATATTGATGCTCAAATAATGGTAAGTGTCCCTAATCAGGCCCAAGAGTAGAAGCACTTAAAAATCACTTTTAACTCTGGAGGTTTCAAGGGTACTTGCTGTTGTGTGGTCTTGAGAAAGTCACTTTGCCTCTCTGAGGCACAGAGTAAAATCAGATTACTCTTGGTCAACCATTGTTCTGGTTTTACTGCCTGACCCTTTATAGCTCTTCTGGTTTCTCTTTTTTTTTTCCAGGTCTGCTCTTCCAAATTGCTCTCAATAGGGTGGTTCCCTAATAAATTTCCAGTAAATTCCTTTTCTGCTTAAATATAGCCTGTCTTTTTTTTTTTTTTTTTTAGTTTTTGTATGTAATCAAAACCCTGAGTAACAGATTTTTACTGAAACAAGTCTCCACTCCTAGGAGAAAGCCTGGAAGGCATTCTAGAGGTGAGAAACACCCAAAATAAGATTTAGGATTCTCTAGGAAGTTGTTTCTACTCACATAGACATTTCTTACATACACACTTAATTAGTCCTTGAAATATCTAAGGTTTTGTTGAAATAATGTTTGTGTAAATTGTCCTTTCAGATTCATCATCTTTTCAAAATTTCATTCTCTCTTCATGCGTTCCCTGATACCTTCCATCACTGTGATGCTTCCCTGACATCTTGCTCCATCCTCTTAGTAATAAACTTCTCTTCAATGCTCTGTTTACTGGTCTGGGTCCCTAACTGAGTTGTAGTTTCTGTGAGAAAATACATCATATATTAAACATATGTTTATACCTAGTACCTTGGAAGTTCTTGGTATCTAGTAGGTCAGTAATTAAAGAACTAATGAATGAGGAGAAAAGTGAATGGATAAATTGCTGAATGTAGTCAGTTTGGTCTGGGAGAACTCTACTGGATTCTATTTTCCTCTCAGTTGATTTCCCTTTCCCCCTCAAGCTTTCTGGACTGCAGACATTCTTTTTGAAGTCCCATTACCACAGTCAACATTTGCACCATGGCTAATAAATTAGCATCACTTTGAAAACAAAAATGATTCCATTTTGCACTTGGAATGTGGTCTGAGAATTAGAAAGGGCAGGAGTGTTACTTGCCCTGAGGCCTGGAAAGTCTCTTGGTGTTTTATTAGGTAACAATTTCTGTTTTTACTGGATTTGCTGGTCACTAACTAGCCCCTGGGAACCTGAATAAATGCCAAGAGTGAAAAAGAAAACAGCATGCTCCCTGCTACTTAAAGACCAAATAACCTCCTAACTAAGAGGTACCTACTATTGACATTGGAGGCATCTAATGATGGTAGCAATTCTGAGCATGGACTTTTTAAAAGGAAAAGGCAAGCAGAAATAGGTCAGTGTGCATGACTTTTCTAGAAGTAGTTGGTATGAATTTCCCTTTCTACTGGTCCTGCTCATGAGGAAGTTCTAGAAATGGGGCAAATCGAATGGTTTTTCATGATGACTTTGAGTTTAAAAGCAAGTATATTTTACAGAGGCCATTAGAAAATGGGTTCTCTTTGCAGGGATATTTGAAATTTAGGAAAGTAGTAATAATTTTACAGAACCTTTGGGTGTGAATTGATGCCATAGTCATGGTATTATTACTTTTAAACCCATATTGAACTCCTTCATGAATCGTATGTTGGAAACCAGAGCAGAGCTTTGTCCTAGAACATGGTGGAGTGGCCTGACTACTACAAAAAGTTAGAAGATTTAGGTACAGTCCTATCTTTTCCTTTCACAGATAGGTGACCCTAGCTGAGTCAGTTAATATCTCTGAGATTTGGTTTCCCAGTATGCTAATCAAGGACATTTAGGGTTGTCCTACTTGGCTCCCTACCGACATACCCAAGCTTTTTGAAGCCAGGGGATTCAAATCTGTCAAATATTTGGTAGGATGAAAAAATCTGTCAAAGTATTTGGTAGGATGAAAGACATCATCAAGATGGAAGAGATTATAAGAATATAATGGGATAGAGAAAAGATATGTTCTCCAATTGACCTCCTAACAACCTCCAGAAAATCTTTGAAACTTCACAATGAAGCTACACAAAGTGTGGAGCAGAGAAATAAGCTCAGGCCAAGCTCTGGTGACAGGCAGACCTGGATTCAAATAGTTACTGAGTCCAAACTTGTACTGCTTGCCACATGACAGGCCAGGAAGTCTAGACATGAAGAGTTGGGGCAAGGAATAGCAACTTTATTTGGAAAGCCAGCAGACAGAGCAGGCGATGGGCTAGTATCCTAAAGAACCATCTTATCTGAGTTAGAATTCAGGCTTTTTCTTTACTAAAAGGGTAGGGAGTGTGGCTGACTGTTGCAAACTTCTTGGTGCAGGCATTCTTTGTTCTTACAGCTGTCTATGTAGGTCTGGTAAAAAATGTTCCTATAAACCTCCAACAAGACAAGTGTCATTTTCTGTTCTACAACTTTTTAAAGATAATACCTTTGAAGAGAATGGACTATCATATATATTTCAGGCTATAGCATTCTTTTAGAAAGGTGCAGGGCCAGCATGTCTAAGCACAGGCAACAGAATACAAGGGTTAAAGCTAAAGGAATAGATCAAATATGGAGTCAGATTTGTTCTTCTGTTACAAAATCTCTCAAGGAATCTATCTTCTCTGAACCTTGATTTTACCATTGTAAAACAGAGATGCAATAGGATTCGTGTAGGGGTTAGATGAAATAATAGAGACTGTGCCTGAAACATGGGAAGCCCTTGGTTTTAACTCCCACTGTCCCCCTCAACAGTTCAGAATTTTTAAGGAGAATGATTAAAAAAAAAAAAGAGTTGATAAAAATTATGGAAATTCGGTTAAGTGTTATCTATGGAGAAGACTCTTGAGAGTCCCTTGGACTGCAAGGAGATCCAACCAGTCCATCCTAAAGGAGATCAGTCCTGGGTGTTCATTGGAAGGACTGATGCTGAAGCTGAAACTCCAATACTTTAGCCACCTCATGTGAAGAGCTGACTCATTGGAAAAGACCCTGATGCTGGGAGGGATTAGGGGCAGGAGGAGAAGGGGACGACAGAGGATGAGATAGATAGCTGGATGGCATCACCGACTGGATGGGCATGAGTTTGAGTAAACTCTGGGAGTTGGTGATGGATAGGGAGGCCTGGAGTGCTGCGATTCATGGGGTCGCAAAGAGTTGGACACGATTGAGCAACTGAACTGAACTGAACTGATGGTCTCTATAGAAGTTTTCCCCATTGGTGTTTGTTACAGGTAGTTGAGGAATACTGAGAGGTTTCTCTCAAGAAAGCTTAAATGTGGCAAAAAAAAAAAAAAAATATTCTCTAAGAGAAAAATGGTAAAATCATAAATGAATTAGAGCACAGATATATTGGGTTGGCCTAAAAGTTTGGATTTTTCCGTAAGATATTACAGAAAAACTCAAAAGAACTTTTTGGCCAATCCAATACAAAGTCATTTTAAAAAGATATAACAATTCTCCAACTGAAGGCTCTGACTCTAACCTGATTAAATATATTCACATAGTTAAAGGAAGTGCCCCCAGAGTTTAAGGGCTTTTGATCAGGCAACAGAAATACAGAGGAGAAAAAGAGTTATTTCGGTGGCCAATACTGAGGCCCCTTTTAACTTTGTGTTCTAACGAAAAGGTCTTGGTAGAGGAATCACAATCACTATGGCCCCAGTGACCAGGTCACCTTGAGTTGGGGAGGTCTGTGTTAGTCTTATAGCAGGCGGCTCAGTATAGTAGCTAATAGCACTGCTGTGTTTTAACACAGACAAAGGTTTAGATCTTGGCCCTGGTATTTACTAGCAGGATAGCTTTAGCCAAGCTATTCAACCTCTCAAATGCTCAGTTTTCTAATCTGCAAAATGGGGATAGTATCTCAACTCATATTGCCGTTATGAGGCCTACATGACATGATATATGTAAATTACTTAGTGATTGGCATATAGAAAATCCTCAATAAATATTAGCTTTTTCTATTATTATTTGAGCTTGTTTACATTAAGTTATCATTCAGTTAACTCTCCTGGGTTTGCTTGCCTAATTTTGAAGGAGTTTCTTGACTTTCCCAGGTTGGTCTGGCTATAGAGGAAATACAATGATTATTATTATGGTCCATGTGATACTTATACTTCTTATTATAAATTTAAAACATACCATTCTTATTTACCTGTCAGTTTCTCTGAGACTAGATAATTTCAACACATTATTGAGGTAATGCCTGCAGCCATATGAGGTTGACAAATATAAGATCAGGATCTGAGCTGTATAAACGATGCTGAAGTCACAATGGAAAACATCTCTTAGTAAACATTCTGTAAGTCAAAAAACTGGCAGCTTCCAGGTGCATCCCAATAGTACAATATATGCTATCAGTGAGCAATTCAGAGGGGGAAATTTGGTAGGGTTATCATGGTCACATCTGGCTAATTCAAGAACTTCATTATTCTATTAGACCAAATTATAAAGCAAAAGTGTTTGGGAACTTAATTATGCATCAGAATCCCCTAGAGGGCTAATTGAAATTTAAGGTGCTGGGCCCCTCCACCAGAGTTTCTGCTTCAGTAGGTCTTGGTGGTGGTTGTTTAGTCACTGAGTTGTGTCTGGCTTTTGTGACCCCATGGACTGTAGTCCACCAGGCTCCTCTGTCCTTGGGATTTCCCAGGCAAGAATACTGGAGTGGGTTGCCTTTTCCTTCTCCAGGGGATCTATCTTCCTGACCCAGGGATTGAACCTGGGTCTCCTGAATTGCAGGCAGACTCCTATTTTACAGGGGGATTCTTTACTGACTGAGCTACAAGGAAAACCCAATAGGCCTGGGGTGGGGCTCATTCCAGGTGATGCTGCTGCTGCTAACTTGGAGACCACATCTTGAGAATCACTGCTCTGAATTGTTGTAGAATATCACTTTCTTGATAGTCATTTATTTAATGTAAAAACATTTGTTAATATTTGCCATATTCAGGGACCATGCTGGGTTTTGGATATACAAGAATAAGTGCCTACCAGGAGGCAGATAAATAAACTAGGATGCCAACAACTAGAAAAATTAAGTTGGTAAGCCAATCAAACTACTTCATTTGGTTGGTCTCCTCTAAGAGGAGTAGACAGAGATGGACATCCTTGCCGACTACAGCCCTACTCATTAATATTACTCAACTTCCTTGCACCTAATATTAGATTTGCCAAACAAGCTATAAAAATTGATTAAATTCCAACAACAATGAGAATCAGCCATGTGCTATGTGCTAAGTAGCTCAGTCTTGTCTGACTCTTTGTGACCCCATGGACTGTAGCCCACCAGACTCCTCTGTTCATGGGGATTTTCCAGACAAGGTTACTGGAGTGGGTTGCCATGCCCTCTTCCAGGGGATCTTCCCAACCCAGGGATCAAATTTAGGTCTCCCGCATTGCAGGCAGATTCTTTACCATCTGAGCCACCAGGGAAGCCCATGAAATTAGCCATAAGTATACATTATTTTTAAAAAATTATACTTTGTTTTTAGAGCAGTTTTATATTGACAGAAAAAATGAGCAAGAAGCATAGAGCATGCCCATATACCCCATTACCACACAGACACAGCCTCCTCTATATCAATATCTTGCACCAGAGTGGTACGTTTGTTACAATTGATGAACTCACATTGACACGTCATTGTTACCCAGTGTCTATAGTTTACATTAGTGTTCCCTCATTGTGCTATATATTCTGTGGGTTTTGGTGAATGTATAATGACATATATCTACTATTATAATATAATACAGAACAGTTCTACTTTTCTGAAAATCCTCTGTACTCTGTTTATCCCTCCCTCATCCCCCTTCCTGGCAACTGCTCCTCTTTTTACTGTTTACATAGTTTTGCCTTTTCCAGAATGTTGTGTAGGTGGAATCACGTTTATTAATTTTTAAATGTTCAGGTATTTCAAGAACACTGTAGGTGTTTTTCCAGAAATATTGCAGGCTTTTTGTATACCCTAGACAAATAATATTGCCCAGAAAACCAATTCCATAAAGAGAAAATCTGAGAAGCCATTGGACTATATCCCAGGGCCTTGTGGAAGAAAATACACTGTCAAATTTTTACAAACATGTTCAGTCATTCAGTCATGCCCAACTCTTTGCGGCCCCATAAACTGTAGCCCACCAGTCTCCTCTGTCCATGGAATTCTCCAGGCAAGAATACTGGAGTGAGTTGCCATTTCCTACTCCAGGGGATCTTCCCTCCCTCCCCGGCCCCCCACCAGGGATCAAGCCCATGTCTCCATGTCTCCTGCATTGGCAGGCAGATTGTTTACTGCTCCACTGAGCCACCTGGGAAGACCAGTATGCTGAAAATAACTCTGGATTCTGAAGAAAACCTGCCTTCCATTAGTCCATCCTTTATTTCTGTGATCAGAGAAGGAATATCAAAATGATAGTTAAAAATTGAATAAAGATCTCATCTATGTTCTCAAGGCCTCTTTTCAGTTCCAAGCTCTAAGCATCTACAATGGGTGCTACTACTTTCACTAGCAAAATGAAGCCTATGAAGACATTCCTTAGACTTTAAAGTTTGGATGATTAACAACCTTGATGTCCTGAACCCATTACTGATGTTATAAAGTTATGAAACCTCTCCCCAAAAGATAGCTATCCACAAAAGTATCCATAAAATGTCAGGGATTCCACTGAAACCTGAAGACCACTGACTTAATGTAAAAATAATGTAAAACAAAACAAAAACCTTAAGAGATTAATACCCTTCTCCAAATGGATATTATCTAACTCACCTAGAACATGATTGACTATCAATCAGTTTGGCTACTGTACCCATTAGAATAGATGGTGATTGGTTGTTCTGGTGCCATTTGAAGGTCAAATGAATTCATAAAATTTGTAAAGCACTTTCTTGGTGATTATTGAAATAGCTTCAAGTTCTTGATCTTTTGTGCATGAGGGTTTAGTCACTGAAATTCCTAACTATGTTGGAAACTGTTCAAGTAAGTTAATGCAAACATTTCTTCAAATACTGGTTCTTAGAAATGTACGGATCCTGTTACTATTTATTGCTAAACAGAAATAGACTCCATAATATAGTTAGTTAATACTCATCTTTTCCTTGTTTCTGTGGTTCTAAGCAAATTGAGATGCTATTGACATATGTATTATATATGAGTTTTCTCCCAGAACTTCTCAGCCATCTCTCATAGGCCCTAACTTTTGCACAGATTTTTCACTCAACACATTCATTGAGGGCCCATTCAATGCCCCAGCACTGTACTAGACCCTTAGGGTACACAGATAGAAGCTGAAATAATGAAAACAGAGTGTAGGATGGAACTCAATACATAAAGATACAAATCCCATTTGTGGAACTTTTTTTTTTTTAATCTTAGACACATTATTTAGCATCTTTTAAACCAAGTTTCCCCATCTTTGAAACCAAGTTTCCCCATCTGAAATAGAAAGGAGTAGCAATAATTACCGAGTAGATTGATGATACACAATATATTTCAGGTTGACATAACCTATTTTATATTGGGTTTTGGGGTTCCTGCTTTCAAAGATATATTTTTTTCCTCATCTTGTCCCCACAGATTGAAAGTATCTGAATGTAGTTGCAGTGAAAATGTACTTTTCTATATTAATGGTTGGTGTTAAGACATCCCTCCCTTGGTTATTTTCAGCCATTTCTCATATCCATCCAGGTCACATACTTCAGGGCGGAGGAGGATCCTTTCCCCACTACTACAAGCAAAAAATTTTCTGCCAAGAATTTAGCTGTGATGTGTTTGGCACACAGCAAAGCAACAGGAAGAGAAATGAATAGTCACTGCAATTATAAATGGGTTAACATTCCACTGTACTGCAAAAGAATAGATTTCAGGCAAGGCTGCAACAAGAGATTGAGGGGAGGGGGCATGTACAACTGACTCCATTCAAACATGGAAACAAACCCTTCTAAGAAAGATTAGAGAAAGAAACACCTGCCATCCAATTCTTCACATAAAAGTTTGGCCCAAATACAGGGGGCAGTTTGAAACAACTTAAATATTCCAAGTTAAAGGAACCAAACAAGAGAACTGTACAAATGAATTCCTGAGAATGGACCTTTATAATTCTGACTGCTATTTAAAACCAATAGAATAGAAGTCAGAGTGCAGAGCTCATCTTTTCCATCTTACATTTCCAAAAAATGTTTTTCTTTTGTATCAAGATTTAGTATGGCCACTTGAAAAATTACAAAACTCTAGCTGGGACCATGACCCTTCAGTGGTGCTCTCCGCTTTTCTCAGCTACTGGCAATGTAAGCCCAAAAAGCTGTTGGCTCAGATTCCCTCCAGTTTCTGGGGCCATTATTTTCTTCGCCTTTGTCCTTCCCTTCTACCTCTGCCCACTCTCCCTCCTCTTCTTCCTCTGTACCTTTTTCTTCTTCTTTTGATTGAAGTACAGTTTTCATATAATAAAATGCACAGATATAAGATATACATTTAATTAACTATGCTACATGCAATTGCCTATGTAGCCCACATACCTATTAAGATATAAAACACTCCCATCACCCTAGATAGATTTGGAATCGGCACAAGAGAGCTATCTCAACTCCCCGGAAACAACCAATGTTTTGGGTTCTTTCACCATAGATTAGCTTTTCTGGTAGTAGTAGTTTAGATAAATGAAATCATAGTGTATGCTCTTTGTATCTAGCTTTTATTCCTTTTGGAATTCATCCATGTTGCTGCACCTATTGGTAATCTGTTCTGTTTTATTACTGAATCAGTTTATAATATGTAAACATACCACAATATATTTATACTTTCTCCTATTGATAAATATTTTCATAGTTTTCAGTTCTTTGATTTTGTAAATAAAGCTGCTGGAAGCATTCCCTAAATATAAATTTATTTGATTGCAAAGGGTATTTATAATTTCATTTTTTGATTAAAATTGTTGTTAGTATATGTAAACAATAAATTATCTATATTCTGAGATTTGCTTTATTTATTATAGTTATTTTGTAGATTCCTGAAGATATTCTACAAAAATAGTTATGTTGTCTGCAAGTGAAGACTGTTTTGCTTCTTTTATTTCCCAGTGCAGTAATGAATAGAAATGGTGAAACACGATACCCTATTTTATTCCATCTCAAGGGAAATGATTCAGTCTCTATTAAGAGTGATCTTGTTGTGCCTTTTTATACATGCCCTCTTCCAGGCAGGTTTAGGAAGTTTCTATGCATTCTTAGTTTGTTAAGATTTTTTAATCATACATTTAGCATTGTATTTGATGAAGTGCAAGATCTGTATCCATTCAGATAATCATAAAACTTATCTTCTTTATGTTATTTCAATATTGCAGTTTATAAAGATTACTTTTAAGTATTAAACTAAATTTGCATTCCTGAGATGAACATATCTTCTTTCTCATAATGTAGTAAAACTTTACTGTTTTGCTGAATTTGACTTGCCAGCACTTTGTTATGAAATTTTGTACCTGTATTCATGAAGAATATTGGTGTACAATTTTGCTCCCTGTAATGTATTTATTTGGTTTAAACATCAGGTTTATGACATGGCAAGTATTCCATTTTTCTCTCTTTTTCTTTTTTCCCCTTTATTTATTTATTTATTTTTTCAGTGGGTTTTGTCATACATTGATATGAATCAGCCATAGATTTACACGTATTCCCCATCCCGATCCCCCCTCCCACCTCCCTCTCCACCCGATTCCTCTGGGTCTTCCCAGTGCACCAGGCCCAACTTTTTTATTTTTTAATGAGAAGATTAGTATTACTATTTCTGAAAAGTTTGATAAAGTGCTACAGTGAAACAATCTGGTATTTTCACTGTGGAAAAATTGTTGTTAATAAATTTATCCAATAGACTATTTTTATTTTCAATATTTTATAAGGGTGTTATTTCTCCAAGAATGGTACATGATTTCCAAGTTGTCAGATTTATTAGCATAAAATTGTTTATAATAATCTCATAACTTTTTTCTATCTGTGGTAATTGAATTAATAGTAATTTTTATTCATGATAAATTGATAATTTGCTCTCTACTTTCTAATTGATCTTTCTAACTAGGATCAAATGTAAAGATATTTTCAAGGAACTAAGTTTAGGTTTTGCTAGCTTGTTTTATTTATTTATATCATTAATTTTTGTTCATATCTTTATTATTTCTACCTTACCATTTTAGGTTTTCTTTTTAAAATCTTACTTTATTTAAGTGAATTTTTTATATTACTAATTTTAGAGCTTCATTTTTTCTAATATGAGATTTAAAGGTATAAGTTTCCCTTTAATCAATGCTTTAGCTACATGCTACAAATTTTGATATTTTGTGATTTCATTATCATTGAGTTCAGAACATTTTCCAGGTTTATTTGGGATTTCTTCTTTGACTCATGGACAATATAGACCAATTGGGGTATTGTTTAATTTCCAAGTATTCCAGGAATTTTCAGGATGGTAAAAAAGCAAATATTTATATATTTAACAAACTAATATAGAGACTGTTCCCTGATGAAAATTAAGGAGTAAGTAATACCGATGGTCTTTCTGGGGGGAGATCTATTTGCTTTCTTAAGTACTGAAAAATGAGTTTTAAAATCTCCAACTATACTTGTGGATTAATTTATCTCTCCTTTTTGTTCTCTTAAGTTTTGTTTCATGGATTTTGAAACTCTGTTATTAGGTGCATGAATATTTAAGACTGCTATATATTTCTGCTGGAGACATTTTTTTTATCATAGTGACATATCTCCTTTCATCTCTAATAATATTTCTTGTTCTGAAGTCTCCTTAGTCTGTTATTAATACAGCCAAGCTACCTGTCTTTAAACTAGTGTTTGCATGATATATTTTTTTGTACCTTTATATTATCTGTAGCTTTATATTTTCAGTTTGTTTCTTGAAGACATTATTTACTAGAGTCTTGCTTCTCATAGTCTAATGTTGTCAATCCTTAACTGGGGTATTAGGTTCATTACTTACAGCATAACTGTTTATATGAATGATATGCTATATTTTGGTGTGTTTTCTAATGGTCCCATTTCTTTTTATTTCTTTTTTATCTGCTTATCCTGTCTTCTTTCAGCATAATTGAGTGTATTTTAGTATTTTCTTTTCTTTTCTTCTTAATCTTTTGGCTACACCTCTTGAATTTTAGTTACTCTTTATAGGATTTCCAGTATACGACTTTACGATCCCTTCTCAACATTTGCACTACTCTTGTCATATACTTTATTTCTATAAACTCCATATTACATTGTTACAACTTATGCTTTGCTGCTGCTGCTGCTAAGCCACTTCAGTCGTGTCTGACTCTGTGTGACCCCACAGACGGCAGCCCACCAGGCTCCTCCATCCCTGGGATTCTCCAGGCAAGAACACTGGAGTGGGTTGCCATTTCCTTCTCCAATGGTCACTAATCTTTTAAAATATTAAAACATAAGAATAGTATTTTTTACATGTATCCACATTTACCATTTCCAATGTTCATTTATATAGATGTGGATTTCCCACTATTATCTCAGCCTATGGAGCTTCCTAGTTTGTGCTGTGCTAGCCTACCGATGGTAGAGTCTGTTGAGTATTTATGGCCTGAAAAATTTTAATTTTATTTTCATTTTAAAGAAGATAAACTTAATCCTAGATCTGGGGCTCTGAAGACTGTCTCTTGCTGTTCAATTTTTTCCAAGCTCTTTCAAGGACACTCTCCTAGCCCTGTAGAGCCATACTATATAACATGATAAGAGGAGCTCACACCTCCTTCGACTGAGTGAGTTCCAAGCTTGCCTTTATTATAACCATTATTTGAAATAGCCTTTGTTGCTTCCTTCATGTTGTATACTACTACTAGCCAGTTGTTTCTACTATATCTCATTATTCAGTATATATTTGTATCTGTATCAGTCATAACTCTCCTAATATCTGAAAGACACTGAACAAATTGCCCAAGGCATTATATTGAAAATAATCAGCATGGTAAAAACAAGTGCACAGCATTGGCTAGGAAGTAGATCTGGATGCTAGTTCCAAATTTTTCAATAATTAGCTTCAGGTTTGTCCTGGAGCATCTTGAGTCTTGGCTAACTCATTGTTTTCTCATCTGTAAAATGGAGATAATACATATTTCATGAAATTGCTGTGGAACTAACTAATGACATAGAAAAGTGCCAGACCGGAACTCAATCAGTCATTGCTGAACCTGAATGATTTACATGACCAGGATGTGAAAACGCCAAAAGAGTTACTAACATAGAAATTGCCAAGAGGAGTTACAACATATTGACTGGACTTCTATCCAAACACAAATAACTTCTGAAAATTTAGAAAATGGATTTAGGTAAAGAAAAAGTGATTTGAAAATGTTAGTTGTAAGAAAAATCCTGGAAGGATGGGGATGTGAAATGATAATCCTGGAAAGTTTAACTAACATCTCATTCAATTTAATTTAATCAATTTAATTCCTTTCAACTCATTTTATTTGGGTTCCTTCCTAGTACCAAATTCTAATTCAGAAATGAAAAAAAAAAAAATCTCCTCCATCAAGGAACCTACAACTTAATGAGAAACAGGTAACATATAGTGACACATTGTAGCATTTTGTCTAGATGTGCAGGCTTTGGCATGAGACTACCTGATTTGGAATCCTTGCTTCCCCACTTACTAATTGTATGACTCTTGACAAAATATTTTACCTCACTGTGAGTATTTGTCAAGGTAGCACTAGATTCGGTTAAAGACAAAAATCTCTGTGGCTTGACATAACAGAAGTTTGCTTATTCATTTTGTAAAATCCAAATGTTGGTTGGGTTGGGTGTGGTGGGGAAGCTCTGCTCCACATTCTTGTTCAGGGCCTAGAATGGATGATGACTGCTCAAGGATCACACCAGAAGTCTGTGTAGATCAGACCTGGGTGTAGACAACATCTAATATTCTGTGGGCAAAAACATAAAAGACAAGAAAAGGAAGCCCAAATGTATGTCTAGGCAGAAAGGGAAATAGAGTCAATAAATAGTTGTGTTTCAGTTTTTGCATGTGTAAACTCAAAGTAATAATAATAATATCCATCACAAAGAGTTATAGGAGCTCAGTGGAATAAAGCACATAAAGCACTTAACCCAGTGCCTAACTCATGGTGATTGTTAGCTGTTTTTACTGTAAGTGCTCTGACAAAGGTAAAATAGTGGATTCTACAAGAATACAAAGGGAGGTATAATCAACTGACGCTAGGATATCAGCTAAGACTAAACAGGGGTAATAGGGCTGTAAATGTCAGTCATGCAGCTTCCTCAAATCACTAGGTGTAATATGCAAAATTTCATGGTGCCATTATGTGTCTTCAGGGTCAGCCTCATCCCCCTGTCATCTCTTTTCTTATAAAAATTTTCTCTTGTATTTTGGCTTCTTTTTCACCCCATGATGAGGGGAAAAAATTACTAACACTGAGAAAACATTCCAGATAAGAGCCAAACTTTTATCATTGTGGACCATCTACTTAAGAGGAGAGGGAGGTGGGAGGGGGGATCGGGATGGGGAATACATGTAAATCCATGGCTGATTCATGTCAATGTATGACAAAAACCACTACAATATTGTAAAGTAATTAGCCTCCAACTAATAAAAATAAATGGAAAAAAAATAATAAAATATAACTACAAAAAAAATACTTTGAATTTACTTTTGCTGAGATCCAGCCTGTAATATTTGTGTAGCAGTTGCTATATTTTTAAAGTACAATCTCCAAAATGGAAAACTTGTAATGTGCTCTATTTTTTCTATAGTTTCACTTAATTCCCATTTAAAAGCCACATTTTACCTTGTGGTTAAAAAAAGAAACACACATACACAGTTAGTCTATTTCCTGCAAATTCAGTCATTTCAGGTTGAAATTCAATCTTTTGAGGATTTCCTCCTGTCTTCTTGTTCTCTAGAGTCATACCTAAATTTTGCAGATACCCTTCAGAGAATCTTAGCTCTTGTGGCTGCCAAGTGTCCACATGTGGCATTGGCATGTATATGATCCTGCCTGGTTCTTATGTGTTGCATACCTCCACACTGGCTTCTGCTGGAGAAGGGACCTGTTTGCCTAGGACAGTCCCAGTTACACTTACTATGTTGGTGTTCTTGCTCACTTACTGTCTCCTTTCACTCTTTAATATTGCCCTAATTTGGAAAATAACTTATGTGGTCACGTTGTTTGAGGTTCCTCATTGCCACATGGCCACTTTCTGTTCCAAGTCTACTTGTCTTGACTCCGATACCCTTTGAAGTCCATCTGCTCTCCACTTTTCCTCACTTCTTCAGAACATAAAAAGATTTGGCTGCTTCCTCACTCCATTCCACTCTAGTCTAGGGCCAGGGAACACTACATCTCAAGGATCTTGGCTCTCTTTTCTCTGAAAACTCCATGCAGTCATCTCCTCTTCCCTGAGTCACTTTATTTTTGTCAAGCTCCTACTTCTCATTGTTACGTGTTAAAGTGACTCAAAGTTCCATCTTTTCTTGGATTCCCAACCCTTTGGAGCACATGGGAGAAAAGATGTGACATATCTCTAACTGAGGGCCCCCTATTCAGTGACAACATTAGCATTTAATCTCCTCCTTCCTCTGCAATTTCTTACCTCTCCTGGCCCAAGAAAGAGGTGGGAATGGCCTTCACAGAAAGTCTTTAGGCATAAGAAATAGAAATTAAATGAAAGTATTTCAGTGATAATCAAAGTAGATATGCACGTTACAAACAAACCAAATGAAGTTTGCATTTAGTAGAAAGAGATTCCGTGTTAGATTGAAAACAAGGAAAGGAGGATTAACTTTTTTTTTTGGAGAAAGTAGTGATGAGCCTTGAAGTAAATTTGGTTTGGGTTTTAGTGAGTGGCAGGTAAGGCATCTTAGTCCTTCTGAGTAGATGCAAGGCAGTGAGGAACACAAGCTTTGTTCAAATAAAGGTAAACAGAAGATATGTTAGGAACTTGGGGTTTAGACTGAGACAGTTCTGTCACTCTTGTAACTTATTTCACCACTATAAGCCTCAGTTTTAAATAGCTAGTGGATATGAAATGCACAGAATATACTTAGTAACAACTATTTTGTGTGTCCTTAATGGTGAACAGTTTTATTAATAGTCAATAGATTTTTGGTATTAGTCAAGCAAAAAAATATGTTACTAGGAAGGTAGAAAAAATACTTTATTTAAATTTTAGTCTCTGAGTCCTAACATTACTTTACCCAATAATCTGTACACTGCCTGTCTCACAGGTCACTGTGGAAGAGAGGTCTGGTGGGAACTGGTTTTTCTGAAAGTGAAATCATACTCCTTCTTCCTGTCACTTGTTTCTCATCATTGTCTTCTGCAGCAGGAGACATGAAGGGCTTTTTAGGTGAATCCCAGATCACTTTCCAGATAAACTACAAATGGTATTTATTCTTCTAAATGTGTATTAATTTACAAACTAATGCCTGTAATCTAAGTGTGTTTTGGTAAAAGGATTTAAAAAGATCTCTCTTGTGAGCAGGAAAGACAAAATCATTGGCTTATGTAACACTGCCCCAGGTTCTGGACTACCCATTTCTCATGGTTAGTGCACAGTCTTTGCTTTGTACCAACAAAGCCTGACTTAAATCATGGCCTTGTTACTTTAGGACACTGAGACTTTAAAACATATAGAATAAAAATATCTATCCTATAGATATGATGAGAGGAGATAGCTATAAATGTATACAGATATAGATATATAATGGTATTTTTGCTCAGAGCTGGACCAAGTGTCAAGGAATGGTGGTTATTATAATAATTATTATTAGCTGAGAGGCAGTGGAATCCAAGTGATATAAAATGATGTAGCTTCAAATTCCTCCTGGGAAATTCACTGCACCTCTTTAATTCACATGTTTTCTATCTACAATATAATAATAAAGATGTTATTCCATGAGATGTTCAGTGTATAGTGAAAATAGTTTTTTGAGCTCATACTTTGGGTCAGATTCTTGTCTCCATCTTGTTTCACCTCAGCAATAATGCTAAGATAAGTGAAGCTCATTGTCCACCATAACAGACTGGATAGAAAATGGTAGAACCAATCTTTTAAGTCATGAGCTAATGTGTAAAAAATGAATAAGTAACATAAAGTGCCTCACACAGGCTTGAAAAGGAGACACTAGGAGTCATGCTATCTAGGAGAATTTTATACTGTTTCTTCTTTTATGAACAGAGGCAATAGGGAAGTCAAGGGAAGTTGATGGCTTTGCCCTTTTCTGGTGGTGTATTTGAAGGCTCATCTCTCTCCTGCCACTTGGAAGTGTGTGATTCAAACCCCAGACCTGGGATCCAGATGTGACTTCCTAAGAGGCCAGGGATTTTGACTACCTATTCTTCCAGCCTCACTTTCTCATATGATCCAGAGGCATTTGATAGTCTCTGTTGGTGCCCTGGCAAGAATCTATACTTTCATTTCCAGCAAGTGGTCTTACTCTGGTTCTGGCTATGTCCACCATTTTCTCTGAAGCATGGCTGGGTGTCTCTTGTCACTCCTGGCACTGCTCAGACACCGGGATTTGCTGCCTCCACATATTGACTGCCATCTTCTCTTCTCCACCCCAAATTTCCTAAGGCTGCAGGAATTGTTGGATCTGGAGATATGGAGTCCTGGCTGCCAACTTCCATTAAGAGTTCACCCTTGTCCAAGTCACTTAACTTCACTGAGTCTTGTAGTACTGTAGTACTTCACCAGTAAATATTAATATAATATCCATTTTATTCAAAGTCACCTTCAAACAAAGTGAAGGTTGAGTTCATCTCAGTCACTCTCCTTTCCCATCAACAAAGCTTGGTTTCTGCATTCCCTCTGGTACTGTGCTGAACTGTCCATAGCCTTCTAGCTTGCTGTCTCCCAGGCCTGGCTTACCTGAGGGTGAAAACCCTGGGTTTACCATACTATCCTTTGCCCCAGTTTTCTTCAACATTTATATTTGCTGCTAGTGTTTCATGGCCTCAAGACTTTCTGACTTTTAAAAGTCTTTCTAAATGGGCTTTTACTATAAATTTTAAATACCATTCATCTGGGAAGTTGAGTTCTCCAGTTTGAACTTACCTGATCCTTTTGTCTCTTTCACCATTAGCATTCAGTCATTTATCAACTGTGTCTGTCAGGATTGCATGCAGTGGAATTTAACAGAGGTCCATCTATAGTGAATTAGTAAAACCAAGTTTCATTTTTCTCAGAAACACATTTAGGAGTGAGTTGACAAAGGCAAGCGACAATGTTGACCTAAGTCAACAAGGACTTAAGCTCTTCCAAGCTTCTTCCTCTTTCATCCTTAGCGTGCACTTTCTTAAAATCACAAAATGGGGATAAATGGGGAAGACCATCAACAAAAGACATGTATTGGCTGAGTCTGTCCCCCTTTATCAGAACATGATGGCTTTCCCAGAAGAAGTCCTCCACTGGTGGCCTGGTGCCTTTTGTATTAATATAGATATCTCATGGGCCAGGACTATGTCACCTGCCATTCTCCAGCTTCGAAGACTGAAAGAGGAGTTATTTAATTTCTTGCTGTCCTCTGTACAATTGAAGTTATATTCATAAGGAGAGAGAAGAAAATAAGTAGAAGGCATTTTTTTGTTGTTTACTTGCTAAGTCACGTCCGACTCTTTTGTGACCCCATTGACTGTAGGCTGCCAGGTTCCTCTGTCCATGGGATCTCCTAGGCTAGAATACTGGGGTAGGTTGCCGTTTCCTTCTCCAGCGAATGTTCCCAACTCAGGGACCAAATACACATCTCCTGCATTGGCAGGCAGATTCTTTACCACTGAGCCTCTAGGAAAGTCCCAGTATAAGGTAGAAAACTTTAAATGTTTGCCATGCTCCATTGTAGCAATTTTATTTTCTAAATATTTCTTTGCTTCAGGACTTCTCCTCCTTCCCTGTTGTTCTCTTCACTGCTTGGTTGGATGGCTACAATTGCCTACTAACTGGTCACTCTGTTTCATGCTTGCTGTTGCTGCTGTTCAGTTGCCCAGTCCTGTCTGATTCTCTGCGATCCCATGGACTGCAGCACAACATGCCTCCCTGTCCCTCACCATCTCCTGAAGTTTGCCCAAGTTCACGGCCATTGCATCAGTGATTCCATCCAGTCGTCTTATCCCCTGATGCCCTCTTTTCCTTCTGCCCTCAATCTTTCCCATCATCGGGGACTTTTCCAATGAGTCGGCTGTTCATATCAGATGACTCAAATACTGGAGTTTCAGCTTCAGCATCAGTCCTTCCAATGAGTATTCAAGGTTGATCTCCTTTAAGATTGACTGGTTTGATCTGGTTGCTGTCCAAGGGACTCTCAGGAGTCTTCTCCAGTACCACAGTTCAAAGGTTCAATTCTTCAGTGCTCTGCCTCCTTTATGGGCCATCTCTCACAGTTGTACATGACCACTGGGAAGACCATGGTAGACCAAGACAATAGTTTCACAATTACTCTTTTAAAATTATTTTCCACCCATTACAATTTCTCTAAAATGATGGTCTAATCTGCCAGTCCCCCATCATCTCTGAAGTAGTTCCTTACCATTTACAAGATAAAATTCACTCCTGAGGATGCTGTCTAATGCTTCCCATGTTCTGGCTCCATCTACAGTTTTCTTCTCAACTCCTATGCATTCTATTTCCTGTCCCAGGCTGATTCATTTACCCAGAAATACTGGGAGTTCTTGCTGCTTTACGCTCTTTCACACCTCTGTGCAAAAGTGAAAGTAGTGTCCTCTGCCTCTTTCTTAGTGTTTTCCAATCTTCAAGGGGTATCATCTTTCCCTGAGCCATTTCTGTTACCGATAGCATAGGCAAGGAGCATGTGTCATGCAGGACAGGCTCTATAATTTGTTGGACCCAGTGAAAATGAAATGGGGCCTCCTGTTCAAGAATTTCAGGACATTAAACCAAACGTGGGCTCTACTAAGCATAGGGCCCTGTGAAAGTGAAAGTGTTAGCCGCTCAGTTATATTTGACTCTTTGACCTCATGGACTGTAGCCCGCCAGACTCCTTTGTCCATGGAATTTTCTAGGCAATAACAATATAGTGGGTAGCCATTCCCTTCTCCAGGAAATCTTCCCAACCCAGAGATTGAACCCGTGTCTCCTGCATTGCAGGCAGAATCTTTACCATCTGAGCCACCAGGGAAGCCTGGTGCAGCTACACAAACGCCAGGCCCTTGAAGCTGTCCCTGCTCCTGGGTCCCACACATCTCAGGTTTCCTGTGTTGTTAGGACTATTGGTTGGCCTGTCTCTTCCACCAGACTATGAACCTCTTGAGGACAATGACTGGGTCATAGTCATCTCTGTATTACAGACAATGGCACATGCATAGAGGAAAAAGAGTACCCTGGATTTTTCCAACAGAATGTTATCTAAGGTCAGGGCCAGTAAGCTTCCCTCCCACCACACCTCACTCATGGGGGAGCTGATTAAAGTTCTGGGTCAAGAACCAGCTCCTTGCCTTGTGGCTCCTGCCTGTGGGGCGTGTTTTGCCTCAGTTGGGCTCGCTGAACTCAGGTTTAGCAGCATGCGGGGAAATTTCCACACATTCTTTAGGCTTAGTTTCATGATACACAGTATAGCTGTTGAGCGAGGACTTCTAGGAAATGAGAAGAGATTACGAAAGCAGTGTACATTGCAGGAATTACATATACTGGGAACAGCAGGGATGCAACAATGAGAAAGGAAGAAAATTGCTGGAAAGTGAGTCCTGCCGAGCTGTGTGCATGAGCTCCGTGCAACTGCAAGCTAGGCACTTGTTTAGGGTTTCTCTTTACGTGACTTGATGGAAAGGAACCCTGACCCAGTGTCTCAGCCTATGTTTGTATCCTAGATCTACCACTCACTAGTGAGCTGTTCCTGGGAAAATTACTAAGTTTTCTCAGTTTCCTAGATTCCTCATGTATAAAATCAAGGCATTACTACTGTAATTGAAATGATTATATTAATGCAATAATCTAAACTGCATAGCATTACTCAGAATATAGAAAGCACATAATAAGTATTTTCCATCCTAGATGTATTTTGGTTACACATTCACACTACACATCACAAACAACAGTCTTCTATTTATTTTCCAACTCACATTTGCCAGGAATTCTAACTGTGGATTTTCCTTTAATATGGTCTGTTAGTGTTTGTTCTGTCCAGATCTGCATCCAACCTGTGCTTACATGAATGAGGAAGGTCAGTAAGAATGTACAGAGGCTTAAAGACAGACAGACTTGGTTCTACTGTTTACAACTACGTGCTTTGGGGCAAGCAGTTTAATGTCACTGACCCTCAGCTTTCTCATGTTTTTGCACGGATTGATTTAGAGTTATGGAGCTTTTATAAAATGATGCTTTTAAAACCCAAATACAATGGAGAACCTTGCCCATGGTAGGCGCTTCATGACAGCTAGTTTTATTGTCACTCCAGCACTAATTGACCCTATACTAAAGTCAGCTGCTGGAAGGATTGTGTTCTAATGCCTACTGCTTAAATTACATCTGTGCATTCACCTATATTATGCACAAGTTGATCAACATATCCAGGTTTGTACGAGAAATGAGACCATCTATAAAACATTTTCTCCACAGCAGTCCCTATACACTAGCTAACATTTATTGAGATAACCACAAAATTTAGGTATTAGTATGGTTTCTGTTTCACAGATGAGGAAAATGGGCTTAGGGAGACAGAAGACCCACAGGGTAGGAAAATGATGAAGCTGGGTTCCCACCCAAGTCACCTGCCTCCACAGACTTCTGCTTAAACTACATGTGTCTTGAGACCCATGAAGTCCCTCTAAGAAAGAGTCCTTGGGTCTGCAACTCTTCATTTCTCTTTCTTAGATTTGGAACACCTATCTGATGCAGAGCTTCTAAAACCTCCAAATGATTCCCTGGACCCTCAGCAAACATAAAATTCCCTCTTCTTTCTACAAAAATTAAAAAGAGAGAGTAGGTATCACTGTGGAAGAACAAGCTGGTCCTCATGCCTGGGAATGAAATCTACTTCTGTCCTCTTTCTAAAGCTCCTGAGTTTGGCTGTGTGGCACTTTGTCCCTGCCAGAAGGCTTTGGCCTCCACAGCAGTGAAGATGAAGACACTAGTGTCTGGTGTTCCCACCCAGAAGGGAGTCCAGACAGCTGACTACCTATCATTATAAAGGAGCTGGGAAGGGTGTCTGTGGTTTTTGCCCACTCAGCATCCATTCCAATCTGGTCAAAATGCCCTGATTTATTTTTGGAGAAACACTTCACTCTTAGTCCTTGTGATTCAATCAGTGCTAGCTCTGGAACTTGGCCACACCTATCAGAGTCATCCAGTCCATTATTATTTTTGATGAAAATTATTGGGGAATAAGTCTCTCTTTACTCAATAGAGAAACTTTTCTCTTTTCTGTGGGGTCCTTAACTGTTAGAATATATACTTGATGGCCATCTTGCCTGCCTACCTGCCCAAGAATGAAGAAAACTCAGAGGAAAGCAGAGTTAAGGGTAAAAATGGCAAACATTCCTGATGTTGTCTGAGTACACAGACCTGACTGTGCCTGAAGCCAGCACTTCTATGGTGTTACAAATCTTAATGGGTACAAAGCTTAAGATGTATAAGGAGGGATATCTAATTCTCTTCTTCAAAATGCTCTTCTAACCATTTGATTCCATTGAATCCAGCTATTACTGTCTTCCAATGTATAGTGGGCAGTACCTGTGAGGGTGTCACCTTACATAGCAAAAGAGACTTTGGAGATTTGATTATTCAAGAATCTTAAAATGAGAGAATCTCCTGGATTATTCTGGTGGACCAAATATAATCATTAGGGTCTATAAGAGGATGCAGGACAATCAGAGTCAGAGCAGGAGATAAGATAGCTGGAGCAGGGGTTAGAATGAAGAGATTGCTGGCTATGAATATAGAGAAAGGAATCTGAACAGCCTTTAGAAGCCAGAAAGGGCAAAAGGGTGGTTTCTCCCTTAGAGCCTCTAGAAAGAAGTATAGTCCTGCTGACACTTTGGTTTTAACCTAGTGAAATTCATCTTGGACTTCTGAGCTACAGATAATAACTATGCATTTTTTTAAGCCACCGAGTTTGTGGTAATTAGGTACAGCAGCACTTGGATCTATTATACAACTCATACACCTTATGCTTATCTTTCATGTGATATCACTAATGACTATCATGGAGAACTGAACATATGCCCAGAAATGTTTAGGCTTTTATTTTTATTTTTGCATGGTTTAATTTTATATTCTCATAACAGCTCTGAGAAAGATAAGGGTAGACCATTGGGAGCATCTGCCACACCTAGTCAGCCTGTGGCACCCTGACAGGCTCGCCTTTTCGGTGTGTTCCTTGCATGGCTTTGGACTGCAGGTAACAGGGAAAAATAAACTTGACTTATGAGAGAATTTATCTTATGTGATAATTTTGAATTTAGTGAGTTTCTAGGGTTTATTAAACTCAATGATCTCATCAAAGACTCATTGTGGGTTCTGTCCTTAACTATCTCTCCATGATTTCAAGTCTACAGTAGGTTCAAATATTAGCAAGTCTCTCAGCAGCCAGAGGCACAGATGGGAAGCTTCTCTTCATCCACACATTTTAATTTCAAGAGCAAATAATCTTTCCCTTAAGTTCTCCCTTCTGAATTCACCTTAAAAAAAAATTTTTTTTTACCCTACATTGTTTTTTCTAGAAAATGCAGTTCTATTTTACATTGAAAAAAATAATATTTTGGTTTTCCAGAAATGTACTGAGATTTTATGACAATTTTTGGAAAACGCTGTCATTAATGACAACAGCACTTATGGAATTTGAGTTACCAATATATGTGTATAAGTTTGCACTTATACCTGTTTCATTTAGTGTGAAACTATGCATAGATATAAACAAATGGCTATTTTATTAGATATTCAGATGTGGTCAGGCCTGAGAAGAGATTCTATATTGAAATACATATTATTTTACTATAAATTGCTTTTATTCTTCTCATATTATGATCAAGACTCTATTTGTAAATATGAATATAAGTTTACATGTGATAAAGGATATAAATATAATAGCTATATGTACATGAATAAATATATGTATACATGTAGAGTAGGTTGTAAGAACTATTTTTTTTTCAGTGTATAGAAGAGGCATTATATAATTATATGTTAGAATAAGAGAAGCTTTGAAAGGATTAAAAGTGCTATAACTCTTCATATAATTTACCATGTCAAGAATGTATTACATTTCTTCTGGTCTCTGAGGCCTTACAGAAACGTTCCTTCTGTCTAGAAAAATCCTTTCCTGGATTTTGTCTGGATGATATACTTCTTGCTCATCTACTGAGAACACTATGAGTCCTCCTTCCTTGACTGTGCTGTGTTTTCTGACATAACTGTGTGTCCACTTACATCATAGGACTAGTCAAATTGCATCAGAAAATGTGTGAATGTTTACCTCAGTAATAATTTCCCATGGCTGCTATAACGAATGACCAAAACCTCAGTGGCTTAAAAGCCATACATATTTGTTATCTCATAGTTCTGTGGTTGAGAAGTCTGAAACAAATCTCATTAGGCTAAAATTGAGGTGTAAACAGTGCTGTATCCTTTCTGGAGGCTTTAGGTTAGAAGAATCCATTTCCTCTACTTGTTTCCAAGTGCAAACTTCCAGAAAATACTAAAACATGAACTCTATTTAGCCAAGTTCTTTGCCAATTCATAATAAGAGTCACCTTTTATTCAGTTTCTAATAAAGTGTTCCTCATTTCTGTCAGAGGCTTCGGCAGAACAGTCTTTTTTAAAAACAAAAGGATTATTTTATTTTGATGACTGCAGGCTTTCTCTAGTTACGGTGAGTGGGGCTACTCGTCATTACAGCGTGCGGGCTTCTCATTGTGACGGCTTCTCTTGCTGCAGATCACAGGTTCTAGGTACATGGGCTTCAGCAGTTGCAGGGTGTGGGCTCAGTAGTTGCTCAGTAACTGTGGGCTCTAGACCGCTGGCTCAGTAGTTGTGGCATACAGGCTTAGTTGCTTCACAACATGTGATATCTTACCCGACCAGTTATCCCTTGCATTGTAAGATGGATTCTTAACCACTGGACCACCAGGGAAGCCCCAGAGTGGCCTATTAATGCCTGTATTCTACCAACATTCTGCTCATGATTATTCATACTTTCTCTCAGAAGCTGCAAGCTTTCTTTCTAGTTCTCTTTTCTTTCTGAACTCTCACCAGAATCACCTTAATATCCATATTTTTAGCATGTACTTCAAAACTGCTCTAGCTTTACTGATTATTCATTTCCAAAGCTGCTTCCATATTTTAAGTATTTGTTACTGTAGCATCCTACTTCTTGATACCAAAATCTGTCTTTGCTCTGAAATACTACGGACTAGGTAGCTTAAACAACAGATAATTATTTTCTCATAGTTCTAGAGACCAAAAGTCTCTAATCAGGTACCAGTAAATTCAGTTTCTGGTGAGAGCTCTCTTACCTAATTTCAGACAGTCACCTTCTTACTGTCTGTGTTTGGAGGGTTAGGGCATTAGTTGGCTCTTTCTGATCCCAAAAGGCCACTAATCCCATCAGATGGGTCCATGCTCATGGCCTAATTTAATCCTAATTACATCCTAAAGGCCCCATGTCCAGATAACATCACATTGGAGGTTACTTAAACATGGTATAATTTTTTAGGGAAAACACTCAGTCCAGAACAGGTAATAACATGAGAAAGAAAGTATAGGAAAATATTGATTGTAGAATTTAAGTGGAAGAAGTATGAGTGTTCACAGTAAATTTTGTTAACTTTAGTGTGTGTATAAAACTTTTAATAGGGTGTTGGGGGGGGGAAATGTTAATGCAAGCCTCAGCATAACAAATTACCTCTATACATAGTTGTTGAGAGATGGGTAAATTTAGTGGAAATCTGTTTGCCAATTAGTTCTGAGGTTAAGATGGAGATTAGGACAATCTGCTCTTTTCATATTTCTGATACACTGATCCTTTTATGGAAAGCATTAAGCAATATGATCAGCACTCCATTTGGAGATGTTTATGTGCTGTAGGCACAGTTGCTGCAACAAGCTTGGTGATTAGGAGCCCGTGTAGCTGGTCCCAGAAATCTGGGCTATTGTTGAGTGTGGGCTGGAAAGCAGCAGGTGTCTTGTCTGAAGAAGTCTTCTGGGAGTCCTAAGGTTCCTGTGCATTACAGAGGATGGATTTTATCCAGTTACGTATACGATCCTCAGATGGAAAGAGAATGAGTGGGAGGTTGGTTCAGTGATTTTCAAGTCCAATTAAAAACATTAAATTATATGGTTTGTTTATGACCATATTTAAGAAAGTGAATAAATTTTTGGCAGGGAATAAGCCAGTAATCACTTCGTTTAGTCATTTAACAAGCATTGTCTGAATACCTACTATGGGCCAGGCCCCGGGTTAGTTGCTGTGATACATGTAGAGATAATCGGTGTTAGAGATAAATGGGCCTTGGTGTGGGTCACCCACTCTAACATCTAGGGAGATCTCCAGCCGACAGCTGTCATCTGCTCCCCACCACCACTGGCCACCATCACTCCCTTATGTAGAGGAGCTGTTCCGTTTCAAGAACAAAACAGATATTTAAAGGTTGAACAATGGAATCAACATAGGCAGTAGTGCACTTTCCAACAGACCTGGATTTAAAGTTGGCTCTACTTTCTCAGAGTCTTGGTAAGATGAGTGCTACCGGTGGCATCCTGGGAACTGCCTTTGCCCTCCAATGGACAAATATAATAAGGGGAATCCCAGGCAGACGAATGCCCAGAGTGGACATTTAGATAAGTTCTGTTCTAGGTAACAGAGGGACAAGATATAAAAAGGGACAAAAAGGGCTTTAGTTATTTAACCACATGTACCCAGAAGAAAAACCACCTAGTGATTTAGGCTGAGAACAGTGATAATGATAAAAAGGGAGTTTTTTTTTTTCAATGGAGTATACATTTTTGTAGGTACATATTCCTGAGAGACTAAACTAGAGTCTCTGTAGAGATGAATGTCTCATCAAGACTCAGATCTCTACCCATGCTTTTTCAGGAGACATGTCTTACACTTAGCTCAAGTAGCTTAAGTTTTAAAAAGGAAAACAAAAAGATATGCACACTCATAATAACTGATCATGCTAATTAAACTTCTCTGTAATCATAGTAAATATTGTTTTACATCCTTGTTTCCTTTACCAGTTTTTGAATCATTAATATCAGGAACAGTTGTTTACTTATCATTCTATTTCCAGCATGTAGTACAGTGACATATTGTTGCTTGTTGTTGTTCAGTTGCTCAGTCGTGTCCGACTCTTTGTGACCCCATGGGCTGAAGCACACCAGGCCTCCCTGTCCTTCACTATCTAGTTTGCTCAAACTCATGTCCATTGAGTCAGTGATGCCATCCAACCATCTCATCCACTGTCACCCCCTTCTCCCCCTGCCCTCCTTCTTTCCCAGCATCAGGCTCTTTTCCAATGAGTCAGCTCTTCGCATCAGGTAGCCAAAGTATTGGAGTTTCAGCTTCAGCATCAGTCCTTCCAATGAATATTTAGGACTGATTTCCTTTAGGATTGACTGGTTTGATCTTACTGTCCAAGGGACTCTCAAGCACCACAATTCAAAAGCATTTCCTCAGTGCTCAGCCTTCTTTATGGACCAACTCTCACATCCATACATGAATACTGGTAAAACCATAGCTTTGACAATATGGACCTTTGTCAGCATAGTGATGTCTCTATTTTTTTTTTTTAATATAGAAGACAAATTCATTTCTAGCAAGGTGGGGAGAGGATAAATTAGCAATATGAGATTAACAGATAAAGCTACTATACATAAAATAGGCAGCAAAGATTTATTCTACAGCACAGGGAATTCTATCCAATGTCATATAATAAACCTATAGTAGTAGTGTTAGCCTTAGCAACTCTTAGTGACTCTTAGCAACCCCACAGACTGTAGCCAACCAGGTTCCTCTGTCTATGGGATTCTCCAGGCAAGAATAGTGGAGTGGGTTGCCATTCCCTCCTCCAGAGTGTCTATGCATTTTAATATGCTGTCTAGGTTTGTCATAGTGTCTTTTAATTTCATGGCTGCAATCACAGTCTGCAGTGATTTTGAAACTCAAGAAAACAAAATCTGTCACTGTTTCCACTTTTTCACCACTTATTATCCATGATGTGATGGGACTAGATGTCATGATCTTACTTTTTTGAATGGTGAGTATTTTTTTAACGAATTAAGAATAATAACCAGTAGGTGCTTTGGGTAAACTCTGGAAGTTAGTGATGGACAAGGAGTTCATGGGGTCGCAAAGAGTTGGACACGACTGAGAGACTGAACTGAACTGAACTGAATTTGTGGGTTGAATGTTTGTGTCCTCCCAACATTCATATGTTGAAGTCTTAATCCCCAGTGTGCTGAATTTGGAGATGTAATAGTAGTACCTTAACTCTAAGGTAGTAGTTAAGGTTAAATGAAGTCATAAGGGGCTCTGAGCTAATGATATTAATGTCTTTATATATATATATATATATATATATATATATAAAGAGAGAGCTTGCTATCTCTTTGCACATACCTACTGAGGAAATGGTCTTGGGAAGACACCAGGAGAAGGCTGCTATCTGCAAACCAGGAAGAGAATGTTCAAGAGAATCTGAATCAGCCAGAATGCTGATCTTTGATTTCTTCTCTCCACAATTCTGAGAACAAAATTTCTGTAGTTTATGACATGCAATGTACTTTATTTTATTATGGCAGCCTGAGTAGCCCACCTCATGCAAAGAATTGACTCATTGGAAAACACCCTGATGCTGGGAGGGATTGGGGGCAGGAGGAGAAGTGGACGACAGAAGATGAGATGGCTGGATGGCATCACTGACTTGATGGACTTGAGATTTAGTAAACTCTGGGAGTTGGTGATGGACAGGGAGGCCTGGCATGCTGCAATTCATGGAGTCGCAAAGAGTCGGACACGACTGAGCGACTGAACTGAGCAGTCCTACTGAAGTGCAAAAAAATGCTATAACATTTAAAAGGATAAAGACATCAGTTCTAGCTTAGGGAAGGTGGATCATGTCACTGAGGAAGTAGCATCAGAGAGCCTTGAAACAGAACAGATGCTTTTTCCTGTAAGGGGGAATATGATGAATAAAGCAGATGGAGGAGAAATAATAGGAAATGAGATGACAAAAAAGAGATGACTTGTCTGAAAATGGAGTTTGAGAATGTCAATATTGGGGGGTGGGGGTGGTAATATTATGTCCACTTGGGGTTTTTTAATTTATTTTCATAAGTATCAGAGACTGTTCAAATTTTGGGCAGAGATACTAATGTGGTCAGAGCAATGCTTTGAGAGTAATTGCTTCCATGTTCAGGTTTCCTGTCTGAGGGCAAATGACATTAGGTATGACTTCACCATAGATGGTCCCAACAGGATAATCCTATCTTGTATATAGTACATCAGCTCCCAGACTTGTATGTGATAATCACATAGTTGCAGGGGATTTCATTGCTTACATCACTGATAATACAAAGGTCAGTTTGGGGCCAGCTCTTATCCAAGCAACTTATCCACCCAGGGTCACAAGGAATCCATTGTAGGAGAAAACAGTAGCTCAGAAACCTCCTTAAATTTACCACTGGATTTATTTCCAATTCCTTTGTAATCTCTTCCTTAGAGCAGTAAATTCTGAGCTCACAGGGCTTTACATTTAATTCCAGTATTTGGATTGTGAGAGCTTTTAATACCTGTGGACTTGGCAGTTGCAGAGAGTAAAATGCATCCCCATTAATCAGAAGTGGACTGAGTCATGTTACACAAACCATAGATTTCTACAAGAAAATTAAAAGGCAATATCATTTCACTTCTGCTAAATGTTTTCTTATGATTCAGAGGAAGAAATGGGACACTCTATATTGTGTCCAGTGATGCTGCCAAAAATATATCACCAAGAGACACGACAAATGAATGTATAAATAGGAATTGCTCAGAAGGGGTTAGTCATAAATCATTGAATGAGCCAGAACCCATGTTTCTTTTTTTGTGTTGCTCAAAATGTGAAACGTTACTGGTGACTTCTAGAAAAACAGTCTGATTTTTGTATAGTGGCATTAGAAGGTTGTGGGAAACAGGGAAGTATAATTTCCCTAGGTGAAATCAAAGGCAAGGTACACATTTTATGGAGACTCTAGGAATGTACAAGCTATTTTGAAAAATGAAATGGGGTTTGTTAAATAACAGCAATGGTGCGGTTTCTACAATCATGAGTTTTCATTAAGAACATTTAAAAATCTGGGATACGGTGATGGGCTGGCTTTGGGTCAAAAATAGACTATAATAAATTGGATTGAGGAAGCAGCAACAATTATGGGACTTTTCTGTTGGGGTCCTATTATTATTCCTCTTTAACACTTACTCCTAGAAAACTTTTCTCCATATTTTAAAAGAAACTGCTTTCTGATGTCATGAATTATAGTTCAAATAATTATTTTTTCTTAGGGGAAAAAGTGAAACCAAGCTTCTATTTGTAATTAAAGTGGAAGCTGGGACACTATGGCTAAAAGACACTAAGAACTTCACAGAAATGTTAAGCATTTTCTTAAAACTGCAGATGTCGTTCATGCTAAATAAAAATTTTCTTACATATAAAATTCTTATGACATTCGTTATCTTTTTGGTTAAAAGGAATAAATTTTCTTTTGCTTAGGAGCATGGTGGTTGATAATGCTACTTTTGTTTTCACAAAATATAACTCTTTTGTAAGAGGCTGTGTGTGTGTGTGTGTGTGTGTGTGTGTGTGTGTGTTAGTCACTCAGTTGTGTCTAACTCTCTGTGACCCCATGGACTGTAGCCCACCTGGCTCCTCTGTACATTGCTTAGGGGATAGTTAATTTGTTCAGTCATCAAGCTCAACACATAATCTGTTAGAATACAGTCAGGTTTTATAAATGGCATAAAGCATCAGATGTGGTTCCCAAAGTGCTACAACTTCCTAATGGCCCAGTTTTGAGTTGGTGTTCCCTGTGTAACCAGCTACTCTGAAACTTGGTGGTTTAAAACATTCACCATTTATTAACCCACAGTTCTGTGGGGTTAGCAATTCAGTCTGGGCTCAGCTGAGTAGTTCTTCTGCAGTTTCTAGGTTCACTTATGTGGTCTTGGTCAGTTAGAGAGCTGGTTGCAGTCAGCATGTTGGTCCCAGAGGGCCTCACTCACATTTCTGGAGTTTGGCTGGGGTAAAAGGGGCAACTGGACTGCTTGTTTCTAATATCTGCTAAGGTAGCCCTGGCTTCTTCCTTTCATGACTGGTTTCCAAAAGCACCAAGAGGGTAAATTTCAATGTGCAAGGACTTTTCAAGCTTTGCTTGCATCATGCTTGCTAGTGTTGCCTTGGTCAAATCAAGTCACATGGCTAAGTTCAGATTCAAGTGTTAGCAAAATAGACTCCAACCCCAGTGTGGTTTGACTTTTCCTCTTTATAGGCTTACTGAAAATAATGTTAGCAATCTCAGCCCCTGGGCTCTTGAAGTAAGGGGTTGCAACATATTGTGGGGTGTGTTCATGTGTATGTATGTATCTATGTATATGTGTATTGATCAGTCTATCTTGTCCTATTTTTTCTTTAATAATATGATCCCAGTGGTGGAAAGCTATCCTAGTTCTATTACATACTAGCTGTATGACTTTGGGAAGTGTCCTTAGCCTCTTCATCCCCCAGTTTTTCTCATTGCCTCATGGGATTAAGAGTAGTATGTTATCTCATAGGCTTAAGCATTGAATGAGTTAACAATTGTAAGGCTGGGGAAAATGCCTGGAATACAGTGTATACTCAGTAAATATTAGTTATTTTCAACTTTTGTCCTGTCATCTCTGTATTAGATTTTTACTGCTGATGTAACAAATTGCCACTGACTTAGTGACTTAAGCTTCCCTTGTGGCTCAGCTGGTCAAGAATCTGCCTGCAATGCAGGAGATCCAGGTTCGATCCCTGGGTTGGGAATATCACCTGGAGAAGGAAATGGCAACCCACTCCAGTACTCTTGCCTAGAGAATTCCATGGACAGGGGAGTGGGACAGGCTGCAGTCCATGGAATCGTAAAGAGTTGGACACAATGACTGTGCGACTAACTTTCACTTAGTGACTTAACACAAATTTATTAACTTACAGTTCTTGAGGTCACCACATGACATCTGGATTTCACTGGGCTAAAATCAACATGTTAGCAGGACTGTGTTAACATGTTTTCCTGCCTTTTTCAGCTCTAAAGATGGTATACATTCTTTAGCTCATGGATTCTTCTTTGAAAGTCCTTATTGGCTGGTTGAGTCTTTCTCAAATCATTACTTTGACCTCTGCTTCTGTCATCACATATTCTCAAACTTTCCTCTGCCCTGTTTCACTTATACAGACTCTTAGATGGGGCTCATCTCAGGATAATCATCGCCTCTCAAGATCCTTAATTTAATCACACCTTCAAAGTCTCCATTTCCATGTAAGATAACATATGTACAGGCTACAGCTAGGATGTGGACATCATTGGTGGACATTTATTCTGTTTTTCCCAATATTCTCCATCCAGGGACATGGATCTTTTATGCATTAAAAAATGATGCTGAAAAAAAAATGATGCTAAGAAAGCTTTGCTCAGTCATGGTGTTTAGGAAATTGTTCTAGTATCAGTGAAGAAATGCTGTCCTTATAATGTTGAGAGTATCTTTATCTACTGTAAACCACCAGGAGGGAGAATGGACATTTTGAGTGATATACAAAAATGGTTATCCACCACATATCAGTGAGAAGGTTGTGATGGAGAAGATGTCCTATATTCAAAAACCCTATTTATTTTTCCCCTGACATTAAATTTTATTATGATTCCATCCCTGTTGCCTCTAAGTGTGGTCATGAGGCAAATTCTCACCAATGAAATGAAAATATCTGTGATTGTCATTACATCTGAGATGAGACAATTAAGAAAAGCTGTGCCATCTCATGGTAACTTCCTTGTTGGGTGCCTGCACGTAGAGGGTTCATCAGAGGACTCTGGGACTCTTAACAGGATACAAGTTAGAAGGATCCTGGGTTCTCTGAGTGACAATATGGTTCAAAGTCCCACCTGTTAAGTCACTGAGGGTTGAGGAATGCTTCCTTCAGCTTACCATGACTAATGCAAGCAGTTATCCACACACTGGTCTGCAGAAAGACCTTCATTCTCATCCCTGAAGCCTTAGTGGATAGGGACATTGTTTGTGCTTCACTTGGTCTCATTCATTTCCTTCTCACTTCTGGAATTCGAGCAGAAACTTTAGGTATATCAATATTATAATACAATTTGGATTAAAAAATACTTAAAAGGTACTCATCTTATCATGTTTGTGGCCACAGTGATCTTCACAGCATTGCAGAATTTAAAAAGCCAGAAAGTCTGTTAGTAATCATCTTGTCTCCTTATTGAATAGATGAGGAAACCTTGGCCCTTAAAGTTTCAGTGATTTTCTAAATTTTTCTAGTGAAACTCAGCAGTTGAATTGGGACTTGAATCAAATATAGCACTGAGCTCAGCCCTTAGGCTAGTGCCTGGTGTACAAGATTTGTGAGAAAGTTGTCAAATGAATGGATGAATGATGCACTCATCCTTCAATGTCCAGCTCAATGCCACCTTCTTCATGGAGCCTTTCTTAAAAGCCACCATTTCCAATTAACCTCCCCCATCCTCTCTGTTCCTGAAAGATGGTATTGATCCCCCGTATAGCATTTAATAAAATCTGCTGAGATGTAAATTTGAATGCATTTCTCCAACCCTAGGTGACAAATAGATTTTATTTCATGTGCCAAGTTAGATTGATTGGTGGTAACGCCTGGATCACAATATTGAAATGGAGAATGAGATCATTGTCCAACTCTGCACCATAAATGATTAGTAATGTCTGCCATGGGAAAAGGATTAAAAAATAATGGCACATCTGCCATGTGTTTACTAATTCAAGTCTATTATTTCATTAGAATAAAAACTCCTTTAGGACAGGCACATGCCTTTTTCCCCCCTTTTTATCTTGTATGGTACTAAGAAGAGTATGTTGTATATAATAAATAAGGGCCTAATATTTGTTGAGTTAAACTCATAATACTGATTTATAAGTGTCTGTAAACTTAAACCTTCCATATATCCCTCTCTTGCTTTTCTTCTTTCTACATATTCTAATATTTTTGAGGGGTTATCTGAGTCTCAAAACAACAACAACAACAACCACCAAAATCTGGGGAACTAGCCAGATGCACTATCTGATGTATTTTTGAAAAATCAGAATACATAAGTTTATGCTCTAGTATCCAATTTACATGCTTTCCTAGGGAAAATGCAAATCACTGGTCAGGGTGTTCTCTCTAAATAATTACTTTACAAGGAAAGAAACTGACTTGGAGGTCCAGGGCTGTGTGAGAAATATGCTGTAATGATGTAAAGTATATACTGACTCTTCACTTAAAAGCAAGAGTAGAAGAAAGCTGGACTGCATTATTCAAGGTGTTCAGGAATTCTAAATGGTGCTTAAGCACTGAGATTTTACTCTTATATCTGCCTTTGAAGGTTAGATCCATATGCCCATTTTTGTAATCCAAATTTAGTACTCAAAGCATTTAAGAAAATGACAATGTGGCTTTGGCCCTCCGTTTGCAACAGTCTATTCAAATATTCCCCCTAGATGCCCCACAGGATTTCAAACTTACCCAGAATAGCACAGAACTCATTCTGACCAGGAAATCTGTGCCCCCACTTCCACTAAAGGGGTGACCAAGCTCTCAGTTATCTAGGGGTAACTAGACTCACATTTTGGGTCTTTCTTTTCTTTTTTAAAAGAAAAATGTTAAAATCATATATTAGTACTCTATTATACATATGTATGTATTTTCAACTGTTTTGAGGTATAATTGACAAATTTTAAATTATTTAAGTAATGTATTTTGTATTTTGGAGGAGGAAATGGCAACCCATTCCAGTATTCGTGCCTGAAAAATCCCATGAACAGAGGACTTTGGGGGGCTAAAGTCCATGGGATCACAAAGAGGCGGACACAGCTGAGAGACTGAGCATGCATTTTGTATCTTCTTTCCTTCTCACATGCCACACCCTCTTTGAAGCTCAGTAAGTCCTATACATTTTGCCTCCAAAGCATGAGACTAAGATCTCTAGAGATGGTCAAATTCAAGACCCATTTCTTCCGCTTAAAAAGTGTAACCTTGTGTAAGACACTCACTGTTCTAGGCCTTCATTTATAAATTTATAAAATGTAAGGAATACCTCATAAATTGGTTCTCCAGGTTTTCAATGATTTAATTAATATAAAGCAGTGACCCTATGCCTTTTACAAGTATCAATAAAACACAAGTATGACTGATAATTGCTTCCATTATTTAAACTTCTTTTATTCACCCAGCCACCACCATTCTTCCTGTCCCATCTTTCTGCATTATCAATCCTTATAGTCAGGACCTCAGGACTTCTCACCTAGTATCTCACACTTTCTTCTTCTCTGGTCCCTCACCTCAAGACTGATGCTCCAGTGCATTATTTACACTGGTTTCATTCTTATCTTGCTGGTGCTTAGCTCTGGCCACATCACCTGCCATTCAAACACCTTTTATGCCTCCTCTCTCATGTCTCCTGTTTCTCAGCTTATAGGGCCCCCCAGAGTAGGAAGGGACATTCCACAGAAAACTGCACTTCTTTACTCTTGGAACTGCCTCAGCAAGAGTACTGCCTCAGGTAATCACTCCTTCTTAGAGTGACCTCAAATACTTGGGGAAATCAAACTCAGGATTATAATCCAGGTCAAATCTCGGTTCCTTGAATGGAATAGAGGCAAGGGTCAGAGTCCAAATATAAAAAGATGCACTTCACTAGAAGTGTGTGTGTGTGTGTTTGGGAATGGTAATAATAAATTACCCATAAAAAAACAGTTTCTTGATTTAGCATCCACTTATCATTCATAGGTCCCATGAGATCCCAAAGTTCATGGCAGAAGAAATGGATTAAAGCTCATGCAAGAGCCAAAAATGTCTTCAAAACTCACAACTTCAGCCTAAGTCACAAGGGCAGAGTTTGTAGGACACAGCCTAATGGTAGTAATTTGAATTTCACTAGGATGTTCTTGACCTATTACCTGTCTTTTAGGGACTTTGGTGCTGGTAGCAACTAGTATGGAATTCATGGTTTTGGAGTCCTAGTCAAGGGGATTTCTAATTCATCACAAGCAACACAAGCATTTTCTTAATTCAATTCAGAGAACAGTCCTGGACCACTTCCTTGCTCATAGCCACAGCACAAGGCCTGGGATATAAAGATAAGTAAGGGTCAATCTTTGTCCTTGAAGCATTAAAACTTATAGGAGAGGCAGACACATAAATAATAAAGATAGGACATGAAACGTGCTATAAGAAGAACATTTAAATTTCTGTGGAAGCATAAATGAGAAAGCAATTAATTCTATGAGGAAGGTTATACTTTCCAGGAAAATTAATCAGAATGCATGAAGACAGAGAAGTGAAAATGCAGAGTGTCTAAGAACATTAATTTAGCCTACACATGGGGATGGGATACTTGAGGCCAGGTAGTATGGGGAGAGATTGTGACTAAAACTTAAAAGAGGAATGATGAGTTAACTAGACCAGACTGATATGGATTATATGTGAGTTTCTGCTTTATTCTGCAGATCTGTCTAGGCTATCCAGCCCTAGAGAACTCTGCCATTAACTATGGGAGTCTTAGATATTTTTTACGTAGGAAGTGATGTGGTCAGGTCTACACCTCAGAAAGATAATACTGGTGGCAGAGTAACCGTGAACTGAGATCATATAGTGGATTCTTGTACTAACTGAAAAGTTGATGAAAGCCAAGGGAAGGGATGTAATAATGAGTAGGAAGAAGAGAAATAATGTGAGAGAAGTTTCAGCGGTATCAGTGCAAACACTTGGTAGTTGATTGGCTGGGAGAAATATATCAAGGACAACTGAAATTTTTAATGTTGACAGTTGGGTTGGGGAGATGAAGGTAATATAAACTACATAATATGACCCAGCAATCCCACTTCTGGGCATACACACCAAGGAAACCAGATCTGAAAGAGACATGTGCACCCCGATGTTCATCACAGCACTGTTTATAATAGCCAGGACATGGAAGCAACCTAGATGCCCATTAGCAGACGAATGGATAAGGAAGCTGTGGTACATATACACCATGGAATATTACTCAGCCATTAAAAAGAATTCATTTGAATCAGTTCTAATGAGATGGATGAAACTGGAGCCCTTTATACAGAGTGAAGTAAGCCAGAAAGATAAAGACCATTACAGTATATTAACACATATATATGGAATTTAGAAAGATGGTAATGATAACCCTATATGCAAAACAGAAAAAGAGACACAGATGTACAGAACAGACTTTTGGACTCTGTGGGAGAAGGCGAGGGTGGGATGTTTTGAGAGAACAGCATTGAAACATGTATATTATCTAGGGTGAAACAGATCACCAGCCCAGGTTGGATGCATGAGGTAAGTGCTCGGGCCTGGTGCACTGGGAAGACCCAGAGGGATCGGGTAGAGAGGGAGGTGGGAGGGGGGATCGGGATGGGGAATACATGTAAATCCATGGCTGATTCATGTCAATGTATGACAAAAACCACTACAATATTGTAAAGTAATTAGCCTCCAACTAATAAAAATAAATGAAAAAAAGAAGAAAAAGAAAAAGTTAGAGAAAAAGTAAAAAAAAAAAAAAAAAAAAATAAACTACATAATAAAGGTGGACAAATAAGCAAAGTTTAGGAAAGAAGATGCTGGTTTTTTACGTATTGATTTTGAGATTTTGTGTACCTTCTTATCAGAAACATCAGTTGAGCAGCTGGAAATGGGAAATGTGGAAATGGGTTAGGTCTTGAAATGCATATTTAACATAAAGGTTTAGCATAAAGGAGGCTTTTGAAAAGACAGGGTGATGAAGGTGATTTGAAAGAAAGAGTAGGTAGAGGAAGAAGAGAAGCAAATTTTGGGGGCAGAATTCTGAGAAGTTCAGCTTTTCAATGATGGGCATTTTTTTCTCTGCTTCTTTAATCATTTCTTCCCTTGACTGAGAACTTCACCCATGGATCCCTGCATCTCTTTATTGACTTGGCATACATCTTGAATTTCATGCAATATTTTATTTCAAAACATGTTAGAGCTATTTTGTGAAAAGTCTGTAAAAAGCCTATTTCCCAGTCTTCTATGAAAAGGCTGGTAAAATCTTAGGTGGTAGATTTGGAACAAGACATGAGTTGAGCCACGATTCCCAGACAAATGGGCCAAATCCACAGGCATCACTGTTAAATATACATAAACAGTGCCAGGTACGTGGTGTGAACACACAAACAGCGATTCTTTGACTTGCTGCACATGAAATACCATCATCAGGCACCACTGCCGTCTGCTCAGAGGTGACTTGTCCACAAACCTGCCCAGCACTGGACAACAATGGAAGTGGAGGAGGTTGCTGGGCTGGTTTTTCCTTGGACAAAAGACTGATTCTTAGGACTGTGAAGGGAGAGACTGCCCTCCAGCAAAAGCCTGGGGCCTAAACTGGCCACTTTACTAGTATTCAGGAAATCCCAAAAGCCTGCAGGGACTTTGAAGAGAAGGGAATATTCACAATTGAGATGAGGAAGCATCTTTAGGGGGGAAAGAATCTGAGAATTTCACATCAGTAAAGAGAAAGCACAGTTAATACCCATAATAACTCAAAATTTTGTTACAAGAGAATAAAATATCCTATCTCCCTGTGCATGTATGCTCAGTTGTATCAAACTCTTTGCAAACCCCTGGACTGTAGCCCACCAGTCATCTCTGTCCACGGGATTCTCCAGGCAAGAATACTGGAGTAGGTTGCCATTCCCTTTTCCATGGGATCTTCCCAACCCAAGGATCCAACCTGTGTCTCCTACATTGGCAGGCAGATTCTTTACCACTGAGCCACCTAGGAAGTCCATCTCCCTGTGGCCTGGACCTCAACCCGGCACTCTGAAATGTCTTATGTTTTGGGGCTCTGAAAGAGGCTGGTACTCATTCGCAAGTTAGAATATTTTGAAAAACAGCCAAATAGTGAATCCAACGCAAGCAAACATCCACCTTTTTCTAATGGTGCTGGGTGGGGGTACAGAGGTGGGAGCACCCTGCAGTGGTATTTCATGTGCCTCCTGCCAAAAGCCACAGGCTTTTCTTTCTCATTTATTTTAAATCATCCTCTCCAAACTCACCTCATAGTTCAGATTGCCAAAGCTCTTAAGTTCTAGCAGTCTGCTTTCCTTTTCTCACACCCTTCTAAAACATATTGTGGTGTCTGATCTAATGCCAAGACTGACCACTGGGGAAATTTAGAAATAGAGCCACTCCGTATTTTGTAACCAGAAGGGAAGAGGGGGAATATATAATTTCAACAGTGCTGCCTACCCAGACCATTTCATCTGGTTATTGTGGATTCTCTGTACTTCCACAAAAATATGTGAAAGTAGGAAGGAAAAGAAAGAAAGCATCCAAAAATCCCATCCATAATCCTATAAGCCTGAAGCAACCATTGTTGTTGTATCTTGTCATGATTTCTTTCCAGTCATTTCAATGTATATTTCTAATGTGGTTCAAGTTTGCTGATTTTCATTGGTAGATACACACCTTCCTAAAGGTTTAACCTAATCATTTGCATTTTCTTCTCCTAACAGTTAGATATCCTTGGTTTGCAGATGGTTTCATAGATGGGATCCAAAGAGGTTAGAGAAGTCACACATAGTGGATAGTCAGGCTGGAATATGAACCCAGTTTCCCTCGCTTCCTATCTCCAATCTTTCTCCCTATAAACATAGCTACAAAATCGTGTTGCTGGATTTATTCAGAAGGTTAAGCTGCCTAAATTTCAACTGTGTTAGTGAATAAGGCAGCCTGACCAGATTAGTATCCACAGGTGCTGAGCTGCAATAATAAAATTCTGGCTTCCTTGATCCCTGAAAACTTTGTTGCAGAATAGTATTCTAAGCTTTCTTAAAATAATTAATCTACCTTGCTCAAATATCCAATTTTCTACCAATGAATTGCTGAAATGCTTTCACTGTATTCTGATACAAACTGAATAATAGATGACTTTTCATCTTGAAAATAGATGGAAAATAGATAGCTGGTGGGCTTTATGAAGAGAAGTGTGTTTTCCTTGCCTTATGAGCTCTTATACGATCTTAGTTTTAGACCCTGTTGTTTATTTTTTCAATCTACTAGTATGGTTGACCTGTGTTTGACACCTTGATCTTTGCTGCTGTCTCTCTGCTAAGCAATGTTTTCTTGGAATTAATGCAAAATTAAAAAGGGATTTCAAAGTCATAAATAAAATTTACTGATTTATTTTTCAGAAGTAAAAAAATGCTTCCAGACAAGACAAGATGTCCTGTTCCAAATTCTAGTCTAGTCCACATTTTTGTAATTGAGTTATGACTCTACAAGAGCTGAATTTTGTGATGGGAAATTCAGAAACCACTTTTCTATAACATATATCTCACATATGTTATTCAGAAAAAAAGTTAATTACCTAGTTCCTCCCCGGAATGTCATAGAAGTACTCATCATCACTCATTAGAATTGTTGAAAACCACTGATGAGACCATAAGCACTTCCAAACCCTTTTCCTGTTCTGGCTCGAAGTTTCTGCATTGAAGTTCTCAGTTGCAGCTAAAAATGTGCCTTCCATCATTCATCACCTAATTTGTGTCTACCAGAAAAGATTGTATCTCTTGACAACAAACTCTCTTTTGGACAGGATATGCTAAAAAAGGGATCTTGAAGTACTTTACCTTTTTATTTTCCTTTCATTATGAGTCCATACACTAGGTTAGAAATTATCCCAGAATCATTAGTTCATTCAAATTCTGCTCCAGATAAAACAAATCAAACTTGTACCTATGGCTTGTAACCATTGTGTCTCAATTTTTAAAACTGACTCAGCTTAGCTCTATGACCAAAATATTGCATGTAAATTTGTACATAAGAAATTACATATATACATTTAAAAACAAAGCGTTATTTTCTCTGCTGCTGCTACTGCTGCTAAGTCGCTTCAGTAGTGTCTGACTCTTTGTGACCCCATGGACTGTAGCCCACCAGGCTCCTCTGTCCATAGAATTCTCCAGGCAAGAATACTGGAGTGGGTTGCCATTCTCTTCTCCAGGGGATCTTCCTGACCCAGGGATTGAACCCAAGTCTCCTGCATTGCAGGAAGACTCTTTACCACTGAGCCACCAGGGAAGCCCTCTAATTTTGTCTAAGTATGAAAATAATAAGTTTAACTATAAAATAGTTGACAAATATAGAATACATTTTTAAAAAAACAAGAATTCTAGCATCTGTAAAAGACCTGCTAATATTTTATGTGCTTCTAGCTTTTGTTATGTGTTTATGCACATGATACTGAATGCACATTTTTAGATAGTATCATATAAGCATTTTTTCCCATTTATTTTTATTAGTTGGAGGCTAATTACTTTACAATCTTGTAGTGGTTTTTGTCATACATTGACATGAATCAGCCATGGATTTACATGTATTCCCCATCCCGATCCCGCCTCCCACCTCCCTCTCTACCCGATCCCTCTGGGTCTTCCCAGTGCACCAGGCCCGAGCACTTGTCTCATGCATCCAACCTGGGCTGGTGATCTGTTTCACCCTAGATAATATACATGTTTCGATGCTGTTCTCTTGAAACATCCCACCCTCGCCTTCTCCCACAGAGTCCAAAAGTCTGTTCTGTACATCTGTGTCTCTTTTTCTGTTTTGCATATAGGGTTATCGTTACCATCTTTCTAAATATAAGCATTTTTATGTCTTTAAAATGCTATAGACAATTGTTGATGGCTTAATCAAGTGCATGATTTACTTAGCTATTTTCTTCTTTTACTGGCTACTTAAGTTGGTTTTGGACATTAGCTATAATTGAGATTTTTTTAAATTTAGAACTAAATATAGAATTTGTTAGATGTTTATGATCAGATTTATCTATATCAATGAAAAGTTGGATAATATTCACTTGTTCAATAGTAAGAAACATTGAATTGAGAGAATTATTTTGTTTCATGTTGTTTGGGTTATTGTCCTTCTCAGTAGACAATGGTTTATAAATGGATTTGAGGTCAAACCTGTCTTGAATTCTTCTCTTGATTCAGATATTGATCCTCAAGAAATAGGGCTGGTGCACTGGGAAGACCCAGAGCGATGGGATGGGGAGGAAGGCGGGAGGGGGGATGGGGATGGGGAACACATGTAAATCCATGGCTGATTCATGTCAATGTATGGCAAAACCCACTATAATATTGTAAAGTAATTAGCCTCCAACTAATAAAAATAAATGAAAAAAAAAAGAAATTAGCTATGTAACTTTAAATAGGTTTTTATGGTTCTACAATATCTGAACCCTTTTTATGAAATGGAGTTAATAATACTTATTTGATAGGAGAGTTGTGACAATTCAGGAGACAAGCTTGTAATGGGGCTTAGCATTAGGAGTGGTGAGCAAGACAGATATGGAAGCAGTATAAAGCAGCAGGGTCAGTGGTCAGGTAGAATGAGTACTGGCTCTGACAGGGCTACATAAGAGAAGCACCTAAATCAGACAGGAAGGATGGGGCAGGGATCAGATCAGGAAAGACTATTTGGTGGCTAAAACCAGGAATAATAATGGAAGTTTTTGTTTTCTAAAGGGCCAAACAATTTTATAAGGAAAGGTCTTAGGAAAAGATAAGGCTGTAATAATCAGGCTGCAATATTTGGGGCCTGGGTTCAGTAGGAGTGCCACCCACAGGATATAATAATCTCTAGGAATCAAGGCTCCAGATGAAGGGATTAATAGACACTAATCCTACTTGTTGGACCATCTCTTCTTGTGCCTCCTGTAGAAAAATAGAAGAAAATTCGGACATATAGTCCTAAGACCTGAATATAACTACTTTCATATTTTTATATTTGAAAATATAGGGGAAATTTTTTTATGCATGATTGCTTGGATCTGATATGGTCATTCTGTGTCTATAATTTAGTGTCTTTTTATTCACAACTTCATGTTATGCTGGAAACATCTTCCCATATTCTTATCAACTCTGTAGGAACATAATTTTTAATTTTTGCATAATAGTAAAACATATTTAATGTACTTAATCTCCTCCTGTTTAGCTTCTAAGTCTAATAAAATTGTTTTCTAGTATTCATAGTGGTAAGGCAAGCTTTATCATCTTTATTCCTATTTTACCATAAATCCTTTGGACAGATACTATGGACCCAAATTACTGTGTTAATGGGAAATAAGATTATACTCAGCTCCTTCAGGGTCCTGCCTCACACACACTTTGCCAGGTCTCTCACTATACCTGTGGCTGAGACGTCCAGCTCATTTTCTGCTGACAATGTTTCACCATAAAGGCACTGCGCACCTTTGCCTTTCTTCCTTCAGTCACAGGCGACTGCTCTTGGCCTGTGCACACGTGAAGCTCTGCAGTGTTGGGGAGAGAGTAACCCCCATGGCAACTCTTGATTGACCAAATTTGCTGTAGGGTGATGTTATGATAAATGTACCCAATACTTTTGGATGACAATTTAGGGTAGCATTTTGTATGCTTCTCAGAAATTTCCAACAGAACTGATTCCCACTAACCTTGCTGCTGCTTCTAGAGCCTGGCTTTTCCTATTTCTCTCACTCTGAGTGAGTACTCCTTTATTTTTATTCCTTGGAATCACTTTTCTGCACCTGAGTTCTTATCAAGCTCTGCTTCAGGGGAAACCTAAGCTAAGGCATAACTTTTTAAGGATCATAATGCATGCATGCTGAAGAACTGCTTTCCAAAATGCTCATCATTCCCCATAGCTTTACTCTAGTAAAATCTGATTAGCTTCTTCTGAGGGTGAAGCTCCTAAATTAAAGCTGTACTTTGAGTAAGAACTGAACAATAATGCCTTTCTAACACCATCCAAGTACCAACAATAATGATTTGTTCTTTTCAAGTTGAGTTGCTCTAAAAACAATGTGAGCCAGGACAAGTAATACATTAGGAGCTCTTCCTCCACCAGAAGACTGTCAGCAGAGAGTTTGTTGCCATATGCCCAGAGCCCAATGCCTTGAGGAGACAAAGCACAGTGCCTTTGCAAGCATGGGGGTCTCAGCAACCTGACCTGCCATCTGCTTTGAATTTTTGAATGTTACGTTTCATCCTGGCCCTGCTTCAGTCCTGGAGGCCAGCATCCCACAGAAGACCAAATACAGATCCCAGGGTTTTGCTCCTTTTACACATGGTCCAGATGATTCCGGGGACTCGCTCTGGCAGTATCCTGCTTTGGGGATTCCCAGTGTTATTTCATCCACATCTTCCTAATCCAGGATTTCTGCTCACTCCTAACTCAGCACACCTTCTGTTATTGACATCAGTTTGATTGGAATTGTAGTCATCTATATGAAATACAGTAACTAAGCCCTAAGCTAAAAGACTACTTTAAAAGATGTCCAGAGGATGTTAAACAGACAATGATGGAACAGAGATATGGATCTGGGTGAAAAATTAAGTCATGGGGAGGCTAGGGTTGAAAATTATAGGATCCCAGGCATGGAGTCTCTTTGATGTTCTCTTCATCAGTTAGATGTCAAGCTTTGTTCACCAAAGCCCATTTAGGTTTGAGCGTAAGAAGCACAAGACCTGTATTTCTAGAAGTGTCTAAAATGTCCTGGAAGATAGCTAAAAATTACATGTGATATGCTTTACATTTTACTGAATAAAAGGCTCTACTTAATTCACATTTCACTGTACTCACCAAGATGAAAAATCTGAATTCTTTCACTCTTGCTTCATTCATTCACCCATTCATTTAATGGCTATTCAGGAGAGTATAAAGAGACCACTTTCTTTATAGAGATGTCTCTCATCCTATAAAGCTGCAGGCATGTGGCCTTGCTGGGACCCAATGACAATGAACTATTTTTCATCAGAACTTAAAGCTGTTTCTTTATCTAGAGATCCAACTCTTGTCTTGCACAAAATGCACTTGCACATAATCTGCTTATGTATTTTGGAGATAACAATGTTATTTATTCTTCCAATGTTACCTAGAGTCCATATCATTCATCATAGCTTGCAAATATATGTAATTTTTTTTCTAATGACTTTCATCTAATTTTTTCAAGCTTCTTTTCATCCAGTGAGTAATAAACTAGAAAGAGACAGTTTCAGTTGTCATTCTGTATTGTGTAATCTCTAATCTAGGATGTTCTCTGCTGCCTGTGGCATTCATACTATCATTAACTCATTTACAATAAATAGCAAGTATTAATTGAATGTTTTGCTAGACAGAATACAACAGTGAAGAAAATAAATGTGGTCCCTGCTCTCATAGAATTTATGATCAGTTTTAGACATACCTAACTCTGGGTTTAGGAGGGACCAGTAGAGTTGGGAGGGGAAGTTAGAATTAACATTTAAACTTGGGAATGCTCATTCTCCTAAACCCACGGACAAATTGTCAAGGGACTGAAACTCCAGTGAGTTCCAGAAAGAATATGATGGTTTCTAGTCATGTAGGGGAGAAAGAATAGGGTTTTTTTTTTTTCCAATTTCTATGACCTTGGCCAATCACTTCATCACCATGAATCTCACTTTGTCTCAAGCATAAAATGAGGAAGGTACCAATTCTTATTTCATAGAATTGTGAATATTAAATGATTAAATACATGTAAAGCACTGGAACAGTTAATGGCATTTAACAGGCACTCAGAAATATTAGCTATTGCTATTGTTGGTGATGTAACCTTGAGAGGTCAACACTTTGGATTCAGGTATGCAATTATCATTCATGAACTTTGTTTAGAGGTAATATGCTATTGGCTCTTTAGTTCAGCTAACTGACAAGCAGAATACTAATGAGAGAGGATAGGACCCTGAATAGAAGCAGTTCTGGGGACTGGGGAAGGTAAGTGATAAGGTAAGGTCTTGTGAGAAAAAAGCATCTATCTCAAAGCTGTTAAGTAAGACCTCCTAGAAGAGGTGACATATAAATTGATCTGAGAGAATAAGGAAGATTTAGCCATGAAGAAAGGGAGATTATAACCATTAGGAAGAAGAGTAAATTGTTCGAGGAACAGCAAATAATTTTTTTCCTTGGGGTATAAATGAGTAAGGTGAAAGAGGATACTAGAGAGGAAAACAGGGCCACATTTGTAGAACCTATTTTGAAAACGACTAGTTAGGGAAGGCAACTAATAACAACAATTCCATAATGTTAATGGGTTAATCCAATAGAAGTTTTCTTCTTGGTAAGTTAACTGTTTAATGCAGATATTTCATGTGAGAACCTCCAGGGTTCCAGGGATCTGTAATCCCTCAATTTTGTTGCTACATCATCTTAGATATCTCAAGTATTGGAGTCTTCAGCTGAATCCTTGCATCTGGTCTAAAGACACAAGGGCAAGAGGGAAGGTCATGTTTTTATTCCTAGGCCTATAAGTGGTAATGATCACTTGAAGTGACATTCCATTAGCCAGACTCGGTCACATGGTCACATCTGATTTGGTGGGAAGCTGAGAATGTAGTCATTTCATGTGTCCAGGATGACACCAGGTAGGTTTTTAGTATATGTGCTGCCAAAGCGAGCACAAACAGGTAGGTTTTGAGGAGTAGTCTCAATCACAACAGTGTACTTTTTTAAAACTGGAAAATGACAGCAGAGATTGAAAATACATTAGTTAGGAGTATGGACTTTAGAATCAGACAGAACTAGTCTTAAATCCTGCATCTGCCATTTACCAAGCCTCAAGTAAATTACTCAGTTTCTCTGGCTTTCAGTTTTTCCACTATAAAGTTGAAATAGCAGTAGTACCCATCTCATAAGTGTATAGAATAAAAATAACCTAATGTAACTACCAGTTTATTGAATGTTTTCCATATTCCATGCTCCAAGATGGCTCATAGGGATACATTTTCTCACTTGTTCTGCTCAAAAACCCATAGAATCAATAGCTCTGTGGACTCAAAGATGGAGCAATAGTGTATTTCCAGAAGACTGCTAGAAAGGAAGGAGAGATTTATTTATACAGAGATTTCTTTGGTTCATGCACATGGAGAGTAAATGATCAGTCCTGCAGGGGCAATAGAGTCCTCCAGGTAGAAGAAAAGGCACATACACATTCATTGGTTTATTAACTCAATCAGCAAATATTAATTGAATACCAACCATATGTCAGGCATGATTCTAGAAACTGATGATTCAGCAGTAAACGAAATACACACTTGCCAATATCATGAATCTTACAACCTAATGGGGGAGATAAAAACATAAGCAAATAAATATATAATATCAACTACCAATAAGTGTTAAAGGAAAAAGAGAATATTTTGAACTTATCTGAATAGGTATAGAGGAATGCTTATGATAGCTTTGAAGGAAAAATCAAGTTACAGAGTAAAATAAAATGGCCCTATTTTAAAATAAAAACCTATAACTAAGGATTATGTATCTGTTTGTATGAGTATGGAAGAAATTGTCGAGGAAAACACACCAGCTTGTTAAAATTAGTTGTTTCAGGATGCCGAAGCTGGTGCAGGGGAGAGTTGTAGAATGTTCAGTTTCTCGAATATATTCTCAAGTAATCTGAGTGGTTGGTAAATTAAATCCAATCATTAAAAATTATGCCTGTGATATTGATTACTTCCTTACTTACTTCAGTCACTCAGTTGTGTCAGACTCTTTGATTCCCCATAGAATGAAGCATGCCAAGCTTCCCTGTCCTTCACTATCTCCTTGAACTCTTGTCCATTGATTCAGTGATGCCATCCAACCATCTTGTCCTCTGTTGTCCCCTTCTCCTCCTGCCTTCAATCTTTCTCAGCATCAGGATCTTTTCTAATGAGTTGGCCCTCTGCATCAGGTGGCCAAAGTATTGGACCTTCAGCTTCAGCATCAGTCCTTCAATGAGTATTCAGGATTGATTTGCTTTAGGATTGACTGGTTTGATCTTCCTGCAGTCAAAGGGACTCTCAAGAGTCTTCTCCAACATCACAGTTCAAAAGCACTAATTGGATGATATCGATGGTCCATCTAAAACAAAATTATGTCACCAATTGTCTTACAAGAACAAGTAGCAGAAGATAAGGACACATTGGGATTTAAGCCAGGGTTCTGGATGCACCCCCAGCACCATATCTGTCAGTAGTTACATTGATCTGAGTAGGACCACTCAGACTACTGGAGTAAGCTCTTTTAGAAGGTGAAAGTGAGTGGTTAGTGTCACTAAGTTCATCCTTCCCACTGTCCTCAGTAAGTCTACCCGTTTCACTATTTCATGAGCATGAAAACAGGAATGTAAAACTGTAATGTAAAATGTAAATGTTTCTTGTGACTTAATTCAGACTTGAATCTCTGCCCTTGATTTCAGAAATATTACAGGATGTATAATAACTAAAAATCAAAGGCTATGATTTCATTTAGACTAATGTAATAGAAATCTCAGATTTGGGGCTTAATCCATGGCAGTTAGCAGCTTCAAGAGCTTTAATGCAGCAATCTATAGATTCAATGCAATCCCTATCAAGCTACCAATGGTATTTTTCACAGAACTAGACCAAAGAATTTCACAATTTGTATGGAAATACAAAAAACCTCGAATAGCCAAAGTAATCTTGAGAAAGAAGAATGGAACTGGAGGAATCAACCTGCCTGACTTCAGACTCTACTACAAAGCCACAGTCATCAAGACAGTGTGGTACTGGCACAAAGACAGAAATATAGACCAATGGAACAGAATAGAAAGCCCAGAGATAAATCCACGAACCTATGGACACCTTATCTTTGACAAAGGAGGCAAAGATATACAATGGAAAAAAGACAACCTCTTTAACAAGTGGTGCTGGGAAAACTGGTCAACCACTTGTAAAAGAATGAAACTAGAACACTTTCTAACACCATACACAAAAATAAACTCAAAATGGATTAAAGATCTAAATGTAAGACCAGAAACTATAAAACTCCTAGAGGAGAACATAGGCAAAACACTCTCCGACATAAATCACAGCAAGATCCTCTATGACCCACCTCCCAGAATATTGGAAATAAAAGCAAAACTAAACAAATGGGATCTAATGAAACTTAAAAGCTTTTGCACTACAAAGGAAACTATAAGTAAGGTGAAAAGACAGCCGTCAGATTGGGAGAAAATAATAGCAAATGAAGAAACAGACAAAGGATTAATCTCAAAAATATACAAGCAACTCCTGCAGCTCAATTCCAGAAAAATAAATGACCCAATCAAAAAATGGGCCAGAGAACTAAACAGACATTTCTCCAAAGAAGACATACAGATGGCTAACAAACACATGAAAAGGTGCTCAACATCACTCATTATTAGAGAAATGCAAATCAAAACCACAATGAGGTACCATTACACGCCAGTCAGGATGGCTGCTATCCAAAAGTCTACAAGCAATAAATGCTGGAGAGGGTGTGGAGAAAAGGGAACCCTCTTACACTGTTGGTGGGAATGCAAACTAGTACAGCCACTATGGAAAACAGTGTGGAGATTTCTTAAAAAACTGGAAATAGAACTGCCATATGACCCAGCAATACCACTTCTGGGCATACACACTGAGGAAACCAGATCTGAAAGAGACACGTGCACCCCAATGTTCATCGCAGCACTGTTTATAATAGCCAGGACATGGAAGCAACCTAGATGCCCATCAGCAGATGAATGGATAAGGAAGCTGTGGTACATATACACCATGGAATATTACTCAGCTGTCAAAAAGAATTCATTTGAACCAGTCCTAATGAGATGGATGAAACTGGAGCCCCTTATACAGAGTGAAGTAAGCCAGAAAGATAAAGAACATTATAGCATACTAACACATATATATGGAATTTAGAAAGATGGTAACGATAACCCTATATGCAAAACAGAAAAAGAGACACAGAAATACAGAACAGACTTTTGAACTTTGTGGGAGAAGGTGAGGGTGGGATGTTTCAAAAGAACAGCATGTATACTATCTATGGTGAAACAGATCACCAGCCCAGGTGGGATGCATGAGACAAGTGCTCGGGCCTGGTACACTGGGAAGACCCAGAGGAATCGGGTGGAGAGGGAGGTGGGAGGGGGGATCGGGATGGGGAATAAGTGTAAATCTATGGCTGATTCATATCAATGTATGACAAAACCCACTGAAATGTTGTGAAGTAATTAGCCTCCAACTAATAAAAAAATTAAAAAAAAAAAATCTGGAAAAAAAAAAAAAAGAGCTTTAATGCAGGGGTCCCCAAGCTCTGGGGTCTGATGGCTGATGATTTGAGATGGTGCTGATGCAATTATAATAGAAATAAAGTGCACAATAAATGTAAAGTGCTTGAGTCATCGCCCCTCAACCCACCCATTCTTGATATGCGGAAAATTGTCCTCCATGAAACCATTCCCTGGTACCAAAAAGTTGGGGGCTGTTGCTTTAAAGTACAAATCACAAAATGTAGTTATGAGAATAAAATGAGATATATAGGGTCAGTTGAGCATATAATACATACTAATGACTGCACATATTTATTGAATGTTTACTACATGCCAGATAATATGCTAAGTGCTTGGCATGAGCTAGGTGTACTTATTAAATAATGCACAAATCAGTTAAGTAACTAGGTTTCTAACTTATATAAGTGGTCAGACTATATATACTACACTATACTGACTCAGATAATTAGCAAGTCACTACATACTTTTTTGTTGTTTTATATTGTTGTTACTGTTATTGCAGGATTAGTCTAAATCTAACACATCTATTCTTACTTGATCATGTAGATTTTTGTCTCTGTGGGGATTTTACTTGTTCCATCAACTATTCCTTCCTTTCCACTGTCACAGTGCACACAATAATAGAGACAGCAAGCCTTGGAGTAGGGCTCCAAATGTTCTCTCTTAACCAGCATTATAACCTTATAAAACAGGAAATGTTTCTCCATTTCTTAAATAGAGAACTGTGGCTTAGAGAGTCACATGGCCAGTGTTACAATGCCAATAATTACATCTCATTCAAATCCACATTAGCTTTACACTTCTTCATAGATGTCTGGATTTGGAATGCCACTCCTAGAATTAAATATATTAAGCCTGCATTTCCTAAAATGTGGGCTGAGGTACCACAGGGTACTGCAACTAACTCACAAAAGCTTTTCTCTTTTAAAAAATTTTCAAGAAAAGTTCAGTGATATTCAATGTCTTTCAGACATCATGTGAATTACTAGCTCTGGATAGTTCAGAATTTCAACATGGAATCATACTACATTCCTTCCAATGATGTCACACCTCTGCAAAGCTAGTATTTTTATTTAAAATAAGCACCAGGTGTGTGGGAGGAACGGAGAAAGCAATGGCACCCCACTCCAGTACTCTTGCCTGGAAAATCCCATGGACGGAGGAGCCTGGTAGGCTGCAGTCCATGGGGTCGCGAAGAGTCAGACATGACTAAGCGACTTCACTTTCACTTTTCACTTTTATGCATTGGAGAAGGAAATGGCAACCCACTCCAGTGTTCTTGCCTGGAGAATCCCAGGGATGGGGTCGCACAGAGTCAGACACGACTGAAGTGACTTAGCAGCAGCAGCAGTGTGGGAGGAAGAGCTATGTAGGAACTCTGTATTTCCTACACAGTTTTACCATGATGATGGCAGTCTAACAAACCTTCATGTTACAAGTTACTCCAGAGAATTCAGAAGGATCCAAGCAAGGGTTTAAAGGCAATAAACTCTATCTTGAAGAAGTATTTCTTGCGGGATTTTCTATTTTGAAAAGTATCATAGCACCTCCCCAAAATATAACAAGAAATTGGGATATTTTGAGTGCAACAAGGCCAGGCAAGGGGTGTCAGTCAAGTCAATGCATCTCATATATAGTTCAGGGCCTAACACATAGTATCCACTCAACAGATGTTTATATAATTGAAAGTATATCCATAACATTCAGTATTGATCATCTTTCCAAGGAAAGGAGGACCCTTAAAAGAGAGCATAGCATATTTTCCTGAGATAGCTTGAAAAAGGCACATTACCCATTTGAGTTTCTAACCCACTCTTTAGGTTCCAAATAAGTTATTGAAATCTTCTTTGTCAATATTGTTTAATTACCATGGAACCTCTAATCCAGGCCAGAAATTCCTCACTGCCCACATTTCTTTCTACTTCAGAATGCGTATCTAATAGCAACCAATTACTTTTCCTATTTTCTCACTTGGAATCTGTTTGGGGAGTTGGGAATTGCTATCTAGCAAAATCGGGAACATCTGTGATGAAGGGTAGCTTAGTGGGGAGAGTTAGCAGGCTAGACAGATTTCTTGCAAAGTACAGCTCTTTTTTTTTTTTTTTTCTACAAAGACTGCTTTGGAACAGTTACTCATAAGGCCATCTCTGATTTTTCAAATATCTTTCTCTCTCTTCCTTCCCGCCTTTTTTCTCTAAGTGGGAAAAGGGAGTTTGTGTTCAAGAGGTCAACTGACTTAGAGAAACCATTCCAGTCTTCTGAAAAGTTTCCGTTTCAAACCCATAAAAAATAATTCCAAAGGAATAACCCCAACTCTGCTTTGCTTCCAGGTATGGCTTTGATTTTCATGTTGGCATGCATTGAGCAGTTACTATTTTAACCGGTCTTCCAAGAAGCTGGGCCCAGCGCCCGAACACTGGGACTTTTTCACATTTGGCCATAACAGAGCTGATGCTGGAGCTTCAGGAGATTGGAAACCACATTCATACTTACACTCATCCTTAAGCTACATGGCTATCAGTCTTCCATCACATTCAGAAACACAATTTCGTACTTGGAAAACATAGCCGAGATGGAATGGTGCTGGATGACTCTAGGGAAGGCAAATGATCCTTTAAAATGTATTAAATACTTTGTTTTGGATTGTTTTCCCTTATGTTTTTTGAACAAAAATCTATGCTGTGTTCTTTGGCTCAACTGGTACCTTGATACATCTGCATTTTTCAGAAAAGGCAAGTTCAAGGGTGAGAAAGATGGTTTTGGGGGAGAGCACTAATTTGTTGTTGTTGAACAGCTTCTCTGCTCTTCAAGCAGACAACAAAAGTGTTGTGATTTGGTTTAGGGAACTGGTGATGAATTATTCATACCACTAATGATAACTCTGAATCTTCCTGTGGAATGCTGTGGCTTCATTTTCTTCTTTGTAAAAGATGAAACCACTTCTGTAGACATGGCTGACCCACCTGCATGCTTGAGGCAATCAGGTGTGATGTTTTCCTGACACAGATCCCTTTCCTCCCATTCTCCAGGCTATAGTTTTAAAATAGATATCTCAGGATAGTTGGCCTTCTTTTGTATGATAGACATAATTTCTGAAATGAATTCACCATGTTGAGGGAGAGGAAAGTCCCCCAGAAGCTCCTTATGATCAAGGACCTGACACTCTGGATCACATTAATATCTAAATTGCCAGCTGAGGTACATAAACCTTTGAAACAGTAGAAATTTTAGAAGCTTAGGTAATAATTAGGAGGCTAAGCTATTGAGGCGAAACTCTGTAAAATAGTCTTACTGAGAATTTACTCTATGCTAAGTACTTGGTATATATTATCTTATTTAACTCATAACAGCCTTATTTTGCTAAAGAGGAAACTGAGTCTTAAATAGGCTAAATAATTTTTCTCAGTGACACTTCGGTATTAAGTGGTAAAACTGAAAGGTGAATCAGGAATATTACTCCAAACCCCATGCTGTTATCCATACATCTGTTTCTTAAGTCCTATTACATAGCAAGTAGGATGTTAAGTGTTGGGAGTATAAAAGCAAATAAGTCATTGCTTCTGCCCTTGGGTGTTTTATATTTTTGACTCATATCTTTTGATTATATTATTTGTTCACTGGAAGAACATGAACTGAGTGTCCATTAGTAAGCTGTACCAGCTTCTATGTGGTGCAATGACTCTATTGTCAGAAATAAAATCTGGGGCATGCCATCAACATGGAACCTGAATACTGAGTTGAGATATAATGGGATGGAATATTTGAGTTTGGATGTTTTGACCCTGTGAAAAGGAAGACAGAAAAGGGGGGAAGATAGGAAAGGGGGCAGTTAGCCATCAAGGAAGGAGAAGTTTCTCTATGTTGTGAGTCTGTTTCTGTTTTGTAAATATGTTCATTTTAGAGAATGAACTTGTGGTTACCAGGAGGGCGACAGAGGGAGGGAGTTATAGTTAGTGAGTTTGGGACTGACATGTACTCACTGCTATATTTAAAATGGATAACCAACAAGGACCTACTACATAGCACAAGGAATCCTGCTTAATGCTATGTAACAACCTAATTGGGAAAAGAATTTGAAGAAGAATAGATACATGTATATGTATAACTGAATATATTTGTTGTACAATCAAAACTAACACAACATTGTTAATCAGCTATGCTCCAATATAAAATAAAAAGTTAAAAAAGAAAAGAGAGGCTTCTGAAATTGAAGGAATGATTGCCTTTATGGTTTCCATTCTGAAGAAAAGTAGGCCATGTCCAAGTGAGACAGTTTTTGTCAATTTCTGGCAGCATCATGGAGAAAAGAAGATCTTCATTTGGACTCAAGATTGGTGAGCAGAAAAGCTGGAGGAGAGTAGAAGTCAAAGCTCTGCCAATGACTTTCCCTGCTAGAAATCCGGCAGTTAGTGGGCATGGATCTAAGGAGGAAATAAGCATGGGGACTTCCTTCTCCTCTGCCTGGAGCATCGGTAGGGTGGGCTCCCCCAGGAGGGAAGCAGGGAGAGTGTGATGTTAAGACTTACAACAACCATCTATACTCATTACCATGTCTAGCGGCAAGAGATGGCAATATCTATGCCATTCTGGCATTGCTTGTGATATTTTTAACAGGCAACATTTTTGTAGAGACACTGTTACTCATGCAAAGCCCTTTGCATAAGTAGGAATTGCTTCTGCCATTTAATAGTCGGAGATGTCACTTTCCTTCATTGTTAAGAATAAATTCTAGGTTCCAATTTTTCATTCTGATTCCTAGAGGGCCTTTCTCGGAAGACAGGACCAAAGCTCTTCTTCAATGAGAGGTCTTCTCCTTGGAGTCTCTGCTGCCCGGTGTGTCATTAGGCAAACTACTTTTTGCAATAGGATGTAGAATATTAGGAGGGAAATATTTCCCTCATTCCCCAAGGAAGGCAGAGAAAATAGAGATTAAAAAATTAGAAGCATTTGTCTAATACATCCCAAGAGGCAATTGGAGGGGAGACAAATTTGCTTCAACTCAAATACAGGCAAATTCAGCTTGAGGTCTTCCTGGTGAGGTTAGGTCTTTGTGAGAAAATTTAGCTCAACTTATAAGACTTTGATCACTTGCTGTGTGCTTGACTCTTTGCAAGTTAACATGGGTGTCAATCAGGATAGAATAGGTTATGTGCAATAAGAAATAATCCTCAAATCTCAGTGCATTAAAACCAAATGCTTATTCACACTCAAGGTATAGAGGTTGACAGCAGAACCTGGCTCCTCGTAATCATTTAGGAATCCATCTTGACACAAACTGCCACAGTCATTACCTGTGACTGAAAAAGGAGACATGACGAGTTATAACACTGGATTTAAAAGGATCTGTCCACAAATGACACACATCACTTCTCTCATTGCCTGGAGAAAGGAAGCAACCTGTAACTTCCAGGAGGTTGGGAAGTGAAATCCCATCATGTGCTTGGAAGGAGAACCAGAAGTATTCAGTGAAAACTCTAAAGATCATCACAAAAGGTGAAACTGATGATGTACCCAAGCCTCTCCCAAAATAAAAAACAGATTAGCCAGAGGATAAAGAAAGGGGAGGTACGCTTTGCTCCAGTTCACTTGCAAGAGAAGAAAACTGAAGTTAGAGAGGGAGGAATGTGTGTAAAAAGTTGATGACTTGATTTTATTTTTCATTAACTTTAGGAGAGCACTAACCAAATCCTCAATTTATTAACCTATTCCTCATTTAGCTGTCATGTATCATAACAGTTACAGTGTAGGTAAGAACTATCCTGGAGGATTTATATGTATCTGTGTTGTGTGTGTTAGTTGCTCAGTCATATCCAACACTTTGCGATCCCATGAACTGTATGTAGCCTGATAGGCTCCTCTGTCCATGGAATTCTTAAGGCAAGAATACTGAAGTGGGCTGCCATTCCCTTTTCCAGGGAATCTTCCCAATCCAGGGACTGAACCTGGGTCTCCTGCATTGCAGGTGCATTCTTTATCATTTGAGCTACCAGGGAAGTCCTCTTATTTCATTTAAAATCTTTATGCACAGTGTACTATTTCTATTTGTATATCTTAATGTCATTATAGACTAATGGATTCCTTTTTCATTCAGTTATTCATTTTTTGATGAGCCAATTATCTCAGATTACATCACATAATTCAGACTATGTATTTTTTTTCAGTCAGCTTCATGTTATATACAATAGCATGTAACTATTTTAAGTAATCCTAATCTCAGTTAAGCAAATAATATCATGGTATTAGAATTTAATAACATGGAAGAGATTTTAATCCTTATTTTCAAGCATGTCTAGAAACTTCAGCTATAGTATATGCAAAATATTGCAACAGGTTTCAAGTATCTAGTCAGAAAATTTTTTCAAGGATAGGAGAAAACTTGAAATGTTCAGATTCTTTGGTTCTAGAAAAACAAATTTCTCATGATACAATTCTAAGCAGTCTTCTCTAGTTAATCATTTTCTGTCTCATCTTCTGTCTGGTTTTACCCTATGATCCAACTCCTCTGTACACCTTCATACCTCTGTGTCTTTGGACATACTATTCCTTCTACTGTGATGCTCAATTTGCTTGTCTTCCTGGAGAAGTCCAACTTTTTCTTTAAAACTTGGTTCAGCCATCACTTTAGGAAGTTTTCACTGAACACTTTTTTTTCTCATATGCTGCCTTCACATATTTCTACCAGGGCAATAACTATGCTCTGCCAAAATTCTTAGTCTCTGAACTCTTACCAGGAAAGGTTGTATTTTTAATCTATAAGTATATTACACATGTTCAGATTTTTAATGTTTCTTGAATGAATAAGTTGAATGAATGCTTATGCTGATGTTATTATAGTACATTATCCCTTTGTTTGGAGGGGGATCTCCATAAATACAAGCTTTCAATTCTAAAAATTCTTCAATCAAAAAGAACACTTAGCCAACAGACTAAAGCAGTTAAGTTCAAGGTGTCTATACAAATGTAAATGCTCAGTCAGGCAATAGAATATGGATTCTCCAGTCAGAAGAATGTCTTAGAAACCTAGTCCTAAAAGGAAATGTGTTATCTTTGTTTAACTTCCTAATATTTTGAGCCTTAGTCATTTTTGTTAAAATGGAGATGATAAGGCAGATATTTTTGTGAGGAAGAAAAGTAACGTATGGAGAAGGAAATGGCAACCCACTCCAGTATTCTCGCCTGGAGGGACAAAGGATCCTGGTGGGCTACTGTTCCTGGGGTCACAAAGAGCCAGACAAGACTGAGTGACTAAGCATGAAGTAACATATGTGAATATCTCAGGTCTCATGGGAGGTTCCTTTGCACTTTTAGCTTTCTTATTTGTACTTCCTATTATCTTGCATCAGTTCTACCCAATGAAGCTGGCAACTCTTTCCCTCTGTGTGAACATTGTATGAAATGCATTAAAGAATGGCTTTTTATGCTTAGTTACACTAATAACCACCACACAAGTGGGTAGAACATATGCATATAGAGGATGTGTGCATTTTCCCATTTGGTTGGGCAAAAGGCATATCTCCCTATCCTTTCCAGCTTTATAGAATGGATGATGGATTCAGCACTGATAGGGCTTCATTTCTTCCCCCAAGCCTGACAAGGAATATGCTTGCCTTCTTTGCTTTCAAAAATAATTAGGTGTTGAAAGCTCTGACTAGGAGAATTAGAAATATGAATAACAACAAATACATTCTTATTTGATTACATTACTAAGTCAATTATTATTTCTTGTCATATTAATTATGGCAAGAGTTATAAAATGTTGTCTTCCAATAATTCCCTAACTAAATCATAATGGCCATAGCCTTGTAGTGAGTTTGTGTAACATCAAGGGTACCTATTTGTCCAACAGTGGAGGAGGAACTGGAAGGAGGGAAGGATTTTTATATTAATTTACTAAATATTTATTTTAAGCACCCACTCTGTATTAGGCACTGGACTGACTATAGCTATCGGGGATACAAAAATAAAAAGATTCAGCCCATGTTACTCTGAGGGTGAAACAGCCTACAAACAGATAAATCCATTCTGAGATGTAGAAGAAAAATAAAAGTCTCAGTAAGGGGGTGGGAGAGGTTTAATTATGATGATACATTTAGAGAGGTCTTCACAAAGGATTTCCTATTTTGATCTCCTATTATCTTGCATCAACTCTATCCAGAAACTGGCTAGAAGATATTTTACTGAACAAGATTATTGCTAGTAGAACAAATGACCCAGAAACATATCGAAAAGGTGCACCAAGGCCTAGAGAACAATTGTATTTTCACTCTGCCCCCAACAATACATGTGTCCAAAGGTTTAAAGTGAGACCAAAAGGTACTTAATGTTAAGATATGAAGTGTTACTTTGGGACGTGATATGTACTTAGATGTATACTTTAACTTGAGAGTTCCTCCCATGAGCCAAGTACCAGGCTGAACACATCCTATTACCTGAGATCACTTAACCCTCCTATACGCCTCTTGAAGCAAACACTATTCTCAAGGATTTATGGATAGGAAAACGAGAATTAGAAGGGCTGACTAGAAGGGCACGGTCACACAGTTAGTATGTGGCTGCACTAAGATTCAGACTTAGTTATCATTGATTTAAAAGAGTGTTCCAATGTGATTATGGAGCAATGTAAAATATACATAGTATTTTCCCTAAGATGGGTCACAGCAAGTAAGAGAATTGCTCTAGATCGTAACACAACCTAGTGTCAGAGCTGGAATTTGGATTCCAAATACATAGCTACCTCCAAACAGCTTTTCTCTCTTTTAAAATAATAAATTAAACCACAATATGTATTCCTGGACACCTTAGAATGCACATATAGAAAGTGATGCAGAACACACCCAAAGAAAACCAACTTTCTCTATCTAGAAGTTTTATAAGAACTTAGCTTGTCAAATCTAAACACTAACTTTACATTTTTGCTTAATGAATAAAAGCAGGAGAAAGAGAAAGGGAATCAAGGAAGCATTCTGCTAAAAATAATAATAATTATATTTACAATAACAGTTGCTAGGCATCTGGCATATATTGTAAGCATTATGAGGATTTACATGCATCACTGTGTTTAAGCTTTATAGTAACTCTAAGAAGTAGGTTCCATTATGATTTTCATTCTATGAAAGTAGAAACTGAGGAGAGAATAGTTGAATCTCTACCCTGGGTCTCAAAACTAAAAAGTGGCCTAGTCATCAATCTGATTCTCATGTTCATGCTTTACAAATGGTTTCTCATTTAACAGTAGATATATTCACATCAATTCTTTTCATTGCCATTTTCCATTGGAGGAAACTGAGGCTCAGAGAAGGGTGAATGAAGTTCCCATGGAGTCCCCAACGGCATGTGATATAAAGATAGAATTTTAAACTTATGACTCTGTGTTTGCTTTGGGCTCTAGTAACATGCCAGACCACAAGTACATAGAAAAGTACACTTGGATATCAACAAGATCTTCATGAGATCCATATGGTGTGGTGGAGACAGGAAGGGTGGCTACTTTTGATTCTATTAGTCACACATCAAGTGAATCTTTTTGTCAGATTCCTATTGTCCCCAGCTCCTTACAATTATGGATCAATGATTTCAATCATGGAGTAAGCCCCTCTGTTATCTGTATTATCCTTAACCAAAACTGACCATGTTATAGCAGGCTCGCTCTCATCAGCAGGTTAGAACTAGAATTTATCTTACTCATTTTAAGAGGTGGCTGTAGTGCATACAAGAACCTATAAAGTAGGACCTCTACGGCTAACTGTATGAGTTCAAATCTTGGTTTAACTAGTTTCTATCTATGTGACCTTTGGCAAACAATTGATCTTTTCTGGGATGTACTCTTTTCTGGTCCCATTATAGTTAAGGGGACATTTCTACCTCCAGCCAAGGCCTCAGACCCTGATATGACCTCCAGGCCACTCAAAGAATTGTCACACACTGCCTAATCCTTTCTAACACCCTCCCAACATTGCTTTCTATTGCCTATGACACGAGCTAGGACAGTGTCACAAAAATTTTCCCATCTGAGATCATGGTGGGACCATTCTTGTGACTTTAGGATTCTGCTCAGATTCTTGATTTCCATGGATATCACAATGAGAGAAGACAAAGTTAACTGACCATATGACACGGACTCTTATTGAATTAACTCAAAGATGACTCCTGCCCTATGTAGGACTATCACAGTACATTACTTGCTAGTGAATGTGTATGACTTACCTATCATTTCAAGTACATTGATAACCATCCAAAGACAGTCCAGAGAAAGTTTTATAGTATTCTACCCTTGAACTTCTCTTAATCAGTATTTTGGATGAAACATTTCTATCTCTTGGTAAGATTATAAAACAAATGAAACTAAGATTCTAGATGTTTGAAGGTAAATTAACATACTGGATAAAGATGGAATCTGTATGGGAACTAAGATACCTCTCCATTTTAAGATCTCATCTTCTGTGATTCTTAGTGGGGTTTTCTGGGAACAAGTTAATTCATTCATAAAACAGTATTGTAAAACCTTTGTTTGAACTTAGGAGGTCAATAAAAACAACATCTCGGAATTTCATCCAGTTCTAGGATGTACTATTAGGGGACTGAGAGTTTTAGCTTTGTGGTTTTTAATGACTGTTGTTGGCCCAACCTACTCTGGACTCTAAGATTATGCAGCTAATGCTCACTCACTTTTTAGTATTTACATAATTGGTCCCTAACAGAGTTAATTTTGTTCTAATTTGTCAGATTTTATACACTAATTATGTATTTTGCCAAGAGTTGAAGATTTTTCCAATAATCTGTCCTCAAGAGGGAGGCAGACCTTCTTATATGTAGTGGCTGAAACAATTTGGCCCAAATGGTTGATGCCACAGGCAAAATATCCAAAGATTGTTCACTTGAAAATTATGACTCTTTTTCGGGGTTTTACATTGCATTATTTGTTTTATGGACTATTCAGTATGCAGTGCACCAACACTAATTACAGTACTAATAAGTCAGTGTGTTACCAAGATGTTTTGCTGTTATAATTACAGCCACATGTTGTTGTCCTTCTCAAACAGTCCAGGCTTAATTGCATCATTTTTCAGGAGAATTTATGTGGTGCAGCTTAATTCAAAATTAGTACATGAATAAATGAAGTGCAAACTATTTTCTGCACTGACTCACATGCAAAATAAATGTTCTAGAGAGAGTAGCCAAACTTTCATGTTCCCAGTTGCCGGTGTAATTTCTGTGATAAACCTCCAGTGGCAATTTACAGAATGGTGGGGTCATGAAATGGCAGCAGAATCTGGGTGAATATAAGAAAGAACATTGTGCAAAGTACTAGGAGCATGGGTTCCTGTCCCTCCTATTCATTCTTCATATGTCTCTTGGGGTTCTTTTTCTTTCCTCAGACCTCAATTTCCTCATTTGAAAATTTAACAAGTTGCTCAAATGAGCTCTGGTTCTCTCTAGCTATCTCCTCTAATAATATTTTACTTCTCTGAGTGTAGTTCTGTGAACATAATATTAAAAGTCTGCCTGCCCTTTAAAGAATGACTATTTGTTCCAATGCTAGAAATGGGAACAATGATGCCTAAGGTGGAAATAACCTAGATTATTTGAATTCTACATTCTATAAATCATGCCTTCCCAACATTAGCCTATATAACTTTTTCCCCTATGCTCTCATTTCTTTGTTTTTTTCCTTCTATCTCTTCCTTTTTCCATCTCTTCCTGTTCATGACCTGGTGTCCATGGATATGTACATAGTGCACTCCTGGTCTTTGGAATTTAGCTCCTACTACTGATAGTTTTCTATATTTGTGTGGAAGAAAGGTCATCTTGTGCCCCTGACTCTGCCCACTCAGATTGTTCTTTAGTTCATGATATTAAGTTCTAATACTTTAAATTCTGCTGGCTTTCAGATCGTATAAAACGACTCAGAAGGTAAACTTTTCTGCTTTCTTGCATAGAACACTTGGGCAGAGCAACAAGCAGTGGTTGGAGGAGGGAAACAATATCAGTCCTTGCCCAGAGCTCCTGTTAATCACTCATGTCTTATTTCTGCAAAGAACCTGAGTTTAAGAGAGATTTTTTTTCTTTCTTTCTCATAAGACTGAGTAGAAAGACTGGAAGGATAAGAAAATAGAGATAATTATCAAGGACACTTGCTGTTGAGGGCCTCAAATTGCATCCTATTTCTGTCCCATTGGTTAAATCTCTGAAACTTGGTTTACTTATCTGTAAATTGGAGGTAACTCTACTCATATGATTAAATAAAAAATAAATAAATCATAAGTCCCACAAAACTCCTAAAATGTAATGATTTCCTATGTCTTTAAAGGCAACCCAATAAATATAAGCAGCTGGTGATAAGAGTGTTCTAAGTGTTAGTTGTTCAGCTGTGTCCAACTCTTTGCAACCCCATCAACTATACAGCCCATGGAATTCTCTAGGCCAGAATACTGGAGTGGGTAGCCTTTCCCTTCTCCAGGGGATCTTCCCAACCCAGGGATCAAACCCAGGTCTCCCACATTGCAGGCAGATTCTTTACCAGCTGAGCCACAAGGGAAGCCCAAGAATAAAGCATTCTAGGTGGTGATAAACTGGTCAACAGAAATATGGAGGTAGAAAAACAAGGTGTGCTTGGGGGTCCCCAAGGTGAAACTGAAACTTCAAGAAAGAGAGAGGTAAAACACATAAAATGATAGGTGGGAGCCAGATTTCAGAGAGCTCTGGATAGCAAACTGTAGAACTGAACTTTATGCTGGTTCTAGGAGGGAGGATTAAATGGTGGAATCTTGAATTCACAGTGAGGAATTCATACGATCTCCACCAGCCCATGGGCTGGTGGAAAAAAAAAATCACACCTTCCTCAAGATACTTTTTCCATCAGTTAGAAGTTTATGGTAAATATACAATTCTAAGGTGTTTAAAATGTGAGCTGTGCCCTCCTGAGAGAGGACGTCTTGTTCCATACACCTGAACAGTTGAAGGAGACACTGAGTGCCTTGCCCTGTGGAATTCTTTAAGACACAGTGGTGATGTGGAGCAAGAAGTGATGGATTCATTCATTGCTTTATTTCAAAAATACATTCCAGGGGTCTCTTAGTGCTTTTCAGGATGCTAGGCATTGAAGGTACAGCAATAAAAATATACAATCCCTGATCTCAATTAAAGAGAGGCTAGATTAAGATTGGATAAATTATCTTGACTGGTCACAAGTTTGCCCCAAAATCTCAAAAAGGATGACATGCATGGTGAGAAGCTGACTTTGTTGATTTAAAGCAGTGGCTTTCAATCAAGGGTGATTATTTCCCCCATGGGGATATTTGGCAGTGTCTGGAAACAATTTTGGTTGTCACTACAGGGTGGTAGTGGTGGTGGGGGTGTATTATTGACATCTAGTGGATAAAAGCTAGGGATATTGTTAAACATCTCACAAGGCACAGGGCAACCCTCTCCTACCCCTCCACAATTATTCAGCCTAAAATGTCAATAGTTCTAAGTTTGAGGAAAATCTTAGTCTAAATAAAGGTTATACATTTTGCTACTATAAGAGTTCATATTTGAGATAATAGAGCATGAGATAAAGTTGCAGCAATGGCACTAGGTAGGAAATGAACACAGAAAATGAGATAATAAAGAATAAGGAGAAAATTACTTAATTGATTGGAAATGGAAGTGAAGCAAGGGAGAAGAGTCAAGGATGGATCTGAGAATTATAGGCTAATTACAAGAAGGGTAGTGATATCCTTGTTTGGTATATATTGGTTGCAGGGAAGGAGGAATGATGGATTTGATTTTTTGATATGTTGAGTTGATAGGGCAGTCAGATGGACATGTCTAAGAAGAGTCAGTGTGAGGGTTGGGACAGTTTAGGACACTGGAAACCTCAGGGCATGGGAGGCATAGGAAGCATACTAGAAGATGTGAGAGTGAAGTGGATCTTCAGACAGCCTCTCTGCATATGACACATTCAATGAGAAGAAATGCCCCATAGGCTGTGGTTTTGGTGGCTAAAGAACTTGGACGTTTCCCATCCCCCTCCCTCTGCCCTCAAAGAACGACAACATTTTAAACCTTTCTATACCCACATTTATTTCCTTCCAGGCTAAATTCCTTTGAAGTTAATGGGTACACTGGATGGCGAGATGTGGGGAAGGAGTGGAATCTGTCCCACACTTCTTCAATTTCCATCAAATTACATGGGTCTTGAAAGATAAAAGGGAAAGGTCTGGGGGCAAAACACATTTTAGGTTTCACTGAACCACATTTTGGGTTTCCTAATCCAGGGTTTGGACATTGCATTCATTCAGGCAGACTCTGAAGCAAACCATTTCAGGACTGGAATCAGTCATGTGGAATCTGGGACCCACAAGACCAAAGTTGGGGGTTGTGAGTCCCCCTTCATCATGGAGGAATGTGACAGTTTCATTTTATGAGTGTTTCCATTTTTATGAGATTAGAAATTTACTATTGATGAGATAGGAAGAGAATTAAACCTGTCTGCCTGGTCTTGTTTTCTTCCCTCCCTCCTTTCTTGCTTTTCTTTTCCTTCTTCTTCTTCTTCTTCTTTTTTTTTTTTTTAATGTTTTGATTGTGCTGTGTCTTTTTTGCTGTGTGTGGGCTGATTCTCTAGTTGCAGTGAGCTGGAGCTTCTTTTCCTTATGGTGCATGGTCTTCTCATTGTGGTGGCATCTCTTGTTGAGGAGCACAGACTCCAGGGCATGTGGTCTCAGTACTTGGGGTACACAGGCTTAGTTGCTCCATGGCATGTGGAATCTTCCCTGACAAGAGAGCAAACCCATGTTCCCCGCTTTGGCAGGTGGATTCCTATCCAATGTACCACCCTCTCTTTTCCTTCTTTTAACAAATGTTTATTAAATAGTGATGACAGCACATTGTTTTAGGTGCAAAGAAGAAAGATGGTAGTAGTCAAAGCAATTTTGCATTTTATTGTTATCTGTTCCTCACAACTACTCTCCATGAGGCCATCTGGGTATTATTAGCTTCTCTTTCAGACAGGAAATTTGGACTCAGAATAGTTGTATCTTGCTTAAAACTATATAGCCAGTTAGTTATATACTCGAGACTAGTAAGCCAAGCCTGCTGATTTACTCATCTGAATGAGAATAGCAAAGGGAACTTTACAAAATGATCAGTATGCTTTGGGAAAACTTACTGCAAAGCCTAAGCATGTATTGAGGCAGAGATGGCAGGCAAATAAGTCTTGTAACTGGATTGACTAGCTTTGTGAGATTTCTCTGAGTTTGGTTTTCTCACCTGTAAAATAGGATTGCAAGATGAAATAAGTGGCTTTTGAGCTGTTTTTAGCAGCTAAAACATATTTTCAAATGAAATACTCTTCAGAACCTTTCCATATAAAACAGATTAAAGTGGATCTGCTTTTACTGAAATGGCAGCAAGGACCCTGGAAAAGCCCTACTTGGTTCCTTGCCCTGTGACCCTTGTCTTACCACCAGTGGCCTCTCAGGCACCTGTATATCTCAGGATTCTGCAGAACACAGTGTTAAATCCCCTGGGCCACATCTTTCTGACCTAGTGTTTTGTTTCTAGTTATGATCATCTCTCGTCTAGTATGCTCACTGCTTTCAGATCCACCATTTCATGTTATAGTTGAGGAAACTGAGGCCATGAACAGTAACGAAACTTTTCCAAGATGATTCACCTAATGGAACAGAGCTCCAACACCTGGGTTCCCTGTACTTCGTGGGGCTGCCTCCAATGGTTATGGAATTTTCTGCCACAGAAAGGAACTCCTGTAAAGTACCTGTTGTGTATGGGACCTAGGGCCTTAGGGAGTAGGTCAGCTTACCATTCCTGCTCTAATGGAAAAGGCTCTCTGTGTCATTATCCATGGTGTGGCATGCCAGGCCAGCTTGTCCCAAAAGCTATTTTAAGAGTTATATATGTCAACAGAAGATAACAGTTTGGACCCTTTGATCAGCTTGAATGGTATGGTTAGGACAGAGTAGCGAAGGAGGGATGGGGGATTCATTCGCTATTTCATTCCCTCACTTGTTCATTCAACATTATACTGTGTATTGATTATTACACTCTAGGTACTGGAAATATGGAAGTAAGCACAACAAATACAGTGCCTGTCTTAAGCTTATGGTCCAGTGGTAGAAATAAAGCATGAATCAAATTATTATTTGTCAAAGAACACATCAGTAAGTTACAAGAAGGAAAGATACTGTTTCTATGAGAATATAAAACACCTAAACAAATTTGAGAGATCAGAAAAAGCCTCCCCGAGGAGGTGGGGTTTGAGAAGAGATGTTAAGGAAGAGGGTGAATTAAGGATGGAGATAGAAAGTGGTACAAGGAGAGCAAATAGCAAGTGTATGGAAGGAGCTGAGCATGGCTGGACTGGGCAGAATAAGATGTTGATGGCATGAGATGGGTTTGAGAGACCTCAGGGTCCAAACCATTGAGTGCCTAGCAGATGGTGTGTAGGGCCTGGATTTCATTCTGAATGCAGTGGGAAACCACCAGAAGGTTACATACAATGTTGACAGGATCAGATTAGGGTGTTAAAAATTTTACTCCAATTACTGCTTGAAGAATAGGGCACGCACTTGAAATATTCTAGATCCTTCCTGCCTGAAAAAAATTATCAAAAGCCTCCAGGCAGAGTTTTGAAAACAGTCAAATAGGATCTAACCTAAGATTTGATAAATGCATAATGAAAGCAAACTTTTTGTGCTTTGGAAGCTAATGTGTACACAGCTAGAGAAAATAATCCTGATTTATATAAAATCTGAATTCATTATCTGTAGGTTATCAGACTAATTATTTCACTTCTCTGTGCCTTAGTTTCTTCATCTGTCAAAAAGAGGTAATGATATCCACTTGGCTAAGGTGTTGTAATATAAAAACAATGTTTAAAAAAGGCAAGACACCCCACACTGAATATTTTATTCGATACATGTTAGTGATTTATATATAATATAAGTTTTAGGTTGTAAGCTGATGATTTCTTAGTTTATAAATGAATTAAAGGTCTGTCTGACACCCAGATGTTTCCATAAGAAAACTAAACAGATGACTAAAAATTGCTTGTTGACTTGAACAATGACAGTTGATGTTATATATGTTAACAGGTGCTTAATTGCCATTTCCTGCCTGAGGAACACATTCCTAGGAGCAGTCTGCTCCAGTGGGCTGTACAGGTGGAGACTTCCTTGAATGCCTCACCTAGAAGTGCCAAGTGTATATTTTGGCAATCTGAGCCCAAAGTGCCCCAACATTTTCAGCAAGATTCAGAGCCAGAGCCTCTTTTGCAAAAACAACTAATTTAGTTTAAAGCTAGAGGCTGTGCTGACCCAGAGGAAAGACTGCCAACACTCATTTGGCAGCTGGAGTATATACTCAGTCAAAGCCAAAAGATATAGCCCCATCCACAAAGAGGTGTAACCATTGCATCCTAGTCCTTCCAGGAAGGATGCTCTTGGTACTTTTACAAGGCCAGCACAACCGTCCGTTGGCTCTGTGACTACTGTTTGCTAACAGCACAGAGATGTCTCTTTCCCTGGAGAAATGCCCTTGAATCCTAGGACATCAGACCCCCTCATAATCTGGAGGAAGACTGTAGAAAATAAATGGTTGACATGGGGCTGCAGAAGGTTGGCCCCTTGCCTGAAGATAGGGCTAACTCTGTGGTAAAATTCTTGCTCCAGAGCTCACTGTAGCATCAGGCTGAAGCTATTTTTCAGCTGAGAAACACATCCTTAGCTTTTCCCCCCATGCTTATCCTTCTCAGGTTCCCTTTTTCTTGAGACTAAGCCCATGCACAAGAATCTCCCTATCAGACCATTTCTAGGGAAACCAATCATGTTTAAAGCATTGAATTGTTTCCTGGGAGCCTATCAAGGAGTCACAGTTAAAAACAAGAGCTGCTGAGTCAGATCTGAGTCTAGATCCAAATTCCATCACTGACTGACTGATCTTGAGAACGTTTCCTTTCCTCTCTAAGAATCTATTTGCCTGTGGGAAAAAATAAGACGAGTGGCTCTACCTCAAAGAACTCTTGTAAGAGTAACAGTTTGAAGAGTGCTTGACATTTGAAATTCTCTATCAGATTGTCTTTTACACAATACAACTGTTCATTAAATATTTGTTTGTTTATTTGATAAACCCTTGCTTATCATTTGCCTTACACCATGAACTGTGTCTGGACTGGAAGTAGAGACCAGGTCTGGGCAGTTTCCATAACAAGTTATGAGAGTGTGAGGTGACAAGGAGCAAGGGTGAATAACTGTGTCTGGGGGGGGGACGTGAGAATGACAGCTAAGAGGAAATCAGGCAAATGTTCTTGTTTCTGGCATGTTCATATACTTTCTAAACAAAACTTACTCGCAACCTGGGTTAGAAGATGACTGGTTAGCATCCCTAAGGTAGTGAGCTACTCCAGAGAGAGTTAGAGGTTTATTACAACTGGATCTAGGTGTTCCTTTCAAAGGAGGACAGAATCAGAAGCCATTTGGTTACATTCTAAAGGGTTATAATAACTTTTAGACCTTTTCCAGAGAGTTATTTGTTTATACTAATGAAGAAAGTTTTCTCTCCCTCTCTCAAAAAGGAAATGGAGCAGCTGGGCAGCAGTTCCTATATGAGTTCCCAGGTTCGTAATTTGGGGTGTTCTCTTTCTCTCTTCTTTGCTGTGACCTTTGCTGTCATCACTTTACCCTAAGAGGCAGAACGGACATAAGTAAACAAGATAGTTATTGCTGTAAATAATAATAAGCCTAGTTGGGAAGTAGGAGTAGGAGTATTAGGAAATGGCAACCCACTCCAGTATTCTTGCCTAGGAAATCCCATGGACAGAAGGGCCTGGTGGGCTGCAGTCCACAGGGTCTCAATGAATCAGACATGACTGAGCACATGAGCACAATATTTGATACATGAATCTAATGCTTGCTTTCAGAATAAAACAAATATGCATACTTAAAATTTATCAGTAGTATAAGATATAATACTAAAATCACAAGTGGATCATCAATATAAGTCATAAAGAATGAACAGGTGAAAGTGAAGGAAGATATTCCAGGCAAGGAACCAAATGGGCTCAAAGATGGATACATGAAAATAATATATAAGCATTTCAACTGCTTATTATTTAGGATCTGTGTTTATCCCCCGTTGTACATGACCCATCTCTTTTTTCTTTTTTAAAGTAATAGTGTTTGGCTATCGTTGGTGATGTCTCAGTTGTATCCTGTTTCAGAGAGAAAAATATTAAGCAAATATCAACATTATATCTTGAGGTTATACGTTACAGAGGGCAGAATATTTTTTCTTAAGTTTCAAAAGCAACGTGAATTGAAATAGAGAAGCTTTGCCTGATCAGGGGTTAGTAAAAGCTAGCAAGGTGGTGGTAACCTGTGCACATGTGTGTACTGGAGCGAGTTGGTCTACATAGCTCCAACAGAGGGAGATTACCATCTGTAGAAACAAAGAAAGTGATTCAGAGGAGAAAAATTAGGGAGCATGCAGAACACAAGGACTGAAGAAACTCCATTTCTGGTGTCATTTTTCTCCATTCCAGTCATAATTGTAGGTGCCCAGGACTGGGGCTTTCTCAGGGGATGTTTTTGTGGTTAAGAGGCTTGAGATTATTTAATAACATATTTGGAAAGCTTTCTAAAGTTGATTTTAAATGAAAAACATTAACTTAGTGACATACAAAGGCAAACTTTACTCTTCAAGTTAATATCATTTTTCAGTTCAGTTCAGTCACTCAATCGTGTCCGACTCTTTGCGACCCCATGAATCGCAGCACGCCAGGCCTCCCTGTCCATCACCAACTCCCGGAGTTTACTCAAACTCATGTCCATCGAGTCGGTGATGCCATCCAGCCATCTCATCCTCTGTCGTCCCCTTCTCCTCCTGCCCCCAATCCCTCCCAATATCATTTTTGGAAGTATGCAAAGCACATACAAAGTTATAATGTTAGCAGGCACAGTGAGAGATGCCAGAACAAAGTCTGTTACCTGAATAATAATAATACCTTTCAACTAAGTAGCACTTGCAGCATGAAAATATTGCCACAAACACAGTCTCATTGGTTTCTCCCACAGTTTTTTGAGGAAGGCAACCTGAAATTATGAGAAAAAAAGGAGTTTTTGGAATGAGACAGAATGGGTTCAAATCTATGCTCTTCTCCTGCTATGTTGACCTCAGCAAATTTCCTAACTTCTCTGAGGCTCAATTATTCATAAAGATAGGAAAACAAATACCTTGCAGTCAGTTGGAAGATTGGACCATAAATGCAGATATCATCCAACATAAAATAGATTATTAACAACGTGACTTTTTGTTAGGTGCAGGTAGATTATAATAGCCTTTCTAATTTTTTTTTTTTTGGAGAGAAAATTAACACTTAAAAGTAATAAATGATAATACCAAAGTCTTCAAGCAGAAAACAAATGACTTTAAAACCAATCTATTATATCATCAAGAAAATTCCTACCCATGACATTGTGCTGCTAAACAAAGATACTCTAGAGATTCCTAGAGATAAACTTGCATCACAGAGGGAGATTTTTACTCACTCCCAAGAAATGTTTTAAGATATTTCTTCTTCAAGCTTCAATGGGAGCACCTAGACAGGTGTAACTCCAAACATACTGAAATGATTGTTAGAAAATAGACTCATAGGATCTCACAGTTGGAGTGAACTTTAAAGGATGCTGGATATAATTATTTAGTGAATGCCTACATCCTCTGTTAGACATTACTGATAACAGAGTTAAAAAGACTTCTCATTTGTGTAGCATTTTAGAATACCTACTGCTCTTTCACTAACACTAGATTGAATCTCACCACAACCCTTTGAAATAGATTGGATTCTTATCAAATCTTTTGATCTTTTGTAACCTCTTTTTAAAAAATTATTGGAGTTGATTTACAGTGTTATGTTTCAGGTGGACAGCAATGTGAACCTGTTATACATATGCGTATATCCACTCTTTCTTAGATTCTTTCCCATATAGGCCATTCCAGAATGTTGAGTAGAGTTCCCTGTTTCTGTCATGCAGTAGGCTTCCCTGATGGCTCGGATGGTGAAGAATCTGCCTGCAATGCAGGAGACATGGATTTGATCCCTGAGTTGGGAAGATCCCCTTGAGAAGGGAATGGCTACCCATTCCAGTATTCTTGCCTAGAGAATTCCATGGACACAGTAGGTTCAGATTAGTTATCTATTTTATATGTAGTAGTGTATATATCAATGTCCTCTTTTTAAAAGAATATGCAAGGTAGAGAAGATAAAGCTTCTGCTGATTTTGCACAATTGGTTGAGGTCATTTCAGGCCATTTTGGGGTAAATCCTTTTGAGGCCTGATTTAACTCTGTTTTATCGAAGCTTAGGGTTCTAAATGAGAGCTGGGTACTGTGCTGGGGCTGAGAATTAATGCTAAGAAAAACAAGCATAGTCCTTGCCATCATGGAATTCACAGTCCAGGGGACAAGACAGAGAAGCAAATACAATACCATGAGGTGATCATGGTTGAATGAACCCAGCACATACCCTGTGGAATAGAAGGGCAGGAAAGTCTTCACTACTCAAATTTTGGCTCCGAGTCCATGTTTTGTTTCTTACACTATGCGGCCTCTTCTGGATGGTAATTAATTTACCAAAGTATCCAGGACTGACCCACCTGTGAACCTCATTGACTTGATTTCTTCCTGAGAGTCTGTATGAAAGAAAAAATGAAAGAAAGTGAACTGTAGCTTACCAGGCCTCTGTCCATGGGATTTTCCAAGCAAGAGTAGTGGAGTGGGTTGCCATTCCCTTCTCCGGAGAGTCTGTATAATGAAAGCTAAATGGATGACAGAGGTAGGCATGGCCAAGGCTAATTTTGCCCCAGTTCAAGTCATTCTAAAGACTTGTACTAAAGACAAGGATACTGAAGCTATTTATAGATCTCTAGGAAAAATGACTTCCATGTAACTCAAATTTCTTAAAATGACCACTTTAGAGAAACTCAGCTTCATTCCCGGTATAGGTAAAGGGTCTTTTCCAGTGAGTTGGTTGGTAGCATCAGGTGGCCAAAGTATTGGAGCTTCAGCATCAGTTCTTCCAATGAATATTCAGGGTTGATTTCCTTTAGGATTGATTGGTTTGATCTCCTTGTTGTCCAAGGGACTCTCAAGACTCTTCTCCAGCATGACAGTTTGAAGACATAAATTCTTCAGCGTGCGGCCTTTTTTATTGTCCAACTCTCACATTCATATATAACTACTGGAAAAACTACATCTTTGAATATACAGACCTTTGTAGGCAAAGTAATGTCTGCTTTTTAATAGGCTGTTTAGGTTTGTCATTGCTTTTCTTCCAAGGAGTCTTTTAATTTAATGGCTGTAGTCACTGTCCACAGTAATTTCGGAGCCCAAGAAAATAAAGTTTGCCACTGTTACCATTGTTTCCCCACCTATTTGCATGAAGTGATGGGGCTGGATGTCATGATCTTCATTTTTTGAATGTTGAGTTTTAAGTCAGGTTTTTCACTCTCCTTTCACTTTCATCAAGAGGCTCTTTAAATTCTCTTCATTTTCTTCCATAAGTGTGGTGTCATCTGCATATCTGAAGTTATTGATATTTCTCTCCACAATCTTGATTCTAGCTTGTGCTTCATCCAGCCTGGCATTTCACATGATGTTCTCTGCATATAAATTAAATAAGCAGGGTGACAATATACAGTTTTGACATGCTCCTTTCCCAGTTTGGAACCAGTCCATTGTTCCATGTTCAGTTCTAACTGTTGCTTCTTGACGTGCATACAGGTTTTGCAGGAAGGAGGGAAAGTACTTTGGTATTCCCATTTCTTCAAGAATTTTCCACAGTTTTTTGTGATCCACACAGTCAAAGGCTTTTGCATAGACAATAAAGTAGAAATAGATGTATTTCTGGAATTTTCTTGCCTTTTCAATGATCCAGTGGATGTTGGCAATTTTGTTTCTGGTTCTGCTGCCTTTTGCAAATCCAGCTTGTACATATGGAAGTTCTCAGTTCATGTTGGCTTCATGTTCACTATTGAAGCATAGCTTGGAGAATTTTTATTTCAAGCATGTGAAATGAGTGCAATTGTGGGGTAGTTTGAACATTCTTTGGCATTGCCCTTCTTTGGGATTGGAATGAAAACTGACCTTTTCCAGTCCTGTGTCCACTGCCGAATTTTCTAAATTTGCTGGCATATTTATTGCAGCACTTTCACAGCATCATCCTTTAGGATTTAAAACTTGGAATTCCATCACCTCCACTAATTTTGTTCATGGTGATGCTTCCTAAGGCCCACTTGACTTCACACTCCAGGATACCTGGCTCTATCTAGGTGACTGATCACACTATCATGGTTATCCAGGTCATTAAGATCTTTTTTTATGGTTCTTCTGTATATTCTTGCCACCTCTTTTTATATCTTCTGCTTTTGTTAGACATACTGTTTCTGTCCTTCATTGTGCCTATCTTTGCAAGAAATGTTCCCTTGGTATCTCTAATTTTCTTGAAGAGATCTCTAGTCTTTCCCATTCTATTGTTTTCCTCTATTTCTTTGTATTGTTCCCTTAAGAAGGCTTTCTTATCTCTTCTTGCTATTCTCTGGAACTCTGCATTCAGATGGGTATACAGTTCCTTTTTCCCTTTGCCTTTCAGTTCTCTTCTTATCTCAGCTACTCAAAAGGCCTCCTCGGACAACCATTTTGCCTTTTTGAATTTCTTTTTCTTGGGGATGGTTTTGATCACCGCCTCCTATACAATGTCATGAACCTCCATCCATAGTTCTTCAGGCATTCTATCAGATCTAATCCCTTAAATCTATTTGTCACTTTTACTGTATAATCATAAGGGAATTGATTTAGGTCATACCTGAATGGCCTAGTGGTTTTCCCTGCTTTCTTCAATTTCAGTCTGAATTTCACAATAAGAAGTTCATGATATGAGTCACAGTCTCATTTTTGCTGACCGTATAGAGCTTCTCCATCTTCGGCTGCAAAGAATATAATCAACCTGATTTTGGTACTGACAATCTGGCTATACTCATGTGTAGAGTCATCTCTTGTGTTGTTGAAAGAGAGTTTTTGCTGATCAGCATGTTCTCTTGGCAAACCTCTGTTATCTTTTGTCCAGCTTCATTTTGTGCCCCAAGGCCAAACTAGCCTGTTACTCCAGGTATCTCTTGACTTCGTACCTTTGCATTCCAGTCCCCTTATGATGAAAAGGACATCTTTTTTTGGTGTTAGTTCTAGAAGGTCTTCTAGAAACCCTGTTGCTGGGAAATACTGAAGGCAGTAGGAGAGGGGGATGAGAGAGGATGAGATGATTGGATGACATCATGACTCAATGGACATGAGTTTGAGCAAACTCCGGGAGATTGTGAAGGACAGGGAAGCCCAGCATGCTGCAGTCCATGGGGTCACAAAGAGTCAGACATGACTGATGACTGAACAACAACAAATAGGTAAAGGAAGGAGTAAGACTCTGAGAGAATTTAGTCTCTATTCTGATGAATCCCAAGTTTATGTGAAATTGTACTATGT